>NC_053146.1:3697014-4320585 GCF_016808335.1 Panicum virgatum
TTGTCCAGCACCACTTGCTTTGTTGTTTAACTTAGACATGAGATCCGCATCATCTGCCTGAGCTTCTCTACCAGTGGAAGAATCTCCTGCTGCAGATGAACTCTTGTTCAATTCCTTCTTCCCCCAACTAGACCCACTAGATGGCTGTCCCTCAGTATGCTGACCCTTTTCCCAATTGGAGCCACTACCATGTCCCGAAACCTTTTCCTCACCAGCAGCCCAAGAACGATCATTACCCTCCCCAAATTTAGACCCAGTGTCTCTCTTCTCATAAGAAGAATTGATCTCACCTTCCTCAATCTCATCAGGGTTGACGCGCCCGGTTTGTTGCCAGACAAACCTTTCCATGCGGCCGCCGCGACCATCACGACCCGCACCAGGGCCAGTTCCTCTTCCGCCACGATTCGCGGCAAGATGCACCATATCCGCGGCGCTTGATTTCACCGCTTGGGAATAGGATTTGTAAGAGGACGCAGAAGGGTTTGATTTCCGGAAGTAACCAACAAATTGGTCAATGCACCTTTGCAAGGATCGGGAGAATGGTGAGGGGTTTGGGGAGAGCGTGAACCCTAGGTCTGGATTCGGCGGCGGGAGGTCCTGGGGAGGTGTTTTCCCCTTTCCCTCCAGGGTCCCATCACCTCCACCAACTTTCACCTGCTCTCGTGAAAGCCCTGGATCTTCAACACGTGTCCGATTTGAGGGGTGAACGCCAAGGATTCCATTGGAGACCTTGCAGGCCGGCAGTGAGCGTATCCGCGGCAGAGTATCGGGGATCCTTCCAAAACCCGTGCAATGTGGATCCACCGGCCTCTCGTCGGACTTTTGCTCCGGCGAGAAATCGGCGTTCCGGTGTGG
Organism: Panicum virgatum; assembly: GCF_016808335.1. Taxonomy (NCBI): domain Eukaryota; kingdom Viridiplantae; phylum Streptophyta; class Magnoliopsida; order Poales; family Poaceae; genus Panicum; species Panicum virgatum. The sequence goes on from NC_053146.1 coordinate 3,697,870, forward strand.
CGCATTTGCGCAATTCACACCTCCATGTGGGTTAGCGGAATCCCATCTAAGGCTTATGGGGATTGATTTGATAAGAACAGAGTTCCGATCTATTGATGCAAACGGGAAGCGAGGTTCCGAGCATGAGCGCTGGAAAGCCCTCGAGGATGTGTCTACGGGGAGGCAAACGGAATCGCTCAGCCCGCGACCGCAGGTAGGATGATGACGAGCCATACCTTGGCGCGTGCGCGCTTGCTCGTCGTCAGTGAGGAACGACGGGGAGAGTCGCCGCCGGCCGCCTCACGACCGCCGAACCAAGTCCGTCAGTTACTTCAAGTGCTCAATGATCAATCGAATCTCTCTCAAAACATTTATTACCCCACCCTCAAAAGTTTCGACTCAAGGCTTTCAGAGTTTTACCAGATCGAGGCTCATCATTTACTTTTCTAGTGTGTAAACGGACACTAGAAAACAAAACAAAACAAAACGGAAATGTGCTCCGTGGGCCGAGGCTTCCCTCTCGCTGGGCAGTTAGTGGGCTCTTGACGGGCCGTACATCTTAGGGCCCAACCCTTCTGTCTTGCAAACCAACGCCACGCACAGCTCGCGCGAAAATCCGGTACTTTGCTAGTTGTTTGGAATAACCAATGTTAGCACAAGCTCAAGAGCCACCGAGGAATAAGGAAGCGTGCGTTAGCGATGGAGCCATTTGGATGCACATCAATCAGGTCGCCAGCACCTATCCAAAACAACAGCAAGATTTCAGACCAACCACCACTCCAGATTGCCAAGAAACTTTTTTTTATGTTTCCCTTGATTGTTGGGATGCAAACCGGAGTCTCCCGATGTCATCAGTCCAGTGTCCGCTTCTGAACGTCGCGTAGCTCTGCCTTGCCAGGATTCAGACATATGGCAGGAGAAGAGGTCTTCGAGGGATCCAACCAAACAAATGAGGGGAGGCAACAAGGACCCAACCTTATTATACTGCGTGTCAAGTAAATTATCATTCGGAGATAATGTGATCGTGGTAGGCCAGGGGGGTTTTGTCCGTCACCGCTGGCAGCGTGTGTCCGACGACCGGAGCCGTGGCGTGACCAGAGAGTAAACGGGCGTTGAAACACACCTGCACAAGCTCGACATTTGGAGCACAAATGGTTTAGTTTAGGTTTGTGTAGATAACGAAACGACCGCATGCCATCAGTCTAGAATTGGGACCTGACCTGATGATCATGCTGTTAGGCCAGGCAACTCTGCAGCAGCTGTGAAACGTCCGTCACCTGTGCGCACCTGAAAAATTCCCGTGTAAAATCAACGAGCTTGGAATCGACTTTGGGTCTGTTGCAAAGCAAGGTGAATCTAGCAATACAATGAGACGTAGTGTTTAACCTGTCTAGCGTTGATGTCAGTTTCTACCATGGACTTGCCTGCAACACCTAGTTGCTTCAATGCTTGTGATATCTCCACACGTGTGATCAAGGGGACGCAGCTGCCAACACAGAATCCAAAACCTGCAGTAGATAGAGATACACACTAATGTGCTCAGTAAAAAACAAGAAATGTGCACGGCTTAGTTATTACCAGTGCTGTCAGTAACATCATTAGCGCACGTACCCGGACCGGCAGTAACACGGGCCAGCAGCCGTGAAGAAGCAGACATTTCTCTTCACCAAGCGGCTAGACACGCAAACAAACGCAAACAGGTTGGAAGCGGAGAGGCCTCCGGCGAAACCAAGTAAACAACTCGGCCGTCGCACCATTAGCCGCGCGTGCGGACAGCCGCCCTCCGAATTCCTCCGTCGTCTTCCTCCCCGTCCCTTTCGCCTCGACTAGACATCCCTAATACGTACATATATATGGAGCGAAGCTCACCTCAGCTGCAGACTAGCAGTTGGTGGCCGGAGAAGATACCTCTACCTCTTCTTCTTCGGGCAGGGTGTCCTTCTCCTTCGAGTGTCCGTGGGAGTGGAGTGTTAGCTGATCAGGATGCAGCGGCACACGGGGCGGGACATGTGGGAGGCGGAGGTGTGCCAGAGCCCGCGCATGGGCAGCGTCATCCTCGGCGTCGACGGCGGCGCCAGCAACACCGTCTGCGTCTGCATCCCCGCCGCCATGCCCTTCAACGACCCGCTGCCCGTCCTCTCACGCACCGTCGCGGGATGCTCCAACCAAAACTCCGTCGGAGGTAACATCATCTGCACTCACCAAGGATCATATCCTGCATCGATGATCAATGATTGTGGTGATAAACCAGTGAGCAATTCTGTGGAAGTTTCTTTGCTGGTTAAATAGGTTGCTGTTTCTTTTTTCTTGTTTCGATTGTTCAGAGGACAGAGCAAGGGAGACCCTAGAGAGAGTGATGTCGCAGGCGCTGCTCAAGGCGCGCCGAAGACGATCAAACGTGTGCGCCGTCTGCTTGGCCGTAGCAGGGGTCAACCATCCAATCGACCAGCAGAGAATGCTGGATTGGCTCAGGTCTGTCCAGCTCCAGCATTTATGTCCAGTCTAACGAAGCTAATTCAGTCAGTTGTCAGCTGAAAAGCGCAATCTTGCTCAGCAGTAAACTCTGAAACTGAATGTGACCAAATACTTCTCTTCTTTTTTTTTTCAGGGAGATTTTTCCAAGCCATGTCAAGCTGTTTGTCGAGAATGACGCGGTGGCAGCATTAGCAAGTGGAACTATGGGCAAGCTCCACGGGTGTGTGCTGATCGCAGGGACAGGGACGATAGCTTATGGGTTCACCAGCGACGGCAGGGAAGCCCGAGCAGCAGGTGCAGGGCCGGTTCTAGGTGACTGGGGCAGGTTAGTCAAGAGGACTACGTTTTCTTATGTTTATATGACAGTAGCAATAATAAAAGAGAACTGAGTTTGAAGAAGCTGATTCATATCTATCCTGTGTGGCTGCTACTGGTGGATTTGTTTAACCGGTTTATGTGGCATTTCATATGCAGTGGATATGGGATTTCTGCACAGGCAATGACAGCAGTGGTCAGAGCTTATGATGGCAGGGGTCCTGAAACGGTGCTTACAAACAATATCCTTGATTTTCTTGGGCTGGCATCACCAGACGAATTGATAGGGTAATCCAATTCGGCTTAGTAGTTTATGATTTATCAGTTTCACTTCATGTGGAAAGAGCATACTTCACTAGCATAGTTTGTTCAGTAAATTGAAATGGGTCAACTTAAACTAAAGCAATATGCAATAGTTTGGATAACAAACCGAAACACTGCCTGAATTACATCATCTACCTATAGGTTATTTTCAAAAGATGAATTAATAGGTTAATTTATTTTGACTACTTACTGGTCCTACTTTATGTAAAGGAGTATATACGTAAACAAGTGAGGTGATTCAGTGGCTTAGATTTGGTCAAGTAAATAAGAACTTGCCCAGTTACAGTAGTGTCTGTGTTACTAATTAAGCATAAATGATAGCTTCTACTTACCTGTTCATTATTCCAATGACAGATGGACATACGAAGACCAATCGTGGGCTCGGATTGCTGACCTTCTTCCAGTTGTGGTAGAATCTGCTGAGAGTGGTGATGAGGTGGCAAACAAGATCCTACACAATTCAGTTGGTGAACTAGCTTCCAGTGTTAAAGCTGTAGTGCAAAGGCTTGAACTTGGTGGTGAAGGTAACCCAACAATACTCTCTGATTATCTTCCTGGATACATGTATAAAAAGAATGCTAGAGTTATCTAAAACACAAAAAGAAGACTTTTGGGAAAGAAAGCATTGGTCACATATAAAACTGAACAAGAGTACCCTCAAAGTTGCATTTATCCATGTATGAGACTACTTCATGGAAGAAATTTCTTAATATGTTTCACTTTCGCAGATGGCAAACATCCATTTCCACTTGTTATGGTTGGTAAAGTCCTTGAGGCAAACAAGAGGTGGGACATTGGGAAAGAAGTGATAGATTGTGTTACAAAACATTACCCAGGTGCTTATCCAATACACCCCAAGGTGAGCATAGAATCTAAGAAATATTCTTCAGATTTTGCAATCTTCAACAAATAAGTAGCTGAACACTGGAAACAAATACCAAATATGTAGGAGAAGATTTTATTGACGCGAGGAAGCAAAATTTGAGCTGTGTATATGGCTATATGCTTGAAAAATTACTGAATAAACACACTTTACAAACTGACACATCTTCAGACCCTACTACGAAATTTCGTAGATTAATATCCATGAACTCATATCTGATTTACCTGCAGGTGGAGCCAGCAGTTGGTGCAGCATTATTAGCATGGAATGCTATAGCAAGCGAATTAGATGGCGATATTAGAAGTGTTCAATAATGAAACTGTCTACACGTTATTGTATATTATCTTAGCGTCAAACCTTCACCTAGCATTTTCCATTTGCTGTAACGGATTGCATGAAAAGTTTGTAACCTTGTCAGGAAAAGAAATTTTTTACCAAGAAATCTGGTTTAATGGAAGTTTCTTTGACATATTAAGAGTGACAGAAAGAACATGTGTGCTTATGGGAGACTTCTCTAGTAAAATTTGGAAACTGCAATAGCAAGCATGCCCAGAAATATGATGCTCGAGAAGATAGCAGTAAGCAAAGCAACTGCACTTACCAGAATTTCAGTCATCTGCTGCTCATGCAAACAAACAAGCAATGAACATAGTAGCTATATCAGTCTCAATAAGATGGCGATGTTTGCGCTCAGCAACCCCATTCTGAGCATGAGCGCCAGAACATGAAAGCTGAGGAAGAGTACCCTCAGAGGCCAAAAATTGGCGAAGAGCATCAGATATGTACTCACCACCAGAGTTAGAACGAAACACTTTAATAGAAGTGGAAAACTGAGTATGCACCATGCGAGCAAAATTCTGATAAATGGAACACAACTGGGAGCGATGTTTCATAAAGTATATCCAAGTATATCGAGAGTAATCATCAATAAAAATAACATAGTACTCATGACCACCCTTGGTGGGAAAAGGTGCTTTACCCCATACATCAGAATGAATAAGATCAAAAGGTCGAGCTGAATGAGATGTACTAGACAAATATGGAAGTTGTATTTGTTTTCCAAGTTTACATCCCTTGCACTGAAAACTAGACTCGACAGAAGTATTGCCTAGACAACCACTACTTATTAAGGTCGATAAACGAGACCCACATAGATGACCGAGGCGATGATGCCACATGGCAAAAGGAGCAGATGATGATGCAACGGATGACACATGAGCTGTAGAGGTAGCGGAAGCAGGAAGACTCAATGTGTGCAAAACATAGAGGCTAGAGGAACCTCTACGGCAATGGCCACTCCCAATCACTCTCCCGGTTCGACGATCCTGAACAAAACAAGATGAGTCATCAAATCCAATAAAACAATTCTGATCGGTAATCTGTCCTACTGAAAGAAGATTCATGGACAACTGAGGTACAAAGGAAACATTGGGTACAAAAAAATGTGGTGTAGAAAGTGAACCATGAGAAATAATAGGACAAGATGTACCATTCGCTGTGTGAACAGAAGCACTATTATGGACTGCTTGGCAATTAACCAACTGAGAGTGATCAGAAGTCACGTGGAAAGAAGCGCCTGAATCAAGGACCCAAGAGAACTGAGGGGCATGAACAGGTGAAGCAGCAGCAACAGACACAGAGCCCCGAGGAGGAGCAGATGTACCACGACCACGAGCCGCACGACGAGCACGGAACTCAGCTAGCTTCTCTGGATACTTAGCGAAACAGTGCTCTGAACGGTGAGTAGTCTTCTTACAATGTTCACAAGGTGTAGAAGTATCAGACACACGAGACCTATGAGCAGCAACAAGAACACTCTGCGGTGCCAACACTGAAGGAGCAGATGACAATGAACGAAGTCGAGCCTCTTCAGCTGTCAATGAGGATAGAACCTCTGATAAGGATGGAGTGGGAGATCTGTTGAGAAGCTGCGCACGAACAGGCTCATATTCAGACTTGAGCCCCATAACAAACTGATACATCATGAACTGCTCAATGAACGTGTTCTTCTTGGAGCACCCATCACATCCGGCAGTAGATGAAGGAACCATAGATAGCACTGGTCCCATGAAACGATCAAAAGCACTATAGTAGTCATCAATGGTCATGTCATCTTGCTGAAGTCCACGAAGACCTTGCATCAGAGTATGCAGATGAGCACCACTAATATGAACAAACCTGTTCTTTAGATAATCCCACATCTCCTTAGCTGTTACAAAGTGCTGAAGACTCATCATCAATGATGGCTTAACACTTGTGACTATTGCAGTCTTGACCCTGCCATCATCATTAACCCAAAAAGTGACTACACTAGCATTAGAACCATCAGTAGCAGCAGCTGGTTTCGTACCAATAAGAAGTGAGACAAGACCATATCCACCAAGCACTGTCTCAACACAAAAAGCCCATTCTCTATAATTGGAGCCATCAAGCTGCACAGGGATGGTGATAGCAGTAGGATGCGACATGCTGTATATGTCCAACAATAGCAAAGACCAATACCAGGAATCAAGAAAAGAGAATCCTGCTCACAGATGAAAGCACAGCAGTCTGCAACAACGGTGCCTGATGAAGATAGCCGTGAGAGTGAAGGCAAAATCAGCACAGCAGGCGCAGGCGGACTGGAGGGCGCCGATCCGCGGAGGTCAGGGATGGCTCGGCGCGGAGGTCTGCAGGGCGCGATCCGTGGCGCGAGATGAAACCACGGAGGTCTGCAGGGTGCCAATCCGCGGAGGTCGGGGATGGCTCGGCGCGAAGGTCTGCAGGGCGCCGATCCGCGGCGCGAGATGAAGCCGCGACGGCGGCGGACGACGGCGGACAGGGGACGCCTGCGACGGGCGTCGAACAGAGGAGGGCCTTCGACGTGAAGTTCCCCGCTCGATCCGCGATGGCCCCTTTAAGATCCGCGACGGGCGGACTGACGCAGGGCGCGCAACAGCGTGGACGACGGCCGGCGACTGGCGAAGATGAGCTGCGACTGCGGCGGCGATTGGTAGCGACGGGCGGCAGAGTGGAGGCGGCGGCGGATGGGCACGGCCGCAAAAACAGAGGAACACGGTGGATAGGCATAGGCGGCAGAGCAGAGGACTTCACCGGCGGCAGAGCAGAGGTCTCGCCGGCGGGAAAAAAATGGATCGGGGATAGGGATTAGATTAATCCTAACCCTAACCCTAAACTATGCTCTGATTTCATGTTACCTTTGGATAATTAGACAAGAGAGATCTCCATAAGTCCTAGGTGGACATATATGTAGCCAGGGTATGGGCCACTATGGGCCTAGATAACATATGGGCCTTAACAACAGTCAGCCATGAATACATCACTCAGATACTCAATCACCATGGAATTTCACTAATCTTTGAGAAACAATGTAATTTAGTTCATAATTTTGGATCAAGCCTGTTGAGATTACTCTGAATCCAAAATAAAAATTTATTGCCCAGGAAAAGTTTTTGCTTCCTCGAAAAATGAACAAATGTAGTACATAAATGAACAAACATAGTACATAAGAATATCATATAGACGTTCATAAGACCATTAGTACAAAGCAGGACTATAAAATTTATAAGGAGAAGAAAATAACTATAATCTAGTAAAGGTACATTGAAGTAGTGAATGCTTACAATACAATTATGGCTTGTATAAGAGTGAAATCATTTCTATACATGCTGCTGACAAAATGCTATCACTCTTGCAGTTTATGACCTGAACTATCATAATTTTTTGTACATTAGAAGGTGTATTCACTTCTATATACACCATATAGGACGTGAATCTAACAAATCCTCTGCGGAGGGAGCAGTGAAGTTACAACTGCATCCATTACCAAATGATGTTTAGACAAACCGCATCATTACAATTTAGAAATATATTGCAGTGCAATGCCTTGACGTTCATACCCTTAGGTTTCAAAATTCAGTCCAATGGGCCACCTTAACTTCATTGTGGCTGCAGATTTGCAGGGTCCATTCGACGATGGATCGATTTCATAGTCTTGTGACAATATGCTGTTCCTCCACTAGGAAATTAATACTCTAGTGGTTCTTAAGCCACTCTCAACTAATTCTGGGCCTAAATTTTCTGCAAAAGACAAATGTTAATTAGAAGTAACCATGTAAGACAATAACCATTCAACAGCATTTCATAAAAATAATCCGTTCTAAAAGAAAACATGATAAAGCATAGTATTGAAGATTGCTAGAGTACGAGTCATACATTCACATACGTTTTGTGACAAATGCATATTCCTGATGGAGTATTCCAATAAGGAGATGATAACACAATGTGTACTAGGTGATTACGATTAATTCCTTTTGTTTTCTTCTAAGTTATGTAGTGATGATGTGAGATGAATAAATAGAATCTAACAGTATGATACATTAACGCAAAAGAAGAGTTACAGGGTATCGATGTGATAAGAAATATAGGAGTTAACATCACAACAATTCGTGGTCAATATTTAGCAATATCAGAAATCCAATCAACTCGGATGGAGCCTTGCTTCTATGATTGTTAAACAAAATGCCAGCTTACCTAGCTTGTCCAAGTTATGTTGTATCTTGCAATTCCTCTTTTTGCCTGCTTCTTATACCTGCAACAAGCTTGCATGTCTTCAAGAAAGCATCCAGTAGCTGCATACACAGCATTAATTAATAATTATGAATTACCGTTCTGTCTATCAATGATTCATCGTAAGGGACCATGTACAAGCATTTCATTATGAACAGAAAAATCATATTGTGAGTTCTCAAGTATAATAGACAAAAAAAAAGCACAGGTATAATTTTTTTTAAAAGGCAATTCACATGTAAAGAAGCATCAGCTCAAGGTGTAGAATGATTAAGAACTAGGTAAGATAGGAAAAATTAACACTGGGCACTTGAGATAATTACCACAGGATGATGCTGGAAAACAGAAGAGTAGTGCTCAAGAGTTATGTATATCTTTTGAACAAGGCTTAAGAGTGCATTGACCTTGTTTCCCAAAATATCTACCTGAGTAAAACAGAAAAAAAAAACATTTAAAGAGGTTGCAAGAAGGATTTGGAATGGCATGTGTTGTTGCAGTCACATAGAAGCATACTCTAACAAAAACCTGTCACGAATAAATACTAAAGCAGAAGGGGTTCATATCAGCAGTGCCTCACTTGCATGCTATCAGAAATGTCTAATTTACAATATTTTGCTTGTTAATTTGTAATTTCCAAGATCACTAAGAATACAAAGAACATTCACATTCTGAATAGAAATCTATGAGAATTACTTTATAATGTGAACAAAATATCTACGAGATAATAACAGCAGAAACGAAAAAAAGGCTCAGAAGGAACCAAATTAATTTGATTTTCTGCAGTCCTGACTCCTAAGTCCTTATTAGGCATGTATAGGCTTGTATATTGTGTATGTATACACTTGGCCCATATTGGGCGTGTAGGCCCATATTGGGCATGTACAACTTGTACTCCAAGCCATCCGGCCTATATAATGAAAGGTCACCCCCCCGATTAGGGTGTGCGGTGTTTCCCATCTCTCTCTACCTTTCTACATGGTATCAGAGATTTCTCGATCCTTTCGCTTCCGCTCCCTGCGCTAGGGTTTCCCCCTGCGCCCCGGCTGCCCTGCCCTAGGCCCCCCCCCATGAGCACCACGGATGGTATACTCCTGTCCCGTCTTCCTCCTTCTGCTTCTTCCATTACCGTTGGCAACGGTCAGACTATTACTTGTCGTGGCGAGTCAGTCCTTCCTACATCCACGTCTGTTTTTGCTCTTAGCAATGTCCTAGTTGTTCCATCCCTTGTGCGCAACCTGCTTTTTGTTCGTCAGTTCACTAGGGATAATAACTGTTCCATAGAATTTGACGCCTTGGGTTTTTCTGTGAAGGATATCCCGACCAGACACGTGATGCTTCGCTGCAATAGTGCCTACACCCTCTCCACCGCCCCACCAGCACCGCAAGACCACCTCGCCATCTCCACCGACCTATGGCATCACCCTGTCTCGGCCACCCCGGCTCCTCCGCTATCGACATCCTTAGGAATAATAAGTCTATCTAGTGTAATAGGGTAGCAAACACTTTATGTCATTCGTGTCAGCTCGGGAAACATGTGCGTCTCCCGTTTTCAGCTTCTACTTCATCTACTTCGGTTCCATTTGAGATTGTTCATTGTGATGTCTAGACATCCCCAGTTGCTAGTATTTCTGGTGCGCAGTACTACCTTGTTCTCCTAGATGACTATACTCATTTTTGCTGGACTTACCCCCCTTGTCCACAAATCTGAGGTTGCTGCTCATATTACTGCCTTCTGCAACTTTGTGCAAACACAATTCCAGCTTGTTGTTCGCTCCTTCCAGGCCGACAATGGCAAAGAGTTCGTAAACAATGCCCTCCTCACTCTTTTCGCTACATGGGGCATTCACCTACGTCTCTCTTGTCCCTACACGTCGCCCCAAAATGGCAAGGCTGAACGTGTTCTTCGCACCCTGAACAACATCATCCGGACCATGCTGATCCATGCGCACATGCCCCCTCCCTACTGGGCCGAGGGTCTCGCCACGGCAACCTATCTGCTCAATAGGCGCCCCTCCTCTGCTGTCCGCAATGCCATCCCTTATTCGCTGCTCTACAACACCACGCCTGACTACTCTCACCTGCAGGTATTTGGGTGTCTCTGCTACCCAAACATGACTGCCACGACTCGCCACAAGCTAGCTCCCCGCTCTACAGCGTGCGTCTTTCTTGGTTACCCCTCTTCTCATAAGGGGTACCGGTGTCTCGACATGTCCACTAAGCGCATCGTCATCTCTCGCCATGTGGTCTTTGACGAGACGTGCTTCCCGTTCGGACTATACTCACCCAGGATGCCTTCGAGCGACCTGGACTTTCTTCTTGCAAGTTCTGCCGCGCCGGTGCACTGCACTGCAGCCGCGGCTCCTACAGCGGTCGCTCCACCTTCTCTTGGTGTTGAGCAGCCGCGTCCTTCCCGAGCTCATCTGGAGGAGCTCCCTGATGACCCCGCCATCCTGATGTGCGGCCCTGTCATCATCCCGCCTGCCCGTCGCCCGGCTCAGGCGGCTGCTCCGACGTCTTCACCTTCCGCGGCTGCCCCCACTGTGGTTGTGCCTGCCGCGGTACGACCAGAGAACGCCTCCCTTCTGACGCGACCACATGCCGCCTTCGGTCGCGTCTACAGCAGGAGGGCCCGTGTGGACCCTCCCGGGCTGCTTCTGCCTCCCGTCGCTGCGGCACCGCCTCCTCCTGCGCCACCGCCAGCTCCTAGCCGGCCTGTGACGCGGTCCCAGACCGGCTCCCTGAAGCCGGTCGATCGCCTCAGCTTCCCTGCTCCTTCGGCTCACGTCGCGGCTACTTCGACGATCTCCCCGATCCCAGGGAATTACAGGAGTGCCCTTGCTGACCCACAGTGGCGGGCGGCCATGGCAGACGAGTACCAGGCCCTGATCGACAACGACACATGGCGCCTTGTACCCCGACCTCCAGGTGCCAACATTGTGACGGGCAAGTGGATTTATAAGCATAAATTCCACTTTGACGGCACCCTCGCCCGTCACAAGGCCCGCTGGGTGGTCCGCGGCTTCACTCAGCGCCACGGCATCGACTACGACGAGTCGTTCAGTCCGGTTGTCAAATCGGCCACCATTCGTGTCGTCCTCAGCATCGCCGCCTCCCGCAGCTGGCCCATTCATCAGCTTGACGTGAAGAATGCGTTTCTTCACGGCCACCTGGAGGAGACCGTCTACTGTCAGCAGCCGCCCGGCTTCGTCGACCCTGCTCACCCTGACTACGTCTGCCTCCTGCAGTGCTCCCTGTACGGCCTCAAGCAGGCTCCACGGGCTTGGTACCAGCGGTTCGCCACCTACCTCCGTCAGCTCAGCTTCTCCGCTTCGTCCTCCGACACCTCCCTCTTTGTCCTACAAGAGGTGGGCGCCACGGCATATCTGCTCCTCTACGTCGACGACATCGTCCTAACAGCGTCGACTCCAGCACTTCTTCGCCGTATCACGGAGCGACTACACTCCGAGTTCGCCATGACGGATTTGGGCGATCTTCATCACTTCCTCGGCATCTCCGTCACGCGTTCGTCTGAGGGGTTGTTCCTCTCCCAGCGCCAGTACGCCCTGGATCTTCTACAGCGTGCTGGCATGGCCGAGTGTCACTCGACGTCGACACCTGTTGACGCTCGTGCCAAGCTGTCCGCTTCGGAGGGGACTCCTGTCGCCGATCCTACAGAGTACCGGAGTCTTGCAGGAGCTCTCCAGTACCTCACCCTGACCCGCCCAGACTTGGCGTACGCGGTTCAGTAGGTCTGTTTGTTCATGCACGACCCTCGGGAGCCTCACCTCGCGCTGATCAAGCGCATCCTTCGTTACGTGAAGGGCTCTCTGTCGGCCGGTCTCCACATCGGCACTGGGCCTGTCGACAAGCTGATCGCCTACTCTGACGCAGACTGGGTTGGTTGTCCAGACTCCCGCCGCTCCACATCAGGTTTCTGTGTCTTCCTGGGAGACAACCTGGTGTCCTGGTCGTCCAAACGGCAGACCACAGTTTCCCGGTCCAGTGCGGAGGCCGAGTATCGGGCTGTTGCTCACGTTATTGCTGAGTGTTGTTGGCTTCGTCAGCTTCTACAGGAACTGCATGTTCCTCTGCGGGTCGCCACTGTCGTCTACTGCGACAACGTCATCGCTGTCTATATGACAGCCAACCCGGTTCATCGCCACCGTACCAAGCACATTGAGATCGACATCCACTTCGTCCGCGAGAAGGTGGCCTTGGGCGAAGTTCGTGTTCTTCATGTGCCGTCACAGTATCAGTTTGCTGATATCATGACGAAGGGGTTACCTGTTCAGCTGTTTCAGGATTTCAGATCCAGTCTTTGCGTTCGCTCTCCTGACGCTTCGACTGCGGGCGGGTATTAGGCATGTATAGGTTTGTATATTGTGTATGTATACACTTGGCCCATATTGGGCGTGTAGGCCCATATTGGGCATGTACAACTTGTATTCCAAGCCATCCGGCCTATATAATGAAAGGTCACCCCCCCCCATTAGGGTATGCGGTGTTTCCCATCTCTCTCTACCTTTCTACAGTCCTAACTCCTAAATGCAGTTGTTTGACACATAAATGATCATGAACCTTCCGTAAATACCCTTGAATGTTTGTATGCACCATTACAACAGTGAGAAATCACTTTTTACTGAACTGTAAGCAAAAAAGTAAGAAGCGCGAGAAAATATCTGATTTGAGCAGACTCGGAAAACATACCTCAGATTCTGCTTTTTGAAGCTCAGAACGTCTTGTGTCAATCATGTTCTTGTACCATAGGCCTTTCTTCGTCAGTACAATGGCTTGTTGTACCATATGGTTGCATCGATCATTCAGGATTTCTGTCCTGAAATCAACAACTCTTATCAGTTTGTGCTAGCATCAATGGAATGGATTATTCCACAATGACTATGGACCATATAGCTAAGAAATCTTATATTACAAATATACTCATAGCAAGGATTTTTTACAAACATTATTTTTTGCATCCAATTTGCCACAAACAACAAGTGCTGTAGGGTTCTAAAAAATCATTAAGCATACCACTCAATCATAGAAAAAACTGTATCGATTTATGTTCAGACAGAGATTGAGATTCAGAAGATAAGGCGCACATACTTTTTCTCATTCCCTTTTACATCTTCTGACATTTTATGTTCAATCTCCACAAACTCTTTTGATAGATCCATGATTGATACCAGAATGCAATCTAGCTGCTCTTCTTGCTCTCTTTTACCTAGGATATCACTGTAATCTAACGTTTTTGTTTCAACTTCTTTTAAGGTGGTTGAGGCAACCTCTAAAGTCTGATTCAGCTTGATGAGCTCCTCATAAGGCATGTCCTGATCAGAAATCTCATATGGTCTTCGTGGTGCCACATGAGGCTCCATCTCAATATCACGAAGTATCATTTCCTCACTCTCTTCCTTGTTTAGCTCTGGATCTTGCTGCTTATAATGGATAAAATGCTCCTTTTCTAGTGTCGACAGCTTTTCCTTTAGCTTTCGATTTTCTTCATTAGATAAACACAACGCCTTGTCCTTTTCTGAGAGTGCAGTTTCATATGAGGACAGTTTTACATGAAACTTTTGGGCAGTATCCTCCAAGATGTTCCTATGATGATCAGCCAATTTTCTCATAACAGTTTGGTAAATTTCATCTCTGATTGTACTTTCGACATAAAGATCATCATACTCTTCTTTGCTGTTGTTGATTTGCCTCAAATGTTGTTTTTCTAGAGAATATTGAAGTGACATTTTCCTACTGGCATCAGATATCTGGCATGATAATTCCTGAGCATTCTTCGTTTTCTCTGCAAGCAAACACCGAAGATGCTGGTTGTCACGATATAGTGAATCAATTCTATTATTCAATCTGCTTCTTTCATCAAGTGCATCACTAGTACTGCAGGTTGTAGGTGCTGCCACTCCATTGGACATGATTTGGTCAAATCTTGAAATGACCTCAGGGAATTTCTTCCTTAGAGGCTCGAATTCTACATCATACTTAAGAGCCAATGACCATTTCTCTCGTTTGAATTTGAACAGCTCTTCTGTTTTCTCTTGCAAATCCAACTCATGCAGCCTTTTTAATTTACTGATCTCAGATCTGAAGTAGTTAAGAATTTGTTGTCTATTCATACCCTTCAGATGTCGGAAATCAGATTTTTCTGAAATAACTTCACTGGGACTTATAGATTTCTGTGTCGCAGAATTCTGGTTTTGCTCTGAGGAAGATAGAGAATGATCCTGATGTGTTCTCTTTCTGAAAAAGCTGAACTTCCATCTGTCGCTCCAGTTACCCAAACTTTCATGCCTACAAAGGGGAACGTGGGGTTCCTCTTCTGAAGGTAATAGTATATCAGAAATAGCAATCAGGTCTTCACGGATGGAAGCACACTGAGCCACAGTTTCCTGCCAGTTTTTGCTTAGACTCCTCACTATGGAACTTTGCTCATACAATTTCCTCTCTAGCTCGTCCTGAAGACCTCTAATGCAGTCTCTAATAATAATGCCAGTAACATCTAACTGTAATTCATGTTCCCACTGAAGATCACGAATTGAAGCATTGACCAATGCGAACATCTCTCTAATTTGTTGGAACACCACAACCAGCAGCACCTTCAAGCTGTTGAACCCCTCATCTATCTCAGTTAGCTTCCCGACATGGCAAGCTGCAGAGCATGAACCATTTGCATCATATTTATGGGTCAAGCTATAGCTTTTGAAGACCCTTATGTCCTCAGTGAGCTTATTAAGCCACTGATCAACTTCTACTTTCATCAAATCTAAGTACTCTGTATAAGTAACGTCAACATTTGCAGCCAGAAGGTGTTGATGCAACCTTGACACTACAGTTGCAAATGGTTCAAAGTTGTTTGCAACATCAGATGGCACAGATGCATCCTTGAACTCGGTAAAACTGTTGTTAAGCTCTGCAGAAGAAATCCTAGCTTCAGGGAAAGGCCCATTGAACAAGGGCAGGCCGCTCTGAGCAGTACACCATGATTGGTTAATGGTGGTTGGTATAGTCAATCTACCAAGAAATGGGTCCATTCTTTCATCCAGAACCTGCAGTATTTTTTGTATAAGAAAGATTAGGCAACTGATGGCAAACTCAGAACGCCAATTAGATGCTGCAGTACGAATTTAGAATTGATGCAAATAAACTCGATGGCTTTCATGAAAAGAAGAGATAATTTCTAGGAAGTGAGACTAGCAACTTAACCATGCAAGTTTCTGTCATGGTTAAAAGTTTAGTTCCTGATAGTACATATACAGTACATCTGCCAGAGGTAATATGCAGGAAACACGTATTCATCACGAACGTTATCCACACTCAACAATGCTCAAAAAGTCAAATGGGCATAGGAATATGTCGATGATAGAATGCCTCAAGATGATCTTATTATCAAGATGCAGGTGTCAGACAGGCATGTTACAATATACTAAAGGTACTTAAACCAGAGAAGGAAAAAAAAGAGAAAACCTCATCCATGCTACACTCTTCAGCAAAATACCCAAAATGTACAGCCCGATGCTGAATACATTAAGGGACGTACAACTCTAGTTGGTCGAAATTTCAAACGCGTCACTGTTCTCAAATTTATTAGAATAGCATCCACCTTTTGGTTATCGAACACCAATTCAGTTACTATCCAGTAATAAAGTAATAATAACGCAAAGCAGACGAGCTCCGGTGAAGGATGCGAAGTAGTACTGATAGCCAACAGCGACAGTAGCAGGACGGGAAGGGCAGTACGATTGGCAACTATTCCATTTCCATTCCCCTCTGCGCTCAGCCACACCAACAACCAGCCAGTTGCGGTAAAAATGTGGCCGAGTTACCAACGGCAGTGAACTGCTGGACACTGCAAAGTGTGAAGGTGATCACTGAGCAGAGCAATTCAACCACCACCACCCTGCGCTGCTCGCCACCCGCACCAAAAGCAGAGCACGCATGAAGCCGCTAGGTTCGCGCATCCACTTCGATTCCCCCAAACCGGCAAAAACCCAAGCAAAAACACCCTCCAAGCGTCCCAAACAGCAGCCACGAGCCACGCCCACGCCAGTCACCATCGAACACCCTGATTCGAACCGCACCGCGGCACCAGCCAGCCAATTCGAGCAACCCAAAAGCCCCGGGACGGCAGAAATCACCACGCCAAAACCAAGCACAGGGGCGCGGCGGCACCGGAGACACTTACAGGCTGGATCCGCGCCATTGGCAGAGGCCGGAGCGGCGGCCGCCACTTCAGCAACCCCTACGCCGCGGGCGCGGGGTTTTGAGCCGTCCCCCCAGGAGCAGCCGCGCCCTCCGCGGGTGGCTGCGGCGCGCTGCCCCGCGCTAGGGCTTTGGGATAACGGCCGCAGGCCCGCGGCGGAAGGGGAGGGGTGGTGGTGCGGGATCGGAGACCGGCCGCAGCGAATTGGTGTGGATTTGAGCGGCGATCGCGACGAGGATTCGCGAGGAAGACGACGACGCGGCCGCTCGCTCTCTCACTCGCGGCCAAAGCTGCCAGAGGAACAGACAACAGAGGAACGGGCCGGGAGAGACGAGGCGAGGGTAAAAATGGCATCGGCCCGGGCGCGGAGCAGCGGGCCGGGCCTGCTGGTATGGAGCGGCCGCTGGGCGGTGGGCCCAGAGGAGCATGGGCCCGCGAGGCGGTGGGGGTGGTTGGGGGGACTAGTCGTGGGAGTAATGCGTGATGGGAGCGGGACGTGGGGAGGTGGGGCCCGCGCGTCGGCGGTAGTTGGAGCGCGTGGGGCGCTGAGCTGGATGGCTCAGCGGGGTGCGGCCGTGCGGGAGTGAGGGGGCACGTGCCGGCGCCTCGAGATGCGTGCGGGATTTGAGGGTGGCCGTCGGATCGGTTGGGGCAGGGGCCGCTGCAGTTGCCGCCGAGTCCGGGGGCCTTTCCCGGGACAAGTGGACAGCTGGGTTTTTGTTGCTTGCGTCCCATGGCTTATGCTTGCATGGCGTTTTATATGGCTTTTTTTTCTCCAAAAAATGACGAGATAAAAATTTCGAAAGATAAAAGAAGTCAGTTTCAAGAGCTTCAACTTCAAGCAGAGAAAAATGTTCGTGTGGGAACGGAGCTGATAGTTTCAATAAACAAAAAAAAAGAAGAAGAAAGAAACGGAGCTGATGAAGTGATGATCATGAACACACTAACACAGATCTCAACTACCACACCACTTGGCAAGCAAGCGGAACAGAAGCATGCATGCATGGGAGTGCATTCAATTTGAGAGGCCATGACGCCATGTGTTCACGTACTCTGATTTCTAACACGATACGATACGGCCCTAAGGCTATCTCCAACCATTCCCCCCATCCAACTCCCCCCAAATATACTATTTATTATATTTTACTACCTCCCTCCAAAAGATTCCTCCCCCTATAACTCCTTCTCTCCAACCATTCCCCCATATCTATTCCCTCTACATACTATCACTCATTAACTAACTATTTATTTATCGTTTTTGAATTTAAAAAAATCATACAGTATTTGTACTGTCATAATACGCATTATCATCATGTTACGGGGTTCAAACGAGATTAATATCATGAAGAAACGGTGTGATTAGAGATATAGGGGGAATTTCAACTCCCCCTTATATAGGGGGAGCTTTGGGGGGACTGTTGGATCGAATTTCCCCCCAAAACTCCCCCTACCTGGGGTGGGGGACTCTTACAGGAACCGTTGGAGGTAGCGGAGTTGGGGTCCGATTTGTTATAGCTGTTCCAGCAGCAGCGGATCGCTAGATCTGGAGCCCTTGGCACTAGTAGCACGTTCGCATCGGCTGATTGAAGCTCTCCAGATGTGACAGGAAGCGAACCACGTGGCGGCTTTAATTGCGGAAAACTAACAGAATGTACTACGCGGTTTTTGTTATCAGGTTATGAGAGTAACTCCAACAGATTAATTAAAATTCTTAGCTAAATGAAGAGGTGAATAGACTATGTAAAAAATAAAAAGTTTTCCTTAGGCTCTCCGCAGTGGGATCTGTATGTCGCTCTCTACACGTTTTAGAGAGCCTTTTACCGCAAAAAAGTGCTGCAGCGGCGCTCTCTAAACCGATCTGCATCGTTGCGGCGGGATTCCCGCGCGCCAAAGCTGGCGCGGCCGCGGCCGCTCTCTACCGGCGACGTGGCGTGGGGCCCGCCTCCGTCCGTTGCTCCCGAGCATCCCTCCCGCGCTCGCCCATGGCCGCCACCGCCGCCGCGGGCCGCTCCGCCACGCCGAGCTCGCCCGCGCGGGGCTCGCCCGCACCACGGCGGAGCGGAGCTCGCCACGGCGGCGCTGCTCGCTCACCTGCGGGCCACTGCAGCGGCGAGCTCGCCCGCGCGGGGGGACGGGGCGGCGAGCTCGGCGCCCACCCAAGGCAGTGAGCAGGGGAGGGAGGGAGGGGGGGTACATGAGGGGAGTTGGGGGGTGGGTCGCGGCGGCCCCGCCCGGAGCCGAG
This sequence comes from Panicum virgatum, assembly GCF_016808335.1. Taxonomy (NCBI): domain Eukaryota; kingdom Viridiplantae; phylum Streptophyta; class Magnoliopsida; order Poales; family Poaceae; genus Panicum; species Panicum virgatum. Next base: position 3,716,869 of record NC_053146.1, read on the forward strand.
GAGGTGCTCGAGCTCCCGTGCGAGCAGGGAGGGGGGGAGGAGGGAGCGGCGGAGCTCGGCCGCCAGCGCGGCGAGGAGGCCGAGGAGGAGGGGCTCGCGGGCCGAGCTCGACCCCGTTCGCCGCCGTCCGTTCGCCGAGCATGGCCCCAAGGCGGAGCTCGAGAGCGCGCCGCCGCCGTCCCGTCCGCCGCCACCACCACGAGCCGAGCGGGAGCAGGGAACGCGCGGCTCGCCGGCCAAGCAGGGGAGGCGCGGCCGCCGTCCCGCACGCTCGCCGCGGCCGCTGGCCTCGTTGCGCGCGCTCGCCCGCAGCCGCAAGGCACCGCGCGGGCACGCCGGGGAGGCTCCTGGCCCCCGCCGCTCGAGGGCCACTGCAGCTCGGCCGCGAGGAGGAGTCGCGGCGAGGTGCCGCCCTGGCCCCGCGCGGGAGGGAGGGCGCAGGGGGAGGCCGGAGCTCCCCGCCGCCGGAGGAGGGCGCAGGGGAGGCCGGAGCTCCCCGCCGCCGGACGCCGCGTCGAGGAGCAGAGCAGAGGAGGGCTGCCCGGCCGCTGCTGCCCTCGCCGGCGGGCGCCGATCTCGAGCCGGGCCATGGCCGCCGTGCCGCCGGGCCGCCGAGCTTGAGCCGGGCCGCCGAGCTCGAGCCGTGCCGTCCAAGCAGGCGAGCTCGAGGGGGAGCTCGCCAGGGAGGGAGAGGGAGGGAGGGGCGCAGGGGGAGGCCGGAGCTCCCCGCCGCCGGACGCCGCGCCGCGGAGTGCCTCGCTGCCACGGCTCCGCCTCCCGCCCACGCACCGCTGCCTCCCGCCCGGCCGCGACGCTCCGCGCCCCCTGCTCGCTCCCACCACCTCCTCCGCCATGGTTCCGCGAGGGCCGGTGCAGCCGCAGCGCGCGCCCAGCCCGGCTCGCCACGCCGCCACGGCCGGCCGAGGAGGAGCAGGGGCCGTGGCCGCCGTGCGCACCCAGCCCCGCCCCGCCCCGCGCGGCGCGTGCCTCCCTGCGGGCCGGAGCCGGAGGCCTGCCATGGGGGGCGGGCGGGAGCTCGAGGAAGCCGCCGCGCGCACCGCGCGGCCATGGCCTCCGCCGGCGTAGGGCCCTCCGCCGGCGGGGAAGGGAGGCGCTGGGGAGGGGGCGGCGTGCCTGCGGGAGCCGGAGAGAGAGAGGCAGAACGGGGAGGGGGGAGAGAGAGGGTGCCGAGGGGAGTAAAAAAATCTGACGTGTGGGCCCATCTGCTGGTAGTTGGTATAGAGTGGAGATATAGAGAGTGAACGAGTGCAGCAAAACTGAATATAGAGAGGAGAATCTTGATGACTAGGCAGGAATATTCCTTTTAGAGAGTGAATTTAGAGAGTGACGAGTGCGGAGAGCCTTAGGGTGCGGTACCCAACAGCTTCTTCAAAATTGCCTCTCCAAATCAACTATCCTCTCCCTCGACGTCTCTCCAGCCGGCTTGGCACGGCGGCGCGCCGGCCGGGCCTCGACTGCGCGGCGTCCACAGTGGGCATGGGCTATTCCCGTTCCCGGCGTCGAGCTCGGCTGCCGCCTGCCAGCCCTCGTCGTTCGTTGCTGTTGCACTCCGCCGCATCCTCCGTTAAGCAGGACGGTGGGGCGAGAAGGAAGGCAGTCAACAAGCTCGGCGGCGCCACGACCGTCTGGCCTGCCGGCGGCTGCCACATCGAGTCCTCGCATGAAAGGCTGACGACTGAGCGCGAAGCTGCCCTGTCGTCTCTGCTGTTGCTGCATTGAGCTCTCTCCCTGCGTGAAGGGCCAACTCGTGGAACAAATCGAAGATCCTCTCAACACGAATTGACTAATTTGGTGGGTGATTGAGCTCTTGTCGCTGCAAATCACGGGACCAATATCTTCCTGCCGCAAATCGGGATTTCGAGCATTGTTGATTCCCCCAATGCAGTTGCAAAACGTCAAAATCAAGCTGCAATTGTCTGAATCAACCTCTTGAATCCATGAATCAAGTTCCTCAACGCTGATTTTGTGCTGTTGCAACTCGAATCGAACTCCTAGTTGCTGGAGTTTGCTAGTCTGTTGAGGGGCGCGGCGGTGCGCATGGTGGGGCGCGGCGGGCATGGCGAGACGCGGCCGGGGTGCAAGCTTCGGCTAGTGGCAGGCATGGCGGGGCGCGGCGGGGCCTGCGCGGCGCGGTCAGGGGGAGGAGAGAGGATGGAGCCAGATAGAGATAGCGAAGCGATGTGCAGATGCAAAAATAGCTCGCGAAAGGCATGGGATACATAAGCAAATAACATAGATGGTCAAATAGAGAAGCTGTTGGATCTAGTTTTTCTCTTGTTTGGCTATTTTTAGCTATCTAACTTCTTTTAGAGAAGTTGTTGGAGTTGCTCTGAGTTTGGTTCAAACTTGCAAGGTTAAAAAACTTCAGTCACAAGAGATCTACTACTAAACTCCTTGGTGAGGTAATAAACAGGAGCGGACATTTGAAAGAAGTAACTTCAGCGGTGATGTTCACAAGATTTGCTTGAAAATGCCAGCAAATGCAGGTCGCCAATATATTTATTTACTGCCCCAACACCTGAAACCTGTTGCAAGATTGGCTACACACTTGTAACTGGATACAGCCTTTACAGATCATGGAGACCACGAGATGTGTAAAGCACCAGGTGAAACCAGCTCTTCTTTTTGTCACATCTCCATCGCTGCATCCCAACTTCAGTTGCAGTCGTCCATAACAGCAGCGGAAAAGGTGATGGAAAGGCGGGGAGTTCCTCTTTTCCCTTATGTTTACCTGAAACTGCTGCTGGTGATCTGGGAAGGACCAGGCAAGCAACCATAAAATAGACAGGCAATCATGCAGGAATGCAGGACCATGAGACTCGCATTTGTGTAATATTAATTATTCGACAGAATAAAGCGAGGCCCAGTAGAGATGATAGCCTTTGCTTTTCTGAAAAAAAAAACAATTCTGTCCTCTGATGTGGGGGGCCAAAGTTGACTGGGCCATAGTCACAAAGTTCCTGGGTCGACCGGGTCGAGGAACGGGATCGAGGAACGGAGTCGAGGGTCGAGGGTCGTCACTTTATAAAATTATGGTACGAAAGGGGGTATACATCTATGGAACGATAAATTATTATGTGGGACGCGACTCTGATTCATCGGGATCGGGGTCGATATCTTCGGGTCGATAAAGACAAAAACTATATATATCCTACTAATGAAGAAACTAATCTGCACAAGCATATAAGAAACATATAAAATAGTACATTTAGACCATGCTACACGTACTCAGCTCATTGTCTAACAAAAACCACACCAATCCACTGTCCTTAACCTCCTTATCCCAATTAAATCTGCTAGCAATGGGGTTGCGACCCCTTTCAAACCGGGACACGATCCAACCTTAAATGGGACACTGACCCTCTTCGACCCCGACCCTCGAATCGGAACGACGTTCCCGGGTCGAGGGACGAGGCATCGACCCCGAATTCTGTGACTATGGACTGGGCTAGGATAGTTAATAGACAACAATGGATAGTACAGTTCAATAATGCATAACAGGTTGGCAGTCAAAATATGCATACAGCATCGAGAGATAACCTTGAAAATAGCTTAACAACCGATGTGAAATGAGCAAGAAAAGCTGGTACTGGTAGTGCTCTTCAATAAATAGTAACACCAACTCAAAAGCATGTGCTTCAATTTATTCAACATTTGGAGCAGAAGCTTATGAACAAAACCCACAATTTTACATTGCAACGAGAATTGTTCAATTATATGTCCAGTTTCTCACCTTGTTGCGAAACAATCATAATCTGTGGCATTTTCAAAACCTAGTAAACCTCTACGTGCCACTGCTTGTTCTTTTTCAGCTGCGACAGCTTCTGGTCCCAGCTCTCTCCTCTCTGCTCGGCCACCCTCTTGAGCGTGTCCTGGATCCCCGGCATCATCCCCTTCAAACCACAGAAGTAGATGTGCGCTCCGCCGTCCAGGAGCTTGAAGATTTCATCGCTGTACTCCTCAATCTTGTCCTGCACGTACATCTTGCCACCGTTCTTGTTCTTCTGCTCTCTGCTTAGCGCTTTGTCATACCTGCAACGTCGAAACTTGGATCAGTTCAGCAAGAACCATTCAGCTTTACTTTAGCCAATTGAACTATGGAAGTATGTGGCCACCACAGTGAAATAAACAAAGCATTAGATTGTAGCATTCTCAGTTATATCATTAGGATAGAATGACATACGATGATTAAGCTTGAAGAACACAAAACCTGAAATTGTCTGGATACTGCTGAAGGTAGTTAGTGAACTCTTCATCATAGAGAAGGCTGTCAGAGTTAGCAACGCCAAGGAAGAGCCACGCCAGACCACCAAATTTGTAAGTTGAGACATCTTCCATGAACATACGACGTAGGTAGCCGCGGTAAGGAGCAACACCAGTGCCAGTGGCAATCATGATATGAGTTGCATTTGGATCATCCTCCGGAAGAAGCATAATTTTGCCCGAGGGGCCTGCATGAAGAGAAACATTATGAGATGCTTAGGACAGAAATAACCAGCATATGCCTTGAATGATGCAATGGGTACAGTATTAACATCCAACATATTTTACGACTCCATGAACTCAGGGAATGTTCAAATGGTTATTTTTGCAGTTAGAAGCTACCATTTATTGTTGGCAAATACATAACAATGCTTTTATACATGACATCCAAGATAATGTTCTGTACCTGTGATCTGAACTTTGTCCCCTGGTTTTGAGTCACACAGGAAGTTACTGCAGATACCTTTCTTTGAGGGGTCTTCCTTTCCAGTTTCAGGATCATAATAAACAGCACGGCGAACACATAAGCTTGCTGTCTTTCCATCAAAAGAATCACCATACCTAGTAGAAGCAATAGAATAGAGCCTAACAGTATTTGGAGACCCAGGTTTCTTCGGATTCTCTCCCTGGCAACAAATATATGAGAGGTCATATGAGCAAGGTATTAGATGTAGGAAATGCTGGTTCAGAAAAGAAAGCAGATGCAGATAAAAATTAAACTAAAATTAAATTTGGAGTGTTAACTAGTCATTTGCACAAAAGGCCTAAATTATCAGTCTTGTTAACAGTAACTGAGCTTGAATATTGACAAGGCTTTACAAGTTTATCAGCAATCGGAGAACTGAAAATACTGGATAAACTTTGTCCAGATTTATAACAATAATTTCTGGCTAGAGATTTAACCATAATTTTGACAACATTTATTTGAATAACATCTTATTATAGAAAAAATGAATAAATAAAGAATCTTTGAAAAATCCAAAGATACTATTCAGTGAACACTACACTGGCAAAAAAAAATGGAAGGAAAGTGTAAAGTCCATAAAGGAAAACAAAACTACAGAAGTGCTGCATTATGTTAGCAGAACAAGGAAGGAAGTACTTACCGGAGGAATGACACCATAACTCTGTCCTTCCCAGTATGGAACATTGCCACCATGGTCAATGACAATGTGGCATGTTTCACCAGGGGCTTTAGGGCCTACAATCCTCTCAACTGAGACAATTGTGGCTGTGTAAGGTTCCTTCGGTTTGTATAAGTTGAGTGGTGGCTCCTTTGCATTCTCCAATTCAACAGGTTTAACAGCAACTTTGCTTTTGCTTGCTTGTTGAACGGACATACAGAAGACCTTGTTCAAATGCCTTGATTGCTGGGTCTTTTCCCATGCTAAGCTCTTCCCAACCCATGGTTTGCTCCGGAAGTTTAGACTATTGTTACCCTGAACATAACAATCGAATCCTGTAAGGCTAAGATCATATAGCATCAAGTAGGAAAAGCCAAAAATGCAGGAAATTCATCATCCGCTACCTACTCAACAGGAATATTGCAATACTAAATGTGCGACTATAATGTTCATACTACAAACTTCTGCTGGAAATTCCTAGGATCCAATAGTCATGCTCTAGGGGAAATGCAGCGATTTCTGCCCTGAGTTATGGTCAACCCCTTTACCCTTACCTAGATGACCTCAACAATTAGTACACTAGAGAAAAAGAAGACTTAGTACTTAGTAGGCATCAGCTACTTCATCCATAAGTTGGCAGTGGCAGAAAACAACTAAAAAATACACATTCCTCGCCTAATTTAGCTACTTCACTAAATAACAGTATGGTAGGTAATCTGGGTACTGGATGTAAATCAATATAACAGTATCAGTGGACAAAATCTAACAGAAATTCTAGCAAACTATTTATGTCCTTAGCACAAAGGAAGGCCATCCTGGCATGCATTTTACTTAAGTCGTATTAGTATTGCTACTGCTCTCAGGAAGTGTAGGAAGAGAATCTAGATGTTTTGCCTCCCTGAACCATGGTCTACAGTGCCAACCACGCAGACCCAGCCACGAGATTCCCCAACAAGCACCCCAAAAAATTGGAGCAAGTTTTAGCTTCAGTACGCAACCAACCCATCCAACCCAAGTACCTTGCGCGAAGAACCCTTGAGGAAACCGTCCGAGCCGACGGGCGCCAAGGCTGCTGCAGCAACCTGCATGGGACCAGGACTCAAAATCAGCGCTGCACGCGGCGGAAAGATGAGCCCGGCATCGCGCGGCGCGCCGCGGGGGGATGCACGTACCTGAGTTCCGAGCGCGGCGGACGCCATCGCCGGCCGACCGGGCCGCGAGGGGGGAGCGGTTTGCTAGGGTTTTGATCCGCGGGAGGCGAGGCGAGCGACGGCGAGGAGAGGGACGGGTTTGGCAGTTCGGAGGAGAGAGTAGTGGAGAAAGGATAGGAAGGCTCGTCGCACCCACTCTGACAGTGACTGCCGAATTTGTGGGGCTCTCGCTATGCTGCTGACGGCTGCAGCGTTGCCACTTGTGCTACTTGCACTATTCGTCAGGTTCGTCAAAATCTTTCAAACGGATTCACGTTTGTTCAAAATTCTAGTAGATCAGTCTGAGATTTATGGAAATCTGATCAGTTTGTGTTAAATCCCATAAAATTCGTAAACATCTTGCGAGTACTTGCTTCTTTGGAACACATTGAGGCAGAATGACTGAAGCAAAATGTTGACTTCAACCACGCAAGAAATGCAGCAGCCAATTCTTCCACGGCCTTCAGCATGTGTATGTCCACGGCGTGTTCCGAAAGAAGGAACATGTGCGAGAGAATGGTAGCAACTGCAGCAGCTGATCGTGCTCAGAATGTCAAAGTCCGTGGCCACGCGCCACGACCAAGGAACTTAGCAGTGCTGCATCAGTGGGGCAAGCTCTGGCAGTTTTTCTCAGCCTGATCTCTGCAGGCCAACCAGGCCAAATCTTAAAATCTCATTTAGTTTCCAAAAATTTTTGAGTGCTACAATAACTGACAACGTTTGACCACTAATTAAGAGTATTAAATATGGATAATTGACAAAACTCATTTCACAACCCCGGGTGAAATTGCGAGACGAATCATTCCACAATGTCGTGCTACAGTAATCAACCTCTGATGATAGATTAATTAGTCTTAATAAATTTGTCTCGTGATTTTCCGTCCATCCATGTAATTAATTTTATAATTAGTCTATGTTTAATACTTCTAATTAGTGGTCAAACGCAAAAATTTTTGGGAACTAAACACCCCTAGTATTTCTTTTCTGCTAGCTATGCCGGTCAGCAGCAGATCATCACCGGCTTCTCAGGCCATGCAGAATTCCATACTTCACAGGACATTTCACAGTGTTACCCTGCAGAAACTGTCCAGCATGCTCCGCGTGTAGATCATATTAAACATCCAAAAGGGGTTGGGGGTACTGGCAACCGAAGCATCATATGAGGAGCTTCATATAAAATGGTACTTTCCCTAGGTTTGTTCCGTCTTCATTCTGGGTGTCCAAAATACCAAAGATTCATAAATCAGTACTGGTGCAGGTGCTGCAGACGTTTGCAGCGCTTATTATTACAGCATACAGGGTTCAGTTTTTTCTTGAAACTGCAATAAACGGCATCATAGCGTTCTATTCCAGAGACGCGCAGGGTTCTCCACTAGCTGTAATTCACGAAAAGATACTCCATAGTTGCAGTGAACTCTGAATTGCAGCGACCGCATCTGGCTCACATCAACGGCGCCTGCGTCTCGGCCCTGCCTGAGAGGATCCTCCCGGTCTTCCACCAGCCACAGGGCCTGGGGCAGGATGTGGTGCATCAACCTCCGTGGGAGCTGGGCCTGGATGAGCGCTACTCGCCGAAGATCCTCCAGGGCTTCCACCTGCCACAGGGCCTGGACCAGGATGTGGTGCAGCACCCGCCAACGGAGCTGGGCTTGGATGACCATGACTCAGCTCTGCCTGGGAGGATCCTTCAGTGCTTGCACCGGCCACAGGGCCTGGATCAGGATGTGGCGCACCACCTGCCGCGGGAGCTGGGACTGGATGAGTTACCCCAGCTGCTGCAGGACCTGGGACTGCAGGAGGTGCTCCTCCGCCAGGCCGGGCCAGATTATCCAGCAGTTGTTGGAGGTAGCGCCTTGCAACATCATCATCCTGTGTTTGCAGTAACAAAGATATGGTTAGTACTTGATTGAAACCTTCAATCTAGTATAAGTGGGGTAATGGTTGATTAGAGACAGCTGACGAATCGAGAACAAGACTCACCCTAAGGCCGTTGTCGAATGTCCCGTCTCTCAGAGCCTCAGGAAGATGAGTTTGCAGCGCAATATGGGCCCTGCAACAGAGTATGAGATGAGCATCTTTTTTTTTTTGAAAAGGAAGAGATTAGCATAGTTGTGTGGGAAGAAATGTTGCATGTTATAAAGTAAGTTCCTAGTAAAAGTGAGAGCACACCTGGGATCATCTGTCAGCCTGAGGTAGCAGCGGACAATGTGCTTCAGCAATCTGGTGGAGGGCTGGTCAGCCACCATTCTTGCTAAAACAGTGGCTATCCCAAAAAAACGTTCTGGGGTGGCACAGATGTACTGTAACCCAGCTTCATCCATAATGATCTTTTGGACAATGAAAGTGGCCACCTGCATATGCATTTGACTGATTAGTAAATTAAAGCAATGGCTATCAGATTAGTAGAATTTACATTTAACTCCATCTGCAAAGAGAGACCTAGGCTCCTACTCAACTTCTTTAGGTTTTTGGAGAAGATATGTTACAAAGAAGTTAGTAGTATTTATCTGCCAACCAATATAGCAGGTGCCATCTCCTGCTGTTCTCCTCAGAGAAATACATAGAACTTGGCCGGCAGATATATATATGCTATTGAAATTAGCAGCAAAAGATAGTTGCTGAAAAAGCAACGATATCGAACAGTTTTAGAACCTCCTTTGATAAGCCTCATTTTATGCTTCGAACTAAGTTGATTGCTGACTTGCTTGGCTACATTTTAGAAAATACAGTCTACCTCATCTGAAGTTCTAAACAACATGTCAACTATATCATACATTGGGAAAAGTTAGCATACTTGTACCATACGAGGTAAGGTACTCAAGATCTGGGCAACACATGACTAGCAAAGCCATTAGATGGACTTTACAGTGAAGAATTATCTCAATTAACAAAGCTATAATTATGTATATCGTGTCAAAATCTACGTGACTGGGAGAATTTGAGTTTACGCCAGGTGATTCAAGATTGTTTTTCATGCAAATTTTAGACAACCTAGCATACTAAGGAATATAACATGATATGGCATGGATGAGCAGAGGTAAAAAACGATGACATTCCACGCAAAAAATGATATGACATACTGTTTTTGAAAGTTCAGTGCCTGTCTCCATGATTCGCAAGCATAGAGGAATGGTGTCACCATTTAGCAGGGTATTGACAACTTCAGTATCATCTACCTGCATGTATCACAAGACAAAGAACCTTCTTTCTCATTTGCAGAATTAGTGTTTGATAAAAAAACAACAAATGTACCTTGACCATGAATTTATCGCTGTTAGGATAACAGCTCCTATTGTTACCAAAATAGCAAGATTGAACATGAGAAATGTTCCCACTGAAAGAAACCCGACAAACGTTCCACAAATCCTTAAGCATTCTTGCATGTGGGGCATGTTGTCTTTTTTCTTTTTTGAAAAAACTAGTGGGCCATTTGTCATGTGTGCCTTCTGAATATCACAATTTACATGCCATTGCTTTTGAGTAGCCATTCTTGATTTCGTGGTATCTAGATGGATTAAGGTCATTCTGCTAAAACCATGACAAATCATTCAAGAAATGGAGCAGGGAAACATTAAAGTTTTACAGTAAACCTGCTTGATAAAGTTAAAGAATTAGTTATCTTTTACTTCCATAGGGAACAAAAATGGTTGCCTCAGAACTTTCATGCCCATCTAAAGAAGCTGGGGAATATGAACATGAACCTTCACTGATTATTGCATTGCATGTTTAGTGAAACAAATCCAGGCTTTTTTACTCATGTGTTGGAGGGAATGTAACAAATCTTCTCAGTTGTGTAAAATTCTATGTATAAATTACCTTAACAAGAGCACCAAACACACCAAGAGTGGTGAGGCGCAGGTACTCGAAAGATCTGGCATTGCTGGTAGTTTTCAAAAATGGGTATAAGTACTCGGTAATTTGAGCTGCAAAAACAAAGGACGAAATGAGAGGGAGTGAATAACTAATGATAACATAACCAGGAAACAAAGTTCCATAATAAAAAGTAAAGAAAATCCATAATACTTCAGAATATTTACTACAGCAGCTAACATAAACCAAACTTGTATCAACCACTACATGATAATATGACAAAACCCTGAGAGAGAACATAGGGTAACTAGCAAAGCACAGCTTCAGTGCATTTCAGCTTTGACATACAAAGGATAATGATAATTAATCGTTACCTTTTAAGAAGGGGATCCTGGTCTCAGGGTGTGATGCAACAGACTGCAACAAGTTTAGGAGAGGAGATGAATAGAACATACAGTACTAAATCTAAAGTTGGTAGCTTAAAATGATCAACAAGAAACAGAAGAAAATGCCCTTTGCAGTAAATTATTGCGATGTCAAGGGATGGTAAATGGTTCCAACCAGCAGCCAACTTTTCTGATATGAAACACAACTTTTCCTAAAAACATACCTGAAGAAGTGCAAGAACATTGCAGGCTCTGTTCGATACACTTGCAGATAACGTAGGGGGTGAAAGTGCAGGGTAGAATGACACAATTTCCTGTTTTTTCAAGTAGCCAGACATACTAAGTAAGACCAAAAGGCTGACTAGATTGGTTTAAACTTCACAAACATATATTAAGAAAACTGATATAGCCATGAGCTCAAGGATTGAATCGGGAATGACTAACATAACAGACAGATCATGGAAACAGACCATGACAGAATACACTCAAAGCTCCTATTAAGCTTGATCATACTATAAGTATGCACAGAAGAGCACAAGGGTTGCTACATACCTGTAGCAGCACAATTATTGTGGCAAAAGAGTGCCACATCAGTGGAGCTAAATCTGGAAACATCTCCCTTTTCTGAAAAATAGTTTCAAAAAAACATTACATACTAAATTTGAATTTGCTGCCTCCATACACGATGTGTCATGCTAATGACTGAACATGCACCTACTACTGTCACTGCTGAATTGATCAGCTACAGAATTACTAACAATTTACTTTGGAATGAGTCCATACCCTTCACACCTTAGAAAAGCAATAACAGCATGTAACTCGGCATTCAGCATGCTAATATGCATATAAAGGGAAATAATACTTGTTTGGCAAATTTACTAAAAGTATTTTTTAAATAAAACACATCCATTCTGCAAACAAACTCTTAAATTGCAACTGAAATGTTGTCAAGTAGACACAATGAACCACCAGCAAGAGTTTCCATCATTATCATGTGCAGTAAGCTACAGCCATCTGAACAAAAGTTATCGAATAAGACTCTCAAATTTTCTACTTACAAACACACTAACTCTGTTCAAAGTACAAATACTACTCCTTGTCATACATAAACATCATGTCAGCCACTGCACATGAATGTGTCGATACTTGCTCTACTACTTGTCAGACAAACAACTAAATAAAAGATGAAAACATTTTTTATCCTAATCAAACATAATGATAGATTCCACACCAGAAGACCATTAACACAGATCAAATCATCACTGTTGTTAGTCAAAATGTATCAGACATCATGGATTTGAAACAGGTAGTGTATGTATAGCAATCCACCTCAGATAAACTCAAAACTGGACGAGAAAACCAATTCTCCGGATGAAACAAAGCACACAACAGAAATCCAGCTATGTACCAAACTTAAAACATCACATATAAAATATACCTAAATTTTTTATTTCCAGATACAGCAGTCAGAATGAATCAAAAGATGGGAATCGCACAATATAACCATTGATCCTCATGATAAAATCCGCAAGAGATCGAACAGTGTACTCTTTGGAAACCAAGAACCAATCGGAGAGGAATGCTGTTAAGTCACCACAGTTATACGCCAACTCCCATACCCAATCAATAAAACAGAACCATCCTAATCCTGGAAAACCACACAGCATCACAAGATGCGAACTTTTACTGCTGCGGCGACCAGAATTCCTGGCGAGCAACCTCGCTAGAGATCGAAAAGGCCAGATCTTCAATCACAGATGTATAATCTGCAGATGAGGAAAAGGCACAGGAGTGACCTTGGAGAGCTCAACGAGGGCATCTCCACGCAACTCAGGGTCGTAGAGGAGCACAAGCTGCTCCTCCAGCTTCTTCTTAATGTCAGGCACCACGGCGTCGCAGCTTCCTGCCATGGAGGGAGACGGAGGCAAGGCCTTGGGGAAAGGAATGGGGTGTGTACAAGGAAGATCGGAGATTTTCCGTTTCAAAGAGGCCAAATTCGGTGTTCTACTTAAAGACCCTTATGCCCTTTTCCCCTTGTTCTTGTAACGTAAAAATAAATGCATCCTTATATTTACCCTTTCCTTTTTGGTTAGTTTCTCTAATAACTTATCATTTGTTTTAGCTTTTGTATCTTTTGTATTTGGAATGTTCTTTACACTCCTTTTCGAATGATATGGTGTTTTGAGTATTTATGATTGTCGTTAGGAAATTGTCTCTGTGATTTTGGATGCAATCAAGTCTATGTAATGTAATTGTCATTACAACAATAGCAATACACCATTCACATCTTCTAAGCTAGACAGTACTGGTCTTTCGAGTATGGATCTGAGGTGATAAGATTGACATTTCGAAGTTAAGCAACGTGTAACAAGCTAATACTTATGCACACAATTTTATCTGTAGTGATGAGCCATCTCAACCCAGGACTTTTATTTTCGAGAAAAAAAAACTCATGAATTTTTTGGCATTAATGACTCTTGAAGAAAAGAAACATGTATCTTTCAAGTGTCTGTTTAGTAAGTTAGGCCTTGTAAGGTGTAAATTGTTTCATGAGCTTCATTTTGATGATAATCTTCCGATTTTGTTTAAGAGAATCCTTTGTGCAGTGTGCACTCAACTTTGGCCTGATGTGGTGCTTGACTCATTTGGGTTGTCTGATATTTACCCTGAAGATGCAGAGAATCTGCACATAAGTTTTATGTAAATAGTTTCTCTTTTAGTATGATCTCTGAATGCATTAGGAAGAGCATGTCCCCAGCACATGTGGTTTTTTATTCTCGATTTTTTTTTGAAAATGAATGATACTTACTTTATAATCAAAACGTAAATCCAGATTAAAAGCAGAGAAGAAAGGTAGTCCTAATGGGAGAAGCACAGTCTAAACTGGTTCAACATACATCTACGGGAATTGGAGTTTATTTATAACTGGTGGATAATAGAAATAAACTGGTGCTTATGGTATTTTATAAATTTAAAAAGCAAAGATAACTAAACTTACAATCTTTCAGTAAGCATATCTACCTAAGGATTTCCGCATTTATATTAAGTGAAATAAGCTAATCAGATACTACTTAATAAAGAATAGAAGATATTCAATTACATCCCAATTTATAAAGATATATTACAGAAAGTCTTGTCTAAATTGGTAAAAGAAAGCACCTGACTATATCATGCTATCATAGGCAATCTGTGTTGGAAACAACTCAGTGGCAATTATATTATTATTGTGGTATAATATACAATGAATAGGAGTTGATGAAATAGACAGTCTAGAGGACAAACAGAATTATCTAACTGGGAAAGGGCAAGTGATATTTTGGATCTAACAAATCAAGAAGATATGCCACAAGTTTATGATCTGTTTCTCCACTGGCATCCAAAACAATCGATAGACACTATCAACTCGCACCACTATTTCATCGACAAGCGTTCATTCTACTGCGGACTGCCACTTTAATGAGGTGTGCACAGACTGTATTAGCTTCAGGATCAAGACCAGTGTGCGTTTTCTTATAAGGAAGTTAGCTCCTTGTAAAAAAAAAAAAACAGATCAGTTTCGGTTGCTCCACGATCCTTGCTAAAAAGCTAGAAACACCGCGGCCTAGTAACGCAGTGAGGTTCACGAGCAATGAACTGGTGGAAGATGCATACGCAAGACGAAAAATGTAATCAATTGGTACAGCGCCAACCAATAATTTGGTAATTTTGAGACGGGCACGGTGACAGCCCCTGGAGAACACTTGCCTGGAACGGAGCCTGCCCGGAAGCTGCCAAGCCCAGGCGCCGGAGGCAACGGGGCCCACGCCTCCCCGCTCCTCCTCCACGCCAGTTACCGGTCGAGCCGCGCGACGCCGCGGCATGGCCCGCTCAACCCTCCGCGCCGCGTGACCCGCGCTCGCCGAAACGGACGAAGCCGCCCCCGCCGCCTGCCGCCCGACGCAGCAGCGGACTGGACGTGGGGTTCCCTCCTCCACCAAAAACCGGATCAGATGCCGCCGCCGAGAAACGCTGAACCCGCGCTCGCCGCCGCCCGCTCGCCGCTCACCTTCCGTTTCGACCGGAAGGAGGAGGTGGGTGGGTTTCAGACTCTTGCCACCTGCGTTCCACTATCCCACCCCAGTGTCACTGCCACGTGGGTCCCATCATGTCTATCGTCCACTTGCCAGTGCCACGAGCACGCTGCAAAGAACATGAACCAACAAGCATGAACTCCATTTTCTCAGCCTGCTTGCAACAATAGGGAAAAACTCAGACCTAGTCCTAGCAAGCCAAAATCATATGTTTTTTTTTCATTTTGCTCAAGAAACCATGGTCATAACTCATAAGGAGCTTCTGAAAACCGAAATATCAAACGCAGAGCTACATTGAGGTTCGTGTTGATGTCCCAACAATCTGACCGGGACGGAGTTGAGAAAGATTCGGTTGATGTCTCAGTCCAACCGAACGATGTTATTTGTTTGAGTTGAGTGTGAGTAGTACGCTAGCGTATTGCGGCTCTTGATAATATTCCAATCCAACCGGTAGAAGTTATTTTATTTTGCTCAGTTTTGATTTTTTTTCTTCTTTCTAATATAATCCGCAGCTCCCGTACTTTGTTTTGAAAAAAATATTAAACGCTAGAAGCAACACTGTTGCAGTCGCTCATTATTACAAACACTATGCCACTAGTTTTGTTCTTTACTGAAAAGATCATTTTTTTTTTCGGCAGGAGGCAAGCCCCATTTTCATTACTTGGAACGGAAATATTACTGAAAGATCATAAACTTCAGAACAATACTTCTTTAGACACGCGCAGGATCTTCCACGGCATTCTTGCAGGGAGTTCTGCAACCGGCCGGATCAGTTTACATCCAAGGCGCTCGGCTCGGGCCTGCCTGAGTCGAGGATCCTCCGCGGCTTCCACGGTTCCACCCGCCTCAAGATGGTAACGGGTAGAAAAAAAACTCGCAAATCCACGGACACCGAACCCGTTGGGCGCGGATTCGGGTCTGGGTTTATACCCGCGGGCGCAGATGCGGGTACGACTTCAAACCCGATGGGTATTTGCTAACGGATTTTCAAAATTTGATACCCGAACCCGTAAACCCGCATAGCCGCTAACATGTGGGGCCAAAACCATGAGTATATATAATAGTTTCTAGGGTTCGCGGTTCCCAGTCTCCCAGCCGCCACTCACCGCGACTCCAAGCCGCAAACCCCATCGCCCCTGCGCCCCCAACCCAACCCCTCGGGCGCTCGGCCTCCAGGGCCGCCGGCTCCCCTCTGTCGGCGTCTCCCCCTCCGGCTGCTGCTCTCTTCCACCTCCCTCTCTCGGCACCCTCTCCCACCCCGACCAGGCCTCCGCAACCGGCGCCGGTCGCGCCGCCGCTCACCTTCCCCGCCTCCCCTGCCGCAGCCGCACACCGTCCCCGCTGCCGTCGCGCCCTCCACCCTCCGCCTTACCCGCCGCCGTTCGCTGTCCCCGCCGCCCTCCGCCTTCCCCGCCGCCATCCCCGGTAGCCGCCGCCCTCCGCTGTCCCCGCCGCCGCCGCCCTCCGCCTTCCCCACTGCCGTCCCCGGTCGCCGCCGCCCTCCGCTGTCCCCGCCGCCGCCCTCCGCCGTCGCGCCCTCCCAGATCCCAGATCCAGCGGCCGGCCTGGCAGGTACGGGCATGCCCGCGGGCATTTGTTACCCGCGGGTAGCGGGCGCGGGTGTAAGGTGGTGCCCGTTGCGGGTGACGGGCACGGGTGCGGGCACGGTTTTTGTTCCGCGGGTTCGGGTTTACAGAGTCACTATCCTCGAATAATATGCGTCGCCATCTTTACACCCGCCGCAGGGCATGGCCCAGGCTGACGTACTCCACCTCCGCCGCCTGGACGAGGTGCTCCGCCGCCCACAGGAGCACCCAGATTGTCCAACAGCTGTTGGAGACAGCACCTTGTGGCAGGGTCGTCCTGCAGTGTTTGCATTACAGTAAGGAGATCCAAGCTTAGTTTAGATTCGGAGAAAAAGTCACATCGGATACTGTAGTTCTTTTCATTTGTTTGTAGTAAATATTGTTCTATCATGACATAACTAGGCTCAAAAGATTCGTCTCGCAACGTACATCAAAACTATGCAATTAGTTTTTTTATTTACCTACATTCAGTACTCCATGCATAGATCATTTGCTATATTTAATGTTTCGATGTGATTTTAATGCGATAGAAAGTTTGGATTTTGTTGGGATTTTTGGATCTAAACACACCCCCAGTTAGTATCTGATCGCAGCCTTTGATACAGTTTAATTGGAGCAACGGTCCATCAGTGACAGTTGACAAGCTGGAAGCAAGTGCAAGATAACCTGAAGGCAGTGGTCGAACGTCCCATCCTTGAGAGCCTGGGGAAGGCAAATCTGCAGCGCGTCACGGGCCCTGCAGCAGTGAGTGAGGTGACGATCGTCATCGAGACGAACGTCCACGTTTTGCTAAATTCCTGGCATGCAGATGACAGCGCGTACCTGGGGTTATCCGTCAGCCTCAGGTAGTAGCGGACGACATGCTTCAGCAGCCTGCCGGAGGGCTGCTCGGCCAGTGCGCTCACCATGGCCGCCAAAGCCATGGCTGCCTCGAAGAAACGGTCCGCGGTGGCGCAGATGTACTGCAACCCGGACGCGTCTAGCATGATCTTTCTGGCGATGGAAGTGGCCACCTGCATGTGTGCACCTGGCTGATTAGTGAATGGAAGCAGTGGTTACCTACAGTTTAGTCATTTGGCATTCATTCGGTAAGCATGCTAACGAATAGGATTAACATGATGTGCCATGACTGGGCAGATGCAAAAGAAGGCATGACATACGAGTTTCGGGAGCTCACTGTCTGTC
This sequence comes from Panicum virgatum, assembly GCF_016808335.1. Lineage (NCBI taxonomy): Eukaryota > Viridiplantae > Streptophyta > Magnoliopsida > Poales > Poaceae > Panicum > Panicum virgatum. The sequence continues at coordinate 3,734,504 of NC_053146.1, forward strand.
TCCATGATTGGCAAGCACAGAGGGATTACTTGACTTGTCACCAGGAAATTGACAGTTTCTGTATCATCTACCTGCATGTAACACCAGTTCTCTCTCAACTGCAGAAATAGTTTTTTGATAAGAAAAATAAAAAGATGGATCTTGATATGAATCTGTTGTTCTTAATTAGGATTATTTCTGTTATACCTGTAGGAATTGAACATGACGAAATATAATGTTCACACCAAAAGAAATTAACATATAACAAACGTTCCAGAAATTCATAAAGACGGTCTCATGTGGGGCATGTTGTCATGTGTATCGCTTCTGAACATCACAAATTTACAAGGCATTGTCATGTGCATCTATAAATCATTATCAGCTGATTCCATGGTAAACCGCATGGTTCGGTGCATCCTCCTAAAAACATGAGAACTCATTCAGGAAACCTGATTTTTAATGTTAAAGAGTCACTTACCGTTTACTTTCACAGGAAACAAAGATGCACGTTAAAAATTTCATGGCCAGCTAAAGAAGCTGGGGAATGTGAGAGGTGAATCTTCATTGATGATTGCAATGCATGTTTATTAAAATACATCTAGTATTTTTACTTCAGTACTGAAGGCAATGTGACTAATAATCTTCTCAGGCATGTAAAATCCTAAGCATAAATAAATACCTTAACCAGAGCGTCGATGACATTAAGGCTAGCGAGGCGCAAGTACTCAAAAGATTTGGCCTTGCTAGTAGTATTCAAGAATGGGTACAAGTACAGAGGAATTTGAGCTGCAAAAAAAGGACGAAAAGAGAGGGTGGATGAATAATTGGTAGCAAGATATCCAGAAAACCCAAAATTCATTATATCAGTACCATACATGTAAAAAAATTATGTATACTTGAGTTTTTACTATAGATGTTAGACATAGACTGAACCCATGTAAATGTACCACTAATACACAATACTGTAGCAAAACCTTGAATTGACATAATCTAGGATACGTAAGAAACATAACTTCAATGCATTTCAGCTTTGACATACAGAGAGTTGTGCTCATTAGACATTGTTGGTGTATATTGAGCCCATGTATAGAGGCACATCTAGAGGCCCATGTATTATTACTATATTGCCCACCCTTCTAGAGTTTGGAGGAATACACACAATTATTCTCTCCTTCATAATATCTAGCCTACCTCCCCCTCCCTACCTCTAGCCGCTGGCACCACCAGCCGCCGCCGGCGCCGCCACCACCGCCGGCGCCATGGCCGGCCGGCCACCGGTGCCACCGCTGCCCCTCTCCTTCTTCCCTCCCCTCCCCTCTTCCTCGCCCTCCTCCTCTGCTCCCGCTCGGGCGGATCTGGGTGCCTGGGCCCTTGCCACCGGCACCCGGCCGCCGCCGCCCGCCTTTCCCGCCCCGAGAGAGAAAGAAGGAACGGGAGGTGAAGTTATCGAACTCACGCCCGTTGTCACACTGGACGGCCTTAATGGTGAGGCCGAACCGAGTGAACACCCAGGCAAAGAAGTGGAGGAGGGTGGGGAAGGTCTCAGACTTGGCGCGCAAATGAAAAGTCCAAGAGTAATGAGAAAAATCATCAACCACCACCAGATAATATTTATAACCCGACATGCTGAGTACAGGAGATGTCCACAGATCACAGTGAACAAGATCAAAGGCATGTACAGCATGCGAAGAAGATGAAGAAAAAGGAAGTCTAACATGACGACCTAACTGGCACGCATAACAAAGGTGCTCAGCAGGAGTCCTAGTACATGGAACATCGGTACTACGACCGAGCTGAGCCAAAACGTCGCGGCCGGGGTGACCAAGCCGGCGGTGCCAGATGTTGGAAGACGGTGTCACGGCAAAAGCAGCAGACGAAGAAGAAGTCGAAGGCGGAGCAGCAGAAGCAGGAAGACGAAGGGTGTAAAGGGGCCCCGAGCTGTCACATCGGAGGAGCGGACGCCGGGAAGCCGAATCCTTCACAGTAAGACCAGAAGAGTCAAATTCGATGGAACAGGAATTGTCAGCAGTAAACTGGCGAATGGAAAGAAGGTTGTGAACCATCTGAGGAGCAACAAGGATATTGGGAAGACGAAAAGAGCCAGGAGCAGAACCCATGTCGGTGACAGGAAGATAAGACTCATCACCAACCATGATGGAAGAAGGACAAGAGGGGTGTGGGAGTCAGACAGAGGAGAGGATACCGGCATCTGGGGTGGTGTGGAAGGAGACACCCGAGTCGGCGATTCACTCGGTGCTGACCGGCGGCGTCAGTCCCATGGTGCTGAAGGATTGCGCCAAAGCGGCCTAACCCCACCCCCCAGGCCAGGTCGGCTGCTGGCTGGGCTGAGCAGATGATTCGCACGACGAACGATGTCGTGCGCACTATTCTGATCCAGGCCTCTCTGCCCCCGTGCTTCTGGGCTGAGAGCCTCCACACCGCCACCTACTTGTTTAATCGCCTTCCGTCCACTGCTTCTCCTGCTCCGACTCCACACCACGCTCTTCGGTACCCCTCCTCGCTACGACCACCTTCGGGTCTTCGGGTGTGCATGTTACCCTAACATCTCCGCCACTGCTTCTCACAAGCTGGCGCCCCGCTCGACTCGTTGTGTGTTTCTTGGTTACTCCCCTGACCACAAGGGGTACCGATGCTTTAACCTCACCTCTCGTCGCGTCCTGATCTCCCGACACGTCGTGTTTGACGAGTCGGATTTCCCCTACTCCACCTCCTCCACACCTTCTCCTGACCCCGAGCTGGAGTCGCTGCTTACGACTGACCCGGTAGTTCAGCCACCTTTACCTGTCTGTCCTTTCACTGCAGGTTTTCCCGGTGCACCGGCACCGCTTCCGGTGATCCCTGCTGCGCCCAGTGCGGCTCCGGTGCCCGCTGTCGTGCCACGCGCGGCCCCAGGACCTCCTGTCGTGCCGTGCGCAGCCCCGGGGTCTCCTGTTGTGCCACGCACGACCCCGGTGCCTCCTCCTACACCTGCGCGGTACGCTCAGCCGGTGCAGGTGTACCAGCGTCGTTCGGCGCCGGCACCGGCGCCGCCGTGGCACGCTCAGCCGTGCAGGTGTATCGGCGTCGTTCGGCGCCGACACCGGTGCCGCCTCCGGCTCCGGAGGCCCCTGCGATGCCTACAGTAGAGCCATCACCGCCGCCGCCTCCGCCGCCTCGCTCTCATATCGAGCCAGCGGTGTGCCACCCGCCAGTCGTCCATCGGGATCATCGACATATCCATCCCATGGTGACTCGGCGGATGGCGTCTCAGGCCGCGACTCTCTCCGCCACCGAGGGGGAGCCGCGAGTCTCTCTGGTACCCTCCTCTGTCCGCGATGTCCTGGCGGATCCTCACTGGAGTCGCGCGATGGAAAAGGAGTACACGGCTCTTCTTGCTAACCAGACGTGGGACCTCGTGCCGCGTCCGTCTGGTTGCAATGTGGTCATAGGCAAGTGGATCTGGACGCATAAGCGTCGGGCTGATGGCACACTGGAGCGCTACAAGGCTCGTTGGGTTCTCCGGGGTTTCACCCAGCGGTCTGGTGTGGACTATGATGAGACCTTCAGTCCAGTGGTGAAGCCTGCTACTGTGCGCACGGTCCTCTCGCTTGCGCTCTCTCGCTCTTGGCATGTGCACCAGCTAGATGTGAAGAATGTGTTTCTTCATGGCACTCTGTCAAAGACAGTCTACTGCTCTCAGCCAGCGGGATTTGTGGACTCCAGTCGTCCGGACATGGTCTGCCGGCTCAACAAGTCTCTCTATGGTCTTAAGCAGGCTCCTTGGGCTTGGTATTCTCAGTTCGCCATGTTCTTGCTGACATTGGGGTTCACCGAGGCCAAGTCTGACACGTCTCTCTTCATCTACCGCCGTGGAGATGAGACTGCCTATCTGCTGCTTTATGTTGATGACATTGTGCTCACAGCTTCCAGTCAGCAGTTGTTTCAGCGTGTCATCTCCTCTCTGTAGCAGGAGTTTGCTATGAAGGATCTTGGTCAGCTCCATCACTTTTTGGGCGTCACTGTTGAGCCTTGCCCGTCTAGCCTCCTCCTTCACCAGCGGCAGTATGCCCTCGATATTCTAGAGCGGGCTGGGATGACTGATTGCAAACCCTGCTCCACTCTTGTCGACACTCAGGCGAAACTGTCTGCTGATCTGGGTGATCCTTTGGCTGATCCTACTACCTACCGAAGTCTGGCCGGTGCCTTGCAGTACCTCACCTTCACCAGCCCGGATCCATTGTGCCAAAGGAGTACCAAAGCATTGGAGCCAAATCCTTAAACATCCGCCTTTTCTGTAAAAAGTTGGAAATTATATGCCTGATTTGTTTGCCTTCATCCATGATGTGGCATGCTGATTAGTGCATGCATTGAAAAGTTCAAACCATTCACCGTACCATTCCCATTACTGAATTGACAATCTACAGATTAACAGTATGCAACTCAGTCCAACCATGTAATACGCATATGTAGGGAAATAATAGTTTGACAAATTTAGAGCATCTCAATCACAGAACTTGACTGCTGATATGAACAGTATCAGAAAATAAGCTGATCTCTTACTACTTGATAAAAAAGGAAATATATTATTACATCACGATTTATAATGGGCAGATTATAGAAAGCCTGATCTAAATTATCAAAAGACAACTTTTGACTTTATCATGCTAAATCATAAGAAATCTAAGCTTGAAAAAACTAAGTGCCAGTCAATTATGAGATATTATATCAAATGAAAAATAGATGATATAAAGGAGAACAAAATTACCTTGCGTAACTTCGAAAGGGCATTCGCCTTTTCTTGCGGATCACACAGATCTAGGACAAGAGATTCAACAAGTTCTGGGTCTTTAGAACTACGAAACTCGATGATCGACATTGTCGAGTGAGGAAATAAATTGAACAATCCTAAGTTTTTCTTCTACAAAAATGGCATGCAGCACCATGGGTGATGGCGTTTAAATAGCTGTAGCAATCCAGGCCGTGCACGGAATTTTTTTCTTGAATACGCAGGAGAGCTGCGCATCGTTGCATTGAGAGCAAGAAACCATGTTGTGCACGGAATGACACTACAAAACTTCACATGTGTCTTCACACTCTGGAATCCGAAATGATCCGTGGACACTACCCAACCCGCTGCTATTTCATCAGACAAGTGTTTACCATGCTGTCGACTTCCACTTTAATGAGTTGTATACATGTTGTTTTGTATATAAAGAAAACTAAAGGCCTCAAATATCCTAAAAGGGTGCTCCATAAGTTTAAATCTCATCCGTCGTATTTGGCTCCAGTCATTCAGATGATAAGTATCAGGCCTTACATGGCTTTTACATGTCACACTTGTGTCATTGCGTGTGAACAATGCCGGCAACATATATATCCTCTTGCTTTTTGTAACTCTACCATGAAACTATGAGCGGGTAATAGCGGTATAGGATTAGCCTAAGTTGTTAGTAATGTTCACACTTACACTTTCCAGTTTGATCTCACTGATGTTGCCCAAATGCAGTGGGATCTCCATTATTCAGTTATGAAGTGGCAACATCTATCTAACCTGAGACGACATCTGAAAATATAGTGGCAACATGCCAACATCTATCCAAATCAAATTAAATTCTTGATACGATCTTCTTAATTACTGAGTTCATATGACCCTGCAAATGATCTCCGCCACATTGTTGTCTCCGCCAATGAAACAAAGGTTTTTGCAACGCCTCCGATGCATCTCTTGCTCGAGCTCGCCATGGCCGGAAACAAGAGCTGAGATGTGTTCAGGAGGGTCTGCAGAGTGAAGATCGAACAAAGCGCATCCAATTTGCCCGGAAGCAATCGCGATCTCCGGCCGGATCGAACCCACACCGGCTCATGCACGCGATGCTCGGGAGCTCGCCGGAGGCCGGCGAGGCAGCGCCGCGGGGCGACGACTCGGCGAGGGGGCGCGGGGAAGAGCCCCGTTCGCTTCGCCGGAGTCCAAATCGGGTCTATCCTGACCGTCACTTGCGGATCGGACGGTTCTCAGCTGCCCAGGGGTGGACGGTAAATGGAATACCGTCCACCCGGACGGTAGTTGGGAACTTGGGATACCGTCCGGCCCCTGGTCGCCATGTCCGGCGGCAAGGCCGCCCGCCGGCGAGCCGAGAGAGCCTGCCGCGCTGGCTTGGCCGCTCGCCCGACGGCCGCGTCGGTTACTGGCCTGCTCCTCACCGCCTCCGCCGAGCTCCTCGCCGCCGGCCCACTCCTCGCCACCTCCATCGAGCTCCCGACCGCCGCCGCCAAGCTCCCTCCCCCCGCTACAGGAGCGCGCCCTGCTGTCCAGGAGTGCACCCCGCGCGAGGTTCCCCAGCGCTCGGCACTGCCGCGCTGGTGCTGTTACTCGGCTCGGCCGCTAAAGAAGATTCGCTGCACTACGGATGGGGATGACGAGTTCGGTGAGCTCCTCCTCATGATCTTCGAAGACCTCCCCGACCTCGTGTGCTGCGCTGCCACCTGCCGACGCTGGCGCTGCCTGGTGTCCGCAGAGGAAGAGGCCGAGAGGAAGAGGAAACATACGACAGTGGACTGTTTCAGATATATAGCTAGTCAAAATTTAGAGAGGCGGTTGGTTTACTCCAATAAAAATAATTTTTTTTTATTTTTTATAGAGCTCTAAAACTCAAAATTTGATTAAGATTATATCTAGTCTTTTGGAGATACTCTTATATCATTTTTTTTTGAGAATGAGATGAGATACTCTTATATCATTTATAACATGGTTTCGAGTCCTCCGAATCACTCGTATGGTTTTGGAATCAAGTCACACGGGCCTTCTGGGCCTGCATTGGGTGGGCCATGGTAGACTTGAAACTTGGGCCCCCGCCTTGGCGTTTAGATCACATGCTTTTACACGAACGAAACCTAAGCCGAACAATGGCCCACTCGATGCTCGGCATGTCGTTTCCGTTTCATCATATCGCCAAGGCGAATTACGCCGAACTGGAGTCCGTTACTCTTGTTTTTTTTTTGATAGGAGCCGTTACTCTTATTTTCAGTGCTGTTACTTTAGTGTTTTTCTTTCTCTTCTTTTTACTAGAGATGCCTGATATGGTGCGGGGCCCCTCTTGTGGAGCCCGCGTTAGTTGGTGAGCCACTTCAGTACAAAGCCATATGGGCCCGAGCGACTCGTATTATAGATAGATTATTTTTTTCCCAAAAAGGAACAAAGAGAAATAAAGCACCTTGATTTCTCAGTTGCAGCATGCTGATAACACCAGAGTATGTAGCACCACTTTGCATGGCAACAGTGTGTACACGCATGAACTCATGAGTTTCGGCCGGCCGCCCACCTATAAATAAAACAAAAAAAAAGAAAGAAAAAAAGAGAGAAAGATTTTGCAGGTACTAGCTAGTACAATATTTGCTAGCTTGTGCACGTACGGTGGATTAGACACATTGTTGGACGACGGTAGCTGCAACGTCCAACTCAGGAGCTAGGCCCCCATCTAGAAACAATATCTTCCATCTCTCTCTTTTAGCCCTGACAAGGAAACAGCGACTGGCTAGCTAGCTGATGTGTTTGCGGCTGATGGTTACCAGCGTCCTACCGGCCTTTGCAGTTTGCACCACCCTTTCACCCTTTTGTCCACTTTATTTATCTTCCTAATAGTAGAAAAAGGATAGAAGATTAATTAAGGAAATCATACTCTCTCTCTCTCTCTGTGTGTGTGTGTGTGCACCTTTTGTCTGTCTTTGTTTTTGTTGCTTCCCGATCGATTCCCTCTCTCTCACGATTAGCTTTCTCAAAAGGGAAATCTCTTGTGAGTAGATTTATTTGACTTGACACTCCTTTTCTTTCCTCCTCTGTTTTGGGCCCTCGATTGGACCGACACACACACACACACACCCCTTTTCTATGCTTGTTGATGCTGCTGGTGCTGCATTGTTTCGGGTGTGTGGAACTGTGGGGGCCCTTCCGGGCTGCTGCTGATGATGATCAGTTGAGTGGATCCTTTGCACTTGACGGGGGCAGGCTTTAGCCTTTCTGCTATCATGAGCCGCTGCCTAGTCCGATTTATCAAAACAATAATTCAACCCCCAAAATTGCACTGACCGGCATGCATGCATGTCACAAGGACAATGCAAGCCGGGGGGCGTTTCATCAGTCACAAGCTGGTGTCTGTTTTCGGGTGCGGCAAGATTGAGCTGGACGACCATTGGAGCGACCCGCCGCTTCCAACTAAGCAGACGTCCCTAGCTGCTCATTTGGGAACGATGATGATTTTTTTTTTGTACGCTATAGCACTTTGTGTCCAAGGAAAGAATGTACAGTCGTAGATGCCAGTTGCATTATGTTGGCAGGAACAAGGTTACGAAAACCATCGTTCTGTTTGTTTTGTTGTGCAACTATCATTGTCCATCCAGGCATCCACCCCCTTCTCCAGGTAGCTCGATCCAACCGCCGGAACGAGGATGATGCATGCATGGCGAACCATAGCTGCAGCCTGCAGGTACCTGTAGGCTGTCGTCGTATGATTTAGCTAGCTAGAGACACGAGCGGAGCGATGCTGCATGATTAGGGAGTCCATCCCTAAGAGCAAGTATTATAAAAGCCTAAGATCTAGTTGGGATCCTGTGGAAGAGAGAGAAAGTATGGAAGACAAAGGAGAGCAGGCGACTGGTGAGATGCTCGCTTGAGCGGGCGGAGAGGAGCTGCTGCGTGTATTATTGGCTGGCACGCTCTGCTCTGCATTAATTGAACGTAGGATCCACCGCTGGTACGCCTTCTTGCAGCCCGCGGTTGCGGCATGCCATTAGCCATGCTCTAATCAGTAACCAGGGACCCATTAGTGGTTAGTGCTCTCAGCAACTGAATATTATTCAGCACAAAGATCAAAGATTGATTCGGTCGACGTTATCCTGATCCAACTCCAAGCACTCTGTCCCAGCGCCGTGTCGGCGGCGTTTCCCACCCCCACCCGCTGGCCGCCGCTGGATGGCTTGTGGGGCCTGGCCGGAACCGGCTGCGATGCGACGCCTCCGACTCCGACTCCGACTCCGATCCGATCCCTGGTCGTCTTACCGACACACCGCGCGGTGCCAACCTGACTGCCTCTATCTGATTGTCCCGACGACGATTAAGCAACTGAGGTAAGTCTCAATACATACTCACACAAATTAAGAATAAATATGAGAGAGACAAGTAGGCCATATAAATTAAAATAACACGCTTTGCATTGGGAAGTATAATTTCTTGTGATGGAGTCTTTGAGATTTAGACTCTACGAGTGGAGTCTGTATTGGAACTGCCCTGATACCTATAATCCGGAATGCTAATCCCACCCTGGGCATCTTGCACAAGGCACCCTCCGGAAAGCTTGAACTACTACCAGCAGCAGCGATCGCGTGCATGTGTTTGGGAACTCGAGAACGAGAGACCAAACGAACGGCTGCAGTGCAGGGACCAGCGGGGGCATGCATTGCACACCCGCACGATCCGTAGCTGGGCTCAACTCCTGAAGTACGCGCCGTACGTGCACCGGCAGTCAGTCATTGGACAGTAACAACTAACAACGGCGGGCCCGGCCTGCGTGTCATTGCCCAGTACGTTTCCAAACGGGCTAAACTTTAGTCATGTCATCACATCAAATGAGAATTTTAGTATTTAGAAAATATTCAATAAATCTAATTTTATATTTTTACAAATTAGCGCTAATTCATGAGATAAATTTAATGAGCCTAAATAAGTTTTAATTTGCTATAGTAATACTACAGTAGACATTAGCTAATTATAGATTAGTTACTTTTATTAGATTCTATAAAATTATATTCTCGTTCGATATGACAGGGCCTTTGACAGGGCTAAAGGCCGTGTTTAATTTCCCAAAATCCAAAAAAAATTACATTAAAGACCGTGCCCTTTCTCACGGAGCACGCTTTCTAATACAAAAATTTTCACCTTTTTCCCATAACTAAACAGGCCCTTTAGTGTTGTGTCGTTGATCGAGCAAAGCGGAGAGTTCACATGCAGACATGCAGTCATGCGACGTCAGGTTTGCAGCTTCCTTGGCTTGTCCTGCTCGGACTTTTGCTTCGGTGACCTGGGGCCGGGGGTTAGATGAGATGGCTCAGGGCAATCCCAACCCAAAACACTATTAGTAGTTTCTATATTTGTCATGTCATATAGACACTATTTATAGAAACTACATCCCTAATGGATGGTTTCTTCAAAATAAATTGATATCCAATCATATTTTCTCTCTTTTCTCCCTCCAATCACCTCTTCTTTTATCTTGGTTTTCGCGTAGACATGGTTTCTTGCATGAGATCCGGTTTCTTCGTGTTTTTTCTTCTCTCCTCATTAACTCACTGACAACTCAGCTTTTTGCTTATGTGGTATCATATTTAATGCTATAGAAACCAGTTGAGTTGGAGGGTTGGGGCTGCCCTCATGGCTGTGGCTAGCTCACACCAAACCAGGAGGACATCACGCCAGTACTGAAAACGAGGATTCGGCCGGCTCCTCTAGCCCCCACGATGACGACAACGATAACACGAGCACAAGCGCACAACGCATGCAAATGTGGTGGCTAGTTTATTTGTCGTTAGTTTTCAAAAAGAAAAAGTTTATTTGTCGTTTCCAACAAGCAAACTAGTTATTTTTCAACAAAAAAGGCCAAAATTCCTGCCCGCAACGTCAAATAATATAATGAACTGGAGGTAGTAGCAGAATCTACCACTGCCATCGCCGCACAATTTCAGGAAATACATGGGCACAAACGTCAAAAAGTTCCGAAGCCGGACCGGACCGCACAAAAGCCTCTCAGGTAGTAGGTCTTAAACCAAACCTTCTGATCTTTGATGGCACGTCATTTTTGCTTTTATTTGCTTCCACTTTCTTTCCCTGCACCAATGCCAGTTTTGAGTGGCGCTGGAAAACTCAACTTTTGCAAGTGTTCATGGAATGAGTTGTCAATGGTATACGTACGAAATAAAAGCTACTACCAGTAACCGCCGTGAGGCCCCTTAGTGCAAAAATAAAAGCTACCGGCAATCGTTGAGGAGGCCCTTGCAACAGGTCAACAAGATGTCTGATCTTACGTTTACCATGAGCTAAGCGCCGCCTCGGTGTGTCTTCAATGGGTTTAAATTTCGTTACACGTTTTAAAGCCCCTGCATTTAAACAAGGACAACGTTGTGGGCATCGTTTTTTTTTTTGCGATAAAGAGAGAGCTTTATTGATTACTCAGAAAAAGAGATACAATCCTGAGCTACTAAATGTTCGACACAAGCAGGGAAACGATTGCGCCACACTGCACTATGAAACAACCGGATAGCTAGCTGTGCCAACTCGTGGGCAACCCCATTTTGCTCTCTCTTTATATGATGGACACGGAACGAGGGCAAACCTCTGGCTGCCTCAGTGGTTTCTTGTACAATGAAAGTCGACGATGATCGCTGGTCAGATGGCTTCCTGAGGAGGTTCACTGCAGACAGGCAGTCTGACTCCAAAATGGACGGTGAGGGTGACCATTCTGCAGCTAACAGGACCCCTTCTCGACATGCCAGCAACTCCACCTCTTCTGCATTAGCGGCGTTGGAGATGACTCGCCAAGCAGTCAGAAGGACAGAACCTGTTGAGTTCCTGATCACGACTCCGATGCTGGCATCTCCATTCTCTTTAAAGGCACCATCAACATTTATCTTGATCACACCTGCTTCTGGCACTTGCCACCGGGGTTTCGTACTTTCTTTTGCACTCGATTTTTTACTGGTGCTGCCACACACGTGCTTCCCCTTTCTATCTAGTCCAGGGGCTTGTCGGATAGTGAAAAGAGTATCCCAGTAATTCAGCAGGAACCCAACAGATGCTTCAATTGATAATTTCCTTGCAGAGTGTGTCAATTCATTACGCACAAACCAACATCTCCACAAAATTAGCATGAGCTTCCCCATTATCTCTGGATCATTGTTATCAACCACCCGCAGGAGCCATTCAAACCCTGCATGGATTAGTTCTTGCTCATCTGGTAGCTCCCAAAATTCTCTCATTGCAGATCGCAACATTCTTGCGTGAGGGCACAATAAGACTGCATGGTGTGCATCCTCGTCTCCTCCACATAGAAGGCAGGTGCTCTTTCTCTCCATATTCTGTGCAGTTTTGTTTGATTGCGTGGCCAGGCCATTGTGTGCTAGCTTCCAAGCAAAAACTTTCACCTTTGGTGGGATTGGCAAGGACCACAATTTCTTCCAAACCGGACGATCTCCAGATGTGGAGGAGCTTGAGCTTGTTCTCCTTTCAGCTTCCTTTTCATCCATACCCAGTCTGTAAGCACTTCTGACAGAGAAGCATCCTGTTTTTTCATAGTGCCATGCCACTATATCCTCATTACCCCTCTTAGGTAATTTGATCTTGAGGATTTCTTCAATATCGTTACCGTAGAAGAATTTATTCAGCACCTCTATGTTCCATTCTCGAGAATCATCATGAATCAGTTGGGAGACCCATTTAAGTCTGCATGGACGCTTGCTGCCGATTGGCTGTAAAGACCGCATCCTAGGGACCCACCGGTGTCTCCATATCTTAATTTTTGTACCATCCGCAACTCGCCATATGACCCCTCTCTTTAGCAGGTCTAAGCCATGCATAATCGCTTTCCATGTTGGGGATTGTGAAGGAAACGCCGTGTCCAGAAGATCTCCATTTGGGAAATACTTAGCTTTCATTAGCTTTGCACACAAACTCTCTGGATACTCAATGAGCCGCCATGCTTGCTTTGCCAGTAGGGCCTGGTTGAAAACCTGGAAATCCCGGAATCCCAACCCTCCTCTTGATTTGCATCGGGTGAACCTTTCCCAAGCAATCCAATGTGATCTTTTGTTGTTGTCATCCTCCCCCCACCAGTACCTGCGAACTCCACGCGCTAGCTCTTCGCAGAAAGATGCTGAAAGATGGAAGACGCTCATCGTATATGTCGGGATAGCCTGGGCTACAGCCTTGATATGTACTTCTTTTGCCGCTGCAGAGAGGTGTTTTTCTGACCACATCGCCATTCGTTTGCCCATACGTTCTCTCAGAGGTTGGAAACGTTCCTTCTTCTGTCTTCCATCTGGGGTCGGTAGGCCTAGATATTTTGCTTCAAATTCGATCCTCTCAACCTCCAAGACAGCTCTAATATCATCTTTTCTCTCGGTTTCCAGCGATTCTCGACACAATAGGGAACATTTTGCTGGACTTAGGAGTTGCCCCGTTCCCCTTTCAAATCGAGAGATGAGGTTTCTGACATTTGTCGCTTGTTCTACATTTGCTTTAAAGAACAAGAGGGCATCATCTACTCCAATTCTATGCCCGTATTTTCATCACCCTAGCTAGTTGTAGAATAGTTCAACGTGAAAAGAAAAACCTAAAAAATAAACAAATGATCGTTCAAACAGTGAAACCACCTACTACATATACGCGGCGATTTACTCCGTTGGCATGCATGTCGGCAAACAGGGTCAAGAAAGAGAGAAGGCACTACGTAGATGAGATTAGTGATGTTTGGATCCAGAGATTAAACTTTAGTCCCCGTTACATTTAATATTTGGATACCAATTAGAAGTATTAAATATAGGTAAATTATAAAATCGATGGTATAAATGGAGGTTAATTCGTGAGACAAATTTATTAAACCTAATAATTTAATAATATTCTGCTACAGTAACATGCGCTCATGATGGATTAATTAGGATTTATAAAAGTCTCCATCTATACAATTAGTTTTATAGTTAGATCATATCTAGTTCCTCTAATTAGCATCCAAATATCCAAAATATGATACGATCTTTTTTTTCCGAACAATTGGGGGGGGGGGGGTCCACCTACTTCATTTCATTGATCAAAAAGTAACACAGCCCAATACAAAATATAACCCTGGCATTCCAGGACGAGATTACATGAGCTCTCACACACAGCGAGAGAAAGGATTGAGAAATAGAGGAGTGCATTCGACCGATCGTCAATGGGAGCCGCAACCAAACAACTTGCTTGCTAGTTTCACACGAGCCAAATTGCATCCACCCACCCCTCGCAGCTACGCCACCCTGTGAGCCACCCTCCTACGAGTTGGGAGGGCTCGCCCAACAGAATGGGGGCTAAGGATGGGGGAGACAACTTGACCAGAATGTCACCGGAAACGACGACCTCCCTTCGAGCTGACAACGACACCAGTAAGGCACATCCGGGCACCGCCCACCTCCATCCAACGCCCTTTGAGGGGAGGAAGCCCCAAAGGAGGGAGGGCCGACCAAGAGCGAACTTCACCACCCGGAAATTGATTTGGAGTCACCATCAACAAGGAGAGCATCGGCGAAGTAGAGGCGCCAGCAACGGGCACTTGCGGAACCACGGTAGAATCCAACTCCCGTCAATGGGAACCGCAACCGAACAACTTGCTTGCCAGGTTCACACAAGCCAAATTACATCCACCCCACCCCTCGCAGCTACGCCACCCTGTGAGCCACCCTCCTACAATTTGGGAGGGCTCGCCCAACAGAATGGGGGCTAAGGCTGGGGGAGACAACTTGCCTAGAATGTCGCCGGAAGCAACGACCTCCCTTCGAGCTGACAACGACACTAAGTAGGGCACATCCGGGCGCCGCTCACCGCCATCCAACGCCCTTTGAGGGGAGGAAGCCCCAAAGGAGGGAGGGCCGACCAAGAGCGAACTTCACCACCCAGCAATTGATTTGGAGTCTCCATCAACAAGGAGAGTGCCGACGAAGTAGAGGCGCCAGCAGCGGACCCTTGCGGAGCCACAGTAGAATCCATCTGAAGCACGAGACGAGGCAGCCAGCGGCGGCAGGGAGGAAGGAGCGGGGAGGCGGTCTGCCGGCGGCGGGGGCCGACCGCCGCCTGTGTCGCCCAAAGGAGAGCGACACGGGAGCTTCGAGGCCGCAGCAGAGGACGCGGTCGTCGGTGATGAATAACACCGGGTTGGCCGCCGGGCAGGGGCGGCAGGGCAGGAAGCAGCGGACGAAGAGCAGCACGAGTAGCGGCGCGCAGCGGATGGCGGAGCGCGCAAGCCGCAGCGCGCGGTCCGGGTCGACAGGGCGCGGGCCCCAGTGCGCCGCGCGCGACCTGCAGCGACGCCGCGGCGATGGGCAGGTCGAACGCCGACCGGAGGCCCGCGCGGGTGCGCCCATCCGGGCCCCGAGGGGAGCCCCGCGGCGAGCACCACGCGGGGGTCGGGCGGAAGTGCGAACCCCAGCTCGGCCTCCGCGTGCGCCAGCTCGAGCTCCGTGAGGCCCGGGAGCATGGCCTCCCCGAACGCCCGGAGGTGGGCCAGCACCGCGGCCGCGAGCGGGGCGAAGGAGTGCAACCCGCGCCGCAGGGACGCCGACGCCGACGAGGGCCCCGCCGCGGCGCGCGTGGACAGGCGCCGTGAAGAAGCCGGAGGTCGCGGCGCCGATCCCCTAGCCCCGGAGGGAGTAGATCAAGCCAGGGAGATGACGGATCTGCCGCCGGGTGGCCGAAATCGGAAGCCGGCCGTCGAGGACGTCGGCGGCGAGCGCGGCGAGTGACGGCTTCCCCGGGCGCGAAGATGACAAGTGCCTTGCCGCCGCCTTCCTTGCTGCAGCTGGGCGGACTTCCACGCCTCGCTCGGGCGGCGGCGAGGGAGCAGGGCGCGGGGAGGGGGGTGGCGCGCAGTGTGCTCGGAGTCCGCCCGAGTCCCCCCCGAGGAGAGCGATGCGGTCGTTCGGGGTGGGCGAGGTGTCGCGAACCAAGCACGCTGGATCAAATATGATATGATCTTATAATCGTGTGTTTGGTTGCGGGATCAATGGGTTGGGTTGGATCCAACCCTCATTTTGGGGACGGAGCCAACCCATCCAGTGTTTGGTTACACCTCTGATTTTGGGGACGGAGCCAACCCATCCAGTGTTTGGTCGAAGGAATTGAGAATAAGGGTTGGATGGCGAGATAACATTGTTTGCTATGTCATTTTACATCAGGAACCCTACAGTTCTAAAAAATTAACTAGGCCCGAATGTAAAAATCATTGAGTCATGCATATTTACAACTAGAACCAGGAAATAGTTTCTAATTCATTTTTGCCCCTGTCTTCTTCTACTCGCCGCCCGCCGGCCACGCCGCCGCCAACCCGCCCCTCGCCGCCCACCGGCCACGCCGCCGCCAGCCCGCTGCGCCGCCCCCGCCTCGACGCGGATTGGGGCCCTGCTCCTCCGTGCCTCCCTGCCGCTCTGCTTGATGCGCCCGCGGCACCTCCGCGCCGCTCCGCCTCCGCCAAGCGCCGCGCCGCGCTGCCTCCGCCTTCGCCGTGCTCTGAGGGAAGGAGCGGCGGCCTTCGCGCGTGCGGGAGGGAGGGGGAAGGAGGAGCAGATGGCGGCGAGGGAGGGAGGGAGGCGCGGGAGCGGCGGAGCTCGAGGGAGGATGGAGGCACGACGCCGGGGACCGCCCGCCCGCGGCCGCAGGGGAGGGAGGGAGGGAGGAGGGGCGCCGGAGGAGGCTGCGACGGGGGAGGCTGGAGGAGGAGGCGCGGCGAGAAAAGAGACGGAGGAAAGAGACGACGCTGACGGAACCAGAGGAGCCGCTCCGTCCCTCGAAATATGGCGGATGGAGCCAACCCGCATACTGTGAGAATATTCCGTCTGGATTGAACCTATCCCTACTCAGCCCCAAACCAAACGCTCGTGGGAATGGATTGAACCCGCTCCGGCTCGCTCCGCTCTCCAACCAAACACACGGTAAACTTATCCTGTGATCCCCTAAGCAGGGCAGCCACTGACAGCCGCGTTGACACGGATGGCAGCCCAGCCTTGTCGCCGTCGAAGACGTGGACGGCCGCCCCGCCGTGGCGCCGTGCCTGACCGGGCGGCCGCGGGCCCAAATCAAACCGCGAAAGCGGGGGCGGGACCTCTTTTCGCGTTTATGCGGAAAACCCCCTGTACTATCTAGATATTAGCGTTCACACCCTTTGCCCCTCGGATGCTTCACCGCCCCGTGCGTTTCGTTTCCCCTTTCCTCCCCGCCCGCTCCTGTCTGTCCGCCAGGCTCCCCCACTCTGCCTCTGCTCCCCCCCCCCTCCCGCTCTCTCGGCGGCCGCAATCCGCATTGCCGCTCGCGGAGGCGGCGAGGCCGGCCGGAGCTGGGATCCTCCGCCGGCACCGGGTTCCGGAGAGGTGAGTCCCCGAGAAAGATCCCCACCCGTGGTCGCCGTGCTAGCTGTCTGTTACTCTCTCGCCCCCCCCCCCCCTCCTGAATTTCCCATGTTTTCGTTCCTGGTTGGGTTTGCCGCGGCGTTTCCCGAGCGACTGGTGCCCGGCGGGACTGCGGCGCCGGTTCCGCGGGATTTCTCCGGGTTTGGGTCTCGCCGTGGTGGTGGGCTGGTTCCGTCGGGGATTTCCCGGTTCCACTCCCGCGGAATGCCGGCGAGGTTTATGCGGCCGGTTGGCGGGCTAGGGTCTTAGAGCCGCCGGGACTCGATTTTTGGGGGAGTGGTTTGAGCTTGTACTTGACGCCTCTCGAGTTCGTTTGGTTTGGGATTTCAATCGCCGCGCCGAAGTTTCGTTTGGTTTCGATTTTGAATTCCGACCAAAGCTTGCGGTCACTCCACTGTTGTTTCTCTCTCTGACTCTCTCCCTCCCTGTACAGACTGATTTTGTGCTTATTTCTGGTAAGCTTTAATGTTCTGAAGATATTTCTGTACGGGCCCATGGCCACTGACATCGTGCTTGCACGGTTCCATCGTTCCGTCCAATCGGCAATAACTTCATCGAGGCGTTGATGTGTTGACAATTCCGTTGGCAGGTTCATGTTACAGACAACTGTTTGATTGCTGGAAGTTTGTGGTTGTTGCATGATTGTTGGGTGGACGGGCAATAATTCATCTCCATCACCCTTAAAAAAATCATCTTTATGTCACTAACTCAGGTGTTCCCTTATTTTTTTTGGCAATCAGGTCACATATGCTTCTATCATTGAGAGATTCTGGGCTTCACTAGGACGCATTTGGGTGGATCTGCTGAGGTTTCCATTGTTGTTGGAGGGGAATGGAAACTCCATCAGAGGCCTCAAAGGCGGCGGATGCTAAACCAGTGAAGCCACGGCCAGTGGCACCCACTGGTAGGTTCGCGTTGGGGACTGCCTCATCAATCAAAAAGCGGGCTGATGGTGCATCCTCAGTGGAGGTGGCCGCTTCCCGGTCTTCCATGATGAAGTCTACTTCATCGGCGAATGCCAGTTCAGTGCAGAGAAGAAGCAGCACAGGAACGGTTGGGAAGCAACAGGACAATGGGAGTTCAGTTGCTGCTAAGAAGGCTAGTCCTACGCTGTCGGATGGGGCAAAAAAGAGAAAGCCGGCGTCCACCACCACTGTCAGCTCAAAGCCGGCAGTGGAAAAGAAATCATCATTGACTGAGAGGGCAGCAACAGATTCGGTGAAGAAACCTGCTGTTAAGACATCCCCAACTTCAACACTGAAGAAGGTCCAGTCAAAGACAGAGAGCTCCAGTGGCAGCAGTGTCAGCACGAGGAGGGTGGCATCCAACGCTTCTCTGCAATCACCACGTTCCGTTACAAGCACTGCCACAAAGAAATCAGGTTCTCTGACATCATCATCTGTGCCTAGTCGGAGGAAGAGCTCAACTGCAGATAGCCGTGATTCAAGGTTCATGATGCTGCCACAAGTGGATTTGAAGGCTAGTGATGAAGTGGTTAGTGCTGTTCTTCTGCATTTTTTTAAACAGTCCAGATAACAGCATGATTTGGTGGTTTGGTCTGTTCAACACCTTTTCCCTTACTGTAGAGACTGGATTCAAGAGGTCATAGGGTTCGTAGTCTGAAGCAGTTGAGATTATCACCAGCTCTTGAGGTAAGCTTATCCAGCTTCCTGTCTTCTCTTCTAGTTCCTTGTTCTCTCTGCTTTCTGTTCTTTGGTAAAATATGAACAGTCTTTATGTGCTGATTTTATGCAAGCTTCCAAGTAGCATTCTATGAAGTATGCATTAAGAAGACAACCTGCATTAGTTATGTCCATGAAATAGCAGGAACTTCTGCTGACCAACGTTTTTTTTTGTTTCTAGTTTGTGTATCTGAGAGACAACCTTTTATCGAGTTTGGAGGGCATTGAGATTCTCAAGGGGGTAAAGGTATTCCTTGAGCTTAATTTTATTGTTTTCGGGTTTTCCCACCATGTGCCATGCCATACATAGGCTAATCACTTGTCTGATTCTGGGCTACTAGCTTATGTCTGTTGTAACACTTGCAGGTTCTTGATTTGAGCTTTAATGATTTTAAGCTCCCAGGTTTCGAGCCTCTCAGGAATTGCTTTGTCCTTCAGGTTTGTGCTATCCCCGCCATATTGATTGAGATTATAGATGGCTCACATGCACCTAACTTTTTTTGTATACTATACCATGTAGCAACTTTATCTTGCTGGAAATCAAATAACTTCACTTGCTAGCCTTCCTGAACTTCCTAACTTGGAGGTATGCCACTATTGCCGACTTGATCCTAACAGTTAATCTTTACTTACTTTGACATTTAACGTCTTCTGCTTATCTCTCTTGCTCCATCAGTTCCTTTCTGTTGCTCAAAACAGGCTAAAGTCACTCTGTATGGCTCATCAGCCTCGACTTCAAGTGAGTATGCTAATTGTTTTTCAATTCTCTATCTCTCTTTTCTTTTTTCCTCAGCATATCAGAATCTTTTGTGATGGCATTAACTTGTGTTTCTCTTCATATAGGTGTTAGCGGCTAGCAGAAACAAAATATCAACTTTGAAGGGATTTCCACATCTGCCTTCTCTGGAGGTATGTTTTCATATTTGACTATTTGAGTCTCTGTAGTCATGACCCGTGTGTTAGCAAGGGGTTTTGTACTCATGGGCTCTAGTCTCGTTTGGCCGCATGGGCCTGTACACCATGCGCCGGCCCTGGTGGTATTAGGATAGGTATGCGTCTGATTAGGCAAGGATCTCCTGGTTGTTGGGTGTTTCTATAAACCCTAGGTCGTCCTTGCCTATATATATGTAACTCATGCCTCCCATCCTAATCAATCAATCTTTCCGAGCCATACTGCTTTCATGGTATCACGAGTCCGGGTCCTTACCCCGATTCCCTTTCCGCTGCCCTAGCGCGCCGTCCCTTGGCTGCGCTCCGCACCGGCCTCCCGCCGTTGTTGCGTCCACCCAGATGGCCGGAACCATCCCACCCCAAGACGCCGTCGATGGCTCCCCCGACGCCGATCACCTCGCTGCTGAGGAACAGCGACGCGCTGATCGCGCCGAGGAACGCGCAGCCGCACGCGCCACCGCCCTGGAACTCGCCCAGGCCGCTGAGCTCGAAGCCGCCGCCGCCTCCAAGGAACGCGACGCCGCTGCCACCCGTGCCCGCGACGCCCTCAAGCGCGCGGCCGACGCGCGCGCCGTCGCCGACGCCCCCTCCTCCGATGATAAAGCCGAGGACGACGCGGACGCCAAGGACGCCAAGGTCGTCCACGGCTCCGATCTCCACCAGGCCATGCTGATGCACGAGGCCGCCACCGTCTTGAATCTCCATGCTCAGGCGGTGGCCGTCCAAAACATCCGCAGCCTCATCCCCATCCTCCTCGACCTCAACGCCGGGAACTACGCGCGGTGGCGTGATCAGTTCCTCCTCACTGCCGGCAAGTTCTCCTTGGAGGATCACGTCCTCCGTGACCCGCCGGCGTGCGTTTTCCCGGACTGGACACGCATGGATTGCGTAGTCAAGTCTTGGATCTACGGCACCGTCTCCAACGACCTTGCCGACACCGCCATGGAGCGCGACACCACTGCCCGTACCGCCTGGCTTGCCCTCGAGACCCAGTTTCTCGGCAACCGGGAGACACGGGTCCTGTACCTCGACGCCCAATTCCGGCAGTTCGTGCAAGGTGACCTCTCCATCGCCGATTACTACAGGACGTTCAAGCAGATGGTGGCCAAGCTACGGGATCTGGGCGAACATGTCACCGACAGGACTCTCGTCCTGAACGTGATCCGCGGCCTCAACGACCGCTACACCGCCCTCGGCCTGCATCTCCGGCGCGCTCGGCCCTTCCCCACCTTCGACGACGTGTGCGCGGACCTCCTCATGGAGGAGCTCAACCTCGCGAATCGCTCCTCCACCTCGTCCACCGCACTCGTCGCCTCGACCGCTGGCCAGCACGCGAGCGGCTCTACTTCCTCCTCCGGCGGCGCACCGCGGACACCCTCTGGCGGGGGCTCGAGCTCCGGGGGCGCGGGCTCCGGCAAGCCCTCCAAGGAGAAGAAGGGCGGCCGCGGCAGGCGCGGGGGCCGCGCCCAGCAGAAGACCACCCCTCCAACCGGTACCAGCGCCGCCAACGGCGGCAGCTCCTCCGGCACCGGCGGACCTGGCGCTAGCGGAACGCCCGGCGGGGCTCCCTGGCCTTCGCTGTATAATCCGTGGGCCGGGACGATACAAATGTATCCCGGCCCGCGGCCTCCCGTGGCGCCTCAGCAACCCGTGCGCCCTGGGCCGCTGCAAGCCTTCGTGGCCCAGCCGACCTTCGCTCCACTTGGGCTGCCACCGGGTTTCTTTGGCTACCCCGCGGCCCAGGTTCCCCAGGACGCCACCTGGGCTGCCACTCCTCCGCAGACCCAGTACAGTCCCCTCTCCGGCACGCCGTCGTGGGATCAACAATCACTCGCCTCCACGTTCAGCACTATGACGCTGAACCAGCCGCAAAATAATGAGTGGTTCTTCGACACAGGTGCCTCCTCGCATATGACTCCCGATCCTCATACTCTTTCACATACCAGCTACCCTACGTCATCTCTTCCTGCTTCAATTATTGTCGGTGACGGTTCTCTTATTCCTGTCACTTCCTCTGGCGGCGCCCACTTTCCTGGGCCTTTACATCTTAATAATGTTCTTGTTTCACCTAAACTCATCAAGAACCTTATTTCTGTTCGCCAGTTTACCATTGATAATAATTGTTCAGTTGAATTTGACCCCTCTGGCTGTTCTGTGAAGGATCTCAAGTCCAGGAACGTGATCATCAGGTGCAATAGCTCCGGGCCGTTGTATCCTCTCCAGCTCCCTGCAGCTCAGTCTCTTGTCGCCGTCTCCACGCCGACGCTTTGGCATCGACGCCTCGGGCACCCTGGTCACGAGGCTCTCTCCAAGCTAGCGCTTCCTGGGTGTACTAGAACTACTAGCTCCTCGCTGTGTCATGCATGTCAGTTAGGCCGGCATGTGCGTCTTCCGTTCGTGTGTCTTCGTCTCGTGCTTCACATAAGTTCGACCTCATACATTGTGACCTCTGGACATCACCTGTTGCTAGTGTCTCGGGTTTTAAATACTATTTGGTCGTTCTTGACGATTATTCACACTATCTTTGGACGTTTCCCCTGCGGCTCAAATCTGACACTTTCTCTACACTGTCTCACTTTTTCGCTTATGTGAAAACTCAGTTCGGCGACACGATCAAGGCAGTTCAGTGCGACAACGGCCGCGAATTCGACAATTCCAGCGCCCGCACGTTCTTCCTCACCCACGGCATTCACCTCCGGATGTCCTGTCCTTATACATCCCCGCAGAACGGTAAAGCCGAGCGCACCATTCGTTCTATTAACAATGTGATTCGCTCCTTGTTAATCCAGGCCTCGCTTAAACCGTCCTACTGGGTCGAAGCGCTGCATACAGCGACCCTCCTGTTCAACATCCTCCCTACCAAGACGCTGCACTTCGGCACCCCTCACCATGCCCTTCTCGGCACCGACCCATCATATGCCCATTTGCGCGTCTTCGGTTGTCTTTGCTACCCTAACCTAACCTCTCCGCTACAGCCCCCCACAAACTTGCACCACGCTCATCCCGTTGTGTTTTTCTGGGGTATTCCGATCACCACAAGGGATACCGTTGCCTTGATCTTCAGTCCAACAGGATTTTGATCTCGCGCCACGTCATCTTCGACGAGTTCACCTTTCCCTTTGCCGAACAAACCCAACCTGTAGCGGACTATGGTTTCTTGGAGGATTTCACTAACTCGGTGCCCAGCCCCATTGGCTCGTCACCTCTGTTCCCTGCAGGTCTTCCCGTCGCCCCTTGCGCGCCGGCCCGCGTCGTTCCTGCGCCCAGCACCACTGCTGGCGCAGGTCCTTTCCTTCAGCTGGGGACTGGATCGCCGCCCGCCGCTCAGGTCGTGCCACGCGCGGCGTCGCCTGCGCCAGCACCACGCACGGCACCGTCCTCACCCGCGCCACGCGCGGCTCCGACTTCGACGACATCCTCCGCGCCAGCGCCACGCGCGGCCCCGACTTCGACGACATCCTCCGCGCCACGCGCAGCCCCGTCTTCGCCCGCGCCATACGCGGCGCCATCCTCGACACCTGCGCCACGCGCGGCCCCACTTCACGTCTACTCACGCCGCGCCTCTACGGTGGTTCCTGCGCCGACCAGCGCACCGGCCCTCCCCAAGGGTGCTGTTCCCGTCCCTCCGGTCGTCAACGACCATGGGATGAAGACTCGCGCCAAGTCCGGGCTTCGCTTCCCGTCTGCATACCAGGCGGCGCCCCTGTCTCCAGTTCCTCGGACGTTCCGCAGCGCCCTCGCCGATCCCAATTGGCGGGTTGCTATGGAAGCGGAACACTCGGCCCTTCTGGAGAACAACACCTGGGAACTCGTACCGCGCCCACCTCGTGTGAACATCGTCTCCGGCAAGTGGATTTACAAGCACAAGTTCCATGCTGATGGAACTCTCGAGCGTTACAAGGTACGATGGGTGCTTCGTGGCTTTACTCAGCGTCCGGGCATTGACTTCGACGAGACCTTCAGCCCGGTGGTGAAGCCCGCCACGGTCCGTACAGTGCTCTCGATTGCACTGTCCCGTGGGTGGGCTGTTCACCAACTCGATGTGAAGAACGCCTTCCTCCACGGCACCTTGACCGAGACCGTCTACGCTTCCCAGCCTGTCGGGTTTGAGGACTCCGCACATCCGGACTTTGTTTGCCGCCTCAACAAGTCCCTCTACGGTCTCAAGCAGGCGCCTCGGGCATGGTACAGTCGCTTCGCCTCCTACCTGGTTTCTCTTGGCTTCGTCAACGCCAAGACCGACACCTCGCTGTTTGTGTACCACCGTGGCGGCGACACCATCTACCTGCTTCTGTACGTGGATGATATTGTTCTCACGGCTTCATCTACGGCTGTGCTCCAGCGCACCATCTCTGCCCTTCAGCATGAGTTCTCCATGAAGGACCTTGGCGAGTTACATCACTTCCTGGGAATGCGTGTTCAGCGGCGTGATGGCTGCTTGCTTCTGTCTCAGCACCAGTACATGCTGGACATCTTGGATCGGGCTGGCATGGCACAGTGCAAGCCTTGTTCCACCCCCGTCGACACCAATCCGAAGACGTCTGCCGCTACTGGAGCGCCTGTTCAGGATCCATCAGATTTTCGGAGTCTGGCTGGTGCACTGCAGTACCTGACGTTCACTCGCCCCGACATTGCGTATGCGGTTCAGCAGGTCTGTCTCCATATGCATGATCCTCGGGAAACTCACTTGGCTGCGCTGAAGCGCATTCTTCGCTACGTTCGAGGTACCCTACACTTGGGGCTGGTTCTGCGTCCTTGTCAACAGGAGGATCTGGTGGTGTATTCTGATGCTGACTGGGCCGGCTGCCCGGACACTCGCAAGTCTACCTCAGGCTATGCAGTGTTCCTCGGGGATAATCTTATCTCCTGGTCGTCCAAGCGTCAAAACACGGTTTCTCGCTCCAGTGCCGAGGCAGAATATCGCGCCGTCGCCAATGCTGTTGCCGAGGCTTCCTGGCTGCGCCAGCTTCTCAGTGAATTACATTCTCCCCTGCGCCGTGCCACATTGGTGTATTGTGACAATATCAGCGCAGTCTACATGACCTCCAACCCAGTTCAGCATCAACGTACCAAGCACATCGAGATCGATCTTCACTTTGTGCGGGAGCGTGTTGCAGTTGGTGATCTTCGCGTGCTCCACGTTCCTACGTCTTCACAGTACGCCGACATCTTCACCAAGGGACTGCCGTCTTCTGTCTTCACGGAATTCAGGTCCAGTCTGAACGTTCGATCCACTGACGATCAGACTGCGGGGGCGTGTTAGCAAGGGGTTTTGTACTCATGGGCTCTAGTCTCGTCTGGCCGCATGGGCCTGTACACCATGCGCCGGCCCTGGTGGTATTAGGATAGGTATGCGTCTGATTAGGCAAGGATCTCCTGGTTGTTGGGTGTTTCTATAAACCCTAGGTCGTCCTTGCCTATATATATGAAACTCATGCCTCCCATCCTAATCAATCAATCTTTCCGAGCCATACTGCTTTCACCGTGAACCATTTACATCCTTATGTTTTTATAAAAGAAACTCAGCCTGCAGGGGGAAGAAACCCCCGAGCATTGAATAAGAGAAGACCTCTCACGTAGGCCGAGAAACCCCCCGAACCCTTGCCCCACCCTTACACAAATGTAAAAATCTCTTTGATTCTGGCCTTTAACCACAGGCTATTTATCCACGTGTTATGTAGTAAGGTGACACATGAAGACTGAAGCTTACTATTGTTGCTAACACTGCATGGAATTTTGAACATGAATATTAGGTATTCCACTGATTAAACTGGACAGTGACTCTGTTGTTCTTGAAATATGATGTTATGGACAACTTATATGCATGAAAGGGACAACTCAAATTATCCATGAACACAAGCTACCAGTCTTTATGGGGTTCAAACACTTCGAGTCATAATTTTCTGTATAAGAATTATGTGGTTGAATCACTAATATTGATATGCCTAGATGTTAGTCTGGTACAGCATGCTCATCTTGGATGTTGAACTGACTGCAGCATTTACGCCTTGAGGAGAATCCACTGCTTGAGATGCCACACTTGGAAGCTGCTTCTATTCTGCTTATAGGTCCTACTTTGAAAAAGTTCAATGACCGAGGTATGTCCATACATCTTGTCACTGTTTGCTTGATTGTCTGATTTCGTAGTGAGAAATATTCATCTTAATGCCCTAACAGCTTTGGGCCATTATGCACATAATCCATTTAGATTGGTACTAGTGAGGATATATCCAGATAGTTGTTTGCATAAGAAAGGTTGCACATTATTGTTATGATTTTTTGGAAAAGGTGAGAAAAGACAATTTCAATGGCCCATCTGCATGTCCATGAGCATGGCATCAGTAATGTCTACTATAAAGCCCCAGCTATCGACAAAATTGCTATTATACTACATGTTCTACTAGGGGCATGCCCTAAGTTGTCTGTGTGCATCTTGAATGCCATATCTAATTACTTCTATACATTTCATATTTCTGAAGTGGACATCTGATGCAGATCTGAATCCCAATGAGGCAGAGGTATCGAAGCAATATCCTGCTCATACAGCTATCTGCATTCGCGATGGCTGGGAATTTTGCTCCCCTGAACTTGCTGCTGGTATGATTTACTGAAGAACAAAGACTCTTTGCTGACATTTTATTTTTATCATCAAGAGCTCAAGGCTGATCCCGCTATTTCATTACTTCAAAACTGTGTTTCGGTTAGAACCGTCTTCATTCTAACACAAATGGTTTGGGGAAGGGAGTAGTTAACCAGTTTTTTTTCCTCAATGCATAAAGACAATTGTGTTGTGAGATAAGAACCTCATGTCCATATAGAGATTAGCATGCATACTTCATGGTTTTTCTTCTTGAAAAGTTACTGGCCATTGTATTCCTTTACTTTTTTTTTTTCGCATCATCATGAATCAAAACAGATTGTTGCATGACAAATCTTGAAGTCATTGAATGGACTAAGGTTGTAAATATATGTCTACCTAGTTTCTATGTTTAATTGAGAGTTCTAAGTGCAAAATTATGTTGCCTGGACAGATTCAACATTTTCCTTCCTAGTTGACCAATGGAAGAATAAGTTGCCTCAAGATTACATTGTGAATAAAGCTTACGTTGACCATCCATTTGAAGAGGATCCATGCCATTGCCATTTTAGCTTCACAAATCTTGGTAGTGAGGGTGAGCTAGTCCTCAAATACCAATGGTTTCTGGGTGGCAAAACACCAACTGATTTTGCACCTATTCCTGAAGCATTGAGCGAGGTATGATACTCCTTTAAGTGATCTGCATAAGACAAAAACATGCTTTGGACTTTTGTACTGTCATCCATGCCTCCTCTAGTCTCTAAGGAATACTTATGGTTTCTATTTGATTTATGGTTGAATCCATCACAATTCCAGTCTGCTTCCTCTATTTTGATCAGCATCGATTGAGTGGGGTTAAAATGACAAAAATAACCTTGTTATTGCGAGTATTTGCTGCAATGGTTAAGGTCAATTGGCCAAGCAGTAAGGCGACTTCTGTCGTTTGATCCCTTGTTCACCAGAAATGCCTAACTGTATTGATTATTAGTATTATATATTTATATGTTATTTGGACAAAGGATTCAGACCATAAATCCTATGACATGAAATTGAGACCACATTAATATCTTATAAAATCTTCAGCATCAAGTATGCATCTTATCTCGTTTAATGTCATTTTGGTCTTAACAAATACAAAAACTTGTACATGATACTGCCGTCATCTGCAAATTAACTTGTACATGCCATCATCTGCAAATTCTAAGTCCCTGTCATCATTGTTGCACCATTTTGTTGTTATGCAACCTTTTTGCCAGCTCTAAACCCTTGCTATATGTAAACATCAGGTGTACTGGCCGAAGCACGAGGATGTTGGAAGATGTTTGAAAGTTGAATGCACCCCAATACTGAATGGCGCTGAATTTCCGGCCATTTTTGCTATATCTTTACCTGTTTCTCCAGGTACATTAAAGACTCATTTTATAAGCAGTATTTGTTAAGCCAGAATTTTCAGGCTAGTTGTTCTATAGAGGCCAAGTTTGCATGTAGAGTTGTATATATAGTGTAAAATTATGAAACCCTTTCAGTAGAAGTACTCAGAAAGTTCATTGCTGTCCTACAATATTTTGGGTTCTTGTTAGGGAGGTGATTTGGCATTCTTATGGGTGGTAATTGTTTTGCTGTCCTGTTGGCTGCTGCTATCGGATCACTTAGTATAATCAATGCACCTAATCACTTTGAATCAAAATTGTTATGTGCGGCTATATGTTCCTTAATCAATTTGTGTTTACCAGGTACTGGATGTCCAAAGGTCATCAATTTGACAGTCAGCGGTGAACTAGTGGAAGGAAACATACTAACTGGAGTTCCTGAAATTGCCTGGTGTGGTGGGACACCGGGAAAAGGTGTTGCAAGGTTTGTTTACCCTATTTACTCTGTATCTATCTTGGCTAAATGAACAATCTAAATGTGCTCAATCAATTCTAAAAATTTCATGTCTAAGAAAACTGATTTGTTAATCCTCTTTTGAGTCTAGTTGGTTAAGGCGAAGGTGGAACGGCAGTGCTGTAGTAATTGATGGAGCGGAGGGGATGGAATATCAGCTGACAGTCGATGATATCAATTCAAGTTTGGTATTTATGTACACCCCTGTTACAGATGAAGGTGTCAAGGGGGAGCCGCAATGTACAATGACAGATTTTGTAAAGGCTGGTATAGTACTTTGGCCCTGCAATTGTCCTATGTTTTCGATACTCTTGTAGTCTTTTAGTTTTCTAGAATTTCCCCTCTATTAAACTAACATGTATGTTACATATTTGGTTGGCTCAAAAGCTTCTCCTCCATTTGTAAAAGGGTAGCAATGCATTTTAATTTAAGCCAAAAGTAATGGGTTGCTTAAATTGTTTCACGTGATATACAAACAACAACAACAACATAGCCTTTTTTCCCAAGCAAGTTGGGGTAGGCTAGAGATGAAACCCGAAAGAAATAAGTTCAAGGTTCAGGAAATTGTTTCACGTGATATATTTCCTGAAATCCTGCTGATGGAAGAAGTTCCTCCTTTTTCCTAGGAAAGTCTCTAGAAAGTATGTTTTCAATAATATATGTACATTTGCAGCATTGAGCATTGGCAGTTGAAAAGTGGCATCTGGTTATAGTTATCAAATCTTCATTTCTTTATAGAACTGTTTGCTTGTTTCGATATTTAATATCATTTTTTATATGGGTACTCATGTCATTCTCAGTTTGCAAGTTCAAGAAAGCTGTTCATAAGCCTGTAGGGAACTGTTACCAACGTTTATATCCTTTCTTATGTTTATAGCTGTTTGTCTATGACTTTGTTTCAGCAACACCATCAGTCAGCAATGTACATGTTCTGGGAGATATTGTTGAAGATAATGTTATAATAGGAAAGGGAAAATACTTTGGTGGCCGAGAGGGACTAAGCAAACTCCAGTGGTATAGAGAGAAGGAAAATGGGTATGTGCCACTACTTGTCATCTCAAAGTATTGAATAGAGGAAAAACTTATGTGTTGGCTAGAATTTTCATCTCCAGCAAGCATTAGAATTCTTAAAATCACTGGCATTTTATGATATACAAGGATAATCTGTTGTGGGCCATTGATAGCACACGTTTCCATGCTTCTTGGAGCATTGATCCTGCTTACACAATGAAGTATTTCCTATATTTACATTACACTTGAAAAATCTGTAATGATTGAACAATTACAAGTTAACAACTAAGAACACTTGAACAAACAGCGCATCTTAATACTTGGATAGAGATATGCCCTTTTGAGACTTTTGTGCTGCCAAAACCAACTCAGCTTCATGATTGAAAGAAACAATTCTTATGATTTCACTAGAAATGATTACTTGCTGCACCTATTGTTGGAGTTGTCCAAATAGATTAGTAGACATAGCAAGCAGTATCTGTGGACTGAACCTTTTTATCTATACGCTTTTAAGGAGCAACATCGGACAACTAAAGTCAACTTTGGGTCTGCTGAATACTGATTTGTAAACAAAACAGGGGAAACAAAAAAAAAAAACATCATGTGTACAAGTGGACTGGACACCATGTAAATAACATGTCATGTAATCTGAACTGCCAGAGAACTGGATGAACACAATTGTAAAATCATAAGTGTTGGACCAAGGATAAAGGCCCCCACCCCTCCCACTATAACACCTGGGTTTTATGGTCGGGTTGGCTAGGTGGGGCGCTCTAACTTGGTATCAGAGCCGAGGTCCTGGGTTCGATCCCTCCCGGCCACGCATTTCCGCTGCGCGATTTCCCCTGCGTCTCTCGTGTGCTGAGACCTGCTGCGGGCTACGCCGGGCTCGCACGCCGTAGGGGGAATGTTGGACCAAGGATAAAGGCCCCCACCCCTCCCACTATAACACCTGGGTTTTATGGTCGGGTTGGCTAGGTGGGGCGCTCTAACTATAAGTAATCCATATAGCTAAGTCGAATGATTGTGGACCCATATTTTGTGCTAATGGGCAATTATTTGTTTGTATGCAGTGATTTTCTTCTTGTGCTGTCAGACAGCATGGAGTATACACTTACCAAGGATGACGTGGGCAGGCACCTCAAATTTGTATATACCCCTGTCAACCTTGAAGGTCTGTTGAACTGGCAGTGGCAGGCATTAGCTGTAACATGTCTACTGCTTGTTCGCACAAAATTATTTTGCACTGACATATACTGATTAGTGATTACTTCTCCAGGCCAAGAAGGTGAATCTGCTTGCACGGTAACAGATGTAGTTAAGAAAGGTACTAATGTAATGTTTGACATTTGTGCCAGTTCTGACATTTTTTTCCTTTTGGGATAAGACTGAATATATGTGCAATTGCTTTATGCTCGTCATTTGGTCAGCCCCTCCAAAAGTCTTCAATTTAAAGATTGTTGGGGAAGCAAGGGAAGGAAGCAAGGTATCTGCTAGTGCTACTGTTACAGGTGGAACTGAAGGGTCCAGCAGGGTTCAATGGTACAAGGCATCTTCCTCTGAATTTAAGAATGAACATGAGCTTGAAGCCCTTAGTACATCAAAAGTTTCTAAGGTAAGATCAGCTTTGTTCTCTACTGCTATCATTGATGCACTGCTCAAAAATCTAGTCACTTTTGTTTGTTTTATTATGTTTAATGTGATAGAACTGATTGCAACCTTCTTTCGATTCTACATTAGACATTCCGAATTCCTCTCGGTGCTGTTGGATATTATATTGTTGTAAAGTTTACACCTGTGGCACCTGATGGTGAAATCGGTGAACCAGCCTATGCTATATCAGATAGTGTTGTGGAAAGTAAGTGCATATCAGTCAACCTTACCATTTTTCCTAAAAGGCTTCTATTTAGTGTCCATTCTGGCAATTATGTTTATTATGTTCACATGTCATGGCCATTCGTACTTCTTCCCATTTGTCCACTATCTTCCCACACTCACTGGCTTATTTGTGCTAAAATGCTTTGTTTGAGTGTTCATTCTGGCAATTATGCGTACTATGTTCGTATTTGATGGCCATGCGTAGTTCTGACCGGTCCATTATCTGTCCACACTCAATGGCAACTATTGGGATTATTTTTATCTGAATTCTGAATGACCTAGTATGGGAGAAATGATAGTGCTTATTCTTCTACTGGAGTATTTCCATAAATTAAGGTGCCAGTAAATTTTCCTTGGATATTGCTGTAGCACCGTTTGAACTGAAATTAAATCAAGACTTAACATTCATGTTTTGGAATATATAGGATAAGTGAATCTTTGAAGATAGATCAAATAATCTGCAATCCTTTTTCTGTAGGAGTGACTTGTAATCCTTTTGTAACTCAGAGCCTCCTAGGAGGGCGAGTTGGTTTGTCTCTCTGCTGCTGGGCTTGCTATGTCACGCATCTAGCCATATCATTGTAGCTATTAAACCATCATTTGGGGAAGCACAAACTTGTGGTTTTGCCAATCGTGCTGCCATTTCTATCATTAAACAGCATCATTCCCTTTCCTTCTTGCAGCACTGCCACCAAGTCTGAACTTCTTAACAGTGACTGGTGAATTCTGTGAGGGTCAGATATTAACGGCATCTTATGGGTATATTGGAGGACATGAAGGAAAGAGTTTATATAGTTGGCATCTTCATGAGGTATGTTACATATTTACTGTATTTTCTTGGTTTCTATTCAGTGCTGAGCAGCAGTGCTTGTTCTTTAGCCACTTTGCTTCACTGATATAAAATTTGACAGACTGAAGATGATGAAGGCACTCCAGCTTCGGAGGCTTCTGGTTTGCTACAGTACCGTGTTTCAAAGGAAGCTATTGGAAAGTTTGTTTCTTTCAAATGCACACCTATGAGGGATGATGGTATTGTTGGTGAGGCAAGAGCATTCATGGGAAAGGACAGAGTTACTCCAGGTGCTTCTGCTCTCTATATCTGGCTTGAACAATTTCTTTGAAATGGAAGACATCATTCTATGTCGTGAAAGCTATCTCTTTATTTGCTTCCTTGGCCTGGATGACAGGTGATGCATATTTAGAAACTAACTACTGAATGAACCTGGTTTCTCTATGAAATAGAACTCAAAGGTGTGAAAAATAAAAGAAATAGAAGAATGATTGTACATTGTTAAATTCCTTTGCAGTTTCCTGCTTACTTCAGCTCTTTTTTGTGTTCAAGAAAAAACTTCAGCTGTTCTTTTTGTACATATGAATCCATATGTCTTTCCTTGGTTGCTGTTGCGATATGTTCTTGACACCTATGCTTGAACAAAAATTCTTCATACATAACAACTTTGTTTCAATATCTTTGCGCTGCTGACAGGAATGCCAACATTACTTTCTCTTGAAGTAACTGGTGAGGCCATTGAAGGAAAAACTATGGTTGCCAGCAAAAGATATTGGGGAGGAGAAGAAGGGGACACAATGTTCCGCTGGATATTGGTAGGCTATTCTTATTAAGTGCTACTTTTCCGCTGGTGACTCTGGACATCAACAGATTGGATCTGTTGAGGAGGGGAGGGCACAGCCCAGGGAAGGGGGGGGGGGGTGCCGGCAGTGGTGTGGTTGGCGCCCAAGGTAGGGCGCAGGGAAGGAGGGGAGGCGCCCTAGGGTTAGGGCGCAGGGTAGGGGTGGCGCCGATGGGGGGAGTCCCCTGGACGGCGGCTAGGGCAGCAGAAGGGAGGGGGGGGGGGGTGCGCACGGCAGGGCAGGGACAGGGCCCGTACTCGTGATACCATGTAGAGAGGTATGATTAGGGTAAACACCACACACCCAAGGAGGGTGGTGACCTCTTGTATATATAGGCCGTATAGGCTTGGAGTACAAGTAAAGTCAGTTACAAGACTTATACAAGTCAAATACAGCTATATACATCTAATAGTAAAAAAAAGGGCGTACCTAGTGCCGTAGGCTTCCCGCACTGTGCGGGGTCTGGGGAAGGGTTGTCTTTAAGACCCAAGCCTTATCCACACAAATGTGCAGAGGCTGAGGCTCGAACCCGGGACCTTCCGGTTATAGACGGTAGGCTCTACCGCTGCACCAGGCCCGCCCTTCTTTATATACATCTAATAGTAATGTATGTAATTACTAATAACCAGATTATACGTTGACCAATTACATCCTCCATATAAATTCTTCCTAGGTTTCAACTCTTAGGGTACTTTGGACTGAAAGCTTTGTTGTTTTGTTGTAGGCAAGTTCTGATGGAACTGAGAAAGAAATTGAAGGTGCAACAAGTTCATCGTATACCTTCAAATGTGATGACATTGGCTTCTACATATTTGTCTTGTGCAAGCCTGTTAGAAATGATGGAGTTCATGGTTCTTTGGTGTCGACAGAAATGATTGGTCCTATTATACCAGGTAGATAAGTTGACAACTATTACATATTTGGAAAATATACATTTTTCTCTACTGTGTTCCTTGTGCACACGTGCACTCGCATGGGTGACTTACACCAAGTAAACGAACTCTTCACATCTTTGTGTAATTTACTTATTTACAGGGCCACCAACATGCCAATCCCTTGAACTAGCTGGCTCTATGGTTGAAGGTGGTCGTTTGACCTTCCATGCTGAGTATACTGGAGGGTGAGATATACACTGGTGTTCCAGGTTATCATTAATATTATATAATTGCTAAAATCTTTATTCTTATTCTAGTTTGAGGAGAACTTGCATCCAAGAATGGTTCAGACTACATGGTGATGGTCGCAAGGAAAAGTTGACTGCTGATGGTCAGTTCATAGTCTTCTTAGGACATATGCTATCACACACGACTCCAATATTTTCTATCCTTTTCTCTGTGCAGAACTAACAGTTAATTGTTTTCTCAAAATAGAATGTCTAGATCTTGATCTAGTTGACGTCGATTGCCGGATCGAACTGGTATATACACCTGTACGAGAAGATGGATTACAGGGATCACCTAGGAGTGTTATTTCGGATACCATCTTACCTGGTTCGTGTTTTTTCACAAATTGCCTTATTGTAGTTGTAAAACATGGCTTGTAACTTTGTACTGTTTGCCACAGAAGGCTTATTTTTTGCTTTGGGGGTAGGATTACCACAAGATTGTGGCATGAGCAACCATTTTTTGTGATACAGAGATACAAATTCTATGCTGTGTACATACATGATAAGAATATAAGATAAAAGCAATTTGGAACAATATCCTACTAGTCTATGTATTGACTATATGTTAACACATCCTTTCATGCAGGGGAGCCCAAGGGTGTCAATCTTATTCTACCTGAGTGTTTCGAGGACAATGAAATTTCTCCCATCAAAACCTACTTTGGTGGCAAGGAAGGCACTGGAAAGTATACATGGTTTCGAAACAAAGAGAAACCTGATAACTTGGAATTTGATCTGATCGCTGCATCTTCAGAAGTTGTTGGAGAAACCTTGTGCGTTCTTTTACTTCCTGTATCAAATTTGTTAGTGTAGGATGATTCACATAAGGAAGTAATCCCTTGATGGATTTTGTACACAGAAAATACAAGGTTTCCTTGGATGATGTTGGTTCCTACCTGGTTCTTTATTGGGTTCCTACACGATATGATGGAAAGACTGGTGACCCGGTGATGGCTATCACTGATGACCCAGCCATGGCAGGTTGGCCCTTGATATGTTCCTGCTTGACATTTTCTGTATTTTTTGCACTGCCTCCAGATCCTAACTCTTCATAATACATGCAGCTTTTCCGTCTGTTTCGGATGTTCACTTGGAGCAGAAAAATTCAGACGTATATTGTGGACTAGGCATCTATTATGGTGGATATGAGGGATCAAGCTTGTATAGGTGGTACAGGGAATCTAGTGATGGAACCAGAATTCATATAGATGGTTCTTATTCAGTCACATATGAAGTGACTGATGCAGATTATAGCTGCCGCCTATTGTTTGGGTAAACTACTCTAGTCTATGTTGCTATTGTATTTACACACTTGTTATATGACTCAGTTGCATTGCCATATTCCTTAGGAGTAAGATAAAACTCAATATATGCATTGGTTTAATACAATGAATACTATCTAAAACAGTAGAACATTCTAACAGGATGACTTAGTAAGCGATTTTGTGATTTGGCAGATATACTCCTGTTCGCTCAGATGGGATAACTGGTGAAGAAAAGCTGTCTGAACCATCTGATGTAATTTTGCCAGGCAAGTCTCTGAACCTATTGGATGTTGCTTTATGTGACCCCCACTATGCTTACAGCTCTATACCCCAACATAACTTTGGCCCTGGGCCGTCCCACATCTTTGCAGTTTTGTGTAACCACATGTGTTCCTTATCAATTTCCTTTCAGAACCACTCAAAATCGAGACACTTGTTTTCAAGGGAAATCAGGTTGAGAGAGAAACACTAACTGTTATTGAACAAATTCCAAGCAGTGAGATCCAACAACATATATGGAATATCTATAAGAACGAGATGAAATATCAATGGTAAGAAGCAAATCTCTCTCCCTCCCTTACTTTGCTTAATGTGTATGTAGCACTTACTGTGGATCTCTGGATGTAGGTTTGTTTCCAGTGGATCGGGAGAGAGTCAGCCTTTTGAACCATTGGCAACCCAGTGCTCTCGCTCATACAAAGTACGCTTTGAGGATATTGGTCATTGCCTGAAGTGCGAATGCTTTGTTACTGATGTATTTGGACGATCTAGTGAGCTGGTATCTGCTGTGACTGCTCCTATTCTGCCAGGTCTTTTGTTTTCCACCTATACCTCGTTTTTCTTAATACCAAAATGGCTTGCATTTTACAACGCATGAAAAACTATTTCTGTAATGAGCAATGATTCTACCTTTGTGAAGCATTTTACAATTTATGAAAGTTATTTTTCTAGACCAGTATGATTTGGAATTTTGGATTTTAAAGAAGTATGACTGACTCCAAATAGGATCTGTTCTAGGCTGATACAACTGCATCCTTGAATTGGGGTTTGGGATGCGTTGTATTTTTGTTAATCCAATATTTGTAGGTCCTGTCATCTTCACCGAAGTTCTAGTTACTCTGGCACTTTGTTTTGAACTTCAATTTTTTTGTTGGTTCAGCGTACACATGCTTCTGTTGTATTTCTTGATGAATTTGAGCGTACTGCACACTAAAGGAAACATTCTTGGCTAAGCGTCGATGCAACGTTGAACTCTTTCTTGAAAGTCAAATTACATTGATTGCAGTGTTTGTCACTACGTTTTATAAAAGAATGATGGAATATGCATTATCATTAAACAGTTTGATATTTGGTTTTAATAGGAAGGCCTAAAATTGAAAAACTGGAGATTGAAGGAAGAGGTTTTCACACTAACCTATATGCTGTTCGGGGTACCTACAGCGGAGGCAAAGAAGGCAAGAGTAAAATACAATGGCTCAGATCGATGGTCGGAAGTCCTGATCTCATCTCTATACCTGGTATGATTTTGCTGTAAATCTATAATGCTAGGGATGTGTGTACACTTTAACTGTATTGTAATATTTAACTTTTATTGTGCATGAATGTTTGCCCAAGTTTTGGTCCTTGTATGCAATATCCATGTACTTTGAAGTTGATACAACTGAACCAACTTCTTGTCCAGGCGAAATTGGAAGAATGTATGAAGCTAATGTTGATGATGTTGGGTATAGACTTGTTGCAATTTATACACCAGTGAGAGAGGATGGATTTGAGGGACAACCTATTTCAGTTTCAACAGAGCCGATTGCAGTTGGTACAGTCAAATCACCTACAAAGCCGTTTCCTATTCATGTTCATTTATTGTTGATTCCTGCAATTTTATCTGGTAAGCACTAAGTACTACTGCTGTCATCTTATGCAGAACCTGAAATTTACAAGGAAGTGAAACAGAAGCTGGACGATGGTTCAGTTAAATTTGAGGTGGCACTGATTTAATTTATAATGGTGTTATTTGCTGGTATTTTAGAGCCATCATAGTGAGCTATATGCACTGCTGTTGAGAATGAGCGTTTTTTAGTCAGCTATTTCCCCTCTAAAACCTAGTGCTGATAAACTCCACAGCAGAGCGGCCATTTCCTTGAAAAGCAATAATTTCAAGCCTAATACTGCCCAATTTGTGCTATTTCCGCAACAATTCTGTACCTATCAGACAGTTATCTTCAATGTAATTTATTATTTGTTTCTGCCTGAACAGGTTCTGTGTGACAAGGACCGAACACCCAAAAAGGTACGCCATGCCATATTCTGCATGCGCACCCTGGACTTCAATTATTCCTAACAACTAACAATTCCATTTTGCAAACACAACAGGTGCAAGTAATGGGACATTTGGAGCGTAGAGTTTTGGAAGTCAACCGAAAGAGGATTAAAGTAGTAAAACCTGGATCCAAGACATCATTCCCCACTACTGAAGTACGAGGAACATATGCTCCTCCTTTCCATGTGAGTGCTTCAAGTGACTAATATGAATCTATTACAGGTATAAATTTTGTCGAGTTTTATATGTAGAGATGATGGTAAAAATTAATTGAATCTTGCAGGTTGAGCTGTATCGCAATGATCAGCACCGCTTCAAGATCGTCGTCGATGGTGAGAACGAAGTCGACCTGATGGTGCAGACGCGGCACATGCGGGACGTCATCATCCTCACGATCAGAGGCCTCGCCCAGAAGTTCAACAGCACCTCCCTCAACACGCTTCTCAAGATCGAGGCATGATGAAGGAATAGGGATACCTACCTGAAACACCTGACAGTGTAAAACCAAGTAGTACTAGGAATGTCGTTTTGTATTACAATTACCGGTTAGAGTGCGTGTATTTAGTAGGATTTGAAGCGTGGCGGATTGTGTGGCCGTGTGGGATGGCTGTGCGTGTTGCGTTACATGTTTTTGCTGGTTGATTTATCAAATCAGGAGCAGCATCAGCTGGTTGCTCCTCTGACTAGTCATGAAATGTACATAAGAGTGTCAGAGTGAGTGAGAGTGGTGTTGCTTGGTGCTGTATTTATGCACAGGTTGTGCTTGTCAACTGTCATTTCGACGGTAAGCATGTTGATGGGGGTAGTTTTTTTTTTGTCGTGGTCGCCGGCTTTGCATGTGTACACATGAAACTTGTTGGGCGAATGGTGTTTAGAATGCCTGCACACATTTTTTTTACTCCTGCACGGGCAGTGGTACTCTACGAAGCTGTATTTGCATAAGTGTTACTCTGCGAATGTAAAATCTGTTCATAGGAAAAAAAAACATCCGTCACGCGAATTCGGGCCAGCCAATGCGATGCTGTACACTTTGTTTAATACAGAATTACCTACTAAAGCCAGGTTTATTTTTCTGTAGACGGAAATGGCAAATGAGACATTATACTTTTATTCACTCTTGTTTGTTTGGTTTGTCAGCCAACAGTACTTTTTTTCACATCAAATCAGCACTAGCCAACCCAACAGTATTTTTCTCTTCTAACAAATTAGCACCGGCCGCTAAGCTAATAGAGTAATTATAATTGGTGTTCCATCAATTCCTTCTGTTTTCCTTTCCCCACATAGATAGTATGTTCACCAAGTTTGTTGACGATTAACATCGCAGGTCTCAGCACCTGCATTGCGAGAGCAGTATCTTATCTAATCCCACGTGGCAGCTCCGCTACTCTAACCAGGGCACGGCACGTCAGCGCCGAGGATCCGGAACCTATCCACGAGTGGCCGCTGCAGGCCACAAGCTGCCCCTGTGGCTCCCATCACCCATCACCCGTGTCCAAGCTTTAAGACACGCACACTCCACAACCGCCGCGCCTGAAGTACCACACGGGACAGACCAGAGCAGCACAGACGTCGCCATGGCCTCCCAGCTCTCCGCCGCCGCGTCCATGTCCGCCGCCGTGCCGCAGTTCCACGGCCTGCGTGGCTACGCCTCGCCCCGGTCCGTGGCGGCGCTGTCGCCGGCGAGGGCCGGCAGGAAGCGGGCGCAGGGCATCCGGTGCGACTACATCGGCTCGGCCACCAACCAGGTACCAACGACCAACCATTCAGTCCTGAGCTAGCCTTCGCTTCCAATCCGCCGGCGCGCAGCGGTAAAGCTTGGTTGGTGATGGTGGCAGATCATGGTGCTGTCGACGACGCTGATGCTGGTCGCGGGGCGGTTCGGGCTGGCGCCGTCGGCGAACCGGAAGGCGACGGCGGGGCTGAAGCTGGAGTCCCGCGATTCCGGCCTGCAGACCGGCGACCCCGCCGGGTTCACGCTCGCCGACACGCTGGCCTGCGGCGCCGTCGGCCACATCATCGGCGTCGGCATCGTGCTCGGGCTCAAGAACACCGGCGCGCTCGACCAGATCATCGGCTAGGTCCATTGTCTGCCTTGTCTCTCTCGCCGCCGGCCGGTGCCCATGTAACCATGCATCTCGTTTCGTTTCAATGGACATAGCTTGTTGCTTCTTTTGCCCCCCAGAGTTATCAGGTTCAGTACGTTCTTTACATTCTTTCGATCGGTGCGAGTTTACAGATTTTTTTTTTAACAAAACAGTTCGAAGTTTCTTCCGACTGAGCTATCCAACCAAAGAGAATGTAGCACTGTAGAAAAGATGCTATCCAAACAACGAACATATTTACAACGCAAATAGGTCACGAAAATCAGAAATGAGAAGGCAATCGAGGAGTCAGAGTTGGATTGATAAGTCACCATAACAATCCGCCATCGACACGGACAGTATGACTGGGCGTCAGTACGATTATCATCACCCTCCTCGCTGCCATCCCCAGAAATATATCTCAATCTCAACAGTTAACACCAAGGCAAACAAAGGCTATGAGAAACCAAAAGAAAAAACAGCCCTTATGCAGAAGCAGAATTTCATATCTGGACACTGTCAATCCGCAGCACCGGTGTCATGCACAAGGTCATGATGAATCATTAGCCATCGTCGTCAAAAACACGAGAAAGCAAAATTTAAAAAAAATGAACGCAAAATTCACGCTTATTTGAGGATCGGAGGAACTCGCTGGCCATCGAAGGACTGAAAAACAAACGAAGAAACGCAGCTTTTGTGCCCACCTTGCACTGAAAATCATGACCCAAGGAAAAAGGACAAGTGAACTATGCCCGCGAGGCGTATGAGATGCTCAACGGCCATTACATATGAGCTACCGCGGCACGCCCGGCGACCCGCGCCTCCGCCCGTTGCCGACCCGAGCGGCTGCGGCGGTGCTGGCGGGCGCGGCCGTGAGCCTGCAGCGGGGTGGCTGGCGACGGCGTCGCATGAGGCGGCGGCGAACAGGCAGAGTGAGGCCGGAAGTTAGAGTTCTCACCGGCCTCGGATCGGTTCGTGGCCATCGGATGGAAGTTAGAGTTTAGCACAGTGCCGCACAGTATCTGTACTGTAGCACGGAGCTGAAGCCCCTCCAGGCGAAGCCGTGCCAAAGAGAACCTAAAGCTTTGTATCTTCTAATGTTTTAACATTTAAGCTTTATTTCTTTACTGTTTAATAATTTAAAGTTTATTTATTTAATGCTTTATGTTTAAATATTTATTTATTTTCGTTGCACTTGTAATCAATTTATTATATCTATTTACTTTCCACAAGTTATAAATGCTTTGAATTATATTTTAACTGCATTTATTTACTAAAAATTGCGCTTTTCCACCATATGCAATTAAAAAGTGCTTTATTTAAATGGAACCATCATAAAAATTATTTAGAGTATACTTACAATTAATTCTAACCAGTGTTATTTTGATTATAAATTTTGTTTGTTTTCCCATCGGTGATGCAGAGCAAAATTTAAATGTGATTTTAATTAGATCATTGTACTTCTTATAAATATGTTAATTGTGAATTTAATTAAATTATTATTTTATGATTTTTAGTGAACATTGTGACGGTCTACGAGGAGTCAGAGTTGGATTGACAGTCACCATAACAATCCGCCATCGACACGGACAGTATGACTGGGCGTCAGTGCGATTATCATCATCACCCTCCTCTCTATCATCCCCACAAATATTTCTCAATCTCAACAATTAACACAACGGCGATGAGAAACAAAAAAAAATCCAGCCGTTAGGCAGCAGAAGCAGAAAGTGCAGAACACACGCAGAGGAGAATACCGATCCCATTTCTTTCGAGATATCAGAAGCCCGTTCTTCATGAACAACTGCTGCTCAAGAACAAGGACAAAGGTATTGGAAACCAGGCCAGGGAACACGTATGGCGTGACAGAGTTTCAGATCTGGATATTGTCAATCAGCAGCACAAGAGTCATGCATGCATATGGTCATGATAAATCATCAGTCATCGTTGCCAAAACCGCCACACCCCCAGCTCGAAATTCTCAACTAAGGAAGAAGCAAATACTCCCTCCGTCCGCGAAAGAATGTAATTTTAGGATTTGAAATTTGTCCACCAAAGAATGCAACTCTAGAATACATCAATTAGCGTAGGACCCATTGATAGCTAAGAAAATCACTAAAAAATCACTGAAAAGCTCTGGATAGCAATCTTTTATAGGCTAAACAGGGGAGGCAAGATGGGCGGGAGTTAAAATTTTGCATGCTGCTGGCTGTGGAGTTTTCCAGTAGCTTCTTGTAGTGATCTGGTGCTCGAGCATATCTTTCATATAAATATTATTGTACACAGTGACATGTTGTATGGATCAGACTGTTGCATTAAGTTTAGAGCAATATTTAAATATTTAATTGTCCACTCTCATACCCTGCCATAAGGGTATAAACATCTTTTTACCTATTTATTGGTCTGCGTGCAAAATGCTAGAATTACATTCTTTTATGGACAGAGGGAGTATATGTGAATGAAAACCGACGAAACAGACACACGAGCAAGGGAATTAAAAAAAAAGAACGAAAAAATCTTTCCAGTGTTCGCGCGTTGCTAGAATTGCCATCAAAGGACTGAAAACCGAACGAAGTGAATGTATGAGGTGGTCAAGGGCCATTGGTCTCGTTCGGTTGGCTGGTGGCTGGGCTGGTGGCTGATTTATTGTAAGAAAAAAGTACTGCTGGCTAATTGACTGGCAGGTGGCTGAGCTGATCTGGTGTGAGAGGAAAAACACTGTTGCTGTCTGCCTGAAGCTGCCAGCCGAACAAGGCCATTACTTATGAGCAACGTGCGATGCGATCTTTCCAGTGTTCGCGCGTTCTGGAGCCGGTGACGCCACGGCATTCTCGGATCTGGAGTTGAGTGGAGTGGTTGGCAGGCATGGCGTGCCGCCGGATCATGCAGGCGACGGCCAGGATCCATCCATCTTTACCCATGGAGTCATGGTAGGGTCAGGCCGGTCAGTACTTCAGTAGTGCTCTCTCGAAGCCTGAAAAGGTGTGGCAGCCGTCGGGGCTGACGCGCGCGTCCGTGGGAAACTTCTGGATGACGTATGCTTTTTTTTTGCGAAGGAGGATGACGTATGCTTATTAGTGCTAGGAATCAATTCCTGATCTTTTTGTTTAGGCCGTGTTTAGATCTATAAATTTTGTCCCCAAAACTATCACATCGAATATTTGGATACATGTATGGAGTATTAAATAAAGTCTATTTTTAAATTTTTTTTGCACGGATGGGTTATAAATCGCGAGACGAATTTAATGAGTCTACTTAATCCATGATTTGCAATAGTGATGCTACAATAATCATTTGCTAATTATGAATTAATCATAAATTAATTAGACTTCTTAAATTAATCTCGCGATTTATAATTCATCTGTGTAAAAAGTTTTGTAAAAAAATTTTATTTAGTACTTCGAAATAACAAGATTCCGTTCTAAAATTTTTACCCCTAAACACACCCTTATTAAAAAAGAGTGCAATGCAAAAAAAAAAAGTTTGTGTGTATTTTTAGTTTACGAGAGACTACACAAGGCAAATAAAATCAAGCAACGTTCTTGTACAAAAGAATAGGAGCCGCTTTGCTGCAAGAAAATGGGAGCCCCTTTG
Source organism: Panicum virgatum (assembly GCF_016808335.1). Classification (NCBI taxonomy): domain Eukaryota; kingdom Viridiplantae; phylum Streptophyta; class Magnoliopsida; order Poales; family Poaceae; genus Panicum; species Panicum virgatum. The sequence continues at coordinate 3,777,710 of NC_053146.1, forward strand.
GCAGGGCTTACGGAGCGGCTCCAAAACCAAGGGACTGTTCGGCTGATCTTGGCACGACTTGTTTCAGCTTATTTTCTTTCACATAATACTATTCATTCTACCAGTCGAATACTATTTATTCTACCAGCCCAACAAACTCCGAGCCAGAGTTGTGCCAAAGGGGCGCAAACGCAGCAGCTCCATCCCGCTGCCATCCCGGGAGCTGCACGTACCGGAGGTGGACCGTGGACGACGAGGCTAGCAGCGGACGGCGGGCTGTGGCGGGCTTTGAGGCCAACGGCTGGAGCCAACGTATTCACAGCCGCGGTGAGCATCAATGCAAGGGCCACCTGTTGTCGTCGCAGGGGCAGCTCGCGGCGAGCGTTGAGGCAGGCGCGGCCCGCGGCGAGCGATGGGGTAGGCGCAGCCAGCGCCTGGCGCGGAGCGGCGGAGGTGGTGCTGGGTGCGGAGGCAAGCTTGGGCACGACGGGTGCCGTCGGCTCTCCGCAGCGCCGGCGCATCCTCTCCGGCTCTCCGCACGGCCGCACGGGCGACGACCGACGACTGGGCACCTGGCGACCTCTGCCTCTCACCTCTGCAGTCTGCACCAGCCGGCAGCCGCCAGCCGCCAGCGCCGGTGGTGCCCCTGCGTGCTATTGTTTGCAAGTGAATGATGTATGGTTGTAATTATTGTGTCGAGTTAAATGTTTTGAGTGGTTACATGTATTGTTCCGATTTAAGTTATCGCTTCCCTATCGTAATCGATATGTTCCCGACCGATATTTTCCGTTCCCGATATCTCGTAATATCGCTTTCGTTTTCCCGTCCGCCTATCCCGTTCTCGTTCCCGTTCCCGGCAAAAAAAAAACAGGAATATGAATGGTTTGAGTGTTTTCCCGATTGTTCCCGACCATTTTCATCCCTAGGTGCCGAGGTGGCCGGGCTACGGCCGTTTAGGCGGGTTGCACGTGAATGGGCCGGTTCAGCGTGGGTGGACGGGAAATTGTGGATCGGGATTGACTGCCGATTGAGGGGGGGGGTGATCGACTCCTTTTTTAAAAATTACTCTATTAATATGTGAAGAAAATGATTATTAGTTAACTAATATTTCTATTTATTTATCAATTTCCATAATGAATTAAATTGTAAACTAAGTGCAAATGTAAAAATCAGCCGCATAAACGCATCCTAAGGGTATATTGGACATATAACCTCTTCAATTTATCAATTTAAAATGCGTGAAGCTGTTTTACCAAATTATTTCTAAAACAGTTTCAGCTTCACCAATGAAGCCAGAACTGGAGTAATTTTTGGAGGAGCAGCAACCCAGCTAAACATACCCTTGCTAACTAAAAGGAATTGAAAAGAAGATCAATTTCCGGTCACTAGGCGTTACACAGGCCCGCAAAAGAGCTTTGTTCGATGCGTCATGGCATAACAGTGCTCGTACCAGCTAGTACGTCCATGAGCAATAAGCACCTTGCCATGCTACACGATGATTGCTAGCAAAAAGGAGTTAAAATAAAGAGTCGAGGCCTCGAGGGCATATAATTGTGATTGGTGCAGAAGTTCTACTCAAGGGCTCAGGTGCAAGTAGCAACAGATGATTGTAGTTCGAGCCTCTAAGAAGCATCCGAGGGTGATATTGTGAACATACCGTACCTGAAGGGCTAAAAAGAGAGGTCATAGGGCATGCCTGATAGAAAGGAAAACATTCAATGGTAAAAAAGAAAAGAAAACGGATACATCTGTAAGAGCCAAGGGCCTAACAGCAAGCAAAAAGTCACCTGTAAGAGAAAGTAAGAAGCAAGGGGCTAACAGAAAACAAAAAGTTAGGGGTAAAAACTGTTTAGGACGAAATCGTGAAGAGAATATAGAGCAGAAGGGCCAATCTGCAAGAGAAACCGGAAGCGGGGGCCAGAATGAGAGTCCCGAGGGCATATCTGCAAGAGAAACCGGAAGCGCCAGGGACCAGTGCGCAAATTCTCAAAAAATTTGGACCATTTCTCGATTTGTGCGTGTCATCCTTGCGCAGGGGCCATGCTAATCTTCTCTGTATCGTTCCAATTTTATCGGATGTCTCCGAAGAGACAACCGAGCGCTAGCGTCTCGGTTTATAAGCTGTGCTTCCTCCTCGTGAGTTGCCGAGGTGGGACTAAATGTAGGCCTCCTGCCCCGCGTTGCCTGGTTCTCCGCAGGCCGCAGCGGCCCGCCTGATCTCCCGACCCACGACTGCTGTATGGGCTTCGGCGCGGTGCTTCCTATTGGGCTATGGGCTGTAATTATCCGTGGCACATATGCGACCGCGCTTTGCAACTTTCAAGGGGCAAATGCATTACAACAAATCCTGAGACTCATTAAATCTTGAAAAAAAAAGGAAACCTGGGAATGACTAGGTAGCAGTCGAGTAAAAAAAAAATCTGTGTATCAATCGATTTTGTATCCAATAAAGGATTGGCACTTGGAACTGCCGAGATGACAAGATGCGAGTGACGAGAAGCGAAAAATCAATCGACTTTCCTAATCAACCACTGACAGGGCAAATGGACTGAAAAAACTGTGCCTGCATTTCTTTTAAAAAAAACTGTGCATGCATCAACCGAAAAAAAACTGTGCATTCATCGGAATAAGTGGGGTTGTTACTTGTTAGCACAACCCCAGGGTTGTTAGCACAGTAGAGTCCGGTTGTTCCATGAACAATATTACATATTGCATGGGTGGTATTTGTACATTGATGATTTCGTTTCTGTTAGATGTTTGGCGGAGATAATTAGTTAGTTGTTGTAAAAAAAGAGATTCACATGTACATCCACACACACTGGTGAATGAACTAAAACAATGCAATGCAGTCAGCAAGTATGACCGAAGATGTACATGATAGCAGGCAACTCGCATTGGTTAAGCTAAATAAAATCGATTTGCTGCTGAAAAAAAATACAACCATGGTAGCACAGCATCGGAAAAAAAAAAGGAAAACGGAATGGCAAAGCTTATAGGACGAACAAAAATTAAAACATACCTTGATCTAATAGAAATTAAAAAAAATTCCACTGATTTGATCTGACCAAACAACTGTACCATGCTAAAGAAGTCTCAGCGCCGTCGGCAAATTTGGTATGCTGCTGCGAGGAGAAGACAAGAAATGGATAAAAAGATGATGGGACAACACCAAGACGTGGTGTGCATCGATTAAAAAATACAAAATAATTTGAAATTTCAGGTCCATTAAATAAAATAATAAAATAGCCATACAAAAACATAATGATAGTTTACGAGATCCAAAACAAAGGAATCGTGAGCCCTCAACCTTCACGCAAGAGACCGTGTCTACATCACGAATGGAGAATTCCTAAACTATCAGCCGAAGCGCGATCAGAGATGCAGCGACCATGGCCGTCCACGCCCTTCCCAACATCGCCGAGGAAGCTGCTGCAGAAGTACTGCACCATCCATCCCAGCAAAATTTACCACACGGATCATGGATTACCAGTTACCACAAGTCAGAGGTCGAAGGAAACATTTGCAGTGGATTTCACTTACTCAGATGCCAGGAACTTGCATGATCCAAAACCTGAAAAGAACACGGCGAAGAGCAGACCGTCAGAATTGAGATCACTGAACAATGTGATGATCAAAACGAACGCCGGATCGATGGAGCACAAGGCGCAACAGTTACATACTCGGGTCCCGCTTGACGAGGGCTCCGGCGCCGCCGAAGTTGCAGGCGATGTCGGAGTTGCCGTTCTGCTGGTAGAAGATGTTGAAGGCGTAGGAGGCGTGGGTGAGGAGCGTGTTCGGCTGGTAGCACCGGCCGCCCGGCTGCAGCTGGGAGCAGTCGGCGCCGCCGGGGCCGCACGCCCAGTCCAGCGCGTTCTGGAGGTCCTCCTGGGAGGCGCCCGGCCGGGCCACGCACCACGTCACGCCGTTGATGAACGTCGTGTTGCCTTCTGGCGGCGACAGCGTCGGTATCGGGGTCACCGACTCCGCCTTCTCCTGCGGTGCGATGCGGCCAGCTGCAGAGGCTGGACATGCAGGGCACGGTAGAGTTATGATACAAATTCAGAGAAATGATTGTCATCAAACAATGTAGAAACAACCATATTGAAGAAATCTACCAGTATTACCAACCTATGAACCATCCAAGAATCAGAAGGCCGTGCACGATCATCAGCTCCTTCCTCTTCATGGCTGAAGCAGAGGTTACAGAACTTGAAACAGATCCTGCTTTTCACTCTGCACTCCTCCGTGTGTGTGTCTAGGGAATATAACGAGAGTATGTGTGAAGAGCAGCTGTGTCGACAGGAAAGCAGACACTGTTCATGGGTAAAATGGGCTGGATTTCACTCGGATCACTAAGCAAGACGTGCACACGGAAAGCACCCCTGGGTGCTTGCTATGGTGCATATTTATGGCCATGGGAGGGAGGTGACATGGAAAGTGGCACAAAGAGCCAGTTTGCAGAGAGAGACGCATTTTGCACCTAACAGAGGACCAGTCTATTGGATCCTCAGGCCATGTGGTCTCAGTTTGACCAACGCGGTTCTAATTAACACAATTTACTACCACTAACAGTTGATGCTCATGACATTCAATAAAAGGAAATCTGTGAGCTTTATTATGTTTATTAAGAATCGTTCATGCAGGTGATTTGCTCAGGTGGTATTGCAGTTCGTGCAACATGTCTGAAGCAAAGTAGGCTAGGATTATATCAGCATCTCACTCAGTTTTTAGCAGACTGCATAACCAGTACAGGGACCTTTATGAATACAATAGAATACTGAGGGGGAATGACTTGAAGGCCAGGAAACCATGGGATTCTTATGCTGATATGCATGCATGGGCATGATTTCTAGAAGGACAAAAGGAAACTTAGCCACTAGATTCGAGGAGATGTGAAGGGGCCAAGTGCATGTTCTCATACCTTTTCTTTGTTGTTTCATGGTAAATAAGTTGAGCTTAATGAGGGGCTTTCCTTGTGTATTAAGGGAAGAACCTTCACTTTACAAAAACTGAAGCTAACCAAGGGGCTTCCGTGAACAAGGGAAAAAGTTAAGAATAATTGCCGCTGTTGCACTGGGAACTAAACTGGAATTCTGAAACTGGAGGGTGAAAAATGATGATGAACTGTCGGTGGTGCTGGGGAAACTTCCATAAATAATACTTGATAGGAAAGTGCTGCAGTAAGTGACGAGCCTTCACTTTAAAAAGACTGAACCCCAATAAAGGTGGTTCGGTGAACAGAATTACAAGGAAAAAGCTACATTTTTTTTTCCTGAGCTGCATCTAGAAAAAACTGGAACTCTAAAAATCAAAGGATGCCGAATAATGAATGATATGCCAGGAAGAAAGTTTAAAAAGAAGAAGAAATGAAAGTAGTGCATCAGTGCCAATCCTAATGAACTGAAACAGCTGAAATAAAGCAACATCCATCAAACAAGGTTAAAGAGACTGTATAATATAAGCTACCCTTTGGTGCATGGTGTCATGAAGAAAGCAGTTATATTCTAACCTTGCTCGCCACAAGCTTTATCAGGTTGTAAGGGTCTTCAGTCTTGCATCGATGTTATTGGAAAGATAATCTTGAAAGCATGGCCTGATCATTTCATGTAGACCTATCAGGATTCAGATCTGTATCGGGACAGTTGACACAATTGCAAACATTTGTTATTTACCCACCAACATAAGGTAAGCTAGCAAACACCTCTTTCGAACAAGAATCAAACTTAATAGGATTAGAACAGCCAGATTCCACATTTGTTCAGTGAAATGGATAAAACATATTACCATTTTACAAGGTAGGGAACATCTTTTGTTTGAAAACTTGAGGGCAGGGATCATAATACAACCTATAATATATGAGGCTGCCTCAAAATTCTCCCCCTCCAGTGCAACAAAAGCTGGATGCGTTGGCTGAATCCATATATCATTTTCCATTCCTGAACTTGAACAAAACTTGTTGGCTTGTGCAATCAGAATCCAGTGCAACTTATTCTGATCATAGGACAGTCAATTCATGCAGTATAGTAATCAACTACCAGTAATCTTTACAAGAACATGATCCACCTTTAAAATGATGGAACCTACTGCGATCCCGCACAATGATTTCCCGATCATAAATCTTTGAAATTAGCTTAATTACCGTATGACAGTCCCTACATACCCTTAAATTCTTCACTATCCTGATGGGAGTACTAGGGAGAGACTTCAGCAAGGCAAATGCAATGGCCAACCTCTCGCTATGGTAGTTCAAGGCAGTCTCCTTCTCTTCTTCCTCTATATCTGCCAATACATTACTTGTGCGAGGGATGTAGCCTTCATGTCTGAGTCGCTCAGCTATCTGAGCAAGCATTTTGTATATCTGTTCACTCTCAGGATGAGACCTATCACCCATAACAAATTCATACACGGAGTTGCGGAGCTCCACAAGGCTGCGCCCAGGGTTCTTCCTTACCCCATCCTTGACCATTGTTTTCCTAAGCACATGAACATCCGCCCATCTTCCAACAGCAGCATAAAGGTTTGAGAGGAGAACGTAATCTCCACTATGCCCTGGATCAAGCTCAACCAGCCTTGCCCAAGCAGCCTCCCCAAGTTCCAATTTCTTGTGCATTGCACAAGCACCCAGTAAGGTCCTCCACACGACAGCGTTGGGCTCCAATGGCATGGTGCCAATATAATCATAAGCTTTCTCGACTTTACCAGCCCTCCCCAACAGATCCACCATGCATCCCAAATGCTCAATCCTTGGTGTGATGCCATACTCCTCTTTCATCCTATCAAAATACATAAACCCATCATCAACCAGCCCACAGTGGCTGCAAGCGTACAGCACTCCTACCATTGTTATTTCAGTGGGCACAAGCTTCTCCCTCTCCATCGCACCAAACAGTTCCAGCGCCTCCTTCCCAAAACCATTCACGGCCAAGCCCACAATCAATGAGGTCCACGAGACAACAGTTCTGCCCGTCCCCATCTCCTCAAAAACCTTCCGTGCATCATCAACACTGCCGCATTTGGCGTACAGATCAATCAGGGCGTTGCCAACATGCGAGTTACCCACCAACCCAACCTTTGCAAGATACATGTGCACCCTCCGCCCAAGAGCAAGCGCGCCAATCTCGGCACACGCTGTCAGTACACTCACCATAGTGAATCCATCTGGCGCGAAGTCAACGTCCATCATCTCCCGGAATACAGTGAGCACCTCGTTGGGGCGGCCGTTGGCCGCGAACCCGTTGAGCATCGAGTTCCAGGAGACGAGGTTTCGCTCGCGCACGGGTATTTCATCGAACACCCTGTGCGCGCTCTCGAACAGGCCGCACGCGCCGTAGAGGTGGACGAGCGAGTTCTTGACGAAGACGAGCGTGGCGAAGCCGTTCTTGGCGGCCTCGGCGTGGATGCGCTCGCCGTCGCGGAGAGACAGGAGGCGGGCGCACGCCTGGATCAGCGGCGGGTAGGTGTGCGTGTCGGGCGGCGCGAGGCGGCGGGCGTGGAGCGCGAGGGCCACGCGCGGGCGGGGCGAGGACGCGGCGATGCGGAGGACGGTGTTTAGGGAGAACGGGTCCGGGTCCGGCAGGATGCGGGTGAGGACGGCGACGGCGTAGCGGAGGGGAGGGGGGCGGAGGGCGGCGAGGTGGAAGAGGAGGTGCTTGGCGAGGAGCGGGTGGGAGGGCGGCACGCCCGCGCGGAGGGCGCGCGCGTGGAGCTGCTTGGCGGCGGCGAGGGACGGGGAGGCGAGGTGGAGGCGGAGGAGCGCGACGCAGTGGCGCAGCGCCGGGTGCGTGGACGGCGTCCGGCCACCGGCCGCGTCGAGCATGAGGAGCGCTCGGCTCCGCGCGGTTTCGGAGGGAAAGGCGCGAGGAGCCGGCCCTTCTTCACGCCTGCAGTCCAAATTGCTGTGGGCAACCCCAATTGCTTGATCAGTTTTCCAAATTGGACTCTGAATTCAAAGGCTGACTTTTGGCCAAATTTGCTTACGAATTCCTCGAAGGCTAGGTAAAGACAGATTTTATCAGCACAGTGAATATTGTCACAAGAGACACAAAAAAAAACGCTGGAAAAGTTTCTGTACATTAGCTGCATGGTTCAATTTGGAGTCCAGCAGCAAATTATCATTCAAACAAATGACATTACTTGGGTTTTGGCAATCGAAGTTTTATTTCTCATGGACGTCAAACTACAGTATCACACAAACAGCACCTGGCGCAAATATTGAATCAAGGAATCAACCAAGAGTCCAAGATAGGTAGGTCACTCGACAGCATGAACTTTCACCAGTAACAGCAACTAAAAATAACACAGAAGTAGTTCTGATAAATGTAGTTACAGAGCATTAGGCAAACCGACTCACAGATTTGCTATACACAGCAATACGGAAGATTGTCTACAGTAACCACACAAAGCATGGGTAGAAATGAAGAGGCACTCAGAAACCCAGATATCCACAGCAGCTACTTACAATGATCCATACATGTTCAGCAGACAATAGGTCATCGAGTATGTACATTTCACATCAGATTCCTATCCTGAAACAAAAGTTCAGAGGGTTCATGCGTGGAAATTCAACGGACACCGTGCATAGATTCAACATTACGGGTCGATTTTCTTCAGCACTCTTGTGATGGACGAGAAACCCCAAACTAAATGGATGGCGCTCTGGAGGTGCTGTGCGACTGAGCATCTTCAAAGACATCCAAATCCTCGAGCTTGTCAGGCTTCAAGCACTGAGGGATGTATGCAGTGTAGATGGCGTCCATGTTTGGCGTTTCCTTCAGCTCATGCTGCGCCACCTCCAGGGGAGTGTTGGCGAATGCAGGGTAAAAGCGCATATGGCAGATGTAGGCGAAGATGAAGCTGATCGGGAGGAGTGGTGCAAGGATAGGTGAATAAATGAACTTCTTCAGCCCAATGACGCCAATCATGGTGGCCTGATAAAGGAGTAGAGCTGCAATGATCCTCGTGTGCATGTGTGGCCACATTCGCCCGTTGCTCTCATAGCTAGGAACATAAACTCTAAGAACCTGCATTGGAAGAAAAGTAGGATGAATCAGTAACCAAAGATATTATCTTGATAAAAAATTAAGAATCACCCTGAAGTCTCGTATCTTTGTATATATAGAACACCAAGCTCACCTGATTTTTTGCTATAAGCCATCCAAGGGCAAAGTAAGCAACACCAAATGGAATAATCAAAGGTGCCATGACTGAGTAGCACAACACTACTGTTGCGATGAGCATGTCGTTTGGAACCCTGGTGCTATAGCCCAGGTCTCCTGGAGCCCATGCTGCTTTCACTTCATCCTCAGTCTTGCATAGATACTTCCTTTTCAGGTGGAAGATGATGAGAGGAATCAGGCGAGAGAGCTCAAGCCCATAACCAACAAAGAACCTGACAATATCAATGAGAGAGTTACATTCCAAAGCTGCAGCTAAAAGTTTTTAGGTTTTGCAAACTGGACAATAAGTAATTGCAAAAGTGAGAAAGGGGAATTACTTCAGTGCAACGAATGTGAGGAAGAATGTTGCACCTCCAGGCAGGCTAGTGGCCAGCATATTTATGATCACACCAATGTTAGCGTTGTCTAAAATAGTTCTCAAAGAGGTGAACAAGGTCTTCCCTAGTGTGTAGACAAGGAAGACATTGAAAACAACAAAGTAGAAATATTTTCCTGATGTTGCCCTGACTGCATGGCTTTGCGAAGGGATCCCCTCTGCTTTTGAGAGGAACATAAGAAAAGCAGGCAGCAGTGCGAGGAACACAATAAGTGCAATCTGTGGCAGGTAAGCCTGCAAGACAGTCTTGATCGCTGGACGGTCCACTACCACCTTCAGAAAGGGCAGCACCTTCCTCAGATTTTCCAGAGTTGAAATAGCAGAGACAGCAGTGATAGGAACCATATAGAAAACCACCGTCAGAAAGACAATGGAGTAGACCACAACCTGTCTGATTTGCCTCTCATAAATATTTCTTGAAAGATTGGGCCATATTATATCACGTGGTTCAGGAGCTTCCATAACTGTCCATTTATCAAACACCTGAGCATGGAGAGTTTGAGATGCAGAAGCTGCGACAGATCTGCTATTGAAGAAGACAATGGCAGCCTGCTGCTGTTTGTCACGAAGGGTAGTCTTCTGTTCGGCCTCCAGTTTGGGCAGTAATTCCTTAATCTGCTCACTACAGTATTCAATCGTGTCAACCTTTTTACCAATAAGACCAAGGAATCCAGTCCTGTGAGTAGGCTTAATGCCCTCAGGGTTACTTTCAGTTTTCGAGTTTGCATAGAGAACCTCAGCGCGAGCAATTTTCTTCTTGTGATCTTCGATCTCCAAGTATATTTTATCAGCCTGCAACACAATGTCATCATAACAGAAGTAAGTTCTCCTTTTTTTTTGGGGGGGGGGGGTCTCTCTCTCTTACCATTTTGAGAGTTGAAAGTACCTTTGTGTGGTCTGTCACAACCATTGATCTGTAGAAGGTGTTAGGATGAAGTGCTCGGAAATATGAATCAACAGAGTCCTTTATAGTTTCATCTGGAGAGGATCTAGGGACATCTCTCACCAACACCGCGAACTCTTCTGGTTTAAAATCTGGAGTTGATCTTGCAGTCGCTCTCAAATTTGAAACATGCTTGTATGATTTCCATAGGACGAAATAGGTGACAAAGGAAACCCAATAGACTGACAACAGAAATGCCCACAGCCTCATACTTTGTGGCTGCAGAGAGTGTATAAACATGCTGATTTCAGTAGTCCGTGCGAATATATGAGCATCTTCAAAAATATACTATTAATAGAAAGGTTATATGTAATGACAGTATTTTCATGATGCATACAGTTAGTTGACCTTATATTGACAATATATATAAATAATTTTTGTTTATTGATGATCACAGGACAAACTTTAAATTGACTAATATTTGAGATTGAAGGTAGTAATAAAGGAAAATTAAAAAAGCAGATTACTTGGATATTGCTCAATGCTAGTCTTTGAATCTCCGGGAGTTCTGGAGCTGAGTTGTTTTTCTCATCATTTTTTGGGCTGATGCCAGCAGCAGCAGTAAGTTCCAGGCCGCGATCAGTTCCAGCAACAGGGAGGAGAACCGGAAGCAGCACAATCCCAGAATACACCAAGATGGACAGCACTGGAACATCAACCGTCAAATACTGTTAATTGCTGGAAACTCATCCAAAGTGTGTGCCTGACCAAACCCCAACCACCAAAATGCATCCTAGTTCTGTTTTTAACCACCTTCATCTAATGCAAATAAACTTTTCAAGGACAATCTGCAGAATAAACATAACTTGAAAGACCCTACGGCTACAACGTGCAAACAACCAAAAAATATGTATCGATTTAATAACAAAAGTTCGTCATAAAAATGAGAAAAAAGCAACAGATTTTTTATAACAAAATAAGTTTCACTACAAGAAGAAATAACATGAGAAAAATCTTGCAAAAAAAGTTAGTTTCTTTTTGAGCAAACAAAAACACTACAGACGCTAAGACATTAGCCTACAAATCAAGTACCCGGGGAGCCGACTAACCGCAATTAAATCCCTCGATACTGAAAAAGGTTTCTGAAAGGGGGCGGAACAGAGGAAAGAACTGAGCAGCAGCCAGTGGTTGGCCGTACCAGAGGAGAGGAAGACGAGGTAGACGGCGGCGTCGACCCCTCCGGCGGCGATGACGTCGGTCTCCGACGCGGAGATTGCGTCGCGGATCCACCCGACGGGGCTGCGGGTTCCGCGTCGGCGACCCTCCCCCGGGTCGAGCCCGCGCAGCAGGAGGCTCGGGTAGTACACCGGCGCGTTCCCCGGGCGGCGCGACAGGAACGTGAACACCAGCACCAGCACCACGAAGATGACGAACGACGTGAGCACCGACGTGAGGAACGACGCGAGGTCCATCTCGCCGCCGCGCCGCCTGCTGCTGCTGCTCTGCTGTTTCTTGAAGCGGCCGGCTCCCCGGGCTTTAAACCCCGGAGATTGTGGTTAGCGGCGGGATCCGGAAGGGGTTTAGTGGCGGCGGGAGTGGTTATTGAGGCGCATTAGGGTGGGATTAAGGAGGGAGGGAGGCAGCGAGGGAAAGCATTGGATGCTCTGTGGTGCCGTGGTGGCGAGCCGTGGAGGTTGCCAAATGAAGGAACCGGCCACAGGGAAGAGGAAGGGGATTGGACAAGGGGAGATGAGCAAAATGTCTGGATTGCCCCTGGATGCTTCCTTTTTTGAGTTCAAAGCGTGGTGACAGTTTTTTTTTTTGCATTGTTGTTTTTAAAAGAAAAAATGTTTCTTCTTTCTGCAAAGGACTGGCATCCTCTTTTGACTTCTTAACCCAGTGACCATTTTACCCTCCACGCCATGATGGTTGCTAGGTAGGGCCAATCAGGGTTAAAAAAACCGAACGGAACCGGTCCGATTTGACCGGTAACCGGTCATACCGGTCCGGACCGGTACCAAACCGGTCCAAATTCAAAATTTAAATTTGAATTCTAAAAAATAAAAAATTTCCAAAAAATTCCTAAAAATACTTCAAGTTGCGACGAATCTAATGATGTCAAATTTTTTCAAATATTCGTTCATTTAGTATACTTTGCGAGCATTTGAAGTTAAACAAAAAAGCGTGCATACAAAAGTATACAAATACAATGTAAAAGTAGTACAAAAGAGGGTTAGAGGGTTCATTTAGGCTAAAACATGTTATACAAACATTCATTTAGTATACTTTGCGGGTATTTGAATTTAAACCAAAAAAGAATTTTTTTTTGAATTTGGCCGGTTACCACTCAAACCGACCGGTAACCGGTCAAACCGGTCCGGTAAACCGGTCCAACCGGTCGGTAAACCAATCGAAACCGGTTGAACATGTAATTTTGAATTTGACCGGTTTTAACCGATAACTGATCACACCAGTCCGATAAACCGCTACCGGTGGGCGGCAGTTTGAGCCCACCGGTCGGAATTTTTAACCCTGGGGCCAATGGGCCATTGAGGCAGTGCTAAAAACAACACAAGGTTGGTGTTTCAGTCGCTTCTGTTATCAAACAAGCACCTTTCTTTTAGCACGTACCAAAGTACCTATAACTAGTTTCGTGTTGAACCGTGTTAAAAAAAAGTTTGTGTCAAACAACTCGGCTACGAGTTTCAACTCATGCGTTCCATCTCAACATTTTTTTGGTACAGCAAGCTAGTTTTTCTCCCAATTCTGTTGACTCCTTGCTGTAGATACCAATGCAGCAGCTACACTGTGCTCTTGTCGCAAGTAAGATTGCAGTGCCTGGCTGCCACCCAGACGAGACGGCTGTTTAAAAAGCTAAACCCCGTCGCGTTCACCGGGGCCAAGCTTGGCGTCAGAAAAGAATGTGAGAACTGAAGAAGCAAGCAGATGAGTCCTAGGCCGCCGGGCACCGGCCCACGTGGCGGCGCGCCGCGCAGGAGTGGGCGGCCGACACCCGGGAGCTAGCCCCGCGGGGGCATTTCCCTCCGCCAATTTTCCGGTGAGGGAGGTCGGCCAGGCCCAGCGGATAAGGCGCTGGCTGCCGTGTGGGCCAGAGCGCTTTCGCTTTCGCCGGACGACACGTGGAGGGGACGCCCCGTCCGCCCCGCTGCCGACATCGCACGTGTCTCCGCTTCGCTGGCCGTGGCCTTGTTTGGCTTCCTACCATGCTGCTTCCTACCATGCTAGTAAATCAATACTTTGACTACTAATTACAATATCAAATAAATCCAATTTACAAAATTAATTTTAGAATCCCTGTGCTAGTGATCCTGAAGAATCTAATGAGACCTTTGACCGCGCGATTATAAGATGATTACTGTAGTACTACTGTAGCCAATTATCGATTAATTATCGTCATTAAATTCGTCACGAAAAAGTACACCCATCCCTGAAGAGATTTTACAAATAGACTTCATTTAGTACTCGAGATTCTTTTTCCGGCGTGCGCTAAGAAATCTCGGTACGAACCAGACAAAGCCCGTGTCGCCGACGGCGACACGGAGCGCGGCTTCTACGCGGCGGTGCAGCGCCGCGGCCGCGGCCGCGGCCGAGCCCACGCCGGAAGGGCTCGCCGTGCCAGGTGTGTGTTACAGTGAGACCTCCATCGCCGTCGACGACGGGTTCGCGGGGCCGAGAGAACGTGACATGCTACATGATTTTTTTTTGTCAACTTGTGCTGGTATCGTTTTCGCGTCATCACTGTTTTGTTTTCCTTCTTCAGGGGACACGTTCTATCCACGAGAGAGATGCCAATTTTTTTTTATTTTTTGCGAAAAGAGAGATGCCACATAATTGCCAAAAGGATTTATGTTGCAGCTAAAAAAGAAAAGACTTTAGTAGGATGTTGTTGTACTGAAACGTAAAGAGAGAGATACTACATGCCTAACATTTATCTAGCAGCTAGGGCAGATGCCGTGCGCGAGGTGACCATAGACCAAACATACTTCGTATTGGCATTGCCGCGTTAACAAAGCATGTGAGACTGTATTACTCAGCATGTATATTCTTTTTTGAGCTCTTTTATAATGATTGGAAATTAGCAATAGGTACTTTCAGGCAGGGGCGGAGCCACGGTACCCTCCCCCCCGCCCTTTTATGCCAAAAAAAATCCCAAGTCTGTTCCCATTTCGAAAGTACAGTTGGGATCTAGACGTGTCTTAATACAATATGGTGGAGCGGGAGCGGTCTTGTTCCCGCAGATCAAGGTTTTTTTCTAGAGGAAAAAAATGGAGAGTGAGATAATAGAGAATTGGTTGGGCGTACTTGTTCTGGAAAAATTAGAAACGGATCTATATTTTTAAAACAAAATGGGATCTAATTAAGCTCAATAATGTTTACTTCCACCGCCTGCTGCATTTATAAACTCCTCTGCCAGTGGCTTTGCACCCTGACACGTTCCACGACCCCACTGGCAGCCACGCGGCGCGCCACCTGCACGCGAGATGTTCCATTCGTGGCCGTTGGAGGCTGGTCTTGCCTTCAAGTCTCCCCGGGCTCATATAAAGCAGCAGCTTTTTTCGCCCAGTGGGATCCATCATCCATGCTGCTGTACTGGTAGTAGCTTCTTCAACGCAACGCGGGATCCACACGCACGTTGATCAGGGAAGGGAGAGTACACAAAGCAGTCCCCTTGTGCGCAGCACAACACGATCCAGCTACGGTTTATAAACTTTTTTCACGAATGGTTGTAAAATTAGACTCATTATATTCATCTCGCGATTTACAACTCATTTGTGTAACAAGGTTTATAAATATATTTTATTTAATACTCTTAAATAACAATTGCAAAAACTCATTTGTGTAACAAGGTTGTATCAATGAAATACAATTGCAAAAATAATACACGAAACAATAGGCCTTGGAGATGGAAACAATTTCTAGAAATGGTCATAGATCCACACATAAGCAAGGACTAACAGAATAGAACTACAACCCAAACATAGATATAAACCAACCTAGTGGGGAGGATTGAACCCCAACGATTACTACACAACTTCTAACAGTTATGTGCTACAGTTCGCATAGCACACATCAGCAAACCTGACGAGATGGCCAATAACAAGAACAACTAAACCAACGGTTCTAAAAATACTACCTCGAAGCCATCTCTTTCAGTATCAAGTAATGAACCCTAGCAAATGCACTAAAGTAGCATACATCAAGTCAACTATGATGAAATGGGAAGAAATAGAACACATCACTACAGATTTCTTAATCTGTACAGGAAACTCAAACCCAAAAGGACAAAATCCAACTACAAATCAAGCAGAATCAAGACAACAGCTGCTTTATTGATTTGATTACCTAGCACTCCTGAGAACACTATTCCTGGATCCCCTAGGGAAATAAATTTTGCAAACCGTAGCATCTAAATATACTCCCAAGTCACAAATCCCCAACTGCAAACCAGATCTAATATCTGAGGGAGAAAGGGAAAATGAAGGCAGAACAACAGGGCAAACAACATTCGACGGAAATCAAACAAATGAATCACGGATTGAGATGGGGATGAAGGACAAACCTGAAAATCTTGTGCAATCCTCCTTGGCCTTTACAACGAGTGAACTTCTTCCATGCAATCCAGTGTGCTTTCCTCTGGTCATCAGACTCCCCCCACCAATACTTCCGCACAACCTTAGTCAGCTCATCACATAGCGTGTCCGAGAGGTGAAAAACGCTCATCACGTACGTCAGGATGGCCTGGGCAACCAACTTGATGAGCACCTCCTTGCCACCAGAGGACAGGTACTTCTCCGACCAGGCTGTCACCCTCTTTATAAATCTCTCCTTGATCGGCAAGAAACGTTCCTTCTTCAATGCACCATCTGGAGTGAACAGGCCAAGGTACTTAGCATCAAACCTGACACGTTCCACTTCAAGCTCTCGGCGAATCTGTTCCTGCACCGCAGGGTCGAGGGATTCCCGAGGGAGCAGAGAACATTTTGAGGGACTGAGCAGTTGGCCGGTCCCGGCTTGGAACAGTTGCAGCACTTGCTTGATACGTACAGCTTGGGCCATGTTTGCTACTAAGATCCACGTATCAACGACACAAGATGGATCAAACAAAAAATTTAGGTGGAAATCTTACTCGCTTTAGAAATAGGTATAACTATATAAAAATATATTCTATGATGGATTTAATAAAAATAAATTAATATTGTAAATATTGTTATATTTTTCTATAACCTCGGTTTGAATTGGATAAGTTTGAGTTAGAACAAAATAAATGTGTGCCCCTTAAAGAAAAACGGAGGGAATAGAAGTTAGCATGCATGCATGTTTATCCCGCCATGCATTCGTGCATATATATATGCCACTGTATTGACCAAGCTAGCAGCTTCGACCGCCTCCAATAGTTGAGCTAGTACATTAACTTGAGATAGCAAAAGCATTATCTCTCCATTAGTTTATGTTATAGAACATTGTTCAAAGAATCTTATGTTCCACAGACTTTCTCTTATTAATAAAGTGGGCTGCCCACTCTTCTCTATGAACTGCCTCTTGAAGAAGAGATAGTACACTCTATCGTCACCTTCTCTTTCCTCTATATAAACAACATGATGAGGGCCTCATATATGAGCTAGCTGAGGCGGTCTTGTTGGAGAAGGGCTTAATGCAAGTTGCTACGAGGGTGTATATATATATATATATATATATATATATATATATATATATATATATATATATATATATATATATATATATACATGTTGCATGCATGCATACATGAAAATTCAGGTCGTAATTAAGGTTATAATCGTTGCATGCATGAAATTGGAATCATACATTCACGTTGCATGGTCGTAATTAAGGTTATAATCGTTGCATGCATGAAATTGGAACCATACATTCACGTTGCATGGTCGTAATTAAGGTTATAATCATTGCATGCATGAAATTGGAACCATACATTCACGTTGCATGCATGCATGCTAACTACAGTGCATAGCAGCCTAGCAGCGTTAGGCATGCAAAAAGGTCCGATCCACAGGTGTGGACCACACCACATACAAGCTGCACGCGCCGCACCACGCCTGGCGATCGATACCATCGGGAGAGATTGATTGCGATTCTCACATCGTCCGGCTCCATGCCCCCCCCCCCCCCCACACACACAAACATGTTAGTATTGATCTCCACCGTCTCGGGCCAACGATCGAGTCGGGCCCTTGATTCGGCTCTCTGGTCGAGGGAGCCCAACCCAACTGGGTTATGGGCCCCTGTCGCGCCGGCACTATATAGAGGAGCTGGGGGCTACAGAGGCAAGTACGCCAAGACAATATCGTGTCCTCTCACCCACCTCCGTGACTACCGACCTAGCGAGTGCCGGAAGCGGCGGGAAGTCCACCGCCACTACATGTCGCCGTCCCTGCACCAGGTCGACCTCGACCACTCCAGCGCGTCCGACGGCTTCATAGAGGTAACTGAGGCTATAGAGAAGGGTTTCTTCTACAGAAAGTAAGTTTTCCCTCTCGATCTATCTCCTAGTCGATCCAAGTATTCGAACAATGGTATCAAGAGCAGGTCTAGAGAGTAGATCGACATGGAAAAAAGGATTTGTTCGCGAATCGAAAGAAACAGAAACAAAAGAAAGCAATTCGATCTTGAATCGATTTTGAATGAAGAAAAGAAAAGACCCGTACCCTAACCCTACTGAAGAAAAGGACCGGCGGGATCTAGATGGTACTCGCGCCGCCGGTCACCACCACCGGCGGTCACTCGACGCCGTGCGGGAAAGACGAACAGAGGCGCCGGCGCACTGCTCCGTGCCACCCAAACGTGAAAGACGAGCCGAGCCGCCGCCGCCACTGAGTCGCCGACGCTCGGATCGAAGGGCGCCCTAGCGAGGCCGCTCGACAGCGGCGTGCTCCCCCTCGGGCGAGCGCGCATGCCGGCGAGAAGCCGCATGGGGGCCACCAACCCTTCCAGAACCCACAGACGCGGCCAAGCAAGCCAAGCCGAGTTGAGACGCTCCGCTGCGGCCAGAGGCCACCGCTCCTCCGCTTGTCTGCGTGCGGCGGCTGTGAGCAAGCAGAGAGAAAGAAGGAAGAGAAGGACCAGGCTTGCGCGCGGCCATGGCAAGGCCATGGCGCGGCGGCCCGAGGCCGCCGGCGATCGAGCCGAGAAAGAAGGGGAACGATGCTAGGGTTTGAGGACCCGGTCGCTGGGTGCAATTTATTCCAGGCGAAACTCGCGGAGCACCGTCCGATTCGAATCGACGGTGCAGATCGTGTCGAGCACAACAGGCCGCCTGGAGGCCAAAGCAGCCCGTGCGCCGGGTGAGCTGCCGAGTTGGGCCAAGGCCCAAGCGCGCGCGAAACGGGCCGACTGCGGCCTGGGACATGGGGCGCGGCGTGTTGGGCCGAGCTGGGCCGCGCGCGGGGCGCTGCCGGGCTGGCTGAGCGCGAAGCGCGCCCACGGGCCCGCAGGCAAATTCTGAGGCTGGGCCTCAAACACAGTAAAAAGCAAAGTTTCTCTAATTTCAGAAGCACTTCTTTATAGAATCTTGTATAGTCTTTTATCTCTATTCAAATTTGAACCAACGAGATAATTTGTCTTAGAGAATAGTAAAGTTTAAAGTGTTTTTGCTTCTGAAATTGAGTAACCTTTCATGTTTCCGTTGCAAAGTAAAAGTTTCATCCTCTATTTAAATTGGAACCAACGGGAAAATTTAAATAGAGTAGTAGAAAGATAATAATTTAAAGTTAAATTATGGTATTGTTATTTTCTGACCAATGTTGATAATAGCAATATTGTAATTTTATTATGAGTTTAAATTCAAGGTTAAATCTCTGAGCATTATTTTGCCATTTTAAGTGTCAAGTTGAGCATTATTTTGCTCTCAAAGAAAAGAATGTTAGAGTTAATTATAATGTTGTCATTTTCTGACCAAAGTTAATGATGATAGTATTATAATTTCATTCCAGTCATTAATTCTATTTCTGCCCAACAGTGATATAGAACTGAAAGTACTAGAAAAATGTATGTTTTAATTTTGACCAACGTTAAATTAAGACATACAATTCTTCCCGGTAGATATAAATAAGCAAAGAGAAGTTGATTTCGTTCAACGCTACAGACAAAATTTTGAGTTTACTCAACTGCATTGTTGAGGTCAAGAAAGAAAAGAGTTTGCATCATTCAGACCTTTTGGTTGATAAGGACAAGAGGCGCAATTGCTTCGAAAGTTTTTTTTTGAATATTGTGATTTGTTAAGTTTTTTGAATAAATTGGAACCAACGGGAAGATTTAATCAGAAATGAAAGTATATGCATGTTTTGTCGTTGTGACAAGAAAAGAAATATTATCCTTCAATAGTAAGACAATGATTGAAAAGAGTAAGATGCATGTTCAATTCGACCAACGTTGAATTAAACATGTGTATTAGCAAAGTTATTCATATCCCGCATGGCAGGAAAAGTTCGTGATAACTCATGTACTACTTAAGTATCACAGAAAAGAGAAGAATTCTGGGGGAGCCTTTTAAGCTATCCCAGCAATACTCAAGCACTTCAATAGTGTCATGTTGGATAGTGACGTGGACAGGGTCGAAGGACAAAAGAAAGTTGTATATGAACCAAAAGTCAAGATTGCAAGCATGACTTGCAAAAGTATAGCAATATGAAGAACTCTGTTGAGTTCTTTGAAAGTGTAACAGTAAGAAGAACTCTGATGAGCTCTTAAAATGAACGAGGAAAAAGGTACTCCCGTTGTTTTGCATGACTTGATCATGTGAATAAACCAAGTAATAAAAGACTCCTCATTCGCAAGTATTAGAAATAGTTTCGAAATTATGACAGCAAAGTTTGTGCCATATTTCGAGGGGGAGAAAGATTAGAAAGACAATAAATATTAAAATTTAAAATAAATTCCCCTCAAAGTTAATTGCGATGCATTTTAAAGCAAGAATGATCTATTAAAGAATAATTTGACCGAAAAGGGAGTACAACGGTCATGACATTGATACCCCAACCACAGAAATAAGAAAAGATTCCTGCAGGTTTTCAGTTTCAATAGAAAGAAAAGATAGTTGAGCCTAAAAGCAACCGAAAAGAAAAGGTGGTGCTTAAAACACCCTATGGCAAGAAGCCATGAAAGATGTCATGAGACAAGTTCCAAAATTGTTTTGGAACATAGAATAAGTTCCTAATGGAGCCAAGACAGTAGGCTATAATGGGTCTACAAGATTAAAATATGACTCCATGGGGAATACGAAAAGTCGCTAAGCGTGATTTGTAGCAAAAGGCTTTATGCAAAGAAAAGGATAAGTTATGATGAGACATTCTTGCAGTCTCATGAAAGAATAATGACAATGGTGGTAACCGCTTTTAGAATTGTATCAGATGG
Source organism: Panicum virgatum (assembly GCF_016808335.1). Taxonomy (NCBI): domain Eukaryota; kingdom Viridiplantae; phylum Streptophyta; class Magnoliopsida; order Poales; family Poaceae; genus Panicum; species Panicum virgatum. Next base: position 3,798,531 of record NC_053146.1, read on the forward strand.
ATGTTGGAGCAATATCTCCCAATGGAGATTTGTACAAGAAAGTATATTCATGACACAACCAAATGGTTTTTGTTGTGGAAAGAAAAGAACATTAGGATACTACCTGATGACATCAGATCACATAATAGTGGTATCTAAAGTTTGTGAGAACAAAAAAAAATTTGGGTTTTAAAGTTAAGGTAAATGTAAGATGACAAATTGTAAATATGCAAAGTGTAAAGATGGGAAATACCTTTCCCACAAAGTTCAAAGAAGAAGGTTATTATGACCTCTAATTTTGATAAGAAAAATCTCGGCGAATACCCATTCATTCTAGGAATGGAAATTCACTGGGATAAAAGAAAAAGGGGGTATTAGGACTATCGCAAAGAGCGTACTTAGAAAAGAATTCTAAAGAAATATAGTGTGCATGCGAGTAAGCCTACGCCTATCCTATTGTCAAGGGTAATCGTTTTGGAATTTTCAGTATTCTAGGAACCAATGTGAGATCGATCGAAAGATAATGGTTCCATGTGCTTTAGCTATTGGAAGCAAAAACAGTGCTCAAGAAAGAATCTACCCTGACATAGCTCATATATCCGGGATATTTTGGCTGAGTCCAATCTAGCAATAGATTACTAGAATGAAGTTAGAGAATGATTTTGCATTCTTGCAAAGTATTGTAGCCTCATGCTAAGTAGAAAGAAACACATGCTCTCAAAAGGTTGAGAGCAAAAAGAACTGAGTTTTGCCGAGATGTTTAGTGAAGCCCACAGTAGTAGCTCACACTCGCGCTTGGAGTTTTATTGTGGAAAAGCTCCAAAGCAAAATAGTTGTGATATCATGGGTCATGAATACCCAAAAATTTAGCATGATATGAGGCTACAGGACAGGCTAAATGATTAAAGAAACATTTATCCGGAGTTTATAATGGTAGACAACAGTAATATACCATTCAAATATTTTTCCTCCTATGACAACATGTCAAGTGTGCTGCCAAACACATTGACAATGAGTTATATGTTGTAAAGGAGAAAATCCAGAATCATATGATAGCATTGAGCATCAAAGTACCAAGCAAGTGCTCGTGGATCCGCTTACCAAAGGCCTACCACCCAAGTCGACATGGGTTTTTTTTATGGGAAGCCTATGATTTCTGGATTACTAAAGGGCCCAAAGAAAGATTGATGTCTTGTTTCAATACAGAAAGGTGCATTGTGGCTGTTAATCTGACAGTAACTGATAACTGTCATGATGAGGCACGCCCTACGTGCTGATCTGCAATGAGACAAGGACCAAGAGCAAAACAAGTAAAAAGAAAGTAAAGAGTTAAGTCAAAAGTATAAAGGTGAGATCAAGGAGGAGAATGTTAGTATTGATCTCCACCGACTTGGGCCAACGATCGAGTCGGGCCCTTGATTCGGTTCTCTGGTCGGGGGAGCCCAACCCAACTGGGCTGTGGGCCCCTGTCGCGTCGGAACTATATAGAGGAGGTGGGGGCTACAGAGGCAAGTACGCCAAGACAGTATCGTGTCCTCTTACCCACCTCCGTGACTACCAACCGAGCGAGTGCCGGAAGCGGCGGGAAGTCCGCCGCTACTACACGTCGCGGTCTCTGCACCAGGTCGACCTCGACCACTCCAGCGCGTCCGACGGCGTCATAGAGGTAACTGAGGCTATAGAGAAGGTTTTCTTCTACAGAAAGTAAGTTTTCCCTTTCGATCTATCTCCTAGTCGATCCAAGTATTCCAACAACACACACACATGACACACCCCAAATTCCCCATTTGGGCTAGACTGTTAGTCCATACAGAAATGCACATGACATCTTTGTCAAAGGAAAAAAAATCCACCATTAATATTAGAGCTAGGACTAGTCCTTTGGGTTCTCCTTCACCACCTTCGTCGACCCATCATCTTGTCTGAAGAAGACCCCGGATTACGTTTTTCAAAAAAAAAACTGCGATAAGCAAGATGTCGAAATGAGCATTTTGTAGTATTGGTATAACATCTTTGGGCTCTATAATAGCATGACTTTGTAATGATACTCTTTAATTCCCAACTGTTGACGCGAAACGATCACACACCAAGCCCAGGAGCCCCGTACGCCAAGCCCGGACTGCACTTGATTCAAACCAAAGCGTGCCAGTCAATTTGACCTGTAAATTGACAAGTAAACAACAAACCATCAAATTCAAGAGTGTATCGGCTGGATTTCCGAATCACTCTTACGCGGCGTGTCGGCAAGGCCCTGCCGATACAGAAAACAACAGCAGATCGGATATAAAAGATGTATAATAAAAGCGATCTACACGGGATCAGCAGTGGGCTGCCGATGCCAGTATGCAACTAGACGGCTAGATCTTGAGCCATCGCGTGCCAAGTAACAATATACAAACTCACGAATGTGTGGACCTGGAAAAAGCTAAGCTTACAACCGATCTAATCAGGTTTTCATGATCTAACGCTACAACAAATGAACTGATAGCCAATTAAATAGATTGCTAAGCCGGATAGATTGTGAATGAATCTAAACGAGAAAACAGCGATGCGCCCGAGATCAAAGCTTAGATAAATTCGGTAAATTTTGAATAAATCTGAGCGAAGCCACAGCGATGCACCCGGAAGCTAAAGCTCAGATTTACTCGGTAAAACAAAGACTTACCAGCAAACCAAGTTGCTCGAATATGAGATATTTTTGATCAGCTTGAAAGAACTCACAGAAAAAAAGATGGCGAAGTCACCGACGAGAAAGTAAATTGCAAGTAGTAAAGTTTGTTTGTTTGGATGTGTATCAATCTTTACAATAGCCGGAGAACTCATATTTATACCCCACGCCAACATAATCCTAGCCGATCACGGCAAAACACGATTCTATCTTAAGAAACAAAAATTATTCAAAAAATAAGATAACTCTTGCCAAATCGAAGCCAAAATATCTGGTCAATCTCTCCTTCCCCGGTCAACAAGATTTTCAACGGCGATACGCGACCACCCCTCCAAATCCATCGATCGTACGACGCAGAATCTTTTCTCCTTTACAACACTCTTCCTTGGCACGTGCCAAAATCTGGTGTCAACACATGCCCCCCAATTTCGGAGTAAAATGCCCTTTTTACTTTGAAATTAATCTTCGCCATGATTACGCCGCCGAATGGTCCTTTCATTTACTGCCATCTCGCTTCCCGTGCGGGTGACGAACGAAAATCTCTTCTTTACCCTTAACCTTTCACCTTCTCATCCGCACAATGGGAATCTGCCGATTCATCTTCCGTCTTTTTACCCATATGTCCTTCAATTAAACCCAGGGGTAAAAGCCACACCGGCGCACGCAACCGATTCATCTCCCCCATCTTGGGTTATAAATTACCCCATCGGCATTGTAGTTTCCCCATCGGCAAGAGCTTTCTTTGCCTTCTTCTTTCTCAAGCTCCTCCAAGAAACCCCAAGCCTCCTTTCTTCCCCCCGAGCAAATGGCCAACAACAAGCGTGCCGGCGAGGGCTCTTCCGGCGCTCCTCCGCCACTCCGTCCTCGCCTCGAGTAAGATGCTCCTCTTTCTCATCAATGCTACATCTTAGATCTGCATCTGACCACTCTCTCATCTCTGCAGAGACGCCGCCGTTGACCTCCTCCACCAACTTGCTGACGCCCGCCGTGACCTCAACCGAGCACAAACGGATCAGGTCGTCATCCGCGGCCAGCTCACCAATGCCGACACCAAGGTTGCAAGTAAGTCTCCCTGGCCATGTCTTCTCTTACGAACATCATTAAGTTTCTTGCTCTAACCTCTTCACCTTCTAGACTTGGAGTCGCAGGTCCAGACCCTCCTGGATGCTTCTCGAGTCGCCATAGACTCGGTGAACGCGAGGGAGAGCACCATCGCCGCACGCCTCCGGAACGACCCGACCCAGGTCAAGGAGGTCGCTCGCTACGGAGCTCACGAGGGCGCCGCCAGAGCCATCGCCGTCGTCTCCACCATGTCTGGGGCGGACTATCGGCAGTGGGCGCCGGTCTTTCCCGAGTGGGGCCCGTGGCGAGAGGCCTTCGAAGAGCTCGTCGACGATCTCTACTGCTGTGGCAGAACCGCCTAAATTATCCCGGCTCAAGTGCGCAGGCCTTCACCATAAAGGCAACATTAGCTTAAACGCACTTCAAACGGAACAATTTTTGGTCTGTCGGGTAACGTCCCGATACAACCACCGATTCTAGGATCGAACAAGCATACCCCGCACGAAGGCGAGTCCAGAGATATTACAACCGCAAGTTTTGCATCACAGGTATAAAAGTTATTACAAACTAGTTCCAAAACATTATTACAAGTACAAACTTTAAAAAGCAGTTATACAAACCATAACTTTAACTTCAGAGTTTGAAAGCAGCGGAAAGAGACAACGATGGCTACAACACGTCGCAAAAGTATACCAAGCTAGCCCAAGCAAGGTATCACTCGTCATGGTCATTGCCGGCCGAAGACGAATCCCACTCTACAGACCAGCCAGGAGGCAAAGAGCAGGGATAGGTCAAACTAGCGACCTGGTCCTCAAGACTCACACCTGAAAAAGGGTTTCAACAGCAAGGCTGAGTATTCTAATACTCAGCAAGACTTAACCGTCAACGGGTATAAGTAGCCCACTATAGCTAGACTATGCAAGGTTTGTGAGGCTCTGGTTTTCCTTTTTGCTGAAAAGCAATAAAGAGTAGATCCTTACTTTCAAGTTTTAGCTTTCAAGATTCTAGTAGATTAACCATTCTATGTAAGCAACTACTAACCAAACATGGTAGAAAACTAAGCAAACATCAAGATTAATAAATAATATTGTTGCTCTTATTACTCTGTGTGGCAAAGGGATCAAACAGTCTCATTTCATCGTGAGAGGCGGACGATTCTGAATCGAAATTCAACCTTGCAAGGATAACCTAGCACACACGCTTGAAGCACCGTCGAGTCACTTCTAAGCAACCGTTGACCTTTCTTTCCGGCTTGTGGATAGGGTCACTCTCCCCGACTACAGGGCTCCAAGGTCCACCCGTGCCCGGTCCACCCTTGTCCCTTGAAGTCGTAGTGTTGATCAACAATAACATTTAAAAACCTATCTCTAAAGAGAGAGTGAAAGGTATATCCACTCCCCGGTCCAATCGGCTACTAGGCTTGCCGCGTACCATATTTACGGCATGTGGCTAGTACTTTCAAAAACTTAACCACCGCTACCACACCCCGCGACCTTAGCAAGTTCATCAAAACAGACGGGGTCTCACATAAAGTCATGATATCGATCACAACCCCGTCCGTCGTCCTTATATTGATAACAGAAGTAAACAAACAATTCCTATAAAGCTCGCGAGTGACAGGCAATCACTCGACTTTTACCGGTCCTATAAGCTTAGCAAGTAGTCGATCTCGAGTCTAGTGTTCAGTACATAGGTTCCTAGGATCATGCATCTAGGGTTTCAATTCAAATCCTAAGAACTGTAAATGCACAAGTAATAATAACAGTAAATGATAATAATTTGAAATATAGGTTATGTCCGGGGCTTGCCTTCTCGGTAGTTGCTAACTATTTCAGCTCTAGGCTCTTCCGAACTTTGGTTCGGGGCTTCAGTTAGTTCAGCAGTGTTCGCTTGAGCTTCGAGATCACCTCCGACAGATTCCGGGATCAGCTCGTACGTTCCGTCCGATAAGGCAGTCGTGTCTATATGTAATGCAAGAACAACATTATAAACATACATGGGCAATTATTTATAGAGTAGTTAAATAACAAATTTAACTACACAAGGCATCATGATCAACAGCACAAGCAAGTTATACTAACTTCCTAAAATGAGTGGTGGTTGATTCCTATAGCATTTAACTCAAGGTTTGCTAATTAAATAAACAACTCAGATCACAAATAGCAATAAATTTAGCAACAATTACCCTAAACAGAGCATGAACAAACTAAGCTACCCTGCAAAAATCATGCCAAGACATGTAGCCAATTAATCACAACAATTCTTTCATTCAGATAACACCTAGATCAAGCTTGAATTATACAGGTCAAACTAGAGCAAAGTAGAATCTCAAAATTTAACAGGAGGTTGACACAGAAAAGAACTAATTACTGTGAAATTTGCATGATTTTATCTACACAGAAATAATTCCGAGAAAATAAACAAAACAGACATTAGTTTAGCAAGATTTATTTTTAGCCCCTGATATAGCCATGAGCTGAAGCTCAAACTTCCTGGACAAACTAAGCTACTCAGAAAAAGCATGCAGAAATAAATTCATGATTTATTATGAACAGAAACTATTTACCATAATTAAAGCCTACTAAACAAGGATTAAATCAAATAAATAGCTACACCAAAGAACTGATCATAAAATTTTTATAGAAAAACAAGTGTTACATGAGTAAACTACCATAAAAGTTTCACTGCAAGACAAGCTTTTAATCATCAGATAAGAAAAAGATTAAATAACTAGTCTTTATGAAGCTAGTGACACAAAACAACTTGTACAGCAAAAACTTTCAACAAAAGCCTAACGTATTATGATTCTACTGCAAAGATCTACTCTCAAGGATTCCAAAACATCCAATTTTACATTTTTCTGAATTTCCTACGATTTTCTATGGAATTTCAAAGTTTACTGCAAATATTACAAAGGAGTCCTTAGTGGCACTATTCAAATGAGTCACGGCCTATTCACATAACCCCCTGAGTTTTTGATTCTTCTCACCCGAGGTCCTCGGCCGGGTCAGAGCAGAGGGGCGGTGGTTGACCGGCCAAAACCGGCGAGAGGAGTCACCGGCGGCGAGGGTGGGGTTGGGGGAAATGGAGAGCAGGCCAAGGCGAACCCAATGGTGGTCTTCTTGGGGCTCGGGGTGGTCGGATTGGATGTTCCCCGCGGAGCAGTTGCTCCGGCGGCGGAGGAGGATGGCGGAGGCGGCGCTCCGGTGAGGACTGGGCGAGGAGGAGGGGTGGGTGAGCTTCGCGGGGTCGAGGCGAAGCTAGATGTGGGGTCGATTTGGGCGGAGCGGCTGTGGAGGCGCGGCTCGACGGCGGGCTTGAGGCTCGCCGGCGTTCGGTGGAGCGGCGGCGGCGTTCCGGGGCGTGGGGTGGAGGAACTGGCAAAAGCGCGAAGGGAAAAGAAGGAGGGGGTCCTCCTGGTTTTGATGCGCGCGAGAGGAGAGGGGTTGGGGCACTGCGTCGGGCTAGCCACGGCGGATTGCGGTGGCCTCACTGGGCGCGTGGCGCGAGATGGAGGCTCCAGCTCAAGGCAAAGGAGGGCGGTGAAGGTGCAGCGCGACGCGTAGAAGCTACCAGGCAAGCAGGAGGTGGCGCGGGGGCGGCCCTCCACGGCGGGCGGGCGGCGCACGGCACTGGCGGCGGCGAGGTGGCACCGTGGCAGCCGCGCGAAGCTCGGCGGGGGCGCGTGGCAAGCGGAGGAGGTACCAGCACGAGGGGGATGGGTCCAGAAGCATGTGGAAGTGCCACGTGAAGCGAAGGCGAAGCTGGAGTTGGCCTACGGCCGGCCCAGAGCGGCGGCGCGCGGCGTGGCGCCGTCGGTCGGCGGCGGGAGAGAGCAGAGGAGCTGGAGGAAGGGGAAAAGGACCCAAACGAAATTTCCAAAAACTCCAGGGACCATTCTGCAAACTAGCGATAACTTTTAAAATAGAGCTCAAATGAAAAAGTGCCCAACATGAAAGTTGTTCAATTTTTCAAGATCTACAACTTTGATGTTGTACAAAAATTTATTTGATCAAAGATTCAAGAGCTAATTTTTAAAACATAAGAGGGATTTTGAATTCCAGGAATTTTGTCTTTTTCAAAGCAATTTCACTTCAAATTTAGATTTAAAAGCAAATTTTGCTGCCATGCAATAAATGCACTGAATTTTGCAAAAACACCCTCCACAAAAGTTAAAATTACGCAACCTATTCAACATAACTAAAGAAAGGACCTTGCATAAAATCATAATTACACATATAACCTTTATATTTACAAAAAGATCTTTTTTCAAGCAATTCAAGCACATGATGCATAATTTGATTCTAATTACCCTAAATTGGCTATTTAAAAACCTGGGCCGTTACAACTACCCTGCTGATGCCATCGTTGGTGACGATAGCTTGGATGGGGTCGTCAGCAACCTCTTCGGAGCAGAGTCAGACTAGTTTGTAAATGTAACAGCCTATCTGGCTCTTTTGTAAATATAATCAATGGACGGGCCTCCTCCCCTTTCGTTTCCTGCCTTCATTTTGCTCTGATTCAATCTTTTGTCTTGCAATCGACAATCTTCGCACCGAACGAATCAACATATCTCCACAATCCAAAATCAAACAGGAAACCCGAACCAAACTCGAACCGTGTGTTTGAATTGTATTTTTGATCTAAGGGCAATATATACCATATCGGCCACGAAAACACTCGAACGTATTACGTTACGATCAAGTCCTCTCTTATTTTGCACTAATGGCGATACTTCTCCTGTATCGGGTATTCTTGAAACCAACCGATCTTCTCGTACAATCTGCTATGCATCTACCCACACACTTGGGTAATATTTTTTCAAATACTTGCCATTAAGCACACTGAAAAACTCTTCCCCTTCTAGTGTCTCTAGAATGTATGCATTCCCAGAAACACATCTGCTGATCCTGTATGGTCCTTCCCATGTTGGGGACCATTTGCCGAACTTGGGATCTTTTGTTCCTATCGGCAAGACCAGTTTCCACACCAAGTCTCCTTGGTCGAAAGATTTAGCTTTGACTTTCTTATCATACCATCAGCCTACTATAGCCTTATTGGCTTCGATATTGATGAGAGCGTTCAGCCGATGTCCAGCCAAATCCTCTAACTCGTCCTTCATTAACGTGGCATAATCCTCAGCCGTCAACTGATCTTGAAACGTAACCCGTCTGGAACCAAGTCGAGTTTCCCAAGGAAGCACTGCTTCATGCCCATAAACCAGTTGATACAGAGACACCTTAGTAGCCCCACGTCAAGACATTCTGTAGGCCCACAAAGCTTCATTAAGAGTTGTATGCCACTTCTTTGGCTGTTCCTCGATCTTCCTCTTGATCAATTTAGTGACTCCTTTGTTGGAAGCTTCTGCCTGACCATTGGCTTGGGCATAATATGGAGAAGAATTCAACAATTTGATTTCCATACTTGCAGCAAACTCTCCAAACTCCTCTGAAATAAACATGCTGCCTTCATCGGTCGTGATAGTTTGCGGAGTACCAAACTGATAAACAATATGCTCTTTCACAAACTCAATCATCTCTTTAGATGTCACAGTCTTTAGAGGAATTGCTTCAACCCACTTGGTGAAATAATTTGTCGCTACTAGTATGAACTTATGATTCTTACTGGACGGTGGATAAATCTGTTCAATTAAATCGTTCCCCCATCCTCTGAATGGCCACAGCTTAATAATGGGATTCATAGCCGATGCTGGTGCTCTTTGTACGTTACCAAATTTCTGACACCCTTGACAACCTTTATAATAAGTGAAGCAATCCTCTAACATAGTTGGCCAAAAATATCTGTTTCTCCTGATCATCCACTTCATCTTATACGCCGATTGATGTGAACCATAGACGCCTTCATGTATCTCTCCCATCAAGACCTTAGCCTCCTCTTTGTCTAGGTATCTGAGTAGGACTCCATCAATCGTTCGATAATACAACTCTCCTTCAAGCAACAGATACTTAGTCGTCTGAAATCTGATTCTTCGGCTTACTTTCTTGGAAGGGTGTTGACGGTCCTTAAGTATCGTTTTCGACCGTCAACTCTTGCAGCTTTTTACCGAAAATAATCACCAAACATAGATATAGGGCTTACAACTAACCATTTCCACGAGTTTTGGTGAATTGTCATCTGCAGGCGCCCACATCTGTAAAAGAGGGAAACCACAAGTGAACACGAGGAAAAAAAGGCACAAAAGATCCACACTGAAACGTGTCACTTACAAGGAGGGCCCACATGTCAGAGAAAACGGGGGAACCAAGGCAAATACACCACGGGATCTTGACATGGGCCCACAGATCAGACTCCCCTGCCTGCTCTGACAAGAGGCATATGCTCTATCAGAACCACAAAGAGAAAACTTTCGTGATCCACTGGTATTGTTTTCATCATCATGTACGTAATGACTGGTTACTCTATGTATTACTGGTCTGAACTGCTGTGGTAGCAGCTGCTGCTTCGGTTGTGTTTGCCCCATCTGAATATGAGCTTTTCAAAAAAAGAAGAATATGTAATCCTTCGCTGTCCAGTGTCAACCGATTGCGTTGCAGCATCGATTGTGTGTATTTGTGATCCCCGTGCTTGCTTAATAATTTCACCTTGTTCTATGTTCTGGATTTGGGTGTGCTGCAGAACCATGATATCGTTGGATTTTGATTTTAGAAGGATCAATGCCTGGATCTAATCTTGTCAGACTGGCTGTAAAGCTATACATGTCACTATGATGATCCGTGACGGGAGAGAACTGACAAATCACCTGAAAGTTCATTTAAGCCAAATTTTTCAAGTCATCTTTGGTTTCTTCGCTCAACCTTGCTAGCTAGGGTAAGGAAGGAAACATTTGAAAGGCCAAGGGTGCCACGGAACACGACATTTCTTAAGGTAAGAATAGCCCACGAGAGAGCTTGATGGGGTCCAAACAAAAGGTTGGTAATTCTTTGCAAGCTCAATAATACAGTAGTACAATCTGCCAATAGATAACCTTTTATGGCAAACACCTTACATGAAAATAATGTTCGCAATCACATCTCAAGCTCATAATCTCAATAAATTTGTGTTCCTTCCCAATGCAGTTAAAGACAGGTACAACAGAGGCTCCCTCGACCCTCGTAATCTTTTGTTTCCGTCAAGTGACCCAACCGCTATTATACAACTGAAGATTGATGGAGCCCAGCTGATGATTCTGTTAGCGTGTCTCTGCCCTTGCCTGTATGCGCGTGTCCTGCTGTTCTCTGCAGCTCTCACTTGTTGGAAGTTGGAACTATGGGTGCACCTACAAGAATACAAGTATCCAGTATAAGATGAGACAGACTTGGCAACATTAATAAATTATCAAGAGGAAATACAATGCAGCATAAATCAATTAAATCTGTTGGGTCTTATAAATTTACATGCAAAAGATCTGGCTCAGAAACCAAAATGCTCTGCCAAAAATATCATTCACAATTGACGAAGGGCAGTGGTTGACAAGGACCTTAACTGAAATGCACCCTAACTGAACCCTAACTGAAATGCACCCTAAACTTTTGTAAGTACAGCCTATCAGTAAATTGCATCCTGCAGACACTTGTTGAAAAACACCAACCTTTGTTCTGTTTATGACATAATTCTTAAATGCATATAGTGATTAGTGTCAAGAAAAAACCCATAATTATTTTGAAGCCAAACTGACTGATCACAAATACTCTGATGTTTGACTAGAAAAAACTTCAATTACATGGGATGTATCAGAGATAGGTTTCTAGTCAGAAACAGTGACATATATGGTCATGGAAGTTTCACGGGGATCCTGCAGCTCAAGAACTATACAGAGGGTATTCCACAGGTTGAGGTCAGGTTAGTGCTAGCAGAGGTTGGATTGACGACACATTGTTTGCTATCCAATTGTTGCCTCTAGCATGGTCAAATGGCTGTCTGGCAGCAGGATCAATCCGGTCATCCATATCCCTCCGAAGACAACCGAAAGCAGGTGTATACCGCTGGGTAATTCAGATTTCAAAAACATTAAAAATGTTAAGCAGCACGAGAAACAGAGATTGAATAGGGGCAGCATCTTGATTAGGAGAGGATCTGGTGGCACTGACCTCTTTTTCACAGAGCTCGTCCGGGTACGCCCCTTTGTACACCCGCCATTCCACAACCTCATCTCCATGGCCATGGCACCTGCAGCTGCAGCTGATTCAAAAAAAAAAAGAATTATCTCTGCTGCACCAATGAGTATTTCCAATATTCAAGAAACAACAATGATGGCATTGATATGAAGCATAGCCAAAGACAAGGTGATAATACACTAACATACCGTATAGCTCTGGGAAATCAGTAGCGTTCATCTCAATATGAAGTTATAGACGCAGTCTGGCTTTACTTGGCAATTAAGCTCACCTCTGCATCAGTTTCTGCCAGAAAAATGAGCAGTGCAGAGTTCAGAAAAAATCTCCAACATTACGAAAAAGCTTAAACTGCATATAACCTTTGTCAAAAATAATTACTGCATGGCTACAGGAAAGAAGCTGCATGCATATATCATATACAGGAAGGATATGTAATTGGGAATCACAGAAAATGATTAGCAATACTGAATGCATAAGAAGCACATAGAGCCACAGAGGTTAACACCCAAACACCTCAAAAATAGTTGTTGTGGCCTTCTTTTGCAGCCTATAAACTAAATAGCCTAGTTTACAACCTGAAGATAACTGACACAAATTTGCTAACTGAACATAACAACCTCAGCAAGGTAAATGTTACATGAAAGCTGCATATATGAATTTGTTTCAGAGACACAAGTCATGGGATATGGGCATCTTTGCTCAGAGCAGACAAAGACATTCAACCAGACAAAAAGCATATAGTTGCTAAATTTGAGTTCATTTCATCCATACATGTCTACCACGATCAATATTTAATGTACTGCAAGGTTTAACATTCCTGACTGTATGATTGGAAGGATAAGATCAATTCTTATAGTCAGTTTCTTAAAGTGGAGTTCCGATTAACAATTGGTTCATGGCAAAATGGCAGAGATAAGGTAACTACCATGTTGAATCTGTAGTTATATCTCCCTTCTTGACCAACAAATCAACAATTTAATATTTTAATGACCAAATCACACCATCCTTCTAAGATATAATTAAAAATAACCCCCATTCCCCAATCAGAACAAAAAAAAAAGAAAACTGTCAGCTACCAATGTTGCCGCATGACACCAGCATCACATACTCACTAATCACAAGCAGCAGCTTATGTTTCAATAAAAATTAAACAATAATTTGCACTGGGCGTCACCATATGCATCCGAAGAATCTAAATAAGAGCAATCTATCATCAACCAAGCGGAACAGAGATGATTTTGCTGGGATTAAATGTGAAATTTTACCCATCTGAATACAATTAAAGTTATATGTCTCAGTGTTTATTCATTTTCACGGATAAAGGCAATCCAGGTGACATTAATTTGCACATATAAAACCTAGTGAACTGGTGCGTAATTCTCTAAGTTCTTAGGGAAACCGCAATAACAAAGACGAGAAGTCACATGGCCGACATCAATGCCTCCTCACTGGAGCTTGTGTATCCATACCAAACAGCTGCATGTATACCTGGTATTGAGAAGATCACAAGGGAAATATCTCACAAATGACACAGTCGAAGGCAGCAACTAGAAAATGCATCCTAACTTCTTGATAAATCAAGGTCTAGAGATGAATAAATTTTGTCTGAATGCAGAAATATACATAACTTAAGCAAAGATTAACCAACATTGTCATCTGGTTCAGGTTCTCAAATTGATATTATTTCTCTGCCGTAAATTTGTACAAACCTGCGTGTTCCAGTGAAAGGGAAATGGGAGGTCACAACAGTTGCACGGAAAATATCAGCATCCCAAGAGTACATGTAACCAGTGTGCATACAAAGTCGACCTGAGGATATGGCCTTCTTCCACTGAACTAACGAGAACTAGTGCTCCTCCTACCCATCTCACAACCTGGCCTTCTTCCTTCCATCCAAGTCAATAAATCAAAAACAATGAAATGATCCATGTATCCAGTATCGTACCAGGACTAATTGGTTAGTAAATTACCAGGACGTAAGCAGTGTTCCCTCTAACTGTTGCCTCGACCATTGCTCGTCCAGCAAATTGTCAGATTCAACGGACCATCTCAGAAAGAAATGAAATATATTGACGAGAACTGCAGTCATATTTTTGGTATTTGGGTTCACATTAGATACAAGGTAGCAGTCTTGCTGCATCTCTTCGTCTTCAGTGGCACATACATTGCGGCAGATATCGCTGCCACTGGCCATGCACCGTTCCTATTGCATCCTGATCTCGCAGAAGAATGGGTGGATTTGTTCATACTAGTCAGATGGTTTGCTCGGGAAAATAAATATCTACACATGAGATTAGGGATTGGCGTACGCAAACATGGCACACAGACGGAACTAACCTGATGCAGATGAGCCACGCCTGAGGAAGCATTGACCGCACATAGCTGTGCCGTTCTAGGTCCGCCGAGATCGCCGTCCCCATCATCCCTAGGTGCCCGTAGTCTGCGCCGAGCGTCTTCATCTTCCTGGGTGAGCTCTGCTTGGCCACCATTTGTGCCTCCTTCGGGCAGCAGATCTGCCACAGCATGGCTCATTGCTCACTGGGTGGATAGGGGACGGGGCCGCTATGAGCCGCCGCTGTCGAGGAGTGATGGGATTGGCCAACCGGCGACGAAATCAGCTCCTTCAGGCTTCACCCCTTCCAACGTGGGGCGGTTTTGGTGAAACGTGCGGCGATCGGGTGTTTTGTTTCGGCGTGGCGCGGCAGAAAAAACCAGCCGCCGCAGGGGGGGAACGGGCCGGGGGTGCGCGTCGGCTCGTGCCGGGCGGAGCCGACGGTGTCGGGTATGGAATATGTTAGGTACTAAATAGAGCTACTAATATAATTTAATATAATATAATTTCTTTTCGGGTCAAAAGAGAGCTTTATTACTAGGTAGAAGGTGAACTGTCGCTTACAACCATGGCTTCAACGCACGCAGGCGCTCGGCCAAGCCACACCGCTGTGTGCATAGACCTTCTAGCTAGATGAGCTAACTCATTAGCGACACAATTACACTCTCTCTTAACCTTGACTATAGACCAGTCCACTAGCATCGACGCATGATCTTCAGCTTCTGACAAGATGAAGCTAATAGCCGACCGCTCCTCTCCACCACACAGAGCTTGAACAATTCTTGCACAGTCGGATTCAATGATGATTGGGCCTTGCACCCACTGGGATGCCAAGCGAAGCCCCTCCAGGCATGCCCGAGCTTCTGACTCCACGGCATCTTGGCACCTGAAAAGCACACGCCAAGCTGTGAAAATAATCTGACCACAACTATCTCGAGCAATGACGCCAATGCCTGCCTCCCCCGAGTTCGGGACGAAAGAGCCATCAACATTAATCTTGATCCATCCCTCAGGCGGAGGATCCCATTTTGAATTTCTCTCCTGTTCTCGACTAACCGGCTTAGGCTGTGTCCTATTGTCGGATGATGAACAGGGAGCTTTTCCTTTCTTATCGCTTCCCTCCAATCCAAGTCCCAGCAGAGTAGACTGCATGGAACACAAAGCAAATACATTTTGTCACACTGACTGGACCCTCTTGATGTGTGATATTGTTGTGTCTTGACCAAATTTTCCACAAGATTAGCTTAACGAGATCCCGCTCAGTCTCAGAACACTGGTCCAAGAGAAGAAGCACCCAATCCGGGCCTGTGTATCTGAATTGAGTTTCATCCGGGAAATGCCAATGATCACGCATGGCTGAGCGGAAAGCAACAGCCTGAGTACAAGAAACTGTGGCGTGATAGCTATTCTCCGGTTCCCTCCCACATATGGTACATATATCGCTTGGTTCCAAATGCCTGATGCTTTTAGCCCGTCTGGTAGGGAGAATATCTTTAGCTAATTTCCAGATAAACACGTTTACCTTGGGGGGAACATGGCCACTCCAGATTCGCTTCCATAACTTTCTTTCACCATCCGGTGATGAACTCGACGACTGCCCTTCTTGCCTCCACTTGAGATTCACTGACAGGTTATAAGCACTACGCACCGAGAAGATTCCACTTTTCTCAGCATGCCACGCAATAAAGTCCTCTGAAAATCTTTCGGGGATTTTGATTTTCATGATTTCATCAACATCCGGGGGGTTGAAGAATTGGATAAGCTTATCAAAGTCCCAATCTCTTACGTCAATGTTCAGTAATTCCGACACCCAACGCAGGCGACATCTTCCCTTCCTGGATGTGATCTTTAATGATGGAGCCCTGGGAATCCATGGATCACGCCAGATCCTAATTTGACTGCCATTCCCCACACGACATATTATTCCCTGCTTGAGCAACTCCAGCCCGTGCATAATTGCCTGCCAAGCAAGGTTTTTAAAGCGTTAAGGCGAGCCGAGGCGATGGGGAGCTGCTCAGTCGCCTAGGCGGGCTAAGGCGAGCCTTAAGCAAGGCGATGGGAAACCGCCTTGTCGCCTAGGCGACGCCTTAAAAACAGAGCTGCCAAGTTGAAGATGCATTAGCACAAAAGGCTGTATCCACCAGACTGCCTCTTGGGAAATATTTGGCCTTCAGCAAGCGGGCACAAAGACTATTAGGGAACTGAATTAATCTCCAAGCCTGACGTGCTAGGAGAGCTTGATTAAACAAGCGCAAATCTCTGAAACCTAAACCCCCCCAACATTTCTTCAGTGTCATCTGGTCCCAAGCAAGCCAGGCAGTTTTCCTTTTGCCATTTTCCATACCCCACCAAAAGTTCCTGATAATGCTTGTGAGATCATCACAAAAACCGAGAGGCAATTTGAAAACTCCCATAATATAGGTTGGCAAAGCTTGAGCCACTGACTTAATAAGAACTTCCTTGGCCGCACTGGACATGTTCTTCTCAGTATAATCCTTGAGCCTTTTACTAAGTCTTTCCTTTAGATTTTGAAAACGTTCACCCTTCATTCTTCCGGTAGGTGTTGGGAGACCAAGATATCTGGCCTCGAAAACTGAGCTTTCTACCTGTAGAATAGCTTTAACTCTTTCCTGATCCTCTAGCCGGCATTGGCTATTAAACATGATGGAACACTTTGTGGGGTTGATCTGTTGTCCAGTGCATTTTCCATAGGACTCCAAAATATCACGCACCACCTCTGCTTGTTCTTGTGAGGCTTTAAAAAATAATAAAGTGTCATCAGCAAAAAGTAAATGAGAAATACCCGGTGCATTCCTGCAAATTACCAGCTCCTTCAAGAGTCCAGTGGAAACCTTCCTATTAATCAATGTAGACAAACCGTCAGCAACAAAAAGGAATAAATATGGCGAAAGTGGATCACCTTGCCGTAAGCCACGAGTTGGTGTAAAAGGTGCTGACATAGCATCATTGAAGCGCACTGTGTAGCGAACCGAAGTAACGCAAGCCATTACCCGATCCACCCAAGTACTTTGAAAGCCCAGCTTCAGCAACACATTGTGAAGAAAACACCATTCAACCCTGTCATACACCTTGGAAAGATCCAGCTTGTACGCACAAAATTTACTCCTTTCATCTGCATTCGAATTGATAACATGTAAGCATTCAAACACAATTAAGGCATTGTCCGTGATCATTCGCCCAGGAATGAAGGCACTCTGATTTGGAGCGATAAGGTCCTGCAGCAAAGGCCTCAATCTATTAACAATGCACTTGGAGACCACTTTGTAAATAACATTACAGAGACTAATTGGCCTTAAATCTTTCAACTGTTCAGGATGTGGCACTTTTGGGATTAAGACAATGCAAGTATCATTAACTCCTGGAGGCATCATGCCGGTCACAAAGAATTCTTTAACAGCCCGACAAACTTCCTCTTTCAGTAGAGCCCAATTCCATTGGAAAAAGCGAGCTGGAAGCCCATCAGGCCCTGGAGCCTTCAGGGGTCTGATCTGAAACAAAGCATCACTAATTTCCTCGTCACTATACTCCTTGCAGAGATCAGAATTGCTTTGTGCCAAAACTATTGGCTCCAATAGATTGACAATAACTTGCGGATCCACCTGCTCATTTTTAGTGAAAAGATGACTGAAGTAATCTACAGCCATACCTTGCATCTCTTTCTGATCAGAAGACCAATTCCCATCCTCCTTCTTTAATCTCTTTATATTGTTCTTCCTAGCTCTCCATTGGGCTTGGCGATGAAAAAATTTCGTATTTCTATCGCCCTCTTTTAGCCATGAAATCCTTGATCGTTGGAGCCACATCATCTCCTCTCTATACAGAAGTTCATCTAATTTTCGCTTGGCTACCAATATGGCATCACGGTTCTGAATTGGATCAGTTCTTTCAAGGCACTCAAGCTCCTGTCTCAATTGTTCTAACTGCTTGGTAACATTACCGAACTTTTCTCTACTCCAACTCTTAAGATCCTCGGTGACAGTTTGCAGCGCCAAGGATAGAGACCCTAGATCACTACCAGGGTTCCTCCGTTGCCATGCTTTCTCTATAGTCACACCTAATTCCTCCTCACGCTCCCACATTATCTCATAACGAAAGGTCTGACCCTGAGATCGTCGTTGTCTTCGCTGCATCGAGAGAAGCAAAGCTTTATGATCCGAGCAGGAAGAAGTGAGATGTGTAATACTTGCCTCGGGAAAATTCAGCTGCCAGTCTGTGTTTGCAACTCCACGGTCCAATCTAACACGAACATTCCTACTGCCACCCTGCTTATTATTGTAAGTCCAGGGAAGACCAACAAAACCCAAATCATGCAAATCACAATGACTCAATACCTCCCTAAAATCCATCATCTGGCGTTCAGGCCTAGGAGTGTCTGAAAAGTGTTCATACTGCCATAAAGCTTCATTAAAATCCCCAATGACCATCCACTGACCAGCCCAAGCACCACATAACGAACGCAGCAGGTCCCACATATGCTTCCTATTATCCACCCTCGGTTCCCCGTAAATGAAAGTGGCTCGCCATGGAGCACTGTCAGGCGATTCCCTCACAAGAACATCAAAATAGCGCTCTCCTTGCGAGAGCAGAGACACATCAATATCCTCGTCCCAAAAAAGGGCCAAACCACCACTTAAACCATCACTGTTCACAGCTAAACAATTTTTCAAACCTAATTTCCATCTCAAATTTCTACTTCTAGTAGCACTCATCTTAGTTTCTGAGAGAAAAACAATTTTGGGGTTATGCAACCTAACAAAGTTGCAAAGTTACTGAACTGTCCGAGGGTTCCCCAACCCTCGACAGTTTCATGCTATAAGATTCATTGATCCTGACGGGGCTCTCCATGAGGTCCCGTCAGGTGTGTAGCTTGTGGATCGGATCGTCGACTGCGCTTTGTAGGGGATTCTCCATCATGCACAGGTGTGACATCCATCTTTACCTCTGCGATCTTCTCTTCCTTGTTCTCTAATTCCAGACCATTCTTTTCTAACTGTAAGATAGAGGCTGCAATCAATGGCGGACCCAGTGGGTGGGCCAGGTGGGCTGAGGCATACCTAAATTTTCAGCCCAAGGCCCAGGGAAAAAACCTCCACCCAGCTCTCCGGCTGCGTCGTCCGCCGTCCGCTTCCTGGCGGCTGTGTGCCTGCGTCGTCCCCGTCCGCGGCGTCTCCGGCCCTCCGCGTGATTGGCGAGACCGCGAGAGGCGAGCGCATCGCATCGGGCGCTAGCGTGCCGCCTCCGTCCTCGGCCTCCGCCCCTCCGCAGCTCCGCTCGTCTGCCCGACGCCGCCACGCCGGACACTCTACAGCAAGCCGTCGTTGTTTGGCTTGCCTGTGTGGCGCCGGCGGGCCAGCAGCGCTCCCTTCTCGCCGTCGCCACAAGCACGAACTCTTCCCTCCAGGCCTCCACAGTTCCACCCCTCCAGGCTCCAGCTCCGCTTCCAGGATTCCAGGTATGAAATTTCACAATAGGTAGAACCCTAACTGCCTAATCCGTGGCTAATTTTTTTTTACAGTGATTGAACAATTACAAATTAATGTAGCACATAGGAATTATTGATTCATGGGTCGATTGATTATTGACGGACTTTCATACTTGATCTGTAGAAATTCTGAATTATGAAGAGGAATGGGGATATTGCTTCTCTCTTTAGGAAGCATGAAGCAAAGAAATTTGCTGCTGCTGCTTTATCTCCACCAGCTCCGGCTACAAAAGTTGTTGAAGAGGGAGATCGGGAGCACGAGAGTGGAACTGAAGAAATTGTGGAATCTAGCCTTGTGCAATCTTCTGTGGTTTCAGAAATACATTTGGACTTAATATGTTTGAACCATTTGCATTATAATTTATGGACCCTTGGTACTTAATTGTTGAATTTAAGATGGCACCGTATCCTATGGAAACCACCCTTCCTATACAAACTTTGGAAACTCGAATCAGCACCATAGGATCCTCATGCAAGGGCCATCCCCAACTGACCCCAACCTGACGTGCGTTGCGCCTCCCCGTCCGCTTCCGTCAGCGCCGTAACGCCTCCGTCCGTTCATTTGCGCCCAGGACCTCCCGCCCCCGATGCTGCCGGCCCTAGGGCGCGCTCCGCCGGCGGACAGCAGCACCACCAGAGTCGCCGCCCTCCAGCAGGAAAACAAGCGCCGCCGCCCTCCATCTCTCCAGCAGCGCCGCCGCCCTGTCTTCAGTCTTCCTTTCGAATCCCCTTCCATTCCATTCCACGGGGACGAGATCCCCTGTTAAATTCCCAATCTGAGATGGTGATCCGCGACGAGATCTGAGAGAAGAGGCGCTGCGTGCGGCGCACACTGCTCCCCGTCCCCTCGTGCCTCCAGCACCTCATGCTTCACGACCTGGAGCTCGTCGCAGGTGCCGCCGTCATAGCTGAGAAAGTCATCGACTTGGAAGCTGTACTCGTCTTGGCCGCCGTGCCCTTGTTGAGCTTGCTGGTGTTGCACCGGCGCCTCTTGTTGTGCGTGTGTAACGGCGCCGGCACTGCTGCGTGCTTTCGTGAGGCGGAGGAGGAGAAGGTTGGTGACCTTGAAGGGCAGCGCGGACGGCGGCGGCGGCGGTTGTTGCAGCGTGAAGGCGGCGGCGGCGCCGGCTGCCCGGGGCCAGAAGTTGGTGCGGGTGTTGGAGCCGGCAGCGTCGGGGGCGAGGTCCTGGGCAAACGGACGGAGGCGTTACGGTGCTGACGGAAGCGGATGGGGAGCTGCAGTGCACGTCACGTTGGGATCAGTTGGGGATGGCCCTTAGATGAGGATTCTACGGTGCTGATTCGAGTTTCCAAAGTTTGCATAGGAGGGGTGGTTTCCATAGAATACGGTGCCATTTAAGATATGCAATGTTATATACTGAATTATAAGAGTTTTTTACCGAATTATATAAGATATATATACCGTTTGTATACGGACAATATACCGAATTGCAAGTGAAAAAAAATATCGCGGCATACCCTTTACTCAAATCCTAGGTACGCCACTGGCTGCAATATTAGTATTAGCAGCCTTCTTGTTTCGCCTCGGCTTTTCAAACTCCTTGCCTGCCACTTTAAATTCAGCATGCACTTTCTTTTCACCCGCGGCCACTTCCCTGGAACCCTTCGCCTGGAGCAACCTGTCACGCATACTCAAATGCAAAGTTTGATCAGAAGCATACTGTAACACCTCATGTATTAATCGCCTATAATTAAATAAGAATGGTCATTAGTTTCTAACGCACGCGACAAATCACCAAATCCAAAATTCTTCCTGTCAGCCTGGGCTGGACCGGTCTGACCGGTCCGGGCAACCGGTCTGACTGGTTGGCTCTGGGACAACCATTTTTTGGGCCCACAATGTTTAAACTACACACTCTCTCTCACTCTCACTCTCACCGTCAGCTCTCTCTTCCTCACGTTCTCCCGAGCTCCCCCTCTCACCCCAAACCCAAAACTCCAAATCCCCCATTCCCACCCCAATCCAAGGCCGGGGGAAGCTTCAAGTTGGTGGAAGATCATCTTCTCCATGTGCTCCTCCCTGGGGTGACGTGGAATCTCAAGTTCTTCGTGGGGGAGAAGCCCATTTAAGGTAACCAAGCTAGGGTTGATTCGATCTCCTTTTCTAGGTGGTTATAAGTGAATCCTTTTGGTCAAACACCTCTAATTGTACCCATGAACTAAAGCCTAGAAGGAATTTAAAATTTGGTGGGCTATTTAACTCATCCATGGTATTCCACCTAGGGTTGGGTGGATCCATCTTTCTAGAGGATTTTAGTCGATTTCCTTGGGTCAAGATCATCTATATGCACCTCTGAACTAGTGCCCGGGAGGGATTGAGTTTTGGTGGGCTAGTTTAGCCGCGACTTGGGTTCTAGTTTTTGCTCTGGTTAGGACTGGTCTGACCGGTCGGAGGGACCGGTCTAACCAGTGGTGCGGCTGGGTTAAGTGTGACCAGTCTGACCGGTCGGATGGACCGGTCTAACCGGTGGGGTGTTGGCTGAGAGGGTGAAAGTCGGGGTAGTTGGTACAATTGGTTAGAAATTATTTTGGCTATTAGTTACTTGTAATTTTTATAAATCTTGCATGCATTCTCATGCCATATGCATATGCACACGTGTAGCAGCCGCAGCAGAGGTGGTGGTATACGAAGTGGTTGCGGAGCCACAGGAGCCCCAGGGGCAAGCCCCGCAGCAGGAGGTTCGCGAGGAGTCGGCCCAAGGACCGGTGTAAGCATCTAGGCCCTCTAAGTATGTTTCGGTGATTAATGACAACTATTATTGTGACTAATGAGTTTGTGTAGCTTAATGAAATATTATCGCTCATTTGGTCATATGTCAAAGAGGCCCCTCAATTTCGTTATTCAAAAAGGCGATCTCGGTATTCAACTCAAATATATAACAAGACTAAGGATCTTTCTAGTCCTAAGTGTCGCAAGGTTGAGAAGGACACTTAGATTAGTATATGTTTTATAGTTTTGTAGATGTCGCACTATTAAGAGCGGTTAAGGCTAAGTAACTTGAGCATGGACATGGTCAATCAAAAATGGATGCACACTATGGTCACTCAGGTTCCTAGAAGTTCAAATAAGTGGTTTTCAACTTATACATCAAGAATATTTGGATTTCATTCAAGACTCAAATCAGAAAAGGCAAAATCAAAAAAAGTCTATACACCGGTTTAACCAACGACTCAACTTTTCTATACGTCGGTTAAACGAAGTTAGCAGAGTCTGGACATGTTCTATACACCGATTAAACCGACGATGTTTAAAATAAACGTCGGTGCATTAGTCCAGAGTTGGTTTTCCATGGTGTTTCAAGTTATATACACCGGTTAAACCGACGATGTTTGAAATTAAACATCGGTGCAATTGACCAGTGAGTTGGTTTTCCCAGGGATTTCAGAAGTTACACTCACCGGTTAAACCGACGATGGATTTGAGTTAACGTCGGTGCAGTTGTCCAGAGAGTTGATTTTTGAGTTGATCAGTGGACAACTACACTCACCGGTTAAACCGATGATACGTCGGTTAATCTGCCCGAGTTGTAACGGCTAGTTTCCAAAAGGGGCAGTTTACATTCATCGGTTAAACCGACGCTGGCTATTGGAGGATCGTCAGATTAACCGGCGTTAAGTACTTTTCTGGCAGCTTTTCTCCAACGGCTCTATTCGTGTGAGCTACCTATATATACCCCTCCAATGAGTCATTTTGAGCTCTCTTGACACCAGGCAACATTCATACACTCATATATTGTTGAGAGCCACCTTGAGCTTCATCTTCCACACATTTGTTCATTCAATCATTCAAGAAGCAAGACAAAGGACTTGAGTAGAGAGAAACTTGTGTGCATCCGTTCTTGGTGATCGGTTCTTGCTCAAGTGAAGGCCCTAGCTTGTTACTCTTGGTGATTGGCAGCACCTAGGCGATCTTGGGGATTGAAGGTGTTTCTTCCGGAGCTTGCCAAGGATTGTGGGAGCCCGAAGAAGTTTGTACGTGGCTTGAGCTCCACCACGCCGGGATGGTGAACGGAGACTCTTAGTGAGCGCCCAAGTCTCGGTGACATGGGAGGTGACAAGACTCTTAGTGAGTGTCACAACGTGGATTAGGGGTGTGTGCCAACACATCGACACCACGGGAAAAAAACCGGTTGTCTCTTGCCCACTCTTTCATTTCAAGCACTTACTTTCATGCAATTATTCATATGCTTGACCTTAGAGATCATAACTTAGCTCTACCTTACTTAGTTTCATATCTTGTAGTATCTTTGATAGCTTGTGTAGTTTGCTTAGTTAGCCGGTTGGTGAATTGAGCCTTACTAGCATTGCATAGGTTAAGGTTGCTTTAATTTGTTTTAGAAATTTGAAAAAGGCCCAATTCACCTCCCCTCTTGGTCCATCGATCCTTACAATTGGTATCAGAGTCTCGTTGCTCATTTGGATCATTAGGCTTCACCGCCTAGAGCTATGGCCAAGATGGGTGGTTCGCCGCCTCACTTCGAGGGCAAGAACTTTGCCTATTGGAAAGTTTGCATGGCCGCATACCTTGATGCGATTGCCCCCGAAGTGTGGTTAGCAACTAAGACCGGATTCACCGGAACTCCCACTTCGGAACAATTAAAGTGGAATGCTAAGGCTAGAAATGCAATTTTCGAAGCCATTAGTGAGGAAGTCTTTGCTATAGTAAATGGCATGGACTTAGCAAGTGATATTTGGAAAGAGCTAATTGAAATTCATGAAGGCTCCACAAAAGTTCGTGAACAAAAATATCACTTGTTTAGAGCTAAGTATGATTCCTTTAAGATGCTAGCTCATGAAAATTGCAATGATATGTGTTCTCGCTTGAATGTCATTGTCAAGGACATTAATGCTCTTGAAATTTCTAAAATTGACAGTGGTTCCATCAACCGCAAGATTCTCATGCCCCTTCCGAAGCCCAAGTACAACATCATCAATGCTATGCTTCAAAAGGAGAATCTTGATACGATGGAAGTGGGAGAGCTTGTGGGCGAAATTCGCGCTCATGAGATGGGTATCCTTGGTATGTCCGAAGAGCCAACTACAAGCAAGTCAATCGCTCTCAAAACCAAGGCCAACAAGCCCCGCAAGCTCAAGATGATCAATATTATACTAGCATGTATAGGACGATAGAAATGCTATGCTTAATACTTCTCGATAGAAGTCGAGTGACTTCTTGTACTCGCGAGATATAGGATACTTAGAAATCGAGTAATTTCCGGTTACTCACGAGATATAGGTTATATGCTTATATACAGTACCTGAGTTGTTGAAATTGACATGGAAATGTGAGACCGGACGGGGAATGATGATGATGTATAGGTATGGCAGCAGGACAGGGTTCCTGGGTGTCTTAGCCCCATCAGAGTCGATTGAGGATTGTACCGTTGTTGGCCCTACTGATCATATTTGAATTGTACTAACCGCATACCAGGAGTAGGAGGTAGTCGAAATCGGTAAGCCGAGTACTGCCTTGCTTCGAAAATACAGGAACCCGCACCCAACTCCTGGGGTAGTCGAGTAGTCGCGGAGAAATAGGGATGCATTGTTTACTTTTGGTGGTCTCACGTTGAGCTCGGCTGACCATATGTCGTTGGACTGGTTCCTGTAGTTCGAGGCGGGGAGGGGAATGGTTGGCATGTATAGTCCGACGGGGCAAATACGTGCCATGTTGGTTAGGTCCACCTTGCAAGGTTAAATCGGATCAATTCGCCGTCAGTCTCTCTCAGATATGAGCACCTTGATCACCGAATCACATCGTAGTCCATGATAGAATGATAATTATACATATATGATGTTGAACACATTGAATTATTATTGATTGCACCACCATATTTGCTATAGTTGGTTCATGCAAATATTAGATTAGAGATTATTTACATAGAATCTGGGGCTAAAATAATGAAAGTAAGGAATTACTTTAGTCGCTTTTCTGCAAAATAACCACCGGCCAAAAGCCGTGCATGTCTAGGTATGTGGGCTAAGTTATACCCACTGGTCGGGTAAGTATTGCTGAGTATTAGATGCTCAGGATTTGTTGCTACCCAAATTATTTCAAGACCCCAGGACGTTGACTTCTGCCCCTGTTGTGTCGAGTTCATCCGCCGGGATGCAGAGGGGTGTCAGGTCGTGGAGCGAGACCCTTAGGTTAGGGAGTCGGCGGGTTGCACACTTGAGGGCTAAGTGTGCAGCCCTCTGTTTTTGCCAGACCGGTCTGACCGGTCTGTCTACCGGTCTGACCGTTGTTCGCGTAGGGATTCCATGCAGACCGGTCTGACCGGTTGGAAGAACCAGTCTGACTGGTTGGAAGAACCAGTCTGACCGGTTGGGCAGAGGCAGCACACTCATGTAGTTGTAGGTCCTTTTTCTTTTGGAACTTGGTTATTTCCGCTGTAAAATTTGTAAACCATATAATTTATGTACATTATGTAAGCTATTGTGTATTTGAACTCGGTTTGTGAAAACTCTTGTATCCTAGTTTGTCACCTTGATATATTTTCAAGTCTTTGTTGTGCTTGTACCATCTGCGCCCGCCTTCGCGTGGGACTACTGGTGTTGTTTCGATCGGGCCGTGGGTTAAGAAAGGATCGCCAAATTAAGCCATTAAGCTAATGCGCCCGATGTGTTCAAATGACGGCCATTATGCTTAATTAGAGTTTTAATTTGGCGGTTCCGTCACACATACGGCCCCTTCCCAGAAGCATCACTAGAATCCATAAAAGAATCAAGGCCAGACACTCTTTCTGGCGATTTAGTCCTAGCCATCTGTCCAGGGAGTTGCCCATCCTGTGCCATACCAAGCTTCTTGACACCATCCACCAGTTCATCAGAGATCTTAGTAGGGATAATTGCCTGGTCCTCCTCCTCATAATTGTCCTCCCTATATCTCCTTCTGCTAGGCGGCTGTGCAAACTTCTGGGGATCAGCCGAGGAACTGGCCGTAGACATAGCCTTCTTTTGTTGCGCTCCGTTGAAATTAAGCCCTCTCCTTGCCCCAGAAACATCAGCTGGGATGGTCATGCACTTACCCGATTCCTTCTTCTGCGGAGAACACCTGAGCATCTTGCCAAAATGAACTCCCCCACCCACTAGATCCTCATCAGGGCACTCACGCTGATCGTGGCCAATGTGGCCACATCCAAAGCAAAAATCTGGGATGTTCTCATAGCGCACCAAAAACTCCAGTTCACCATGGCCCCGTACCTTCATGCGCACAGAGTGCATAATAGCCTTCTCTAATGGGAAATCCACCCGCACCCTTTTGTAGTCGTTCACAGCTTGACCAATCTCCAAAACCCTCCCGATCTTAGTTCCTAAAGCCCTTGCAAAACCATCGGTTATCATCGTAATAGGAATATCATAAATACGGACCCAAAGAGCAATAGAATTGATAACAACTTCAGACAGACGCCGTATTCCGTCATAGGGGACGAAAATGACAGCATCTCCCTTGTGCCTCCACGGACCGCCCCCCCACAACACGCTGCCAAAGCTGCTCAGAATCAAACTCCACCAAGAATCTGTTTTCGCCGAGTTCCCTGACCGAGATCGATGACTGCTTTCCCCATCGAGCGCTAAGCTCGTTGAACAAACTCCATGTAGAGTAGGGTTTACCAGAGTAATACCTGGCAATAGCTAACCAATGAGGTTGCATCTAGACTGCTTCTTCATCCTCCTCAAACGCATACTCCTCTTCCTCATCATCTTCCTTAGTATCCTTGTTGTTCAACAAGGAGAGCTTACGACCATCCGCTCCAGCATGCTCCTCCGGATGGATTGGGGCATCCATGCCCCGACTTGTCGTCTCCTCTATGTTATCAACAAGACCTTTACCCTTCTCGAAACCTGGAGAAGGATTACTCCCAGCATTCAACTCGTTAGCCTGGTTCTCAACTTCCATGCTCGCCATTGCTGCTGAGGACGAACCCTAGATCGGATCTCAACGTCGTTGGCTTCAGGCGGGTAATTTCCTCACCGGAAATCCCTTGTTGCCCCCCCCCCCCCCCCCCCCTCAGAGCGTCGAAACCAGGCGATCGTAAGGTCAGGGATCAGCAGAAGGGAACGCAAGCACAAAGAAAGCCAAACCCTAGAGCCAAATATAGTAAATAGATAGCGCCGCCACCCAGAGTCGTATATGACCAGGATTGCAGTCAAGATCTTAAACGACTCCGGTTTGCTGCAAAAGCAACAGAACAGATGTCTACTACCAGCCAAGACGAATCCGTCCAGGAAGCCGTGAGAAGAAACGATCCGCCCCCACAACCAGAAACGGGTGTGCGACGGTAGAAGCCCGAGAATGAAGACCCGGCAACCCGCCCGGCGAGGACGCCGGCAGTAGAGCTCGCAGATGACGTAGAAGCGATTCCACATAACCGGCGACGTCGCCCCTAGATCGCCCGCCTAGTAAATCCGTCATTTTCGGAGTCTCGGTCTATATAATATAATATAATATAATATAATATAATATAATATAATATAATATAATATATATTCCGGATCAAATTTATTATGTATATATGGACAACTATAATATGGAGTATTTCTTCTGTTCCATTCCAAATTATAGATCGTTTTAGCAAATTTATGCGCAATTTTTACATGCTCTTGATATAGTGTTGTTTATCTATATACATAGCAAAATATATATATCTAGATTTACCAAAACGATGTACAATTTGGAACGGATGGAGTACGTAGCTGCTAAAAATTATTCAATAAGCCGTAACGAATCAAAATGAGGATTCAAAAATTTTAATAACTTATTTTTGTCTTGTCCTAATTTCCGCTCTTTCCTGTTTTGGCAAAGTCTTTTGCAATTTAGTTGCACTATCGATGACTCTACTATTAGCTTGACAGATGCTGAGTGTCATGTTTGTATCATTATTGGGTACTGATGAACAGGTTGCTACTCCCGCACTGGCCTGCTGAACCTAATGTTGCAGCGCCTGTTTAGAGTTATCTTGAACTACCCTCTGTGGCACTGCAAAATGGGGTTGGTACGTGGAAGCTGTTTTTCCTTGATAGCTCAGCTGCAGCCTGTAGCCAGAGCTTCCAGCTAACAAGTTTAGCAATTCCGATCTTACAACTGTGCTAGAGATCTAGTAGCGAGTGAGGTTTCGTTGCATGTTAATCCACCGAATTGTCTTGCCGAAGAACAAAAATGATTTCTGACTTATTTCCTTTATTAAAAGGCCCTTATTTCTGAAGTACCCAGACCAATCTTATCACCAAACCATTTTATGTTCCGGCCTGGTAGACAGATTTCTACTACGGCGGCCTCGTCGTCTGCCAGCGACAGCGAAGGGATAAATGGACTTTGCGGAGCATACCAATGGTACAAGGCCCTAATGTCCTGGCCCAGAGCTAGGGAAGCCCTGATGGCCCAAGGGGCGAGGGTCACAACCGATTCAGCATAGCACATCATTAGTCTCATAATTCCCATCTTTTAATGTTACTAGTGGAGATATACGTGCCACATGCACGTATTTAATTTTTCTTCCATCAAGCAATGATGTCATTTATTTTCTTCCAAAAATAATACATGTGTTTTTTTCTTCCATAAACAATGATGTCATTTATTTTCTATAAACAATGATGTCAATTATTATCCTTTCAAAACAAATAATGACGCAAATATGGGTGAATGCATATACAAAGGAAAGCAACGCTTCCTTCTATAAACAATGATGCCAATTATTATCCTTCCAAAATAAATAATGACGTAAAAAAAATAATATGCGGGTACAAGAGGTGGGTATAGAAAATTGCTAGTGTAAAAAAGTATTAGGATTTTGGTGGGAAACATTGATGAAATCAACCTCTCTTCCCTTTTGTCAAACATTTTGGCCTGACAAGTGGAGCCTCAGTGAGGGGTATGGTGGGTCTACCCTTGGTGAGAAAGGGTTTAAATTGTTTCAACTTTTTATAAATTATATAGATATAATAAGAAGAGAAAGGCAACATCACAACACAGCATACTGTGCAGACATTTTCTGAGAGTATACTCTCCTAGAGTGCTTTAGCATAATATACTACGGGTTACTTAAATAGGCCCAGACAGTCAAACTCATTTCCTGCTGCAAAAGGTTGCATCACTTTCAAACTCATTTTCTGCTGCGAAATGTTGCATCACTTTCAAGTAAATCTAGAGTATATTTCGCAGATATTCCGAGAATGCCAAAAGTAGCAACAGCAGTTAGGGATCTAATCATGTAGTGCTTCCGTTTGAACCACTTCAGATCCTCAATGCCAAGCATTTAGAAGGGGGGGAAAAGGTCAAGGAGAAGGCATGAATGGCTGCTAATTTTATCTTACTTGGAAGAACAAGGATATAAGAACCATGAAACTTGCACCTCATATCATGTTTGATGGCTCTAATACTGTTCTTCTGACCAAGAGAATCTGCAATGCGTGATCAGGTGCATGTCGTTTCGCATCATGTATTTAAATCTACCCTATAACGAATTTATTCTAGCCTATCTTCCTGCCTAACTAAACTTGCACGTGCAATTGAAGCAGTAATATGCATCAGGTGCAAGCTAGCGTCACAATAAACACTGGTAAAAAAAATGAATGACAACCCTGTTTATTCACACACTGTAGTACCTAGAGTGATATCAATAGTACAGGTTTATCGTCCATGTGTCATGTGTGATCAGTTCAAGCTGATGTTCACTTCAATTGCCAATTCATGGGACAAGAAATGCAGCACATGTGCTCTTGAAGAGCAGGCTCGATTATAGATGTCCATTCGGGCCGCCCAGCCCGGCCTGGGCCCGGGCCCGCTCTAGCCCGACCTTCACCGTGCCGTGCTTGGCCTGGCCCGATATCTAAGCAGGCCGTGCCGGGCCAGCCCACGGGCTGCATCCTCAGCCCAAGCACGAGCCCACGGGCCGATTTCATGCCGGGCCGGCCCAAAAAGCACGGGGCCTCCTTCATGCCCGTGTTGGTCGCCGCCCGCTCGCTCCAGGCGGCCACGGCGCCATGCTTGCCGCAGCCGCCGTCGTCGTCGCGCTCGCCAGCCCCCGGCCCCCGCCTGCACTAGCCGCGCTAGCCGACGCCGCCGAGCCCACCGGGCTGCGCAAACCCACGCCGCCGCGCCCAGCCGCCCACCGACCTCCGTCGGTGAGCAGGGGCGCCGAGGCAGCACCGAGCCACCGACGGTGGCGGAGGGGTGAACTGCGGCCTTGCGGATCTGTGGCCAACGGGAAGGGGCGGGCCGAGTGGTGGCCGGTGGCCGGCGGCAGCGGCATCGGGGACGGGCGGGGCGGACTGCGGCCAGTGGGGAGGGGGCAAGGGGCGCAGCGAGCGACGGCATCGGGGACGGGCGACGCGAGCAGCTGACGGCTTGGCGCTGGGAGGGCCGAACGCTGGAGGTGCGGCCGTGCGGGGCGAGCAGCGAATCCATCCATCCATTCCAGGCGATGGCGCTGCGAGAGAGTAGAGGGAGGTGGCGTCGGTTGAGTGAGGCGAGTGAGGCTAGGGTTTCACGTTTTAATACTTAGTGGGTGTGGCAGAACCGCCTAAATTATCCCGGCTCAAGTGCGTAAACCATCACCATAAAGGCAACATTAGCTTAAACACACTTCAAACGGAACAATTTTTGGTCTGTCGGGTAACGTCCCGATACAACCACCGATTCTCGGATCGAACAAGCATACCTCGCACGAAGGCGAGTCCAGAGATATTACAACCACAAATTTTACAACACATGCAAGTTCAGTAGTGATTACAAAATAGTTCAAACCCTTATTACAAAACCAACTTAAGTAATACAGTTATACAAAACATAAGAGTAAGTTCAGAGTTTAAACAGCGGAAGATAAAACACGACGGCTACAACACGTCGCAAAAAGGATACCAGACTAGCCCAAGCATGGTATCACTCGTCATAGTCATTGCCGGCCGAAGACGTATCCCACTCTACGGACCAGCCAGGAGGCAACGAGCAAGGATAGGTTAAGCTAGCGATCTGATCCTCAAAACTCATACCTGAAAAAGGGTTTCAACAGCAAGGCTGAGTATTCTAATACTCAACAAGACTTAACCGACAACGGGTATAAATAGCCCACCTTAGCTAGACTATGCAAGGCTTTGTAAGGCTCTGGTTTTCCTTTGCTGAAAAGCAATAAAGAGTAGGTCCTTACTTTCCAGTTTTAGCTTCAAGATTCTAGTTGATTAACCATTCTATGTAAGCATCTACTAACCAAACATGGTGGAACTTCTAAGCAAACATCAAGATTAATAAGAATATTGTTGCTCTTATTACTCTGTGTGGCAAAGAGATCAAGCAGTCTCATTTCATCGTGAGAGGCGGACGATTCTGAATCGAAATTCAACCTTGCAAGGGTAACCTAGCACACACGTCTGGAATACCGTCGGGTCATTCCCAAACAACTGTTAACCTTTCTTTCCGGCTTGTGGATAGTGCCACTCTCCCCGACTACAGGGCTCCAAGGCCGAACCTTGTCCCTAGAAGTCGTAGTGTTGCGCAACATATAGTAAAAACCTATCCCTACTGAGAGAGTGGGAGGTATATCCACTCCCCGGTCCAATCAGCTACTAGGCTTGCCGCGTACCATATTTACGGCATGTGACTAGTACTTTCAAAAACTTAACCAGCACTACCACACACCGCGACCTTAGCAAGTTCATCAACACAGACGGGGTCTCACATAGGACATAATATCGAACATAACCCCGTCCGTCGTCCTTATATTGATAACAGAAAGTAAACAAGCAATTCCTATAAAGCTCGCGAGTGACAGGCAATCACTCGACTTTTACCGTTCCTATAAGCTTAGCAGATAATCGAACTCAGGTCTAGTGTTCAGTACATAGGTTCCTAGGATCATGCATCTAGGGTTTCAATTCAAATCCTAAGAACTGTAAATGCACAAGTAAGTAATAACAGTAAATGATAATAATTTGAAATATAGGTTATGTCCGGGGCTTGCCTTCTCGGTAATTGCTAACTATTTCAGCGCTAGGCTCTTCCGAACTTTGGTTCCGGGCTTCAGTTAGTTCCGCAGTGTTCACTTGAGCTTCGAGATCACCTCCGTCAGATTCCGGGATCAGCTCGTACGTCCCGTCCGATAAGGCAGTCGTGTCTATATGCAATGCAAGAACAACATTATAAACAAACATGGGCAATTGTTTATAGAGTAGTTAAATAACAAATTTAACTACACAAGGCATCATGATCAACAGCACAAAAGAAGTTAACTAACTTCATAAAATGAGTGGTGGTGATTTACTATACCACTAAGTCATGGTTTGTAAATAAAACAACAACTCAGAGTATAAATAGTAATAAAATCTACCAAAATTACCCTAAACAGAAAATTAACAAACTAAGCTACCCTGCAAAAATCATGCCAAGACATGAAACCATTTAATCACAATAAATCATTTATGCAGGCAACACCTAGCACAAGCTTGAATTATACAGACTAAAATCGATCAAAACAGAAGCTCAAAATTTAACAGGAGATCTACACAGGGATGATCTAGCTACTGTGAATTTTTCATGATTTTATCTACAAATAATTAATTCGGAGAAAATAAACAAAATAGACATCAGTTTAGCAAGATTCAATTTTAGCTCCTGTTCTAGCCATTAACTGATGCTCAAATTTCCTGGACAAGCTAATATACTCCAGAAGATCACTCAGGAATATTTTCACGATTTATTAAGAACAGAAACTATTTACCAAGAATAAAGTACACTAAACAAGGATTAAATCAAATAAAAAGTTACAACAAAGAACTGATCATGAAATTTTTATAGCAAAGCTAGTGTAACAAGAGTAAACTACCACCAAAATTTCAGAGCAATACAAGCTTTCAAGCATCAGATAAGAAAAAGATTAATGAACAAGTATTTATATACCTAGTAACACAAAACAAAATCTACAGCAAAAACTTGCAACTAAAGCCTAACATATTCTGGTTCTACTGCATAGAGCTCTTCAAGAGGATTCCAAAACATTAAGATTTGCTATTTTACGAATTTTGTACGAATTGATATTGAATTTCAAAGTTCACTGAAAAACATTACAAATCAGTCCTTAGTGGCACTATTCAAATGAGTCATAGTCTATTCACATAACCCCCTGGCCTTTCTTTAATTCTAACAAACAAGTCCCCGGCCGAGTCAGAGCAGGGGGCGGTGGTTTGACCGGCCAAAACCGGCGACGGCGATCGCCGGCGGCGAGGGTGGGGTTGGGGGAAACGGAGAGCAGGCCAGGGCGGACCTCCTGGTGTACTTAGCGCGTCGGGAGAGGGTTGGAGGAGGGCGGTCGACGATGGACGGCGGCCTGCGGGCTCGGAGCTCGGCGGCGGGATGGCTCCGGTGAGGTTTGGGCGAGGGGAAAAGGCCTGGGAGCTGCGCGAGGTCGAGGCGGTGCTAATGGTGGGGGATGTAGGGGTGGAGCGGGTCTGGGTTGGCGGCTCCGCGGTGGGGTGGAGCTCGCCGGGGTTCAAGCGGGGCGGCGACGGCGTTCTGCGGCGTGGGAGCGAGGGGAGAGGAAATGGACGAGCGAAATCGACCTCTGGGGTTTAAGTATTGCTTAAGCGCTCGCTAGAAGAGGGCGGCGTGCTCTGCAGCGGCCGTTCCACGGCGGCGTCGCGGTGGCGGCCGTCGGGGAGATTCTGGGCGCGGCGGGGATGCGTGGCGAGGGGTGGAGGCTCCAGCGCGAGGCAACAGGAGGGGGAGGAGCTCGCCCGCGACGCGTGGGAGCCAGCGCACGGCGAATTAATGGCCGGGAAGGCCGGGAAGGCGCTCCACGGCGGTGACGGGCGGCGCTGTCGGCGGCGAGAGAGAAAACAGAGCAGGGGGTGGAGGTGGAAGAAAAGGTTCGTTTTGCAATTACCAAAAGTTCCAGGGACCCCACTGTAAAACAGCGATAACTTTTAAACCAAAGCTCAAATGAAAAAGTGCCCAACATGAAAGTTGTTCAATTTTTCAAGAGCTACAACTTTGATATTGTGCAAAAATTTATTTGACCAAAGGATAGAGAGCTAAATTTGAAAACACAAGAGGGATTTTAAACTCTAGGAATTTTGTCTTTTTCAATGCAAAATCACTTCAAATGTAGACTTACAAGCAAAATGACTACCATGCATTAAATGCACTGAAATTTTGCACAAACACCCTCCACTAAAACTATAATTACACAACCTATTCAACACAACTGCAAAAAGGACCTTGCATAAAATCATAATTACACATATAACCTTTCATAATTACAAAAAGATCCTTTTTAAGCATTTCAAGCACAAGATGCATATCAACAAACACAATTACTGTGTAGACACCTATTTAAATTACTGTGCAAACACCCGGGGTGTTACAGCCTTCCCCCCTAAAAGGAAATCTCGTCCCGAGATTACAGGAAGAAAAGGATGCAAAGACTTGGTACCTGGATTGGTTCTAAGAAAGTCTGGAAAGTTTCTTTGGAGAAAATTTTCAGTTTCCCAAGTAGCTTCTTCTACAGTATGCTGATTCCACTGGATTTTGTACATTTTAACTTTCTCCCTTCTAGTACTTCTTTCTTTTGTGTCAAGAATCTTGATTGGATACTCCGTATAAGATAGATCGGATTCAATCTCGATATCCTGTAGTTCAAGGATTTCAGTAGGTACCCTGGTGCACTTCCGAAGTTGTGATACATGGAAGACATCATGAACGGCGGCCAACTGAGATGAAAGACGAAGTCGGTAGGCAACGGGTCCACAAGTTTCGATAATTTCAAATGGTCCGATATATCGGGGTGCTAATTTCCCTTTTAAGCCAAAGCGTTGAACACCTTTAGTAGGAGATACTCGCAAATATACAAAGTCTCCTACCTCGAATTGCAAAGGATCTCTTCTTTTGTCTGCATAACTTTTCTGTCTTGATTGAGCTGCTTTAAGATTAACCTGAATAATTCTGACTTGCTCCTCTGCCTCAGAGACTAAATCTGGCCCAAAAATTTTGCGTTCTCCAGCTTGGGACCAATTCAAAGGAGTTCGACACCTTCGACCATATAATGCTTCAAATGGTGCCATTTGCAAGCTGGATTGATAACTGTTATTGTAAGAAAACTCTGCCAGTGCTAGGCACTTAACCCAATTCTTGCCATATTGAATAACACATGCCCTCAACATGTCTTCAAGGATTTGATTGATTCGTTCAGTTTGCCCATCTGTTTGTGGATGATAAGCTGAACTACGAATCAATTTTGTTCCAAGGGATTCCTGCATTTGCTCCCAGAAACGTGCTATAAACTGAGGCCCACGATCAGAAATAATCATCTTTGGAATGCCATGTAAACGAACAATCTGATCGAGATAAATCTCTGCGTACTTCTTGGCAGAATAAGTGGTGTGTACAGGAATAAAATGAGCGGTCTTGGTGAGTCTATCAACGATTACCCAAACAGAATCATGCTTATGAGGAGTAGTGGGTAAACCAACGATAAAATCTATACTGATGTCCTCCCATTTCCAGGATGGAATAGATAAAGGTTGGAGAGTACCAGCTACTTTCAAATGACTAGCTTTAACTCTTTGACAGACATCACACTCAGAAACATATCTGGCGATCTCTCTTTTTATTCAAGTCCACCATAAATTTTGTTTGAGATCATGGTACATCTTGGTACCACCGGGATGAATCGAAAATTTCGAAAGATGTGCTTCATCAAGGATTTGCTTTCTAAGCTCATGATTCTTGGGTACAACTAGTCGAGATTCAAACCATAAAACTCCTCTATGATCCACTCTGAAACATTTATACTTTACTTCACCTTGTGATAACTTTTCCTTGATGACCTTGATACCCTCATCATGTAATTGCCCCATGATGATGCTATCATGAAGTGTAGGCTCAAGGGATATATGGTTCAAACTTCCTTGAGGTACCATTTCTAGGTTTAACTTCATCATTTCCTGGCATAGAGTTTCATTGAATGGTTCTACAGATAGACAATGGCATTGTGACTTGCGGCTGAGTGCATCCGCAACCACATTAGCCTTTCCTGGATGATAGTGCACTTCTAGATCATAATCCTTTATTAACTCTAGCCAGCGTCTCTGCCTCATGTTGAGATCAGCTTGAGTAAAGATATATTTGAGGCTCTTATGGTCAGTGTAAATATTACAGTGAGTTCCCATAAGATGATGTCTCCAAATCTTAAGAGCGTGAATAACAGCTGCTAACTCTAGATCATGGGTTGGATAATTCTTCTCATGATCCCGGAGAGCTCTTGATGCATAAGAGATAACCCGGTTGTCCTGCATAAGCACACAACCAAGTCCCGTACCCGACGCATCACAATAGACATCAAAAGGTTTAGTACTGTCCGGTGTAGACAATACTGGAGCGGTAGTTAATCTTGCTTTGAGAGTTTGGAAAGCTTCTTCACACTTATCATTCCAAACAAACTTCACTCCCTTCTTCAATAACTCCGTCATAGGCTTGGCTATTCTGGAGAAATCAGTAATGAATCGACGATAATACCCAGCTAAACCAAGAAAACTGCGAATTTGATGAACTAAAATAGGAGATTCCCAATCCATCACTTCTTGTACTTTAGTTGGATCAACAGATATACCATCACTGGAGATAGTGTGACCTAAGAATTTCACACTGTCCAACCAAAATTCACACTTGGAGAATTTGGCATAAAGATGATGATCTCGTAATCGTTGGAGAACGATATGCAAATGTTCAGCATGATCTTCTTCATTCTTGGAGTAGATCAAGATATCGTCAATGAAAACCACGACGAATTTATCTAGCTCCGGCATGAAGACTGAATTCATCAAGTACATGAAATATGCTGGGGCGTTGGTAAGGCCAAAAGACATAACCAGATATTCATATAGTCCATATCTGGTAGAGAAAGCAGTCTTTGGAATATCACAAGGCTTGATCTTTATTTGATGGTAGCCAGAACGAAGATCAATCTTAGAGAAAACCTTAGCTCCAACTAACTGATCAAACAGAATATCAATGCGGAGAAGAGGATACTTGTTTTTAATAGTGACCGCATTGAGTGGTCGATAATCAACACATAGCCTCAAACTATTGTCTTTCTTCTTCACAAACAGGGCTGGACATCCCCAGGGTGAAGAACTTGGACGTATAAAACCTTTGTCAAGAAGGTCTTGGAGTTGGACTTTCAATTCTGCTAATTCATTTGGAGGCATTCGGTACGACCTCTTAGAAATAGGGGCGGTACCGGGTTGAAGTTCGATAACAAACTCGATGTCTCTATCAGGAGGCATTCCAGGTAAATCCTCTGGAAATACATCCGCATACTCCCACACAATAGGGATATCTTCAAGTTTAATTTCTTTTACGGCATAAGCACAAGAGTTAATGCACTCTCGTTGTGGTAGATAGAGTATGGTGGCTCCTTGATGTGGTGAATCTATCTCGATAGCTCGGGAAGAGATATCTAATAGTACTTTATGTGTAGTCATCCAATTCACGCCTAGAATAACATCCATGCCTTCTAAATTTAGCAAGATCAAGTCTGTCTTTATCAATTTGCTACCCAGCTTAATTGGCACACATCTAGTGATTTGATTGGAAGCTATCTTCCCACCAGGGGTTGTTATCATAAAAGATCCCTTAGTATGACAAAAATCCAATCCTAATCTTGCTCCAAATTTGGCACTTATAAAACTATGCGTTGCACCAGAATCAAATAATATGACTGCGGGTTTATTGTGGATAGAGAAAATACCCGTCATTACTGGTGCTCCTGCTGGAAGGTCTGCAAGAGTAGTGAAATTAACTCGCCCTTGCCGGACTTGCACCATTTGCCTCTTGCCCTTGCCCTTGTTGTTGTTGTTGTTGTTGTTGTTGTTGTTCTGATTAGAGTTTTGCCCTGGATTATTCCTTCTGGGTTGTGGACAATTCTTGGCAAAATGAGAAGCACTGCCGCAGTTGAAACATCGATTATTACTATTCCCACTATTGAACTGTGGGGCATTCGGCCTTGGGCTAAACTGCTGCTGTTGCTGAGGCACTGGAGGTCTGAATCCTCCTTGTTGCTGAGGCGGCCTAAAGACAAACCTACCCACTGGGGCATTTCTTTGTGGAGGCCTAGGTGGAGTATTTTGCACCAGGCGATACCTCGGTGGCTGGGCACTCGAGGGTCCCGTTGGTGCCTTCCGCTTTTTCTCAGCACGATGTGCAGCAATACAATCTTCCTGTGTAATGGCCATATTAACCAGCTCATTATAGGTATTGGGCTGAACCAAGTTTAAACGTTCTTTGAGCTTAGTATTGAGGCCACGACGGAAACGATCACGTTTCTTGGCATCAGTATCAGCATGATGGCCCGCATATTGGCACAGATGATTGAAGGTCTGTGCATATTGAAGAACAGTGCGGGTTCCCTGATCTAGAGCCAAGAATTCATTCAACTTTCTTTCAATTAGTCCTTCCGGAATATGATGTGATCTGAATGCAGTTCTGAATTCCTCCCAAGATATGATATGTTCAGCAGGCTGCATTTCACAATAATTATCCCACCATATACGTGCAGGACCGCGAAGCTGTTGGGCGGCAAAGGGGGCCTTGTTCGCATCAATACATGGTACCGCTAACAAAGCAAACTTGGAATTGATTGTACGAAGCCAAGCATCGGCATCCAATGGGTCATCAGCTTTGCTGAAAAGTGGAGGTTGTGTACCAAAGAATTCCTGGTAACCCGCTGGTTGTGCCTCCCTTCCTCCATACTGTTGGCGTGGCTGATTTTGTTGCCCTTGGACTAGCTGGCGAAGCAGCTCTGTTTGCATGGCCATTAACTCAGCCAGATTCGACGGGGGTGGCGGTGGTTGCTGAGATCCACTGCCATTTTCACAACCGAAGCCATCAGGAGTTCCGCGTGTATGACCAACCATCTGTAATCATGGAAGACATCCATTAGATACATATTTCTCGCTTCCAAAATCAATGGCGCGTGCAATGATCATACAATGTATAAAACAAAATCAGCAAAATTTACTAGATGCGGTGTAGCACAATATGCACAACACATAACTGTGCAACCCACAAAAATCAAAACTGGTCAGCTGCTAGATAGCTTCATGCTCCATCGTATAGAGACTCAATGCTGAGAGCAAAAGGGTAAAGACAATAATCTATCACTTCGCTCTTCATCGCTATGTGCTATGTTGCTAAACAACAGAGATCATAGAAAGGGTTGGACTAAAATTTAGTCTCACAGATTTAACATGCTAACATTTGATGAGCACATATGCCACAAAAATTTGCAACCTCTTGTATCCATCAAACGGCGTGAAAGTGCACAAATAAAGAGATTTGCTAAGTAGGAAGATTATGATTTCCAAACTGGTAGTCGCTACTTATATTACATCCAAAGCAGTATTTTTCTTACAACCTAATATTACTCACCCTTACCACATATAATACAACAAGTGGTACTCCTACCTAGGACTATCTTACAACACCTCTTTCCTATGTACAAGCTACAACAAGAGAAAACACGAACTATCTAGGACAAGTCTAAGACGCCTAGAAGTCGTCGAGGTTGCCCACAGAAGAGGCACTGCCGGAAGAAGAGTCGTCCGGCTGAGGGTTAGGCTCAGCAAGTGCGTGCTCTGAATCTAAGTCAGATACTCCCTCAAATCTCCTCTGGGTCCTCCTCTGCTGCTGCAGGCTCCGCTGGGGCATCTAGTTGCTCCTGGAGCATACCAACATGTGCTAAAGCATCAGCCCAATCTGCTTGCAGCTCATTCACCTGCGCCTGAAGAAAACCGATAACTGTGTTGCGCTGCTCTATCTCAGCACCATACTCCATAGCCTGATGCTCAAACTGTGCAATAGCAGTGTCCCTCCCAGCAACGGCATCCTGAAGTCCCTCAATCTGAATATCCTTCAAACAAAGGCCTCGCTGAAAACTCTGGGCCAAGTCTATCACCTGGTCCATGTGTCGCTGCTGAAGTATCTGGTAGTGAGACTGGGCATTCATATATCTGACTACTGCCTCGATAGTCTCATCCGCTACATCACCAATCAAGTGCCCAAAGTGTGTGACCCTGAACAGCCACTCTGCATTTCCAGCACTGACTGCTGGGAACAAACCAATAGGATATGCTGCTACCTCCTCGGGGTGGTGCTCACAAAAAGTGGTGATAGCGTTGAGAGCTGCTTTCTCAAACGCATCCACAAGACGGTACCCAATCACCTCGATCTCAATCGGTGGCCACTCCAAGGTGGGGTGCTGAGGAATGATCATCTTAACTCTGTTCTTCTTAATTCCATCCTCCGAAAACTGGCGTCCCGTGTACTGGGGTGGATCTGGGTAGTGGAAGATACGAAGTGAATCCCAAAGAATCCTCGGAAAACCCTCCCAGTACAGACAATCGGTATGAGCATTTCCCTCCTCATCCCAAAAGATCTGGGAACAAGTCGCCATCTGAATCAAAAAGGATTCAAATGTGAGTAATACAATTATCTCAAGACTTCTCAAATAAAGCTTTAAGAAGACTGCGGTAAAACAAATGTGATTTTAATTCACAAGATGATATGATTCCAAACTCAAAGAATAATAAACCACAATTGGTACTGGTTCATCATTTGAGATTCTAAGGAATGAAAAGATCCTTATAACAACAAGATGGGACTTAGGAGGAAGACACGACTCGAAACCATATTTTTCATCTAAGGAAACCTAAGCATTTTACAAGCATTCTACTACAATCAGAATTTCACTCACTCATGTTTTAAGCACACTAACACTTATCTTATAAGGATTCATACTAGAAATTCCTTAACAAGCTCATGTAGCAACTTCAACTATTACGAACCAATCAAACATCAACCAAATATGCATGCACGTCCTGACCGTCCTCACAAGATAAACAACTGCCAACTATCGTTGGGCTTACGTGGTTAGCACGGTGGCATACATAAATACGACTCTCCCTATATAGCTAGTCGATACATTCTAACCGTTCTTATCTTATCGAATCGCGGTTAGTGTTCCTGCAGAAGATTGACAGAACACATATATATATATATATATATATATATATATATATATATATATATATATATATATATATATATCCAATGAACCTTTCATGCCAGCACCCATGAAAGCGTTCCCAGACATTACCGCTCACTATAGAAGCGGCAGCCATACAATTTCCGCCAT
This sequence comes from Panicum virgatum, assembly GCF_016808335.1. Taxonomy (NCBI): domain Eukaryota; kingdom Viridiplantae; phylum Streptophyta; class Magnoliopsida; order Poales; family Poaceae; genus Panicum; species Panicum virgatum. The sequence goes on from NC_053146.1 coordinate 3,840,388, forward strand.
ATGGCCAACGTTAGCATACGCTACTCAGAGGCGTATTCACAAATTTCTTTACTCCCAATATAGTCGACCGAGGTCGGTATATTGGTAGCAGCTCAAGTAGGCCACTGCTTGAGCGCAGCGTTCGGTTCGCATCGCCGACGGGAAGGTCAGACTCTCTCAGCTGACTGAGCACACTTTACTTCCAATATAGTCAACTAATAGTTGGCATATTGGAAGCACCTCAAGTAAGCCACTGCTTGAGGGCAGCGTTCGGCTCGCATCACCGACGGGAAGGTCAGACTCCCTCAGCTGACTGAGGATCCTTACCATCTTACCTCAACGTAGGTGCGTCGTTACAGGAATTAAGAGTTGCTTGGGAGTATGGTTTGACAAAAAGTAAAGTGCTGGAAGTCAGATAATATAAACCATACAAAAATAACCACCTAGTAATTCCCATAACTTCCCTAGGACTTTACGTTCTAAACACAACTCTTAACGAATCCAACATAGTTTTCCGAAATTCTTTGTTCTTTCAATTTTATAAGAAAACCAGTTTTTAAGGTTCCAACACCTCTGGTGTATGCTTGCAGCTCTGATGCCAGCTGTGGCAGAACCGCCTAAATTATCCCGGCTCAAGTGCGTAAACCATCACCATAAAGTCAACATTAGCTTAAACACACTTCAAACGGAACAATTTTTGGTCTGTCGGGTAACGTCCCGATACAACCACCGATTCTCGGATCGAACAAGCATACCTCGCACGAAGGCGAGTCCAGAGATATTACAACCACAAATTTTACAACACATGCAAGTTCAGTAGTGATTACAAAATAGTTCAAACCCTTATTACAAAACCAACTTAAGTAATACAGTTATACAAAACATAAGAGTAAGTTCAGAGTTTAAACAGCGGAAGATAAAACACGACGGCTACAACACGTCGCAAAAAGGATACCAGACTAGCCCAAGCATGGTATCACTCGTCATAGTCATTGCCGGCCGAAGACGTATCCCACTCTACGGACCAGCCAGGAGGCAACGAGCAAGGATAGGTTAAGCTAGCGATCTGATCCTCAAAACTCATACCTGAAAAAGGGTTTCAACAGCAAGGCTGAGTATTCTAATACTCAACAAGACTTAACCGACAACGGGTATAAATAGCCCACCTTAGCTAGACTATGCAAGGCTTTGTAAGGCTCTGGTTTTCCTTTGCTGAAAAGCAATAAAGAGTAGGTCCTTACTTTCCAGTTTTAGCTTCAAGATTCTAGTTGATTAACCATTCTATGTAAGCATCTACTAACCAAACATGGTGGAACTTCTAAGCAAACATCAAGATTAATAAGAATATTGTTGCTCTTATTACTCTGTGTGGCAAAGAGATCAAGCAGTCTCATTTCATCGTGAGAGGCGGACGATTCTGAATCGAAATTCAACCTTGCAAGGGTAACCTAGCACACACGTTTGGAATACCGTCGGGTCATTCCCAAACAACCGTTAACCTTTCTTTCCGGCTTGTGGATAGTGCCACTCTCCCCGACTACAGGGCTCCAAGGCCGAACCTTGTCCCTAGAAGTCGTAGTGTTGCGCAACATATAGTAAAAACCTATCCCTACTGAGAGAGTGGGAGATATATCCACTCCCCGGTCCAATCAGCTACTAGGCTTGCCGCGTACCATATTTACGGCATGTGACTAGTACTTTCAAAAACTTAACCAGCACTACCACACACCGCGACCTTAGCAAGTTCATCAACACAGACGGGGTCTCACATAGGACATAATATCGAACATAACCCCGTCCGTCGTCCTTATATTGATAACAGAAAGTAAACAAGCAATTCCTATAAAGCTCGCGAGTGACAGGCAATCACTCGACTTTTACCGTTCCTATAAGCTTAGCAGATAATCGAACTCAGGTCTAGTGTTCAGTACATAGGTTCCTAGGATCATGCATCTAGGGTTTCAATTCAAATCCTAAGAACTGTAAATGCACAAGTAAGTAATAACAGTAAATGATAATAATTTGAAATATAGGTTATGTCCGGGGCTTGCCTTCTCGGTAATTGCTAACTATTTCAGCGCTAGGCTCTTCCGAACTTTGGTTCCGGGCTTCAGTTAGTTCCGCAGTGTTCACTTGAGCTTCGAGATCACCTCCGTCAGATTCCGGGATCAGCTCGTACGTCCCGTCCGATAAGGCAGTCGTGTCTATATGCAATGCAAGAACAACATTATAAACAAACATGGGCAATTGTTTATAGAGTAGTTAAATAACAAATTTAACTACACAAGGCATCATGATCAACAGCACAAAAGAAGTTAACTAACTTCATAAAATGAGTGGTGGTGATTTACTATACCACTAAGTCATGGTTTGTAAATAAAACAACAACTCAGAGTACAAATAGTAATAAAATCTACCAAAATTAACCTAAACAGAACATTAACAAACTAAGCTACCCTGCAAAAATCATGCCAAGACATGAAACCATTTAATCAAAATAAATCATTTATGCAGGCAACACCTAGCACAAGCTTGAATTATACAGACTAAAATAGATCAAAACAGAAGCTCAAAATTTAACAGGAGATCTACACAGGGATGATCTAGCTACTGTGAATTTTTCATGATTTTATCTACACAGAATTAATTCGGAGAAAATAAACAAAATAGACATCAGTTTAGCAAGATTCAATTTTAGCTCCTGTTCTAGCCATTAACTGATGCTCAAATTTCCTGGACAAGCTAATATACTCCATAAGATTACTCAGGAATATTTTCACGATTTATTAAGAACAGAAACTATTTACCAAGAATAAAGTACACTAAACAAGAATTAAATCAAATAAAAAGTTACAACAAAGAACTGATCATGAAATTTTTATAGCAAAGCTAGTGTAACAAGAGTAAACTACCACCAAAATTTCCGAGCAATACAAGCTTTCAAGCATCAGATAAGAAAAAGATTAAAGAACAAGTATTTATATACCTAGTAACACAAAACAAAATCTACAGCAAAAACTTGCATCTAAAGCCTAACATATTCTGGTTCTACTGCATAGAGCTCTTCAAGAGGATTCCAAAACATTAAGATTTGCTATTTTACGAATTTTGTACGAATTGATATTGAATTTCAAAGTTCACTGAAAAACATTACAAATCAGTCCTTAGTGGCACTATTCAAATGAGTCATAGTCTATTCACATAACCCCCTGGCCTTTCTTTAATTCTAACAAACAAGTCACCGGCCGAGTCAGAGCAGGGGGCGGTGGTTTGACCGGCCAAAACCGGCGACGGCGATCGCCGGCGGCGAGGGTGGGGTTGGGGGAAACGGAGAGCAGGCCAGGGCGGACCTCCTGGTGTACTTAGCGCGTCGGGAGAGGGTTGGAGGAGGGCGGTCGACGATGGACGGCGGCCTGCGGGCTCGGAGCTCGGCGGCGGGATGGCTCCGGTGAGGTTTGGGCGAGGGGAAAAGGCCTGGGAGCTGCGCGAGGTCGAGGCGGTGCTAATGGTGGGGGATGTAGGGGTGGAGCGGGTCTGGGTTGGCGGCTCCGCGGTGGGGTGGAGCTCGCCGGGGTTCAAGCGGGGCGGCGACGGCGTTCTGCGGCGTGGGAGCGAGGGGAGAGGAAATGGACGAGCGAAATCGACCTCTGGGGTTTAAGTATTGCTTAAGCGCTCGCTAGAAGAGGGCGGCGTGCTCTGCAGCGGCCGTTCCACGGCGGCGTCGCGGTGGCGGCCGTCGGGGAGATTCTGGGCGCGGCGGGGATGCGTGGCGAGGGGTGGAGGCTCCAGCGCGAGGCAACAGGAGGGGGAGGAGCTCGCCCGCGACGCGTGGGAGCCAGCGCACGGCGAATTAATGGCCGGGAAGGCCGGGAAGGCGCTCCACGGCGGTGACGGGCGGCGCTGTCGGCGGCGAGAGAGAAAACAGAGCAGGGGGTGGAGGTGGAAGAAAAGGTTCGTTTTGCAATTACCAAAAGTTCCAGGGACCCCACTGTAAAACAGCGATAACTTTTAAACCAAAGCTCAAATGAAAAAGTGCCCAACATGAAAGTTGTTCAATTTTTCAAGAGCTACAACTTTTATGTTGTGCAAAAATTTATTTGACCAAAGGATAGAGAGCTAAATTTGAAAACACAAGAGGGATTTTAAACTCTAGGAATTTTGTCTTTTTCAATGCAAAATCACTTCAAATGTAGACTTACAAGCAAAATGACTACCATGCATTAAATGCACTGAAATTTTGCACAAACACCCTCCACTAAAACTATAATTACACAACCTATTCAACACAACTGCAAAAAGGACCTTGCATAAAATCATAATTACACATATAACCTTTCATAATTACAAAAAGATCCTTTTTAAGCATTTCAAGCACAAGATGCATATCAACAAACACAATTACTGTGTAGACACCTATTTAAATTACTGTGCAAACACCCGGGGTGTTACAGTGGGCTTTTAACGGGCCTATTTAATTTTAACGGGTCGTGTCGTGCCGCTCGGTGGGCGGGAGTGGCGGCCCACGCCCGGCATGCCCCACCGGGCCGGGCCAGCACGGGCACGGTGGCCACCAGGCCGTGCCGGATTTGGGCCGGGCCAAAAAATGGGCTTTCGGGCGGGCTTTCGTGCTACGGGCTGCATAGACATCTATAGGCTCGATCCTTCTCGGAATGGATGGCAGAAGCGATGCCGTACAAGTCATAGCATTCCTCCTTGGAATTTGGTGATATTCGTATTTTCCCAACTTGATAGAACTAACAAGCATCGCATATGAAATATGCAATGGAATGTACTTGATAAAACTAACAAGCATCGCATATGAAATATGCAATGGAATGTAAATGGGCAGCCACAGAACGATGCAACAAACCCTCGACTATTTTCATCTAATTTGTAAGCGTGTAGAAGTGTCCAATTTCCCAGCACAGTACAGTGAAGTAATAAGCATATGTGCACTGACCAAACCAGGTATACTTATAAAAAAGGGTTAGTTGGATCCATGCCACTACCATTTCTTGAAGTTGGATTTCATATTGAAATCCATGCTGAGTGGCATGATTTTCAACGTGAAACCCAAATTCACGGAGTTGTGGTGGCATGAATCGAATTTTTCCTATAAAAAATAGTCCCAGGGACGCACGAAATTGACAAAAGCATTCAAATGACAATCGTTTACTGGTGCCCGTTCATTAGTCTCCAATTCTGAGATAGGGTCGCTCTTCTGCCTGTTTTAAACCATAAATAAATATTGCATATAAAAAACACAAAGCTAGCTGACAGAGAGCGTAACCTTGGAAACCACACCACGGATTACATAACACAATACAAGCCATAATTAAGATTGGCCTCAAGCCTCAGGCATCAAGTAGCTTGGATAAGCGTGATAAAACGGACGCCAAGTAAGCAGACCCAATAATACCGCCCAGCACCGTAGCCCTAGTGTAGTCCCTCCCGTACTTCTGTCGCTTCTCCTCAGTGCGTCTTAGAGAGAAGAAAAAAAAAAGAGGATCAGGCATGGATGTAGGTTAGCGCGGTTGAGGTTAAACAAGTTAATAAAGTCGGTCGCAAAGAAAGGAAAGTAGGGCTTTACTTCATCAGTTGTTCGGCCGTCTCTTTAACAGAACCACATTTGGCTCGATCTGAAAGTCTTGCAGAACTTGTGCTCCATGGGTTAACCTGCAGCTCAATAGTTCCAAAAAAAAAAGATCAGGTGCATTTATGATCATTATGAACATCAGTCAATTTTATGTCAGTAGCTAGTGCTAAATAAATTCAAAACAGATTACTTCATGGCTAAAAGAGGTAAAGGAGGCCTGTTGGTTTCATATAAGTATAATTTTTGCATGCTTAATTGAGCTTTGGTGCTAACTACCTAGCAACACCAAGGATTTATGGCCTGGCCACATGCCATTTTAGTCCATATACATATACGTTTTGGGCAAATTACATTACAAAGTGGGATAAAGAAGGAAAACAAGGCAGGCTTTGTTAGCTTAGAATATGTTCATGTAGTTCACTGCTGCTATATTACAGAATCAGGAGGATCCCTGTCCATGTGCAAGGACTGATAATGGCATCTATATGTCTCAACCATCCTGCTACATCTATGTGGCATCTTGTCTCAACCCTCTTTGCATGCTTGCATTACCTCACCCCTCTTGCTTTCAAAATTATTGAAGTAAGTGATGTCCCTTTTAAATTGGAGTTCCAATTTCAGTTTGAAATATCAAGAGAATATAATTAAGGAATCGAATACAATGCAACCAAGCAAGTATCACGAAAGTATCTCCAGCCGATTTGTGCTTATATTGGAAAAGAATGACATGATGGGTTAGATGTTAAACCAGTAACGGTACGGATGCTAATATAAGACAGGGTTTGACAGACAAATTAACCCGAAATCCCTCCATGCCTGGAGGCATTGAGCGAAATAAATCCCCATCCACCACGCACCAAATCAAGGCCTACCACCCAAACACTAGTGGTAATTTGCATCCACTAACAGGGCAAGCAAACACACCAACTAGTGTAGTTCGGCGAAGTTACGCAGGATGGGGATCGAGGAGATCAATTGTTTGGTTGGGCCATCGCGGCACGAAGGGATCGCGTACGCATACGGCGATAAATCCATGCCGCGCGTGGTGATTGTGTGTGTGTGTGTGTCGTGGGGGGATGGGGTACGAACCTTGGCGAAGGCGCCAGAGCCCGGCACCCGACGCGGGAGGGCCTTCAACATAACGGCCAGAGAGCGCATCGCCATGGCAGCAACGGGGAGCCGCCGGGCAGCGGGATCCGGAGGAGGACGGCGCGCCGGCGCGGCGCAGGGAAGGAGGCGTATGCGATGCGGGGCTAGGGTTTCGTAGTTTCCGTTTGCTTCAATTTTTTGATGAGGGGTGCTCGGTTGCTCCCCTCATCTTATTGGAGTCGCTGGGAAAGAGGAAAGCCGCCGTGGCCGTCTCCGATCTCTCCTCGTAGAACCGTGGGCCGGCCCAGTAGACCACGTGTTGTTCGATTCGTTTCCTATTCCTACTCGGGTAACGGGAAACATACTTCTTTCAACAAAAAAAAAAAGGAAACATAACAATTCTACTCGGACAAGTACTCCGTGTGCTTCCGGTTGGCAAAATCCTACACGCGTACAGGTACCTACGGACTTCGTACCATAATGAGGCCGGTCAGGTAAAGATATTCCCGATATAAGGTACCCGAACACACAAGTATTATGGTCTAGATAATCCATATTATTATCATGTTTAGTCTTAAACTACATAATATTTTTTTTCGAACCGAGGCCATCCCCATTTCCATTACCAAAACGGTAGATTCTTGTAGTTCTTCTCCATCGCCACCTTCATCTTGATCATCATTAGGAGGCGCCGGTAGCAGAAGAGGTTGTAGACAAGAAGGTTGCGACAGCACCCTGTGTGCACAGGAAAGCAGAAGCTTGACTCCCACAACGATCTTGGACTGTGTCCCCTCGGTGTATAGGCCTACCTAATAAGAGCATCTCTAAGAGTGTCCAAAATACAATGCTAAAAACTAGTTTTGGGCAGAAACAATAAAAGATCGGCTCCAACAGAGGGCTAATTCGATGGCTAATTTATTCGCACTCTCAATTCTGGCGTCGCTCCGAACCAGATTTACGCCTAACTGCTCCCGCTCCCAATCTGCGGAAATGGGCCGATGCCCACCAATTCTTTTTCTTCCTCCGGCTTGTTCGCGTCCCTTGTGCTCCATTTTCCGAAGCCCGGCGACCTCTTCGCTCCGGTCTTCCCGACGCCGGCACCCCATTCGTCGTCCTTCCGTAGATGGACAAGGCATGCGCCCTGCCAGACCTCGGCCCTCCGACCTCTCCGGCTCTTTGCTCGCCGCAGGCGGCATCGGCGGCTGCATCCATCCTCTTCTGCAGGCGGCTGCACTCCTGCCTGGCGACCTCTCCGCGAGGGGTGACAGATGCTGCTGCCGCCTGCCATCGTCCACCGAGAGGATCAATTTGGCCAGGCGGCGTTATTGTTCCCATGAAAAAAATCAAGACGTAGGGCCTACAGTTGATGATGTGGCAGCATTTAATCTTTTTCTTAATGTAAGTTTTTAGGAACTGTTGGAGGAGGGAGTCTTTTTTACTCTCAATAATTTTTGGCAAGGTACTAAAACTAGAATTTTGGGACTTTATTTTTTAGACATTCTTGGAGATGCTCTAAGAAAGTAGAGCACCAACATGTGAAAAAATCTCACCCAGGTTAGTCAAAGGCTTTTTTCAAAGCACGCCTTATTATAGTTTTTCCAAATGGCCCAGTTAATTGCTGCCGCGCCCAAAGTATGTAATTCGGGCTCATTTGGCAACCAGCCACCAATCCAAATTTTGTACTGATTCATGTTGATGGGGGGTATTATTAGCGCCCAAGGTCAATCCAACAAGAGAACATATCTTGTGCAAACCACAACTTCATGAAAACCCGTGCAAACCACGGCAAAAAAAGTCGTCTAAATTCACCCAAAAAATCACACATGTAGATGATATGATGATACATAATTTTGTAAAATATTTTGTCCAAACTCGACTTCGTTTGTGAGATATAAAAATAATAAATTTCAAGCTAGAAAGCTGTATAGATGATTTGTTAGAAATTTATTATTTTTATAACTCACAAACGAAATCGAGTTTGGACAAGATATTTTACAAGGTTGTGTATCATCATATCATCTATATGTGTGATTTTTTGGGTGAATTTAGATGACTTTTTTGCTATAATTTTACACGGATTTTCACAAAAGTTGTGGTTTGCACCAGCTACGTTTCCATCCAACAATCCCCCAAATTGTTTTGGCTATCGGGCAACGAAAGAAGAGATGACCAATGTTTTCAACTTCATGACAGAAGTAACAATGGGGATCCCCCAACCACTTTCTTTTGAGCAAATTATCTTTAATAAGAATAGCATTGTTCTTCAGTCGCAACCAAAGAAAAATCTTAATCTTGTAAGGTATTTTTGCCTTCCAAATATGTTTAAAGTTCAGCCCAGTTTCATCTAATGTCAAATGATTGTAAACCGATTTAGTGGTGAAGATCTTGCCCCACCTCCAAGAAATCACGTCGTCAGCATTCTCAAAGTGAAAAGAGAAGGAATTTGTGCACTGTAACATTTTTATCAGTGCAGAGATAAAAAAGAACAGGAAAAAGGATACACAGTGGTTTCTGATAGAGCCAAGGATCAATCCAAAAAAGTGTGGTTTTTCCATTTTTTACTTCAGTTTTCCTTCCCTCCAAGTAAATATGCCTTACTTTAAGAAGTTCCGTTCACACTGGAGAATCATTCAATCTGTGTTTCACAGATTGGACTTAAACTACATAAAGTTAGTATCTAAGATTATATGAACAGTAAACGAGAAGTGAGATTTTGCTTAATTCTTTGCTAGCAGTGTACCTTATCATCGCTTGTTGCTTCTCATATGAAATATTTGAGTCAAAAATTTGCTTGCATACAACTACAAAGTAGACAAAAAAAACTAGGCATAAATTATACTGGATGGAGTGTTTAGATCTTTGTACTATAAAGGTTTGCATTGATTTATATGGGTGGTATATTCGAATAAAATTTATTTATGTCATTACAATGACATGTTGTTTATATTCTTATGAATAGACCTTACGGGGTACCTAAAATCCATTAGGTACCTGTCGGAAATGGATACAAGTATGAAATTTTACCCGACAGTCTTCATATGGGCATGGGTAAAACCTGAACTTTCGGTAGTGCATGCGGGTATATACTCTACCCGTGTCTTACCCAACCCGCTGAGTGATAGATGTGCGGCCGGGGTCACTAACGACAACGCCCCCGGCTGCAAGAAACGTGCTCCGCGCCGCGGGCAGCGATACCGGCGAGTTCAGGGTGCGGGTGAACTCGACTTACGTCCGCCGACTCCTCCCCGACGCGTACAACACCGGCAAGGTACAGTGCTGCTCACTTGGAGATCGAACGCAGTAGTCTCGTGGAGCTGAGGCCATTGCATTTTCGCTAGCGAGGAGGCTGCAGCGAACGTGAGGACGGGCGGTATGCAGATTTATAGATGTGGTGATCACTAATGACCATGCCACAGCATCGTCGTTATCCAGGTAACATACAAAATTGACAGCTGCCTCTTTTACCCGCTACTACATAATAGACATTTGATCCTACGTATTTCTTGCGGCTATGGTTAAACCCGGACCAATAAAATCTTTTGTCCTGGGTCTACAATCTAGAGCCGGTGGGAGGAAAAAAATATATTATCCCGGCTTGACACTCCAACCAAAACTAAAAAGTCTTCTTTAGTCTCGTGTGGAATTACCAGCCGGGACTGAATGTTTTAGTCCCGGCTGGTAATCTCATATGGGACTAAAGGGGGCTATTTAGTCCTGGTTGAAGTTTCCATCCGAGACAAAGTAGGCCGACTCCGACATCTCATCGTTTTATTTATCTCGAGCTTCCACAACCCCCCACACCTCTCTCTCTCCCTTATCTCTTTCACGGCGGAGGATGGCCAGCACGCGAGCGGCTGAGGTCGGCGGCCGGAGGACGAGCACCGCGCGCAGTGAAGGCCGGCGGCCGCCGCGCAAGCAGCAGGGATGATGGCGGGCGCGACGCGTGGAGGCCGGCGGCCGGCATGCGCGCCGACAGGGAAGGCCGGCGGGCGGCGTGCGCGCCGATGGAGAAGGCCGGTATAGGCACGGCGGAGGCCGGCGGCCGACCCAAGAGCCGGCCAGGAGGGCCGGCATGGGTGAGGCGAAGGCACTGCACACGCGCGTCGCATACCTGGCGGGCGGCGGTCGGCGCGGCAGTGCCCACACAGAAGTCGTGCCCGACGGGCCGTCAAGCTAGCAGTGCTGATGGGCTAGATGGGCCGGTCCAACACGATTAAATCGCTATAGTATCATGTGTGGGCCGCCGACTCAGCCCACGGACCAGCACAGCACGACACGCTTAACGATTAGTTAGATGGGTCTTGTCGGGTCGTGTCTAATGGGCCATGCATAAACCGGGTCCATGCCGTGTCGGGCCGTGCCGGCCCATTTAGCCATCTACAGTGATAGGCATGTCACTGAATCAGAGTCCGTCGCCGTTGCGGGGTGGAGCTTGACCGGCCGACCGCCGCCGCGAGGGAGCGGCACGAATCCAAGCTTGACTGCCGAACCGCCACCGCAAGCAAACTGCGGGAGGATGAGCCAGACCGGCCGCGGTGGCGAAGGAGCGGGGCGGGGCCGATCCAGCCTGTCCGCCGCAGACCGCAAAAGGTGAGCGGCGCGCGGCGGAGACAGCCCGTCCGATGCGGCGAAGAAGCGGCTCGGGGCGAAGCCGCAGCAGGGGAGCGGCGCGATGTGGAGCCCGGCCGCCGCAGCGTGGGAGCAACGCTGGGTGCGAGACCGTCGCTGTGGCACGGAGGAGCAAGCTAGGGGAGCGGCCTGCGGAGCTTGTCGCCGTCCGGACACACGGGGATAAGCTCGTCCAGAGCTCTCCGCCGGTTGCTGCGAGAGATTGGGGAGAGGTTGAAGAAAGATGAAAATCTGATATAGAAGCCATCGATTAAAATATTCTGACGAATAGGGTCTATAAGATTTTGATGTACGTGCTGTAGATGCTTTGTTAGATGAATAATCTATACTGTACTCTATAGCTGATGTGAAGAATGTTTTTTTTCGCGACCGTGACTGAGCACGTTTTTTATTAAGAAAAAAACAGTTACAAACATAATCTTGTTGCGGCCAAACAGAACTTGGCCAACACAAAAACACAAAGGACTAAAGAAAAAGAAACACTAAAGAAAAAGCACAAACAAACTCACAAACGGCCGCAGCCGCGGACAACAGAAGAAGCATGAAGGGGGACCCTCCAAACAAGACGCCCGAACAGTGGCCACCCGAAGAGCAAGACCTGCACAAAGTACTGTCGCAACCACGAAGCAGGAGACGGTGGCAAAGCATCCACCGAAAAGCACCACCACGGTGGCAAAGTATTCGCCAGAGTAGAAACGGCGGCAAAGCATCCACCAAGCTCGAAATAACCACGGGTGGCAAAGCATCTACAAAGCAACACGAACACGGCGGCAACGCCAGGGCCAACGAACCACCATCTGCAAGTAAAAGCAGACATCGAACCAAGGCGGCAAAGCATCCGCCACGACCTAGGCTTCCAGGGCGACAGTGCAAACGGAGCGAGGCAGGTATACAGGATGAACCACCGATCAGGCGACCAGCCATGGGGGGCACGGCCGGGGAATGGAGCGAACGAATGATGCCTCCAAGAAGGAAAACGGCACCCGAAGGCGTCGCCATCATTGTCCTACGAACAGGCATAGTCTTTCGCCAGAGCTCCACCCCAGCGACGACGACCCACCACAAGTAGCGCCGAAAGGAAGACGATACCGCAGTGACGAGGCAGAGGGACGACGTCTCCCAAGACATCACAACAACGCCTCCAGGGAGGAGAACGACGCCCGCAAGCGCCGTCGTTGATGGTCCAGCACAGCACTGGACAGAGTTTTCGCTCGAAGTTCCTAGGAACGAGACGAAGTCCGCTCGCCACGAGCGTCAACCGACGGCAGCGCCAACGGACGACGCCCCAACCGGCAGCGGCACCCCCACGACCCACAGCGACCATGGGCAGCGGCCAAGGGAAGGAGCCCTAACCCCAGCCCACAGCCACGGGAAGGGGATCCCGGGCCCGGAGGCCACAGCACGATACCGGGAAGGGGCGGCCAGGCGGACGAAGGCGCATGCGACGCGACCACCCGAGGCGAGCAGCGGAGGCCACGGCCCCCCGAGTGGCACCAGTGGCGGCGAGGTCACCTGAAGTTGGAGGCGGACGCGACGCCCGGCCAGGGGCGGCCACCCCTGGGCGAACACCGACGAGGGGCGATGGCAGCCGAGGACGGCGATGCGCAGCAGGGCTGCACGCGGCCGTGCCCAGCGGCGGCGGCGGCCAGCCGGAGCGCGCCGGGACCCCACGACACCCGCCGGGGGAGGGAGGCCACGAGCAGATCCAGCCATGGTGGGGGTAGATCCGGCGAAGGGGAGGCCGGATCCGGCCCCCGACGGCCGGTGGCGGCGAGGGGCAGGGCGGGACGGCGACCATGGTTTGGACGCAGGGGAAGGAGAGAGAGGGGGAGGGAAGGAGGAGGCAAGCGGAGCCGGCTTCGGCTTCGGCTCGGCCGCCGGCCGCCGCCGCCGCCCGGCCGGACGCCGGCGGCGGCAGCGGCCACCGGAGGCAGCGAGGCAAGGTCGGGAAGCGGTGGCGCGGTGTCGCCCCCGAGTCGCCAGGGAGGGGCGACGCGGGGGGGGGGTGGTATGCTCCTGATGTGAATAATGTTATAGAGAGCTGCTCTCTATAAATGTTGCGGGTGCCCTTATAGTTTTTTGAGTGGTGTCTATATGACATAGTATTTTTTGGTGGGGACCGCCCTTAATGGATCATAGAAATGGGCACCAATCCCGGGGTATCTTAGCTTTCTCGTGTGCAGCAGTAACCAAAAAAAATCCTGTTACTGCTCGTGTGCACTGGACTGGGACTCTGGGAGCCCGCCACCACGACGCCTGCCTCTCTGCCTGAAACAATTTTGACTCCCTCCTCTCACAACGCGACGCAGCCATTCAAATTTGGATCCATGCAGCTGCAGGCCATGCAGCTGCAGGCAACGGAAAAGAGGCGATGTGCCATTCGTTCCCGTACAGGTTGGTTACAAATCCTGCCCGTGGCGGGTTCGTTCGTACAACCAGCGCAGGGGCCGGTAGCTGCCGCCGCCGACAAGCCTGAAACCACCCTGGCTTCCGTTGCGTCCCTCCCTCCCTCCCCGTCTACTCCTACTTTCTCTTTTTTTTTTATTCTTTTTTGAGCGTATATTCCTACTTCCTCTTGCTTCCACCCATCGGAGTGCCTAACCACCTGACCGACCGCAGGGGTGGAGGGGGGTAAAGGTCAAGTTGGCAACAGGGCCAATATTATCGGGACCCGCGGGGGTCCACCCCGTTTGGGGCGGGTTCAAGGCTAGAATTACCTCGCGTGGCTAATGGGTCTGGGCCCCGAATTCTAAATGGGGCGGGTTCGGGAAACGAATTTGATATGGGGAAAGGCTGCTGCCTGCTGGTCTGGGATGCTTTTTTTTCAGTTTCGGGGAAAGGCTATTGCCTGCTTGTCTGCGATGCTTTTTTTTCAGTTCCAGCTCCATCAAAGGTATACTTTATATCAGATTGCTTGAGTGCTGAATTGAAAATAATCATGGCTTTGCATTGCATGGCGAGACACAAGTATGAAAAATTGGACCAGAATGGAAAAGGAACTTCGGCGGGCGGACGGACAAACAAAGATTCTGCATGGGCCCACCAACTTTCTCTCATCCCAACCCATCCCAAGGCTGTCTGCCTACCTACCTGGCTATATACGTGAGCACCTGACGTCCGTCACCTTCCCACCCCCTCCCCACGCTCGAGGCCACGGGCCTGCCTCCTGCCTCTCCTCCCTCCCAAAACCCCAAGCCCCATGGCCTCCCCTTTCACTCAGGCTGCCCTCGCCGCTGCCTCCAAGCACCGCGCGGCCAGATCAGCCACGCTCCCGGCCACCACTCGCCGCGGCGCCGCCGAGTCCACCATGGTCCCGGCCGGCACCACTCGCCCGAGTCGGCCATGCTCCCGGGCGCCGCTTGGGCTACCCTCGGCGCCGCCTTCAGGCACCGCGCCGCCATGCTCGCGGAAGGGGCTCGCCTCGGCTCCGTCCCTTCGCGGCCACCTCCTCCTTCCGCCCAACTATCGTTCGCCACCGACAAGCGAGTCGGCGGGTTCCTCCTCCCTCCCAAAATCCCAAGGCCCATGGCCTTCTCTCTCTTTCGGGCTGCCCTCGGTGCCGCGGTTCGCCTTGGCGCCGCCCCTTCGCGATCGCCTCCTCCTCCCGCCCAACCGACGTTCCCCACCGAGATGCGGGTTGGCGGTTCCTCCTCCCTCGTCGCCGTCCGGCCTCCGCCACCCGTGCTGGGGACGCCGCCGAGGAGGCGGGGAACGGAGGCAAAGGCCGCCGCGACGACCCAGGATTACACCAGCAGTACTGGCCAGGCCACGAAGGCGCACAAGGAAGCCATTGCGTCCGCCACGCACGCCGAGGACGCCGCCGAGGAGGCGGGAAACGGAGGCAAGGCCGTTGCGATGACCCTGGACAACACCAGCAGTACCGGCCAGGACACCCTGGAGAAGCACAAGGAAGTCGGGGTCCATATGGTTTTTTCATGTGTCATCTTCTGCACACTTCTTTACAAATATCTAGTTCTAGAATTTTCTTCATACTTATCTAACCATACAAATATCTAATTTCTAAGGTATTCCATATTTCACCATCGGAGTCCTCATGGAGGTGGCTATTATGCTACTCAATTTCAAGGACAAGGAGGTCAAGGATGGTGTCAAGTACGAGGTCACCACCGGCGCAAAGGAGGTTGAGAGTGGTATCAAGGAGGTTGACTGCGACTATCAAGTACGAGGCCAGTACCGGCATGGAGAAGATCGAGAGCGGCACCGGCACCGGCACCGGCACAGATAAGACCGAGAGCGGCCTCAAGGAGAAGATCGGCGGCAGTGACGCCTCCACAGAGGAAGCTGGCAGCTGCACTGTGGAGGAGGCCAAGGGCGGAGCCAAGACCGGCGGTGTCACCGACGTCGAGAAGGTTCAGCGAGGATGGAGGCCAAGGACTTTATTGTGTTCTTAGGCGTGTGTATGTGTTTTGATGGTTGAGACTAGAGAACTGCTACGATTTTGCCACTCTTCACTAGAGTGGAGCCATCCCTCCTCTACAACCAGCCAGGGCATAGCGAGTTAATTCGGTTTTACGACACAATGGAGAGGGCATGGACGCAAGGTTGGTTTCCTCATGATCACGTTTCTGTAGCCATCTTTCATGCATCAAGCATATGCTTATAGCGCAAGTATGCACACAACACACATTTCTAGCCTTCTATTCTTAGATACATATTTTTCAATCGCGCGGGTCACTGACAAAAGATGGCAAACATTGAATTACAGTCATTTGGTGCTGAAATAATCTTATATAACATTATTATTAGACAAATACAATAGCCGAGCTGACATAACTATGAGAGAAGTTGTACATAACTAGTTTGATATTACTTCTTATGTGGACCCTATACTCATACTACACCAAGAAGACCTTCACCTAAACACTAATATAAGAGACCAACTCTATATGGGAACTTAACTATTTATTCACCATAGCTTAGTACAACACATTACTCTTGCATTTTTTATAAGGCTATCTGACCATGACACTGCAACATTGCCATCTCCTACTTGAGACCTTTTATGCCATGGTGGGGGAGGGTAGTACCTCTATTTATAGGACTCCATGGTTCATATGATTTTTTCATGTGTCATCTTCTGCACACTTTTTTACAAATATCTAACTCTAGAATTTTCTTCATACTTATCTAACCATAAAAATATTTAATTTCTA
Organism: Panicum virgatum; assembly: GCF_016808335.1. Classification (NCBI taxonomy): domain Eukaryota; kingdom Viridiplantae; phylum Streptophyta; class Magnoliopsida; order Poales; family Poaceae; genus Panicum; species Panicum virgatum. The sequence goes on from NC_053146.1 coordinate 3,856,855, forward strand.
AGGTATTCCATATTTCACCATCAGAGTCCTCATGGAGGTGGCTATTATGCTACTCACTTTCAAGGACAAGGAGGTCAAGGATGGTGTCATGTACGAGGTCACCACCGGCGTAGAGGAGGTTGAGAGTGGTATCAAGGAGGTTGGTTGCGACCCTGTCAAGTACGAGGCCAGCACCGGCATGGAAAAGATCGAGAGCGGCACTAGCACCGGCACGGAGAAGACCGAGAGCGGCCTCAAGGAGAAGACCGGCGGCAGTGGCGCCTCCATAGGGGAAGCTGGCAGCTGCACCGTGGAGGAGGCCAAAGGCGGAGCCAAGACCGGCGGTGTCACCGACATCGAGAAGGATCAGTGAGGATGGAGCCAAGGACTTTATTGTGCTCTTAGGTGTGTGTATGTGTGTGGCGGAATCACCCAAAATATTGGGGCCGGGTGCACTGATCTTCGTTGCTAGGCAACTCAGACCCAAATCGGCACGCACCGGTAGTTCCTCGAGTGAAGCCTCGATAAAAGCCACGCTCTTCCAGGATCGCACAGACAACACCCACACGAAGGTGAGCCAAGAGATTACAACACAGATCATTTCATACATCATCAGAGTTTGCAGTGGAAAGTAAATTTATTACAAAATCATATTCAGAGTAGCGAAGTACTACAGAGTTCCAAACTACGCAAATTATTCAAGTGTCATTGTCTCAGCTGGAGTAGTAAAAGACATCTAGCGAAACATGTGATGCATCAATAAAGCCCATACGAAACACGTCACTCAGTGGGAGGGTGATCAGCACCAGCTGAAGGGCCATCCCACTCAACAGACCAGCCCAGAGGCAAAGTACACGGCCAAGTCAGACTCGCAATCATATCCTCGAAGTTAGTACCTGAAAACAGTGCCACAAGCAAGGCTGAGTATACTAATACTCAGCAAGACTTACCCATCACCGGATATACCTTAGTCCGATAACTAGACATGCAAGACTTTTTGGTTGGTGGGGTTTGTTTTGCCAAAAACGCCACTAAAAGTAGATCCTTATTTTCATATTTTACCTTTACCGTATTCTAGTTGGATTAACCATTCTAAGTTTGCATCTAACTCTACACAAATATGGTAGAGCAACCCTTTATTCATCCAACAGTATTACATCATCAAGTTCCACTTGTTACTCTATGTGACCGAAATTGTTAAGCAGTCTCATGCTATGAGAGGCGGATGATTTCGAATCAAATTTCAACCTGACCAGGGGAACCTAACGCTCACGCATGGGGATCGACTTTGCTTTCGCCCATGCTACTGTTCCCCTTTCTTCTCCAGTCCATGGACACGGGGTACCCTCCCCGACTACAGAGTCCGACCACTCTGCACCCGTACGTCGCGAAAAAAATAAACTGTAACACCCCGGTGTTAATCATGATGCTAATATCATGTTCAATCACTAATTAAGGTTAATCACCATCATTAGCGCTAATCGAGTTCGCATAGTGAACTTTGACGTAGGCATGCTCGACCCCGTTTTCCTCTATGATCCGGGTCTCGAATTAACATTCGCCCAAAACAAAAGTTGTAGATCTTCTCTTCCTCTACAACTTCTATTTTGGCCAAATTTCAAGTTCCTATATGAAATTTTGAGTTTCAACCGGTCAAAATTGAGTCAAAATGATTCAACCAGGTTCCTATGTCGCATTGTGCCCGTACGAGCGCCCATGCCGCGATCGGCGACGCGCCGGCGACGCCACGAGTCGGTCATCGCGGTGAACCTCATTCCCCGTGAGCCGTTCTTAACCGTGCGCGAGGCCTCATCCACTTTCCCCGTCCCCTTTCTTCTTCCTTGCGCTCGCGTTGAGCTGAGCAGAGCTGGGCGCCGCCACTCGCCGCGCCGGCCACCCCCATGTAACCTCGTCCTCCACCTTCACCGCCCCTCCCTGAGCCCGTTTATCCTTTTTCCAAGCCGAATCGACACCGCCATCGCCGGCCGCCATTGATGGCAGCCCGGAGCTCCGCCCCTCTCTGTCGATCTCCTATCTCCGGCCATCCTCCGCTCAAATCGAGTGTGCGCTGATCTTCCTCGCGACCTTCTCTACCACCCCGGCCTTTTTCCCGCCCAATCCCGACGCCGCCGCCGCCGGTGCACCGTCGTGCCGCCGTGGCCACCTTGCACCGCTGCGCTCGCCACCGCGGGCCGCTCCTGCGCGAGCCCGCGGGCCGCCGCCGTGTGATCCGGGGCCGGCGAGCCTTCCTGGCCGCGGGGCCGCTCCGCCCCTCCGCCGATCGGCCTCGCCGCCGGCGCGCGTGCGCAAGCCCAGAGCAGAGCAGGGGAGCTGGGGGCTGGGCTCCCACTGACATGTGGGGCCCAGCCGTCAGCCCTTTTTAAACTTTGTTTTGTTTTCCAAAAATCTTTATTTCGGTTGAAACTTTGAAAATGCATAACAATTCACAGAAAAATGCAATAAATACAAACTCAATTTTGTTAGCTTCGTGAAATTCAGAACTTCATAGGAAAATTATCCTTGCTTGTGTTACATCAGTGTTGCTTGTGTTATAAATTGCTTTGTGCTTAAGCTTAATTAATTTATTTCTGCAGCTATAGTGGTCCAAAAATTTTGAAACTTTTGCAGTAACTTACTTTTTACTAGTGTAGTCCATTGTAAAATTTCTGTATGCATAAGCTTTATGTGAGTTTGCATTTATTTGTTCCTAGCTGCAGCTTTTCTTTATGTTGTTAAGTAAATCCTTTTATGCGTTTGTGCTTTTCAGTACTTTGTTATCAGTGGTAATTGTTTCTAGTCATGTCTTTCTTTTTAGTACCTCGCATTTCATCCTGAGTGCCTTGCATTATTCTATGCACCATTTTACTTATTGCATGGCATCTTTTTCATACATGTAGACACCGCGAGCGAAGCTGTCTACTAGTTGGTCGCTGAGCCGATCTAGGAGCCGCAAGAAGGGGAACCGCAAGCCGAAGCCGCCGTCGAGCCAGATCCAGAAGAGATCGTTAACCCCGCTGATCTGCAAGGCAAGCCCCAGAGCATAACCCATAATTTCAGTATATTAATGTTTATTTAAGTATTTGTGCATTTATGTTATAGGAGTTGTATGAAACCCTAGTATGCATGTTCTCCCTAGGTACCTGAGAGTCTATACTAGTATACAGGAGTCGTTAGAAATGCTCTGCTAAGTAGGATCTCGGTAGAAGTCGAGTGATTCCTGTCACTCGCGAATTTTGAGATCTTGTTCTTATGGCAAGTGGCTTGGAAATGAATCAATAAGGAAAGAGAAATGGAGACCGGGCGGAGAAGAGTTGGTTCGGGATAAGAAATGTATGGAAAGTAAGTCTCCGTCTGTGTCGGTTGAGGACTGTACCGTTGTTGGCATTGTTGATCGAGAATTGAACAGTACTAACCACATGCCGGAAGTAGGAGGTAGTCGAAACCGGTAAGGTGTGTACCGCTTTACAACGATAGTTTGAATTCCGTCCTGCTACGCTGGGCGTGGGAGTTGGCGGGTGTTGGATAGGATGTCGCCTCCGGGTTCTCCGGGAGTTCACCGCGAGGGGCCCGTCACCTGGGTTTTAGCAGGCGTGGTTCAGATGTCGTGGTAATGATGGAAACAGTTGACGCGCGTTTCCCGACGGGGCTTACATGTGTCGTGTTGGTTGGGTCCACCTTGCAAGGTTAAATCGGATCGATTCGCCGTGACTCGCGGATATGAGAGCCGACGGGGTACTAAGATCACCCTAAAAGATGTGAACACATGTTAAGGCAACCGGGCCCACGAAGGCCCACGGCCTCCTTCCAATATGGAAGAAAGTAAAGAATTCAAAGAAGCCCAGCATGCGGCCCATTCGCATCCCTCTCGAACCCGCGGGGCAATCTCCGCCTCGCCCGAGGGCTCCCATCGAGACCCTCGACTGCGCCCCGCATCTCCGCCTCGCTCGAGGCCACCCCTCGGCGTAAGGGACAAACGGCCCTGCCGCTCATCCGCCCGTCGTACGGAGGCATTAAAAGCCGACCACTCCTCCACAGTGCCCCGGACAGACGACGTCAGGCCCCCATTCCCCACAGTGGCTGTGACCGGGGTCCCATCCGCCAACTCCGGTCACTGCTCCGCCATCCCTGGTGCTGTGCCAACATTATGAGATCTGCGACGTGGGACAAGACGCGCTCGGCACTGCTCCCGTTACTATTCTGCCAACTCCGGCCGTTCGGACTCCACCTCATCACACGCATGGCCCCGGACCCACCTCCTGCTTGGGAAGGGGTCCGGCGATGCCACGTGCCCCTCCAGGAGGGGCGCTCAGCACACGCAGCCGAAGTCCCGGACCTCCCCCCTCGAGGGGTCCGGGACCTCCACGTGTCTCCCGGACCTCCTAGTGTGCATCCCAGCACTCCGTCTAGGGGTGTCTGGGACCGCCGCATGCCCCACCACCGATGGTGCACGCGAGACATTGACCTGCAGGGCCCACGGAACGCCACGTCTGGAGGACCGTACACCCTACAGCGACGACCACGCCGCCTGCTGGGCCTGGCAGGATACTGGCGCGATCTCCGCAAGACCACGGATGACATCCGGGACGACTGCCGTGCCCGACGCCATGCCCCACAGTGTACTTCCTACAGTGTTCAACCACTGCACCCCCGCGATTCGGGAGAAGACGACGACTTCCACCATCCCCTACTCATGTACACCTCCCCTCCTTATAACTATAAAAGGAGGAGGCGGGCTTCCTTGAAGGAGGATGGTCACCTACACTCGCGATCATCGTCACTCTCTCAGCACCACTGAGCACTCACCTCAACCGACTCCTCTTCTAGCAGAGACTTGGGAGCCTCCCTCCCTCTCTCGGCTCGCTTGTACACCCTACTACAAGCACTCCGGGTGCAAGATAATACAGTGCCCTCGCACACCCCTTTGCTGGACGTACGGCCCTGTGGCCGGAACCAGGATAAACCCGTGCGTTACTGTGTTGCCTCTTGCATCAACATTTGGGACGAGGAAACACGCAGCATTTACTAGTTTGGATCCGAACCCCCGGGTCAGGACACCGACAATTTGTATTCAAAACCTTTATGTAAAACCCTTATTGTAAATTAATTTGAGAATCTCTGTATGCTTGTATCACCTGTGCTCGTCTTCGTGCGAGTCTTCTAGTGCAATTGTGATCCTGGAGTACAGTAGTTTAATCGGGAATTACCCGACGGACTGCCGGATTACACCGTTTTAAGTGCGTGGAAACTTGATTATTCATGAAGATGATAGTTAGCACACTTAAGCCGGTTTAATTTGGGCGAATCTTCTACATAAACCCTACTTATACAAAGAGGGTACCAACGTTCCACGTGCTGGTCCGATCAGGTACTTAAGTTTACCGATTACTATATTTCTAGGCATGTGGCTAGTACTTTCAAACGCTTAACGAAATGAGCCACACACCGCGACCTTAACCAGTTTCGACTACACCAGCGGGATATCACAACTACACAACCCCGCCCGTTGTCCTTATATTTCAGCAGTAATTAAAGTCAGTCAAATCCTATATTCTCGCGTAAGGCTGGAAACCTCTCGACTTCTACCGTTCCTAGTTAGCGGGGCAACTAGTCGAGAAAAAGATCCGGATAACAAACATAGGTACCTAGAGATTATTCATCTAAGGTTTTCGATCAACGCCTAAGAAAAACGTAAGTGCGCAAATAAAATTATTACAACATATACGAATAGTTAGATGAATATAACACGGAAAATAATGGGTTATGCGCCGGGGCTTGCCTTCTTGGGCACTGTCAAACTGAGAGTCCTCTGGGGCTTGGCCCAGGTCTTGGTTCAAGTTAGTACAATTAAGATCAACAGACTCTGCAGTAATCGAATCCGAAGGAACCAACTCGTAGTCACCGTCAGCGAGATTAACCGATTCTATATGCAATGCAAAGATTTATTATTACAACATCATATGACATGTCTTTCCTTCACGATATAGTTGCAGTTCAACAAAATATTAATTCAGTGATGATCTTGTGATTTCATTTCATGGGCAGTCATTTATGGAGTAGAACTTATATTTATGTTACTTCATGAATGAGTGTATTGGGGTGTTTAATTTCCTAGACCTAAAACATAAGCATAAGTTCACTATTTAATAACAGAAAATCTACTCTTGAACTGGTGCTGAAAATTTTATGTAGAACAGATCAGATAGACTACCATCTACTGTAAAATTTTTAGCTTTTAAAAGCAAGGCATCTAACCATGAAAAATCATCTAATCAGAATAACCTAGAAACTTCACGAATTTGCACAGGTTGTTAGATATGGTTTCTGAAGCTACAAAAATTACAGTAACAACTAGATATGATATAATCAGCACTGTAATTTTTCCAGAATTTATCATTTCATGAAACAGGAGTTATAAAATTAACAAAACTAACATGCTAGCAACAAACTTAATTTATACAGGGAGTTCTACCCAGGTTATAGATCTAAAAATTTTACCAGAGTCTAGAAATAGCCTAAACATGTATCAAGCCTTAATTCTACCAGATCAATTACTTATGCAGTAAACTATATATGAACTTGCATATTTATTTGAGATTCAAGATGACCAGTACTGCATGTCAAAACTTTACTACAGAGAGTACTCATACTAACTAAGAACATGTCCAAAGATCATGACCAGATATGAACTATTGCGTCCAGAACAAAAATAACAAATCTAGGCATGATATCACAAGCATGACTTATAACTGTAGAAATACTAAGTAAAAGGAGCTTAAACATTGCAGGTATGGTTACATGGTTAAAACAAAGTTCCAGAGATAAATCTAGATTTTTCTAAACACAGGAGCTATATACCATGAATTAAGTTCATCAAACAAGCAATAAACAAAATATATAGCAAACTAGATCTAAAATTTCTCAAACCTGTAGATCAGCAAGAGTTCAGTAGCATGTTCATCCAGGAAAAATTTCAGGACTAACCCAGGTCTATTTCACCAGCATTAATACATGAAGTTAACTAGTAGATCTATGGATCTTGCTCATTTGAGGAAGTAAACAATTTCAAACAGAGCTCATATTTTTACTAGATGTTTCTAACAATACTAGGATCAACATTTCCAAAAATCAGCTCTAACCACTTAACTAAAATACCAGAACATTTATGGACTATTTATTCTAATCTTTTTCCTAGATTAAAATTTAGACAGATTTTAAAGATTTGCATATAACAAAACTTGTAGATTTCATTGCAAGGATTCCAGAAGATTTGGATTTATATTTTTCCAATTTTTCTACGAATTTCTACACATTTTCAAAGTTCACTGGATTCTTGGTCTTGAGTTCATGTAACATTTACGGTTTAAACCCTAGAATCAAGTTTTTATATTACAAATAGGTCCATGGACCCATGTACTCGCACGGAAACCAAGCGATTCCGGCGAGGTCCGTCTCCGGCGGCATGGGAGAGGTGGGGGAAAAGGGTCAGGGCTCGATTGCGAACCTAGGGGTGGTCGGGGTTGGGCCGGAGGGGTCGGAGGAGGCGGCTCCACGGCGGAGCACTAGTGGCGGAGCTGCGCGTCCAAGTCCGGCGAGCTCCGGCGAGCTTGAGCCGGCACGGCTGGGTTTGACAGCTCCACAGGAGGTCGAGGAAGGTGTGCAGATGCTCGTCCCGGGCAATGCAGGGACGGAGGGGGCTCGTCGGTGATGGAGGAGGAGGCAAAGCAAGGGAAGGAGGCAAAGGCGCGCACGAAAGCCTTGATGGGGTCTTTATAGGCCAACAGCCTTAGCAGGGAAGGAAGTGAGGCCTAGGGGAGTGCGAGACCGGGGGTGGCGCGGCCGGCCGGCGAGGTGGCGGTGCTGGACAGCTGGGCGGGCGGCGTGGCGTCCGTTCGCGGCAACTGGGCCGCGTGCCTGCGCGAGGAACGGCCAGGGAGCATGCCTGGTGGCGCGTGTAGAGGCCCTCGGGTCCATTTGGCCGAGTACGCACCGTGGACGAGGTCCACCGGCGGCGTACAACGCCGGAGAGAGGTTGCGGCGCGAAAACAGAGCACCGGGGCCTTTTTGTAATTTCTGATTTTCCTAGGGACCTCTTTGTAATCTAAAATTTTCTGCTATGTCCTGTACTCAAATGAAAAAAAGTGTTGAATACCAAACTTGTGTAACTTTTCAAGACCTACAACTTTTGTTCTAGACAAATTTTCATTTGAAGTTCACAGTTTGAACTATTTCATAATTACAAACTTACAATAAAGGGATTTGGTTTTTATTTGATTTTTGAGTGGATTTGGCTAAAACTTGAATTAGGCACATGTCATTTAATGTACTAGTTTCAGCCCAAGATTATTTTTGTGCATAGATTCAAACATGATTTGAATGTATTTTAATTATGCTTGCCCTCACATACATACTCCAAAAGGTGTGATTTGATTTAATTTGACTTTTTCTTTTGTATTTTAATTCTTTAATTCTCTTCTATGGTTTAGATGAATTAAGTTGACCTTTTAGTGTAGAGACACCAAAGGTGTCACAATGTGTTTCATTTTGCCACTCTTCACTAGAGTGGAGCCATCCCTCCTCTCCAACCAAGCAGAGCATAGCGAGTTAATTCAGTTTTACGACACAATGGAGAGGACATGGATGCGTGGTTAGTTTCCTCATATCACATTTCTATAGCCATTTGTTCATGCATCAAGTATATGCTTACAGCACAAGTACCCACACAACACATATTTCTAGCCTTCTAAGATACATATTTTTCAATCGCGCAGGTCACTAACAAAAGATGGCAAACATTAAATTACAGTCATTTGGTGCTGAAATAATCTTATAGAACATTATTATTAGATAAATACAATAGCCGAGCTGACATAGCTAGAGATGGCAGGCAAACTCAATCATCCGCGCACAAAACTACCCAACTTTTTCCATTCCAACAGACCACATGATGGTTTCTGAGCTCTCCACAGCGACCTATTTCACAAATCACAGAACCAGTGTCGTTCAAGTAGACATCCATCAGAACCATACGAGCAGAGACAAATTGTTGGCAAATTTCGAGTACACCAAATGTGAAGCACCAAGGATCAGCTCCTGCTGTGGTTTGCCCTTTTGAGCAGCTTCCGTCTGGGTGGGGCGTGATCATCCTGCAACATGAGACACAATGGAATGCGCTAAAGAGGGCTACATGATTAAGAAATTTGCTGAAATGTGCAGCCAGCCAGCAAGGCATGAGCAAGATGATAGCATAATTTGACAGAACCGATGCAGCCCTTACCTTATATAATGAAGCCGCAGAGTCTGATTGCCTTGTCTGATTCTGAGCTTGGCCTACAGACTGCAGTGTCTCAATGGCGTCTACTGTGAGCTGCCAGCCAGAAAGCGCTGTGCTCGAACCAGTACTAATACAACATGCAGCAGCAACATTTCCATTTACCCATGGGCAGTAATTGTTGTGGTGTTTTATTGGATCAAAATCTGGAAGATCTGTTTCATAATCGTTTTCTCCATTTGTTGCTCCTGACAATCAAATGTAAGAACACGATGAATGCCATATCTAAATAAAAATATAGTTCTGCTGATGAAAATGCGCTGGAATGGCAAAAACAAACATGCATAAAGAATGGAAGAGTGCAGTTAAGAAAATTCAGCAGTTTGATGAAAATTAAGACTATTGTATGAACATAATCGCCTATGGCAAATACAAAGCTTTTCATGAGCAAGACGTGAATGTAGTTCAACAGAAGGGTATATGCACCGTGTAAGCACAAAAACTAACAGTAAATGTATGCTAGTGAAAAGTTAGATGAAGAAGTACCTAGCCCATTTCCTGGATCATAATCATCATTAGTCAGCATTATACCAGTGACTTCCTCTTTCGATGCATCAACGCCAGAAAAAACTCTTGCATTGCAAGAAAGAGAAGGATGTGCACTATTCTCAGGACCTACGGCATGACTCATCTTCTCTCCACTCTCAACAGAATCAGCTTTAGTTGAACCACAAACTTTTGACCCACTGTCAGCTCGAACCGCTAACCGAGATGCCATATCTTGGCTATCACCATGAGGATCTTCTCGACCAACTTCTTCAGGGGCAAACTCATCCATCAACGTAGGTCCAGGGGCTGACTCGCCAGTGTGGCCCATAGTCTCAATGAGCTCAGGAACTGGATCAGCGTCTCCAACAACGCTACCAGTTTTATGCTCAGAAACATCAGTCCCATGAATTTCAGCTTCATGACTTGCACCCATCCCGACACTCCCTCCACTAACCCCCAGGCTAAACTGATCTCTAGCAGAGGCAGGCGTCGTTTCTGCATTGAGGACTTCTTCCCCTCCATTCATACTACTGCCCCCTATCTCCCTTGCATTACTTTCAGTTTCAGGAGCAGGCTGTACAAAACTGCTTTGCTGTGCTTGGTTGCTATAATTGAGATCCAATGCCTCACTCATTCCACCACTCCTGAGTGCACTAGAAGGCTTATTAACATCATCACCATCACATGGATGGTATTCAACACTCTCCATTGAATTTTCCTCTGCACTGTGAACAGTATCCATTGCAATAACAGAAGATTCCCTCATAGAATCCTTTGGAAATGTGTTGTGAAGGGCAGATGGGCCCTCAGCATTAGATGTATCGAACCTATTAACATCTATATCCAGATCAAAGCTTAAGTTTCTGCTGGGACCAGCTCCTGAAGAAGATGGGCGATTGATGTCAAAAAGATTAAAACCACGAGGCCTTTTGTTCCGAGCACCAGAATCATGAGCGGCATCATCAACTTCATCACCATCACGGTCAATGACGGTTCCTTCTATGCTGTCAGCAGGCTGAAGCCTGTTTATTGGCTTGTCAGCTGTGCTCCCACCTTCCTCAAGGTTACGCTTCCTTGAACTGGGGCCCCGAGATTCAAATGAGGCAGCATGGCCCCCAAGCTCGCTTCCAGTAGGCTGCCCAATGATGAGATCTCTTCCCATTCCTCCATAATTGAAATGCCCAGGCATCGGGGGCAATGCAGAATAGTTAGATGGCAAACCTCCAGCCATTGTCAAATTTAAGTCAACTTGTGCATTTGACACAGACTTCTGCTCATCAGTACCTCCCTCATCACGTCCTTCAACATTTTCTTTTTCCGCTCCTTCAGCAACCAATCCATTGATCCCACTAGTAGCACTAATTCCACGGGTCAACACAGGCTTCCTACCTGTATCAGGCATGTCGATGTTATTCAGACTAAAATGAGAAGGGCGTGGCACAGATTTGAAGTCCCAAATTCTCACTGTAGCTCCACATAAGCTGCAATCCAGCAAAGGTGATCTCATGCTGCATCCAGAATCTTTGACACGCATTTTGCCTTTTCCCTTCTCTTTCTTAACTGATGCAGAGTATGAACTTTGACGGTGCTCAGCAAATTGAGAATGAAATTGGCCATCTGGTTCAGCTGAGCCTGCATTTCTGGCAGAGCGTGTCGAATTTTCTTCCCAATCTTGAACATTTGGAAGCCATCTAGGCTCCCATCCACAAACGCTAATAAGCTTCTGTGCCTATATCAATCAGATGGGAGTGGCCTAGATCAAATAAAGCTACGAGTTCTGAAAAAAAATACAGCAACAAAAAAAGGTAACAAAGAAGGCTCAATGACAAGAGATAATACTTGAGAGTAGCAGCAGGTTTCATCTTGTTGGTTGATATCAATTCCAGTTGTAATGTCTGTTCTATAACCCAGCTCCCCAGACAAAATTGTAACTGACTGGGATAATATACGATCAATTTGAAAGCTTCTAGTGAGCTTCATACTCTCAATTGCAGACGAGGCAATAACAGGAAGAGATACAAACTGCAACAATCCGTCACATCGATCTTTAAAACCACCAACAAGAGCTGATGGGGTAAGGTGGAACTGGACCAGGCTATCAGCACAGCTATTCCCCCTCCAGGGACAATCATTCTGGTGTGATGCATCAAGCTGCTCAGCAAAAGCTTCCCCAGCATTTGCAACTACAACATCACATAAAGGTCAAGGAAGTTAGGGCTCACAGGACAAACTTTCATTTTATGAGGAAATACTAGCAATATATGCCCAGCTTAACTAAGTAGCAAAAAACAGAAGTAACATCAGACAGAAATTTAGATATTGTGGCTCTATCAATAACTTAAAATAGTAAATCAGCACTAAGAACCTAAACTAACTCCTATTACCTTCCACAGATAAAGTAGCATAGATGTTCAGACTGAGAATGCTAAATAATATCAGGTGTCATAAGCAAAAAAATTCAGCCAATATCAATTGTCCAATAATATCATTTTTTGCGTCAAGCTTCTGGTGTCCTCTGTGACAGGAGGGTGCCACAAAAGCTAAAAGGTAAGTTCTATAGGACAGCGATTCGTCCGGCGATGTTATACGGTGCTGAATGTTGGCCTACAAAAAGGCGACATGTCCAGCAACTGAGTGTGGCAGAGATGCGGATGTTACGGTGGTTTTGCAGGCACACAAGGAGAGATAGAGTCCGGAACGAAGCTATTCGGGAAAGGGTAGGGGTGGCACCAATTGAGGAGAAACTTATCCAACATCGGTTGAGATGGTTTGGACATGTCCAACGGAGGCCTCCGGAGGCGCCGGTGCGTAGTGGGGTGCTAAAGCGTGTTGATAAGGTAAAGAGGGGTAGAGGTAGACCTAAGCTGACTTGGGACGAGTCGGTTAAGAGAGACCTTAAAGATTGGGATATCTCTGAGGAGCTAGCTTTGGATAGGAGCGCTTGGAGACTAGCTATCAACGTGCCTGAACCATGACCTTTGTGTCTTTTGGGTTTCATCTCTAGCCTACCCCAACTCGCTTGGGACAAAAAGCTTTGTTGTTGTTGTTGTGATCAATTGTCCAATAAACTCAATATTGTTAGGTGTCAGATAGAAAGATTCGCAACAAAGAAAATATATTTATATATGTGCATCCTCTGTCACATAATTTTCACAAGCTAATATCCCTTGTCCATGCGAATAGGCATTAAGCAGCGCCAAAATCTCAGGGCCCTTAAGAGAACAAGCTAATCAAGCAGTTGACCAGTCAGCATTTGTTGAGGCGCATTCATGCATTTGTTATGAAAAAATCAAATCAAGTCAATGCTCCCTTCTGCAGCTTTTTTACTAAAGGAAGCTTACCCATCTTCTGTTGGAAACAAAGTCTACAGGACAACATTGAAGGAGCAGATAAATGCTGGAGATTCCAGCTTTATCATATAAAACAGATTGACTGCAAATAAGTTGAATCACTTTAGCTTGAAACAAACAGGATAAGCAAATTTTGAACTTAAATACTTAATGCCATTTCTTGTCATATGAAGTTTAGAATGAGAACATAAAACACACTCTCCTCCTCCACTGAATTTGTAGAAGTAAATGGTAAATTCAGGAAACAGTTTATTGTTTATTTAGGGGAAAAATCTAGCAATCAACAAAATAAGCGGGAGCTTGCAATATGCAACAGATCATGTAATGAAAGGAAATCCGAGACATTGAACAAGTAATAGTTCCCTTATTTGCAAAATTCACTGGCTCTGATTATTCTCTACAGTTAGTTATGACATCCTTGCACCTAACATGGTAAGGAAAACCAGATAGCTTAACATGAAAAAACATGCATGGAACTTTGTTGATTCAGAGCATACCTTCAGCAGGGGACCAGGATGTCAATGCAGTAAAAATAAGATGTGCACCACATGATTCACACTCAATCTTGTCCACGTCAATGTTCACCCAGCCTCTTTGAGCACAAGCCAGTGAACTAGCAGCCTATAAAAGTTAAGTCAATAGTGTTCTGTTTCAAATAAACAGCTGTGTCTATTTTATCTTCTTTTAATTTCGAGAACTCACAAATGGCAATAATTAAAATGGGGGGTCCTACAATCTAAGTTGGACATTCCAAAGAGAGCATAGACAAACCATACATGTAGACATAAACATTTTTAACTTGCCAGCTGCTTAAAAAGGATATGTTCAAGTTCAATAATGTTTCAATGTAGATCAAGGAATATAGTGGAAAAAAATAGCAAGTTTTCAAGTCAGGAAATCAGACATATTCAAGACAAAAATTACTCCCTACATTCTTTTGTAGTTCACATTTTAGGAGGCAGAAAAGGTTCCTTTTCATTTGATATTATTGGATTTCAATACGAGAAATAACCATATCTTATAAAGTGGTCCTGCCTCATTTATATGCGTTACAATTACAAGTTTGTACACAACAGAATTTAGTAACATAGAAAGAGACATAAGTTTAGTAGGGGCATACATTTGTCATGTGCAATTGCTCGAAATTCTAAAACATCATATATAAGGAAAAACAGACGGAATAACATTGTAGCATATATTCTGATAGGAAACATATGCCTTAGCCTGAGATTGACTGCCATAAGCAAGTTTGTCACAGTTCTGATAATTCAATTGTTCCAAGCCAGCATTTAGGGGGGATGGGGATTCTAAGAAAATGTACATAGGAAAGTGCAAGAAAAATACCACGTCAGAAATCATCAGTTGATGACTGGTCAGTTTAAAATTTACAATACAACTAGCTAGGAAGAGTCCTGTAGACAAAGAAATGACCTTTGGCTTAGAAGCCCATGTTGAATGCTTAAACATGGCCAATCGACGAAGCAAGTCGCCTCGTTCCCACGGTCTGCATGATGATTGAAAGAAATCCGCAGCAGCTCCATCAGCATTAGTACTAAGTGCGGGCTGAGAAGCAGGTGGAGCGACATGAGACGACCCCGCCTTGGAGACTTGGTCACTGCCTAACCAATCTATGCTAGCTACAATAGCTTGTGCAGGAGGTGATGAAGCACCAGCGGAGCTGCAAAGAAAGGGGGAAAAGGAACTTTAGTACATGCAGGAAGGAAGCAGAATGATACATAGTATTATGGTACATGTTAAGCATATAAAAACACAGAAACGATTACATCTTAGTCCGACTTGGGTTACATCTTAGCTGTACTTGATCCCATTGGCTCAGAAATTGGATATATCATATACTTGAAGGTAAATGAATAAAAAATTGGGTCGATTCAACTGACGTTTTCTATCGCTGAAGTAATAAAACCACAAAAACTGGAGAGCTAACAGTTACATTAGCTCATCATGTTAAGTAGCAAATTCCAGCATCCACCTAAGGTACCAAGACGGAACAGGATGAACAAAGAACCCCCAAAATCACTTGTTTCGACAAAAGGCCGTCGCGAGCCGCACCATGCGTATATAAAAGATAAATGCTACAGAAGCCGCACACTCGATGCCAGAATAACCAGCAAGAAGCCACCTCCCAAATTCCGCACGAGGCCCCACCGAAAAAAAAAAGAGAGGAAATTTTCTCAGATTGCCGGCCCTAGGGTTTAACCAACGCCCCCACCCTCCGACCTGCGCGCCTCGCAGCAACTACTAGGGCAGCGAATCCGGTGCGGAACCTCGAAATCCGCCAGGCCCGGAGCGCCGCGCCGCCGGCGGAACCCGATCCGGCGGCCCCGGCGTGCCCAGCGGCAGCGAGCGGGGCCGCGAGAGGAAGGGTGAGCGTCACCTGGCGACGGGGGTGGGCGGCGGCGAGGCCGAGCGCGCGGGCGGCGGGTCGGGCGGCGCCGCCGACGAGCTCCGCACCTCCTCGCGCATCGCTGCCGCGCTCGCTCGCTCTCGGGGTCGTCGGGGGAGGAGGCCGCGTCGGGTCGGGTCGGGCGGAGGAGCAGAGCTGGCAGGGCGAGCGCGCGGTGTGTGTGAAGAATTTTTTTTTTTGGAGGTGTGTGTGAAGAATCACTGTGATGCGATGGCGATGCGAGCTGGGGATAGCCATGAAAACGACGCAAAAACCTCATTTCTAATTCTGTTTTTATTTTTTTTTGCGGAAATGAGATCGAATTCGAAAAATACGGATACGGAAACAAGATCGAGTTATGCGGAAGTACGGAAAGGAACCAATACGGACGTTGAACCGGAAAGAATAACACGATCAAATATTCTCGAGTATACATTAACAAAATCACAAAATAATATACACATACGAAGTCATTAGTCCAATATTCACTAGTATACCATGTGTTAATATGCATACTTAGTGATTGGTATGTTTTTGTACATATCAATTTTTAGACATATCTTATGTAGATTAAAAACGGGATGAAAAACGGAATAAATACGGGTCAATTCCATGTAAAAACGGGATTCCTCGGAAACGGACGGAGAAACCTCATTTCTACTTCCGTAAATACGGAAACAGAATCTCACAAATACAAAAACTAACAGACAAAAATAAAAAACGGAACAGTCGGAACGGAAATATTTCTGTCCGTTTTCAACCCTGGCTGGGGATCCCTTCCACCTCCACTAGTCCCCGGTCCAAGCGACGACGGGCCCGCGCGCAGTCACTCACTCCATTGCGCTCGCGCCGTTGAATTCGGCAGAAGCTGATGGGCCTTAATGGAGCTCACTTGGGCTTTCGGCTGGGCTCAACTATCGACCCGCCAAACACTTCAAGGACCGGGGGAACAAGCGATAGCTCGGTTGGTGGAGCGGCTGCCAGCAGCGCCCACCGCCCCGCGTTCGAGCGCGGGCTCGGACGGGGTTTTCTCACCGGGAACAGTATTTTCTAAATAATTTTAGATATTTGCCTCTCGCGCATAGAGCCAAAAGGGAATGCGATACACCCCGCGTTCGAGCGCGGGCTCGGACGGGGTTTTCTCAGCGGGAACAGTATTTTCTAAATAATTTTAGATATTTGCCTCTCGCGCATAGAGCCAAAAGGGAATGTGATATTTGCCTCTCGCGCATAGAGCCAAAAGGGAATGCGATACGCCCATCGCCTACGGAGTCGGAGGATTCTGGTGATTTCAAAAAAGACGTGGTGTTAGATCTGTATATATAGTCAGCTGTACCCAGATGAGAGGCACTCAAAAAAAGAGAGAGGAATTTGGTTAACATATACTTCCTCGGTCCCAGATTAATACTCTTGTTTTGACTTTTCTAGAAGAATAATTTTTGCAAGAATAACGCGGTATTAGATTTGTGAGTAGTTGTAGGACTATTTGTACACGAGTGTGTATGTGGTGTGCGTGTGTGGAGTGGACGTGCGTGTGTATGAACAGATACTACAGCTATACCCAGATGAGAGGCACTCAAAAAAAAGAGAGGAATTTAGTTAACATATACTTCCTCGGTCCCAGATTAATACTCTTGTTTTGACTTTTCTAGAGGAATAATTTTTGCATATCTAGATGTATAGTAAAATTAATATTCGCATGGCAGTACTGTGACTGTGAGCATGCATGCCAGCTCCACAGACGACGAGGGAGGGCAGCAGCTTAGTTTGCAGGAGCAGCAGAGTCCATGTGAATTACTATTGAATTCTTCAGGTCATGCGTCAGAGCATCAGGCACCTTCCAAGTGAATCTTTTTTGTTCCGTCAGTGCCTATTTAATAAATAATTTAGGATCGCCATTTTTCCGTATCGGATCTTAGGATGTTAATTCATAACCTCTAGGTGCCTCTTCCACCATGTTTAGTTCAAAATTTTGTACTATATTTTTAAATTATAATTAATTTAAAAAATAATACAAAATTTTAAACTAAAGAGAGTGGGAGGGGCACCAATTAACACCCCCTAGGATCTAACCATGTGGACTATAAACATTGCATTCGGTAACGTTACTTTGATAGTCATATGAAAACTCTGCACATTCTTTCATTCGCATTATCCATACTTTTAGTCTGATGAAAGCGCATCTACACAGAAAACACCTTAAACAGAGAGCAGTCACAAGCTTCTTAGTTCCACCAGTTCCCTGACTAGTTTATCTGCAGCGCTACTTCTAAAAAAACTTGGTTGCAGATCCATCACGCTGTCCTCCGGTGCCGCGCCTCGTCGCCTTCAACGATGCTGCCATCCGGCTTCCACATCACGTCCTTCAGCCCGTTTGAGATGTTGTGGTAGAACTTGTGGAACTCGAGGGTGTCGCCGTTGGACTTGCGCAGCTCCACCATGTACAGCGAAGGCGTCACCTCGAAAACCTTCAGAATCACAAATAGTTTTGTTTCAGTCTAAGCACCAGCCAAGAACAGCAGTACAACAGACCAAATAGCACTCAGGAAGCAGTACCTCTGTTGCAATGGCCAGCTGACCTTTCCTTCCCGGGTTCTCTCCTTGCAGCTTCAGCTGATGATTTAATTCAAGTGAATTCTCATCAGAATAATGCTCAGATCGAATGGAACTATGCAAACAAAGTGCTCCATCTTTATTCTTAACTTCCAGTACCTTGTAGTTGCGCTTCTGCACATTGAAGCCCATGGGTCCTGCGGCTGCTTCAATTTTCGACAGTATCTCATTTGCAGGAAGCCTTGATGCAAATCTTGTTTCTTTCTTAACAGAGCCCTAGTGATCATTGATGGATGTTTGATTAGGTAAAAGTAACCTGGTTGTTGTACTATACGTCTTTATTTTGAATTTAAGTTCAGAGCCACTTAAGAATATGAACATACCGTTTGCTTCTCAAAGAGTGTGCCGAGATTGAGGCCTTGAGATGTAGAGATGAGCTCAAAAGCGTTCATCACTGATGGTCTCTCTTCTCGCCTCTCAACAACAAGCTGTGCTGGGTCCTGCATTAGTTGGACGCAATTTTATTTACCATGCCCATACACTGCATTGCAAGGCACAATATGAACAGCAATAATTCTTAAACTTACGCCAGATTCGTCAAAAATGGAGTTGACATCATCTAAATTAACATCCACTGTCTCAAATCTGGGAGGCTGATACCCCTTCTTGAACCACTCATTGTTAATAAGCTCTGCAATTGTTATCCTCTGCACAAGCCATAAAAAATTATATGAGTTACCTATCATGCAGAATATATTTTGAACAGAATGGATGACAAAATGGTGACAATGAATAATAAAAATACAGTGTTGGGATTAGGATCTAATATCTTCTTGATGAGCTTCTTCGCACTTGTGGAGAACCAAGACGGGCAACTGAAATCTGCCTTGAAGATCTGCATGAACGGTCAGACTAAGTTTCAAGCACCAATTGAGCAAAAGGAAAATCAAGGGCTTCTTGCCATGGTAGAGAGTGACCAACCTTCTTGTAAAGCGACATAAGGTTCGAATCTTCAAACGGGAGGTACCCTGCCATGAGGACAAAAAGAATCACCCCACATGACCACAGATCAGCCTTGGCTCCATCATACCCTTTGTTGTTTATAACCTGTACATTCAACAGCATTGAAACATGAGAACACAACATTTAATCAAATGAAGTTGAGCAGATAATTTAAATCATGGATGCAGCGAAGTACCTCGGGAGCAACATAATTAGGAGTTCCACATGTTGTGTGCAGCAGACCATCCTCCTGCAAGTTAACAAAAGGATATTGAAAAATATTGCAATCATCAGGTGAGAGTGCAAAAATGGAATCAACACTGAAACGCTAATTATTTCAAGATAGCAATTTGCCCTTTTTTTGCGAGGACAAGCCATTTTACTTACTCGGACTTGTTGAGATAGTGCACTCAATCCAAAATCAGACACCTTGAGTGTGCCACTAGCATCAAGCAGAAGGTTTTCAGGCTGAAACAAAAAAGGTAAATCGCTATCAAACACAGTTTCCTGCTGAACCTGCAACTGTTATCTATATAAACTGTAAAAAACACTCACCTTGAGATCACGGTGGTAGACGCCTCTGCTGTGGCAGTAATCGACAGCATTGATCACCTGCTGGAAATACTTCTTCGCATCATTCTCTTTCAGCCTTCCACGGGAAGCCTAATTCACAGAACTCGAGCAAGTTGATCACATGCTCACAGGGAAAATGTAAATTTCAGATGTTGAGAAATGACCAGTACTCACAATCTTGTCGAAAAGTTCACCACCGGTGACAAGCTCCATCACTATGTAAATCTTTGTCTTGCTAGCCATCACCTTCACGAGAGGACACACATAGTTAGTGGACAGGGACACAAAAGGTCGGACAAAAGGTAAAACTCATCGAACAATAACAAAGACAAACAAAATCAGTACTCCCACACAAAGCACGGTATAGCCCAATATTATCATATTTTTTTGGTAAGAATAAAAAAAATTGGTTTTAGTGGGAAGAAGCACAGGAAATTCAGGCTTGAGCCATTTCTACTCTGTTTTCCTAGTTCAAGGGTGCAGAAACCTCAAATCCATTTATCGAACGATTTTCCGTATAGGATTAATGCTTGGAAAAAAAAAGTGTACCTCATACATCCGGATGACGTTGGGATGCCTGATGAGCTTCATGGTCGAGATCTCACGCTTTATCTGCAGTTGCAAACATCACGGGCATCGAAATCAGAAACTAGGCCTCAAGGTCAGAGGGCAAATTTGACCGTCCCAACCAAGAAACGAGTAACGACGCACGCGTCCCAACGAACACGCACGAGACGCGACCGAGAAGACGCCCGTGCTCACCTGCCTCCTACCGCTCCCCAGCGGGTGTATTGGTTGGTGGTAGAACGATGATGTTACTGCTGGAATTTCATTTATCTTTCACACGATTTCAATTTCATATTGGTGGTGATTTGAGAAAATCTGTGAAAGAAGACAAATTTTTGACAGAGCTGCTTAGCAGCGAAGGAAAGGTCTATAACGGAAAGGAACGTGAATTTCACTTTCGCATAACTTGCAGCCCTTTTCGTACAAAATATCCATAGAACTGATGGGGAACGGCGCGTGATGGAAAGACACAATAACGGCAAGAACTGAGGACCGTCTCTTGCAACGGAAAGCGGTCACGATTCATCTTGAATGAATGGAGAAACAGACACGCATCGAGATCGAGAGAGAGAAATCTCGTCTTTGGCACCAATCTTCAGAGGAGAAAACCAGATGGATGGAACAGGAAGACGAAACAGGGCAGGAACAGAACACGGCGGGAGGGAGAGATGGGGAGAGATCGATGGGCGCGTGTGCATCCATACCTGGGCGATCATCTTGTGCTTGAGCACCTTCTCCTTGTCGAGGATCTTGATGGCGACATTCTCGCCGGTCTCGACGTTCCTGGCGAACTTGACCTTGGCGAAGGTGCCCTCCCCGAGGGTCCGGCCCAGCTCGTACCTCCCCACCCGGGTCTTCCCCACGGACACGCTCATCTTCCGAAAAGACGGCGGCGGCGAGCCGAAAAGACGGCGCCTTCACGTGCGCCCCGAGTGGATGAGTGGATCCGCGGACGGACTCGGCTCGAGGCCTAAGACCTCTTCTTGTCGCAGGGCCTCCACTGCACGAACAGCTCCTGGTGCTCCTCCCCCTGCTGCCGCTGCCGCATCAGGCCTCGCTCTGCTCACTCACTCGCGCCTCAGTGGCTGCCGCGGGCATGGGACGGGGGTTCGGGACTAGGTGGCGCGGGAATCAGGAGGCTAATGGCGGCGGCGGTGGTGGGTAGGGGGAGGTGGGGAGGAGACGGGAGGGGGGTATCTATAGGCGGGCGGGCGGGCGGGCGCGGAGGGGGCGTGGGAGGATGGAGATGGAGAGAACCAGGAGGAGAGCGGAGCGCTGCGCGCGGTCGCGTCGCGTGACGACCGGAGCGACGCGGGCGGCGTGCCGTGGAACCTTCCGGGAGCCTTCTCTGCTTACCGCATCCTCACCTCTCGGTTAAAGCTAATAGTAAATTAGTAAGCTACTATATTTTTTTTCTTTTTTTCATGAAAAAAAAAACTGAGGTTAACAGTTTGGTAGGACTGAATAAAAGTAATGTTTGCAGAGGCAATTTGCCTATACCATTTATAGCATATATGCTTATGCTTACAATACTTTGATACCAGTAAATAATTTGGTTTTGTGGAAAAGAAATAGTCGTTTAGGGGGTAATAGCTTTGTTTACGACTGATCCTCCGCGCGTGTCGTTTGGAGCAAAGTGCAGTCGTGATCCACTGATGCTGACTGTGTGGGCCCGGGAGGACGAAACCGTTGGGGGCACCCGGCAGTGCACCCGGGATGGTTGCTCATTTTCCTCTCCATCTTTTCACTTCACCTAGGTTTTTTTGAAGAAACACTTCACCTAGGTTGATCCTCCTTGGGTTAAAATAGAGAAAAGGTGAAAAGATAGATGCACCATCATTTTTTTTTGTTTTAACAAGAGAAGGCCACAGCGAGGAGTGGATTTCTATGATGAGGAGTGGTTGATGCTGGGGCGTGTTATGTTAGATGATGTGCCTCCCACTGTCCCACATCCTTTAGAAAATAAAATGTATGTTGGTGACATGCGTGCCTCTGGTGCTAGACTAGGGTAGGCTCTTCTGTCTTGTTTTTTCTTGCATCCCGCTTTGCTCAAGTTGGTGCTACAATCGTGCGCACTTGGTTTTATATGATGGCGGTTTGTTTCCAGTGTGACTGGTGACGTCAATTAGTTTCTTTTTTTCCTTATCTTAATATGTGCACTCCATGCTAGCTTATAAAATTGAGTCACGATAAATATTGCGTGTGTGTGCTCATCGGTGCCACGTTTTTTGTTTCTTTGGCACGAGATGACTGCCGACCAAAAAAAGTAACACGTCATTATTTTAGATTATTTTGAAATCTCATAGAAAATACGCACATCAATCCATGATACTTGTCCACATACATTGGCATTGCTTGCTCTAAATCTATCATGTTCTTATGTATATTCGCTTATTTCTTTGTCCCTTGGCGTGATGTCTTTTTTCATTTTAGCTTGTGCTAATTTGCATTGATGTGTATGACAAGTGGCCCTTGCTTATATTAACTTGTGTTCTGTCTTTATTTGAGTTTTTTTTAGTGTTAAATTGGACACTAACCACCTACATTTTGTTAAGCCGCTTTTTTTTTGTCAAATGATCCCTTCTTTTTTCATGTATACGGTGTCCCTAGATTCTATTGCCTCCATTTGTAAGTAAGGATACAATTTGTTATATTCTTCTTCTTGAATTCTCGTGGCGACGGTAGAAGGATGTATGGAGATATTATAACAAGTTTTGAACTATTGGAAATCAAAGTGAAATACCACCATTGAATTATAACATGTAAGTCAACCACTCTGTATGCCGATATATGAAGTGCTATACAAACAAGTTTAGCTATTAACTTGCCATTATTATTGGACAACTAGGTGATGTACTGGATGTGGCCCATTACATGATTTTTTTTGTTTTGGACCAACACCATTGCAAAAGTGCTCCATGCGTAGCCATGGTGAATTACACGTGGGTTGCACAAATCTAGCTTTCACAAGCACAATCACATTCAAGATATCAACTCAACTGTGGTGTTGGATTTGTACGAGTACAATACCAGCACAACATATCTCCCATGTATATTTTTTCAACATTTTGATTGTAATATCCACTGTACTATTTTTAAGAGAACTCTAGTAAAGAGATCGCGATGGGAGTATTTTCTTAAGATAATTCCAACTCTATTATCATTTCAAAATGCCTCCCCAAGTGTGTATTCATTTAGGGAGCCTATTGCTATCATGTGGAATTGGAAGACAAAATTGTTGAAGGCGCCATAGAAGTGTGACCTTTTTAGCTTCTCGTTTCCTCTCCACATTTTTGCTCACCTTGGTTGATCTCTTCTTTGGAAAAAAAATGAGTAAAAATATACTTGTAGAAAATTTTGAGAGCTATGGTGATGCAATAATTTCCTGTTGATGTATATGGTTTATTTTGTGTGATGTGAGAGATGATGTGTCCCCCAACTTCTTTTTGAAAATGAAATGTTCATGAAGCCCTTGACAAAGGCTTGGGTCTTCTATATTTTTTCTTGTACTATCCCACTGACTCATTCTTCATGGCAAACATGATGAGTACTTGGTTTTCTGTGTTGGAGGCTTGTTTTTGGAGCGACGAGTGACGTTGATCAGTTGTTGTTGCATTTGTCGCAACCTATATACTCGGTGCTAGCCGAGTATGACAAATATTACGTTTGAATGCCTTATCATTGCCCCCATCCATGTTTTTTTCCATGCTGAGTGATTGCCATAAAAAATGACGTGTGCCAGTTTTTAGATTGTTGCGAGTTTTTTATAACGTTGGTTAATAATATGCAATAATACAATCAATTGCTTTATTTTTGTGATTTTCATGAAAAGATGTATAGGTATGCTTACACACTAGAACAAACCACTACCATCGATAATAAACTTTCTTTTCGCAAAAAGGTGAAAAAGAAATCCACCCCTACTCAGAAATTAGAACGAGACTCCTCATCGATAAAACTTGCAATTCGTTGCCAAACAAGCCAGCACCAATACAAATACTTTTTTTTGCGGGGAGCACCGATACAAATACAATATTATTTAAATAGATTTAGTTATATACTGTGCTCTCAAATGTGTACTGCAAAACAGTGGAGGTATTCCTTGCCAATCGGATGCCTCGAAAAGTGCCGTAGCCCTGTCCAGAGTTGTTCCCTGCAAGGTGACCGTAGCCAATTGCACACGGGCTGGACAAGTAATCAGGACGCAGATCTTTTCGCAGGCACGTGCATGGTGCATGCTCCAGATGCCGACTACTTGGGGTGTTGGACCTGCTCCAAATCTGGGCTCTAAATTTCTAGTTGAATCACTCTCATCTGTGTACAAATACAATGGATCTCCTGTTCCTAATGACCCACAGGGAACAGTGCTTGCATGTAGTGTACTAAACTTTAGTAAATTATTTTTCATCAGAAAAAACTTTAGTAAATTATTCCTTCAAAGAATCTAACTAGCTAGCCACTCTGCCAATGTAGCTTGGAATAATCAATATTTTTCAATGTTACTATTATTACTCCAATTGTACTACACTTTAGTATAAATTATCCGTGCAAAAGTATGAACGAGAAATTTGGCATCGGGTCGAGGTTTTCGAACATGTATGCATATGGGTAGTGCGGTAGGCCTGCCGTTCGATCTATAGGAAGGGTTAGCCAATCCCAAATCTACTATACTCTACTCTGTTCTACTCTCTCTCTCTCTCTCTCTCTCTCTCTCTCTCTCTCTCTCTCTCTCTCTCTCTCTCTCTCTCTCTCTCTGTGTGTGTGTGTGTGTGTGTCCCTATCCGTGACTTGTTCTTGTTTTTTCATCTCGAGATAGAAATGGACATGTTCTCGGTTTTCACCTAAAAAGGGACGAAAATTCTTGGTTGTGTAACTGGCGTGCTTTATATTTATAGGAACAAGTGTGTGGCTGGGAGAGAGCGTTGTGACTGCACGAAGATGTTACTGGCACGTGTCACTGTTAGTTTCATAGCTTTGCTGGGAGCTGATCAAACTGTCGGTTAGTTTCTCTCCATTTTTTTTTTTGCGAAGGATCGGTTGTTAGTTGATTGCTGCTCAAAGACCAATCACCGTGGCGACAAGTGGCTGCTGATCTATCAATCTAATGACCTAAGCTGATTCCTTCAATACATTTGGTCAATTCAAATGTATTTTTAATTTTAATAGCATGAATTGTATAAGGATTAAGAGAGTACTACCTTGTTTTATTTGCTCTCTGCTGTTTGGAAACCCCGCGCTTAAAGTACACTTGTGCACATGCTTAACCGGCAATTATAAAAGAAAAGCTAGTCTTTATCTGTCTGTTCATGTGCGTACTTAATCATAGCCTGCTGGGAGCTGAAACTGTCGATTAGTTATTTGGTTAATAGACCAATCACTGCGGTGATATTGTGGTTGTTATGCTAGCTAGCTAAAAGCATAAAACCTATCAATCTAGTGACCCAATAATTAAGCTGATTCCTTCCAGTCATTGGTCAATTAAATGGAAATTTTTAGTTACCATGAATAATATAAGAGAGGATTGCTTGTTTTATTTGATCTTTGTTGTTTGGAAACTTCGCACTTATGTACGTACACTTTTGCACATGCCTACATACATCATCCTTAAAAGTCCATTAGAAAAAACTAGTCATGGATCATCTCGTTACTAGCTCTCTATTCATATATCTACGACATACTTTGAATTAAATTAAAATTTACAAGAAGATAAGGCTTTTGTGTAGAAATATGGGGAAAATTTGAGCTGCAAATGATGACTAATACTGAGTCGAGAAGGGGCTGTTAGGTAGAGGAATTTCGATATTTGACATCGAATACGCAGGCCTCACCTCTTTTGACATTAAATTCGTAAGTCTTTCAAAATATAACACTGGGCGTGCGAATTCTTTCGAAACGAGGGATTTCGGCTTTTTTTTCGATTTCGCGAATTTCGTTTAATGGCTTCCTTTCCTAAGCACATGAAATACCCATTTTACCCCTTATCAGATTGGATCGAATCGTTTCTTGCAGTCTGTTCTTCCTCCCCTGCTCATGTCTGCCTTGATCTGTCCTCTCCCGTGTTCTTCTCTCTCTCTCTCTTCACCCGTGCCCTCTCTTCTCTCACGAAGCAACTAGGACCGGTGCTGCCGGAGCGCCGCCGGCCGCCAGCCGCCGCGACCCCCGCCCGCCCGGCCGGCCCGCTGCTGGAGCACCCCCTACCGCTGCAGGTTCTTGCCGCCCGCCCTGCTGGTTCATCCAACAGACAATACTCCACGGGATCTAAGCATCAGCCACGGACTCCGTCAAGGTGCTGATCTGCCCGTTGCTTGTATCCATGGAGATGCTTCAGCTCGAGGTATGGATGATGTACGGGATGCGTTGATCAAATTGCTGAAGCACCAGGGGAAGCACCGAGGTCGTCAGCGGCATCATCTGCGCGGCGGCGGCGGCGGCGGCTGTAGAACAGGAGGGGGCTGGGCTCGCCATCGGACATGGCGTCGCCGGCGCCGGCGCCGGCGTGAGGGTTTCTCTGCGGCACGGCGGGGCGGGCAGCCTGAGCCTATCGTGAATGAACTGGATGAACTGGAGAGATAGAGAGATGAGAGCACGGGAGGATTCGATCCGAATCAAGGGTAAAATGGGAACTTCATGTGCTGAGGAAAATAAAAACATTAACAAAATTCGCAAAATCGAAAAAAAGAGTTGAAATCCCTCGTTTTGAAAGAATTCGCACGCCCGGTGTCATATTTTGAAAGGCTTACGAATTTAATGTTAAAAGAGGTTCAATGTCAAATATCGAAATTCCTCTGTTAGCTTAGTGGTGCGACGTTCGGCTGTGAACCCACCGCTCAGGAGTTCGACTCCCATTTCGTGCAAAAAAAATTCCCCTCGCTAGCTTACCAGGATTTGAGGGAATTTCTTGGCGGAGAAGCTGGTTGCTTCCTCTTAATGAAATGCCGTAAACCCGTCATACCCTAGTCAAGTTTTTTTATGAATAATACTGAGCCAATGACTGCGAAATGGAGAATATTCACCGCATCCTAAGAATATTCGAGAGGATCCACGGCTTCATTGGCGTCTGAATCTTCTGAGACCTAACATGGAAAATAGAATAGACTACCGTTGGATATGGACAGGGTACCGGGCGCTCCAGACGCCGGCGATCAACGACGACCGTACCATGCGTAGGACCGATCGAGGCAGAGAAGTCAAGAACTGAAGCTCCTGCACGATCCAACGTGGCCTACACGATCGTGGCTCCTCCATGTAGAACCTGGCTACCTCACAAAAAATATCGCTAGTGTGTTTTATCCTTTGAAAAGGAAAAAAATGATACAATATCGGAGTAACCAAATTGGTGATCAAGCTGCATTATCCAGTATTGTTGTAGGGATGACGACCAGGTAACAACTGGAGCACGCTACTAGTTAGTGTTTTAATTCAGCTACATGCACTTGGGTTTCTAATCTCGCTTCAGTTTGACTTATATTTACCGGCAAAAAAAAGTTTGACTCGTATTACGAAGTCCCCATCAACTGGATCTATGATTGTTAATTTCTACCAAATCCTTGGTTTATTGTGTTGAATTATCATGGGCGTGTATGCTTGCTTGTACACTTGAGCACTTTTATTGGCACCACAAAATGAAATACATCATCCATCATATAATAAATATCCAGCAAGGCTGAGATTTACTTATACTAATTTAGAATAAACTAGCCTATCAACCCGTGCACCAGATTCTAATTAGAATTAATATAAAAATAAGAATTATAGCTAATAATTATAATTATCTATCTCACGCCTTCTTTCATATATTAAATTCTAACACATACTATAAAATACATATTGTCGGGTACCACGATTAGGGACACCCTAATCGGGGTACTAAGATCGCTCTAAAAAATTCAAACACATGTTATGCGACTGGGCCCGCGAAGGCCAACGGCCTCCTTCCAACTTGGAAGAAAGTAAAAGACTCAAAGAAGCCCAGCATGCGGCCCATTGGTACCCCCTTCGGAGCCGTGGGGCGATTTCCGCCTCGCTCGAGGGCACCCATCGGGACCCTCGACTGCGCCCCGCACCTCCGCCTCGCTCGAGGGTAGCGAACCTACCCTCGAGCAGGCACCTCATCTCCGCCTCGCTCGAGGCCACCCCTCGGCATAAGGGACAAATGGCCCCGCCGCTCAACCGCTCGCCGTACGGAAGCATTAAAGGCCAGTCACTCCTCCACGGCTCCCAGGACGGGCGGCGTCGGGCCGCCATTCCCACAGTGGATGTGACCGGGGTCCCATCCGCCGACTTCAGTCACCACCCCGCCATACCAGGTGCTGTAGCAACACTGTGGGACCTGCGACGCGAGACAAGACAGGCTCGGCACTATTCCCGATTACTATTCTGCCTAACACCGGCCATCCGGACCCATCTCCAACTTGGGAGGGGGTCCGGCGACGTCATATGTTTCCCCAGGGAGGGGCGCCCAGCACGCACGGACGGAGTTCCGGACCTCCCCCCTCAAGGGGCCCGGGACCTCCACGTGTCCCCCGGACCTTCTAGTGCGCACGCCCGCGCTCCGACCAGGGGGTCCGGGACCGCCGCGCACCCCGCTACCGCTACTGCTGGTGCGTACAGGACCCTGGCCCACAAGGCCCACTGAACGCCACCGCGCCGCATATGGGAGACCATACACCAGCGACGATCATGCCACTTGCGGGGGCTGGCAGGACGCCGGCGCGATCTCCGCAGGACCAAGGACGATATCCAGGACGACTGCGACGCACGCCGCCATACCCCACAGTGTACTTTCTACAGTATCCGACTATTGTACCCCGCGATTCGGAGGAAAACTGCGACTTCCATGCCCCCACTCATGTGCGCCGCCCTTCCTTGTGACTATAAAAGGAGGAGGCAGGCATTCTTTAGATGGGCTCGGGCTAGCTGGCTGACTCTCGTTTTCTCTCTCAGAGTACTCTCAGGACTACTGAGCACTCATCTCAACCGACTCCATTTCTAGCAGAGACTTGGGAGCTTCCCTCCCTCTCTCGCCTTGCTTGTACCCCCCTACTACAAGCACTCCGGGTGTAAGATAATACAGTGCCCTCGCACACCCCCTTTGCTGGACGTACGGCCCTGCGGCCGGAACTAGGATAAACTGTGCGTTACTGTGTTGCCTCTTGCATCGTCATCACGTGCTCCGGCGTCGTCTGCGCCGCCGCCGTCTTCTGCGGCAGCACCAGTGCTCCCTAGGGGGGGGGTTCGACCTCGCCATCACCCTTCCCTTTCGGGATGCGCAACGCTGCCGCCTACGCCTCTTCGGTCAGCACTAACTTCACCAAGCGTCAGGATCTGCCGGGTCATCATCTTCTGTCGATCCGCAACCTCGTCGCGTCGTCTCCTGACGAATCCTACCCCGAGACGGCGAGCTCAATCGCCGACGACGTTAACTTCTTCATGAACAACTTCACGGCCGAGGAGGCCGAGGACTACTCCGGGATCCGCGACCCCGACGCTCTCCGCTCGTTCCAGCTGGCGACGGCCTACTGCCTCACCTGCTCTGAAGACTCCAGCGAGGGGGATTTCGATCCTTCCCGGGAGTGCTTCATGGTCCAACTCGCGGACGAACAAAATGACATCGCTCCGGGCGACGACGGGAACAGTGGGGCAGACGCGCAGGTGATCCAACCAGTGGTCCCGCCTGCAGCCCCCTCTTCTTCGTCAAGCTCGGCGGCGCGGCAGGCACAGCGGGCACAGCCCAAGGAGCTTCAAGCCAAGCTCGACGAGCAGCGTCAACAAACCCAGGAGCTGTGCACCGCGCTCGAGCAGCAGCGTACCACGCGTGGTGCACGTGCCCAGGCGGCGGGGTGCGTCGCTCAGGAGCGGATCCTAGCCAACGACAATGTCGACAAACCTCCGGAACTGCAAACGGCCGGCGAAAAGCTCGTCGCTGCGGCCTATCTACTCCAAGCTATGCCCGAGCCATCGATGCCTTCGGGCCGCAACCTGCGCCGCGAAGCACAGGAGCTCATCGAGCAAGCTGCCGTGCAGCAGGCCGAGAGTTCTACGTCTCGTATGAGCTCGAAGGCCCCGGAGCAGGCTGATGGGACTACGCACCAGGACCGCGAGGTTTCTGTGCACACACCACCAGCAGGGAAGGGCAAGGCAGCCGTAGCGCCCGGTGCGAAGGCACCCTCGGTGCACGAGCGCATCGGGAGAGTTCTCGTAATGGAGCGCATCCGTGACATGCGCGGGCACGCTGGCGACGGCGACGCCCGCAACATCATCGACGGCAGGAGGTACACCCCCGGTGGGGTGGACGCTTCAACCCCGAGCACGACAGGGGTGAGTCACCGGAGCCTCCGGGCACCCGGGTGTTCAGCCGGGTGATCCGAACTGCTTCTTTTCCCCCGTGCTTTCGACAACCCAACACCCTCGTCAAGTACTCGGGCGAGACCGACCCTGCAGTCTGGCTCAATGACTACCGCCTAGCGTGCCAGCTAGGCGGCGCGACGGAGGATGCAGTCATCATCTGCAACCTTCCTCTTCTCCTTGCTGACGCCACACGAACGTGGCTCGAGCATCTGCCTGCGGATCAGATCCACAACTGGGCCGACTTGGTCCAGATCTTCGTGGGCAATTTCCAGGACACATACGTGCACCCTGGGAACTCCTGGGACCTCAAAGGGTGTCGCCAAAAGCCCAATGAGTCCCTGCGCAACTACGTGCGGCGCTTCTCCAAGCGATGCACCGAGCTCCCCAGCGTCACCCACGTCGAGGTCATCAACGCCTTCCTCCAGAGTACGACATGCAGGAACCTGGTGCATGAGCTCGCGAGAAGCCGCCCGACCAACACCACTGAGTTGTTCGACACTCCCACCAACTACGCCGCCGGCGAGGAGGCTGTTGGTGCCATCTTCGACGACAAATCAAGCAAGCGCAAGGACGATGCGCCCGCGGAGGGCAGCAACGTCAAGCCCAACGCCCCCGCAAAGAAACAGAAGTGGGGGAGGAAGGGAAAGAAGCCAGTCCCACCGAACCAGCGCGGGTCAGGGCAGGCAGAGGACTCCGAGGAGGCCTTCGCTGCCGCCCCAGACCGCAAAGAGGAGGCCCTCGGGCGTTATGCAACGATGCATCCCTGTCCCCGAAGGCAAGGAGCTGATCCGCGACATTCATGCCGGCGTCTGCGGCCATCACGCCGCGCCGCGCACCCTCGTGGGCAACGCGTTTCGGCAAGATTTCTATTGGCCCACCGCGGTCGCCGACGCCACCGACGTTGTGCGGACTTGCGAGGGTTGCCAGTTCTACACTCGAAAAACACACCTCCCGGCCCATGCTCTGCAGACAATCCCCATCACATGGCCTTTTGCCGTATGTGGACTGGACCTCGTCGGTCCGCTGCAGAAGGCGCCCGAGGGCTTTACGCACTTGCTGGTGGCGGTTGACAAATTCTCCAAGTGGATCGAGGCTCGACCAATCGGCAAGATCAAATCCGAGCAAGCAGTTCTATTCTTCACTGACATCGTCTTCAGGTTCGGGGTCCCGAACTCGATCATCACCGACAATGGCACCCAGTTCACAGGCAAGAAGTTCTTGACGTTCTGCGACAGCTTCCACATACGTGTGGACTAGTCGGCTGTGGCACACCCACAGACGAACGGGCAAGTGGAGCGTGCCAATGGCATGATCCTCCAAGGACTGAAGCCGAGAATCTTCAACAAGCTGAACAAATTTGGCCGGAGATGGCTCACGGAGCTGCCCTCGGTCATTTGGAGCTTGATGACGACACCAAGCAGAGCCACGGGCTTCACCCCGTTCTTCCTCGTCTATGGCACCGAGGCCATACTCCCCACGGACCTGGAATACGGGTCGCCGAGGCTCAGGGCATACCAAGAGCAGCAGAACCAGTGAGCTCGCGAAGACTCGCTGGACCAAGTGAACGAGGCTCGAGACGTGGCGCTCCTCCACTCTGCGCGCTACTAGCAGTCTTTATGAAGGTATCAAGCGCAGAGGGTCCGGCGCCAAGACCTCAACGAAGGGGACTTGGTGCTGAGGCTTCGACAGGACAACAGGGGCCGCCACAAGCTCTCCCCACCATGGGAAGGACCGTACATAATCGCCGAGGTGCTCAAACCCGGCACGTACAAGCTGGCGAACGACAAAGACGAAGTCCTCACCAACAATTGGAATATACAACAGCTACGTCATTTCTATCCTTAGAATTTCGAGCTTTTTGTACATTGTTTGTGCCAGCATTTTCAATTTCCCGAAACAATAAAGAAGTACGCTTTGCTTGTTTATTTTTGGGAACCTTCCGGACCCTCGAGGGCTCGGATGCGCACGAACACTGAGGTACGCTTGGCTTTACCCTCGGCAAAGCCAAGCCTCCCTCGGGGGCTACTACGGGGGGAACCCCCGAACGTCCCCAAAAAATAGCCAATGTTTTTTTCGAAATGTTTCCGTCTCGTCCCTAAGCTTCTCGTATCCTTGGAAGAAACGGACGTGAGGCGTAAGAAACTACGGTACGGGGTCGTCTGAGTCGTGGGGCCGCCTATGCCTCTGGGATACGGCACCCCCCTCACCACCCCACACCTACATTGCTTATGAACGCGAAGTTCCTCGCAGACGTTCATCTAAGTCGCATACGAGAACACAGAAATAAAGTAAAGAAACATAGGCTCGAACGCACAAAGGCCTCGATGGGCCACACAGTCGATTCAACAAAAATAAATCCCTTATATTCATAAGGTACGATTACAGAGTGTGATTGCAATAAACACCAATCTATTTACATGGGCTTCGAGGCCCAGTTTTCCTACAGGCTACCATCCCCCCCCCTTGCGGGCCCTCAGTGGCGTCAAATTCGGCGATAGGAGGGATGTCTGCCTCGAGCTTCTCGGCGAGAACGGTGGCGAACTCCTCCGCGGCTGCGTCGGCTTCATCCATGATGGCCGACGCGGCATCCGCATCAGCATCATCGGGAACGACGAACCCCGACGACACCCTCTGGAGATCCATGAGGTAATGCGTCGACGCCACGGCGAGAGCCCGCAGGACACCGAGGCAGAAGGTGCTCTTGGCGTGTTCGGCAATCCGACCGCCCAGCGCACGCAGGCGACTGATCACCGAACTGCCTGAGACGGCACCCTCCCCCTCGAGCTCTTGACACACGCTCACGGCGGTTTGCTCCAGCTCAGCAAACTCCATTTGCGCCACCGTGAGCACGGTGTGGATCGCTTCCTTTGCCGCAGACTCGTCCGCCACCTTCTGCCTCAGCTCTGAGCAAAGGAAATCAACGTTAGCTACAAAAAGAAACAAATCGACGAAAACTTGAAGGTACTCACCCGTAATACTTTTCTGCGCCTCCTCCCTCTGGGTCCGGGCGGCCTCTTCGAGCGAGGACAAGGAGGCTTCCTTCTCCTGAAGGGCGGCCCCCATGTCCTAGAGGGCCACCTCCTTCCCCTCGAGGGCCTCGCCCATTTCCCGGAGGGTCCCGGTGAGCGCGACCATGGCCACCTCCATGTGGAGGAGCTCGGTCTTTTGCTGCTCGAGCGATGTCCCGAGTCGCTGTAGCTCGGCGCTCTGCGCCTCGGCTTCCCGAGTCTTCTCCTCGAGCGCCGTCCAGAGGCATTGCAGCTCGGCAGCTTGTGCCTCGGCCTCCCGGGCCTTCTGCTCCGCCGCCACCTTCTGGACGTCCCGCTCACCGATCACCCGCACCAATTCCTCTTCTAGCGCCTGCTGACGCGCTCCCAGATCCGCCATCTTCATGTTGGCTTCGATATTCTTGAGCACCAGCTCGGCGTTGTGCTGCCCGAGCTGGCTCATCTAGGAGTACATCCGGGTCATCTCGGCGCTCTTTTCGCGCGAGATGTCCCTCAGCCGCTGCAAGAGGAAAGACATGGGTAAAGACACGTTAAAGTTAAACCGAATCCGAGCAACTTACGGGGGAAAATATTTACCTGGCTGACCTGGTAATCCGCATTCTGATGGAGCTGGAAGGCGCGGTTGAGGGCTTGCAAGATCTCATGACCGACGCTCATCTGCGCATTCCAGGCCTCCTCCTCCTCTTGCTCCTTGCAGAGAAACTCCGAGGGGGGCCCAGACGGGACGATCGCCTCGTGATGGGGCCCCTCGGACGGCCCCGCCTCAAGCACGCCCGCGCTGGCCGACGCGAACTCGACAATTTGCAAGGCGGCGCTAGCCGCAGCAGCGGGGTCGATCTCCATAGAGTCCCCGTACTCCTCGCTGCTGTCCGGCAGCTCCACCACCACCGTCGCCGCGCTCCCTTGCACCGTTGGCGCGGGCACCACCGTGACGGTACCCTCGTCCCGTGCCTTGGTGGGCTCCGAGACGGGGGCTCCCTCTGCCCCTGGCGCCCTCGACGCCGTCTCCTCCTCTGTGGCGCCCTCGCCCTCGGCCCTCGGGGGCTCGAGGATGAGGGTT
The DNA here is from genome assembly GCF_016808335.1 of Panicum virgatum. Lineage (NCBI taxonomy): Eukaryota > Viridiplantae > Streptophyta > Magnoliopsida > Poales > Poaceae > Panicum > Panicum virgatum. Next base: position 3,891,515 of record NC_053146.1, read on the forward strand.
TCCTCCTCTGCTTGGTCGGCAGGGCACTCCTGCGCGCCCCCGCCACTCTCTCCTTCTGCGTCCGGTCGGGCGGCGCTCGCCCTGACCGGCCTCGACTTAGGTGACTGCCAGGGCGGCGCCGTCCACGCCACCCCGGCCGGTCTCCTCGGTGTCGGCAGCCTGAGCGGCTGCTTCGGCACTGCTCTGGCCGGCGTCGCCCTTCTCCTCCTATGCTCGAGCTTGCTGCGCCGCCTGGGCCCCTCGAGCCATGGCCTCCCATAGCTTCGCGGCCGCCGCCTCGAGGTCCACGGCAGGCAGGGGCTGCGGCGCCGTGTGCGGCGTGTTGCGAGCCCCAGTCTTGAGGGCCTTAGCCGGGGCAAGCTGCACCGCATCCTTGGCAACGTCCCCGGGGCTGAAAATCGAGGAACACAAGCTGAGAACAACAGGATCGAGAAATCGAACAAACACGCAGCAGAAACGAAACCCAAGTTTACTTACCCGGATCGAGCACTCATGCTCTACTTCCTCGTAGCATTTCTTCTGGCCTGAGGCACCGTGCCGCCCCTCGAAGACTGCTCCGAGGGCGCCCCCCTCGTGTCGGCCTGGTGACTCGAGGCTACCAGCGCGGACGACTCCGCGCCCGCCGCAGCCTCGCCGCCACGGGTCAGCACATGGGGCGCGGGCGTCTCCTCACCGGCAGCCGGAAGCGACGACTCTCGCTTCGCACCCTTGAGGGTCGGACCCGTCGATGGCTCCGCCACGACCCTTGTGTCTTCCGGCGCCTCCTGCGCCCCCTAGTCGGCATCCCACTCATAGGTGGGCAGGGGGCTCGTGCCCGCAGCTGCGCTGTCGCCCCTCAGAGCGTGGTCCTCGGCGCCCGAGGCCTCCTCCTCATCCTCCTCCGAGGACTCGGGCGTGGCGAGCCGCGGTTTCCCCTCCGCGCGAGCAAGCTTGCACGCCTTGTCGTGCCTCGCCTTCCTTTTCCTCTTCCTCTCGACCTTTGCCTCCGCCGCGTCCTTCCGCCTTTTCACCTTCTCCGCGTGGAGGCGGTTGATCAGGCGTTGTTCCGGGACCGGGGCCTTCGAGGTACCGCACCTCAACCCCTGCAAAGCACGCCCAAGATGGAGTCAGAAAAAGGGGCTACACAACACACAGCGGATTCAGAATCAAACTTACCAAAGAGATGTACCCCGGCTCGGGGCGCATCTTAATCCTCCAAAGGTCCTCGGGATTTTGGGGAAAATCCGCCACTGTGTACTTTGCCCTCCGGGCGGCGGTGGTGTGGGAGAGCAGCCTGAACGATGTCCTCGAGCCCTCCACCTGGCTCCCGGGGGTGAGTTGGAAGATCGGCATGGCCCTTTCCACGAGAGGGATCACCCTTTGCAATGACGGCTGCTGCTGTCAACCCCTTCCTGGCCAGATGCGCCAGCGCGTCGGTGAGAACTTCGAGCTTGTCTTGTTGCACTGGGGGCGACACCCCCCAGTCCCACTTCGGCGGCCGCTCCCGGAGAACTCTGTTAGTGAACGCCGGGAGCGCGCCCCTGTAGTTTCGAAGGTAGGACCACCCGGCGTTGTTCGTCGTCATCTTGCTCGAGATGTAAAAATTCCTCCGGGTCGGGCGGACGTGGAGCGTCAGGCCACCGGCACGCGCGAACCGCCTCGGTTGGCCCCGCGCGTTCTCGACGAAGAGTTTGCCGCGGAACAGATGGATCCAGAGGTCCCAGTGGGCTTTGATGCCGAGGTACCCCTCGCAGATGGCGACGAAGACCGCCGCCTACGAGATGGAGTTGGGGCTGAAGTTGTGCAGCTCCACTCCATAGTACTCACACAAAGCCCTCATGAACCTGCTGACGGGGACGCCGAAGCCTCGCTCGTGGAGGCGCACGAAGCTCATGACGTAGCCTTGTGGGGGTTTCAGCTCGGTTTCATCTGGGTTCGGGGAAATCCACGCCGGCGCCCCGGAGTCGGAGTTCCGCGGCAGCAGCCAGTCGGCGACCAGCTGCTCCAGAACCGCCACGGTGGCGGAGGACTTGGCCCACGGCAAAGGCTCTTGGATGTCAGACATCTTTTCGAATCAAGGGGAGGGGCGGGAGTGAAGGTTTCGGGATGGCTAAGGTGCGCTCTCTCTCTCTCTCTCTCTCCTTCCTCCTCCTTTCGCTCTTGGCTGCGGGCTCAGGATGCAGGGGAGGCAGAGGAGGCAAAGGGAGACGAAGGCAAACAGCCAGGCGAGCCCAAACACACCCTTTCTTTTCGTTTTTATTCACCATGACAGGCGCAGCCGCGGCCACAGCCCGGATCTACCACATTGAATGCGGTAGATCTCGCTATCGTCGACGGCTGGGCCCCACGACCGCGGAGTCTCCCACGCGCGCACGCAGCAATAACTGCGGCACGGTAACCGGCGGGCGCGGCGTGACTATTGCGCTATCCCATCCGTCAGCCGCCGCCCACGCCGCTTCGTCTGCCCCAGGCTGCCGCCTGAAAAGGCGCGCCCGCACCGCACCACATGAATCGGACCACGTCGCCCACTACCAGCGGAAGACCCGCGCGCGACTCGCGACCCTGCGTCGTTTTCAAATCAAGACGGAATATTCCTTCGGGGGTCCCTTCACCCCCGAAGGAATCGCATTCCGAGGCCTTACTGATCAGGGGTTCGAAGCCTGGCCCTTCGGGGGGTTCGACAGGCGCCCTAGGTCGCCAGAGTCAGGGACTACAGGGATGTGCCGTACAAGCTACCCTCGAACGCGGAGTTCGAGACATCCCACGCAGTGTTCAAGGCCAGTCGAGGGTGCCTAGAAGGGGGATCCCATCGAGGGAGAGCATCGAGCCCTCGGACCCTATCTAATGGGTCCGAGCCCCGCCTAGCGAACCTTCGCAAGCGCTTTATGTGACGTGTCTATGGACCACGAGCCGACCCTTATCGAACGGGGCACGGACATCTGCTTGAACAACCCGCTAAAAGCTCACTGAAGCAGCAATAGCTCGCGGCCCGGGCATGGGTAGCATGGTGCGCTTCACCCCTCCTCCCTGCGGAAGGGCGACGAGGGCCGTAATCAAAGTCGAGGGTTCCCCTGAACGCTTTCACACGGGCCTAGGCTCGGGGGCTCCTCGCGGACCACGGTTCAGACCGTATCCTCGAATAAGTCGACGACCGTTGATTGTGAAGCTCCACGTGTCTGACCAAACCCTCCACTGTTAACGTGCGCTCCCCTGATGGCTAAGATAAACACCAGGTCGATGTACCAGCACGAATGCCGAGGCCGGCTGAAAGAGTGCCGATGCCGGCTGAAAAGTACGCTGGACGGCCACCCCGGTAAGGCAACCCCGTGGGACAACGTTTATAGCCCTTGGACGAGCACAAACTCTCCTCCAAGGCCTCGGGGGCTACACCCGCGGGTGCGCTGACGCGCCCCCGCGAAGGAGCCTTCACGCATATTCAAGGATCCTAACTCTCTGTACACCCTTATACCCTTGGTCATTCTCCTCGTAGAGGAGGAAGGGGACTTTGTTGCTCAAATGCAAATAAAGATTACAAAGGGTTACCGGCGCGAAGCCGTCGAAAGATACAAACACATTGCCACCTACGTGGCAATTTTCCCTGTCTTGGGCAGGAACGAGTGACGAAGAAAGGCATCGAGCCCCTGGCTGACGTAACGGTCAGGCTGCTAGGGATGCGAGAAGCAGCCCCTAGGCCACACGGGTCCAGCGGAATGCTCTCCTCGCAAGCCTTCTTCTAGCGTCTCCTCCACCGAAGACTACACGGGGGGTCGAGAGCAACCTTGCTGCCGGGGGGGCGATGCGAAGAACAGCCGCCAGACCTGGCGCCGGCGCCATGGTCAGGCGCCTCCATCCCCCTTCAGGCTAGGGGACATCGCAGGAGCAGGACCCCACGGGCCCAATGCTCTTCTGCTGATCCTGCTGAAGCTGAGGGATGGTGCGCACGCCCACCCCGGTCTTCCCCCACCGCTCACAAGCTTTCTTCTAGCACCAAAGCCTGACAAGTCAGGCCACCCCATCTGGGGGCCGGTCACGAAAGGCAAAGGAAAACATTACAAGACTTGGACAAAGCTAGAAGAAAGAGCTAGGAAGTTGGGGAGGAATGGGAGCCCTACGACCCCTATTTATAGCTGCGCCGGACGCCATGCTTCGAGCCTGTCAAAGGGCGGAGGCCTGGACCGCCCATGACGGCACGACGCTCCACAAGCAAAAGCTGCCCTCGGTCACCGCACCGAGACGCGACCGAACGAAACAAAGCAATGCTGAGCCCCTGGACAATAAGAGGCGCAGCATCGGCTCAGGCTGACTGCCCTCGAACGGCGTGCCGCAAAGCAACCAGGAACGCCGGGGCCAAGGCCCTACGTGCGGGACAGCACGATGAAAGCGCCTGCTGCCAAACAGCGGGCGCCATCGTCGCCCTGGCCCCCCTCAGCGCGCGGACATGTCTTGTCCTTGAAACAAATAAATAAAGAGGCACGCGCCTCGAAGCACTCTCCCCGCAGGCGCACTACCCCGACCGACGAGTTGTCACATCCGCTGGGCCGGCACCCAGGTGCGCCTGGCGGGCGCACAGCACCGATCGATCACGTCAAAGGGGAAGTCGCCGAACCACCCTTTGGCCGAATCCCCTGACTCGACCAAAGCCTCGGGGGCTACTGTCGGGTACCACGATTAGGGACACCCTAATCGGGGTACTAAGATCGCTCTAAAAAAATTCAAACACATGTTATGCGACTGGGCCCGCGAAGGCCCACGGCCTCCTTCCAACTTGGAAGAAAGTAAAGGACTCAAAGAAGCCCAGCATGCGGCCCATTGGTACCCCCCTCGAAGCCGTGGGGCGATTTCCGCCTTGTTCGAGGGCACCCATCGGGACCCTCGACTGCGCCCTGCACCTCCGCCTCGCTTGAGGCCACCCCTCGGCATAAGGCCACCCCTCTACAATATCCGACTATTGTACCCCGCGATTCGGGGGAAAACTGCGACTTCCATGCCCCCACTCATGTGCGCCGCCCTTCCTTGTGACTATAAAAGGAGGAGGCAGGCATTCTTTAGATGGGCTCGAGCTAGCTGGCTGACTCTCGTTTTCTCTCTCAGAGTACTCTCAGGACTACTGAGCACTCATCTCAACCGACTCCATTTCTAGCAGAGACTTGGGAGCTTCCCTCCGTCTCTCGCCTCGCTTGTACCCCCTACTACAAGCACTCCGGGTGCAAGATAATACAGTGCCCTCGCACACCCCCTTTGCTGGACGTACGGCTCTGCGGCCGGAACCAGGATAAACTGTGCGTTACTATGTTGCCTCTTGCATCATCATCTGGGACGAGGAAACACGCAGCATTCACGGGTCGGGACACCGACAGTTGGCGCGCCAGGTAGGGGAGGCTGCGTGACATTTTCTCTCTTTTTCCCATTTGATTTCTAGGGATGGCGGGCAGATCCAACCCATACCCCATGGGTGTTTCGGATCCGCTTCCAGCAGGACGCGTGATCTCGTTCGGGAGTCTCGAGTTCAGAGCAACCGGCAACGGTTACCTCATGCAGCTCCTCTCCCCCGGACGCAACCCCGTCACTCCTACTTCACCAGCCCGGCGCAACAGGCGCTCGGGCCAACGTTCGCGACAAGTGCGCGCGTAGCACCGTCGCGCGGCACGCTACAACTCCCTCATGTGGGTCGAGGCTGGCATATCGCAACTCAGCATCACGGCCAACGAGGCCACCGCATAGTCATCACGTGCTCCGGCGTCGTCTGCGCCACCGCCGCTTTCTGCGGCAGCACCAGTGCTCCCTAGGGAGGGTTCGACCTCGCCATCACCCTTCCCTTTCGGGATGCGCAACGCTACCGCCTATGCCTCTTCGGTCAGCACTAACTTCACCAAGCATGAGGATCTGCCGGGTCATCATCTTCTGTCGATCCGCATCCTCGTCGCGTCGTCTCCTGACGAATCCTACCCCGAGACGGCGAGCTCAATCGCCGACGATGTTAACTTCTTCATGAACAACTTCACGGCCGAGGAGGCCGAGGACTACTCCGGGGTCCGCGACCCCGACGCTCTCCGCTCGTTCCAGCTGGCGACGGCCTACTGCCTCACCTGCTCTGAAGACTCCAGCGAGGGGGATTTCGATCCTTCTCGGGAGTGCTTCATGGTCCAACTCGCGGACGAACAAAACGACATCGCTCCGGGCGACGACGGGAACGGTGGGGCAGACGCGCAGGTGATCCAACCAGTGGTCCCGCCTGCAGCCCCCTCTTCTTCGTCAAGCTCGGCGGCGCGGCAGGCACAGCTGGCACAACTCAAGGAGCTTCAAGCCAAGCTCGACGAGCAGCGTCAACAAACCCAGGAGCTGCGCACCGCGCTCAAGCAGCAGCGTACCGCGCGTGGTGCACGTGCCCAGGCGGCGGGGCGCGTCACTCGGGAGCGGATCCTAGCCAACGACAACGTCGACAAACCTCCGGAACTGCAAACGGCCGGCGAAAAGCTCGTCGCTGCGGCCTATCTACTCCAAGCTATGCCCGAGCCATCGACGCGATTCGGGGGAAAACGCGATTCGGAACTTTCTACAGTATCCGACTACTGTACCCCGCGATTCGGGGGAAAATTGCGACTTCCATGCCCCCACTCATGTGCGCCGCCCTTCCTTGTGACTATAAAAGGAGGAGGCAGGCATTCGTTAGATGGGCTCGGGCTAGCTGGCTGACTCTCGTTTTCTCTCTCAGAGTACTCTCAGGACTACTGAGCACTCATCTCAACCGACTCCATTTCTAGCAGAGACTTGGGAGCTTCCCTCTCTCTCTCGCCTCGCTTGTACCCCCTACTACAAGTACTCCGGGTGCAAGATAATACAATGCCCTCGCACACCCCCTTTGCTGGACGTACGGCCCTACGGCCGGAACCAGGATAAACCGTGCGTTACTGTGTTGCCTCTTGCATCATCATCTAGGACGAGGAAACACGCAGCATTCACGGGTCGGGACACCGACACATATTTATTATTAGAGTTGTATTGATGACCGAATATTTCTAATTTTTCTGAGATTTCTAGAATTTCTTAATTTTTTAGAGTATCCACCTAAGATCGGCATCACGTGGAGGCTCAAAAGGAGCCTCCAATTAGTAATATTAAAATTAAGATGTACAGCGCATGCATATACTTCCTCAATATTTACACTTTCAGTTGAACTTTCATAAATCATAATTATCACAACTTTATCAGATTTTAGAAATGTATTACAATGTAAAAAATAGTGGTCAAACCTATATACGTTTGGAAGATGTTACCCACAATATCAAGTGTGTGTGTGTCTATATATATATATATATATATATATATATATATATATATATATATATATATATATATATATGACTGGACTGATTGGAGTAACTAAAAAAGTGAAAACCTCAACACTATTACAACATTTTCACAAATATTGTGTCGATATGACCAATCCAAATAGTTTTCTCAGTCAAGGGGCATAGTTAAAAAGCAAGGAGTATGTTTGAGAAACTAAACTAATAACAATCTTGGTTTCCTATGTGATGTTCACATGCATATTTGTAGGACTAAGCAAGTGAGAGATCCAAACAGTTTATATGCACAAGCAAAAAAATGTTAGTACTAGGTACTGTATAACTAGGCACATGCACATTACTGTTCAGCATTCATAGGTTTGGTCGGAGGTGAATCTATATATTGGTCATACATAGACCACTATACTTTGCTGACAAGTGGCTGCAAGCTAGCTCTTAATTAGTAGTGGCCTAAGATATATGCATTGCACGACTTGTTCGGTTGTTCCTTTGTTCTATTCTACAGAATTATTGAGATCGGGTGAATGATTGCATAATCTACGACATAAGATATATGCACGACCTGCAGATAAAACTGCACTTTTGTCTCCATGGGTGACGGGGTTCACTAAACCTAGGCGTATTTTCATTAATCCGCAACAACTGTATGATTTGCAACTAATTATCTGTTCTTCTGTGCAATTATTTTTTAACGGCAATAAGATTAAGGTGTCTCTGCATGCATATATAGAGGAAATTAGCTGAATAGCTCTAGTTAGGGTAGATCCAAATGAACGTGGCCCTAGTCTCTGCTAGTCATCAATCACTTTTTGTCGCTTTTGGTTCATCTTCATATCACTAGCCATGTGCATACATAGAGTTATGGGTAACGATGATGAATATCTTAATATAAAAAGGAAAAGGAGAAACAAAAATAATAAAAAAATGAGTTATGGGTGAGTTCATAGACACCACTAGTATGGGCTTGCTATAGCTTCTAGCTTGGATTGGATCAAGTTCGGTAGCTGCTATCTTGGATTGGACAGATTCAGCCCAGCTGGTTGTGGCTGGTGCCTGGTGCTGATTTATTATGAAAGAAAAGTACTGTTAGCTGGCTTGTCGTGGTTGGTGTTGATTTGGTGTAAGAGAGAAAAGCATTAATGGTTGGTTGGCTGACAAGCTAGCCGAACAAAGTCAATTGACCATCAACAAAATAATGAGTGCTTATATATAACCAAGGTGCCCTTGATTTTTTTTTCTCATATATTTACTTTTTTCATTTGCTGAAAGTTCCGTATATTTTGTGTTATAACATTATTGATCATCAGCTAAATATGAGAAGAATATTTAATTTAGTCAAACATCCGCCCATACTTAATTATATGGATCTATCCACTTATTATAGTCCCATCAATTGGAATATTTCTTAGTTTTCAATGAATTATTGCAGCTACGTATAGATACTTGCCCGTACACGCAATCATCGGTGTAGGACAGAACCAGTGTAAAAAATAGCGTGCTATAGCACCAAAATAGCACCGCTATAGCGGCCAGAAGTAGCTGTCGCGATGCTTATTAGCGCGCTATAGCGCCGAATAGCGCCGCTATAGCGGTAAAATAGCGTTTTGGCCAAGCTCCTGCTAAATTCTATAGCCCGTGATTTTAAACAATGGACAGAACAGTACAGAACTGTACAGACATGCAGCATGTGTAATCCAACTAACTAGATTATTAGTTATAAATATTATTGCTATAATCATGATCCATCATGTACAATAAACTAATTCCATGTAAATGCATGGCCCTAATAATAATTAAGAAAAACATGCACAACATAATCATAAACGACCTTGAGACACAAGCATTTACTTGCTTTTTTTTCTTCAATGCATATTTCTTAATTAAAATGTGAGCACCTGCACTGAATGGCGTTTGAAAATGGCCACCCCTTGAGGCCCCCAAGAGACACAATCACACAGTGTTTACTGCATAAAAAAGTTGCAAGGCTGGTCGCTGCCTGCCCGCCACCTTGCTACTTAGGGTGTGTTTGGTTGGAGAGCAAGGTAGAATGGAACGGTTCCATTTCATATTAGAGGAATGGAATGGCTCTATCTCTATGTTTGGTTGGAGAGATGGGATGGCTCCATTTTGTGTTTGGTTGGAAGGATGAGCATCAACTAACATCATTTTCTGTTAGCTCCCATTTTGGGGGGTCGACATGTCATATTCAGGCCTTCTTCCTCAACCTGCTCTCCTCCTTGTTCCTTGAGCGCACCAGCTCGCCGCCGCCGCAAGCAGTAACCTCCATACCCCACCGCACCGCTGCCCGCCGTGGGCGCGGGCTCTCCGCGCTCGCCTTGCGGTGCCATCGCCCGCCGTTGTTCCCGTGGGCTTTGCTCGCTCGCCTGTCCGTCGTCGGGGCGGGCTCCTCGTGCTGGTCGCGCCGCCGACCACCACTGGTGAGGGCTGGGGCGCTCCCCTGCTCGCTGCTGGTGTGGGCTTGCGCTGGCCTCGCGGCACTACCGACCGCCGGCGAGGCCTCTGCGCACAGCGCACCTGCCGCCGGCCAATTCGTCGCGCAGCCGTCCGATTTATCGCGCCGCCACTCAAATCGGCCGTGCTCCGGGCAGGAAGGCGTCGCGGGGAGCAGAGGATTGCCGCGGGAGAAGCGACGGCGCTGGAGGGAGCACGAACGGGAAGACACGGCGTGGACGGGAGCGAACTCGTCCGGTCGTTTTCGCGGAGCGAGTTGGTCCCGAATATAGAGCGAATATTCGCTTGGAGGAATCGCTCCGCTCCTATGCTCGCAAAACAAAGACGGGACGGGACGGCTCCATCCTACGCCGCTCTTGGACCAAACACACCCTTAGCTTCTTCCAAGATACATGGTACTACAACAATGACAGGAATTAATTAAGTTATTAACGCCGCTAAGAAACTTATGACTATCATAGTATACAGCTTAATCAAGTGAATCTAGTCACCGTGAAAGCATGCGAGCCAAATCTGTAGGTACTTTTCATCTATTCTTGTACGTGGCGTGTGACCGATGCAACCAAACTTATTGCACGAAAAATATTCAACAGCGGGCTAGCCACAATTTTCTTCCAACTTGCATTGGTAGTCTCTTCTCAGATTGCAACAATCATTGTACTAAAAAATTGTCCCCTAGAGGAAGCAGATGGCGCGCGGCATCATCAGTTTCTAAGCCTCCGTTGCTAGACCAATGCAGAGTATTCCACAACGTAGATGCAGACAGTGCTACTGCAACTTCTGTTGCTATATGTCACTGAGTTGTCACTCTTTGACACCAAACCATTTGCCTATAAAATTACAAGTAGTTGGTTAAAATCTAAATTCCCCTTGATTGCATTTCCAGTTTCATGCGTCATATGGTATTATGGTGAAGGAATTAAGTTGGAGCATCATATCAAATGGATGCATAATAACACTGGTCTTCCCTCATTAGTGAGTCTGTTTGGATGGATTAACTAAGTTTAGATATCTAAATTTTAGGTAGCTAAAAATAGCCCTATCCTGATTGGATGCTTAGGCTAAACTTTAGCTGTTGTATTGCAAAAAGTTGTTTAGACCCTATACTAAAAGCACGCGCTGCAAGAGAATAGGATTTGGCGAAGGTATTTTCCTATTTAGCTATCCGCTGCTAGAAATTAACCCTCATTCTTCTTTCAAAAAAATTAACCCTCATTATAGCTGGGTTTGGAGGGCTAATAGACTAAAATTTACTTGAGAAGTTGGCTAATTTTTAGCCAATGTTTATTCCTCCTATTTGGATTATATAGAACTAATTTTGAGCTAATAAAAATTAGCCCCTGGATCCAAACAGATCCTTAATCCTTTTTAGGATATTGGTATACTACAACAAGGAAAATATCCATATTATAAAGAAAATATCAAGTTTGTGAACCAGTTTGTGCGTGGTTAGATCTTTTTGTCACTATATTTTCTATCTCGCAATGAAATAATAGTAATGAAGTGGTGAAAAGACATGACAACACATAGATTGACTGATTGTAATATTATAGATACCTTAACCCATTATATGTATTTTTTGTGCCAACATTGATTCTTGAAGAGTGTTTTTATATTTTTTTTTCTATTTTTATAATTGTATAGTGCATATATATATTTTTATGGCGAAACATAGTAGGAATGAAAACTCTCACATACACATGTTCACATTTCTTATGAACCACTCTAAGAGTCTAGGCTAGTAGATCTTTAAATCGTCGAAGTCAAATTTTACTTTGCACTTGGGCAGTTGGAGAAGAAAAACTTGGCTGTACTAGTTCCCGGTCCTCGCAAGTGTGTAACCGTCAGTGGCAGAGCTGCATGTTGTTATTGGGGTCAGCGGGACCTCGATAAATTTGTTAAATTTTAGTGCAGATTACTGTTTATTACTATTTTTCATAGGCAAAGACCCCAGCATGCGATAGGAAAGACCCCATTCCCATTTTTGGCTGGCTTCACCCCTGGTAACCGTCGTAGCAAAATTTACATGGCACGGCTGTCTGGATGGGCATAGGCCGACAAGGCGACAAGTGCTGGTTTGAGATTGCCGACCCCTGAGATCTTTTTTTTCCTCAAAACTATGAATCGGCTCCTGTTCCATTGTTCCTAAGCACTACAGACCAGGTAACACTATATGGATTAGGAGTCTATACACACACCATTATATTATTGGAGGAAAGAATAGTCTAGGTAGTTACTGTGTAAACTGATTCCAAGCCTCCAACAATGGATAGGCCTTCTTCAGTGATTAGCTTAGTTTTTTTGTTTCTTTTTTGGTTCCTTAGGTTTTGTTCCTGGTGGACCTTTGATATTTGGCCTTTGGCCTTTTTATTTGATCTTGTCTTGTAAACTCTTTTTATTTAAATTTATTTGTGCAGTGTAACCCCTCCTGTTCTCTTCAAAAAGAAAACTGTGTAAACTGACAAATTATATATGTATGTTGGAGTTCACTGCGTTACTATTATCATCAAATAAATTGGCCATCTGAATATCTGATCTTGCATGTGCATAGGTTCATCGATCGATCTGAACCAGCCAATCCAGAATATGTTCGGCTGGTCTAACTTCAAGTGGCATACGAGTTCTTTTTCTCTGCCATTGCTTGGTTTTCTATGAGCATATATACTGCTTCTTTTTTTGTTTATTAAACAGTAGGGACACAAATGAGAGGCTGTAGCAGAACGTTGTATATATCTGCACAAAAAGTTAGCCACATGCAACTGTTGGGGCTCATAGATCGATCTGTACTGCGAGATTGAATGATTCTATCTGTCGGTCACCGTGCTGCTGACAAGTGTCTGCTTGCTGTCTAGTGATCTCTCGACAATCAGTTGAGCTCATCCCCAGAATCAGTTGAGCTCATCCCCAGTACGTACTGTCTAATTTGTATCTAGGTTAAGACAGGATAAGGTTCCGATGGGCGATGGCAGTGAGCGAGCTTCATCCAGAGTTTAGAGTCAGCTCCGACTGCGACGTCGACGTTGGCCGAATGGCCGGTATAGATCGAGCTGCAGTGCCACTGTGGCAGTGCTACCAGTGTGCACAAAGGCCGTGTTTGTTTTTCACTAACATAGCATATCACACATTTTTCGAGAAAAGAATCTTCAATGCATGGAGTACTAAACGAAGTTTATTTGCAAAACCTTTTCACGGATGTGTGTAACTTTTCACGACGAATCTAATGATAGTAATTAATCGATGATTGGCTACAGTGATGCTACAGTACTATCCTCTAATCGTGCGGTCAAAGGCTTCATTAGATTCGTCCCGCGAAGTAGTACAGCGCTATGGAGTTAGTTTTATAAATTACCTTTATTTAGTACCCCTAATTATTGGTCAAAACTGCAGCGCCGCCAACTTTCAGTTGACTGTGTGCATGCAGAGGATATTCGAGGCTACCCAGCTCGATGTGCATCGCAGCCTCTGGCTGCAGGTGTGCCACGGCGTGCTCCAACCAAAAGTCATCTGTCAAGACTGCAACTGCAGGCGCCGTACTGTTGCAGGATTCAGAGATAGCATAGGCACTGGCAGCCTCCAAGTTGGACGTGGACAGGGCGTCGGCTTGCTTGCGGCCGTTACACTTGCAGACATGCATGGACGCCGACCACCGCCACCGGGGAGAATGGCAAGTCAAGGATTGCAGCTGCTTCCGTGTGGCATATCGTAAAGGCGATCATCATCGATCCACGGAATCAAATTCCAAATGCTGGTTTGTGCTCGAATGACCAGTAAACCAACGGGAGAGCTGCAAGTTATCTGCACGCTAGCTACTAGCAGTTGCCCTAGTTAATCAGTCATCACTTGTTTTTTTTAAAAAAAAAAGAATCAAAGTTTGATTCACTTGCAAGTTAATCAGTCATCACTTGCAAGTTGTCCGGGGATTTACTACTTTTTTTGACGCGGTTGGTGGATTTAACTTGTAGGAGTATGTTGTTTCCACGGAATCCGTACTTTTCCTTGGGCGTACACGCTAGCACTTGATTTTGCATGACAAAATGAGGTGTGCATGATTTACTCATTGCAGGAGTATAAATATATTAACATGTAATAAGGCTAGACTAATGTTGAGCACATGCCCATAATGATCAACAATTCCTGAGACCATGACGACTTGTATTTGATTTAAATCAACCACGCATTTGAAATCACCCAAAACACTTGAAATCCAAGCAGGACCGGCTGTTGGTCCCTGAGAGAATAATAAAACTACATGGTCGCGCAGCTAGCAGGGCACCTTCGCTGCTGTTTCCTTCCACAAAACGTGATACACAACGAGAGCAACGACAGTGACTGGAATTACTAGGTCTACTCGCCATATTCGTAATTGTGGTGCGTAACGACACGCACATGCGTAGTACTACTATTCAAGATTTCAAGGGCGGCGGCGTCCTGGTCCAGCTTTAATTTGTCACCTTGTCAGAACAATTTGCGGCAATCATTGTACTAAACAACTGCCCTTCTAGAGGAAAACAGATATATAGCTACTACATGACAGGACGGGCTTGACCCCTAAAACTTCTTCTTCTTCTTCTTTTTTGAAAAAACAGCAAGAGCACTGCTCATTCATATAAGGAGAGAAGCAAACCAGTTCTTGCAAGGTTAATATTACATAAAAGAGACTACACTCACTCAGAAAACAATAGCGCTGCTCAGGCCTTCCACAGGCCGCAACAACACACGCAGCAAAAGTTCTTACAAGGTTGACCCCTAAAGCTAGACAGCCAGTTTATTTCTAAAGCATACAGTGCTAGAGCTTTACGGAGTATTCTGCAATGCTTACAGATCTATAGCGCCTTCTAGTTGTGTGACGTCACTGGCCTATCATCGATGGCTCATACAACCTTTGATGCCAAACAATTTATATAAGAGCAGTAGTTGACTAGTTGGTTTAAATTCACCTAAACCGTGTAAGCAAATTTGGAACGGAGGGAGTACTTGGTAGATCACATCCGTGTAAGCAAATTGCGATGGACTGGATATGTCTAGCCACATTTACAGGTGTCGTCTTTGGTTAAGTTGGCGATCGACGATGACATGCATCAGGGTGGGAACAAGTAGTAATCACCATGATGGTACTAGCTCTCTTGTTTCAGAAAAACTGAGAGCTTCGACTTTTACTGTACAAGTTTTGACTAAGAACATTAATAGAGAGTTTTGACTTTTACTACGCTAGCTACTGAGTGTCTGAATATTAATAGAGAGTCGATCGATCGGTCTGCATGATTGGCGGTTTAAAATGATTCTAGCAGTTTTTAAGTGCATTATTATGATCGCGGTACCGATCGATGGATCGACCTTCCCCAGATGTTGTTTGTGTGCGAGCCCCGGCGTGCGTGGTGTGGGACCGGCCGGGCCAGCGTCGTCGAGTCAAGGATTAAGATACAGCTAGCGATAGTACTATAGTATGCTGCCTGATTGGCGGTTTTCTAATCGACTATCGGCAAACTCCTTAATTAATAAGTAACATGCATGCTGGCCTGTAGTACTATATATGATTGAGTACATGTAAATGTGTAGTAGTGGATAAATGGATAAGATTAAAATCAAAGAGCAAAGTGGATACTTTGCTTGCGCTGGCTGTTGCGTGGTTAATTAGTGTGAGAGCTAGGCATGCGTGCGTGTGCAGCCACGCGCTGATTACTGAAGCGAGCGGCAGTGGTTAGATAGCTAGAGAATGGGTCATTACTACCGATCATATGGGATTTGTACCAGTGGATTCAACCAGTACCGGCTAGCCGGTACTAAATGGAGGACGGTTCAGTACCGGTCGCAGCAACGACCGGTATTAAAGGAGGACAACAGAGAAGAAAATATGAACCCATAACTTCAGGTCTCGCGCGGAGCTTTCTTTGCCTACCCACCTATGGGTCACATGTGACTGTGTGCAAGATGATTTTCTTTTGAAGTACCCGTGAAGGCGTATTTAGTACCAGACCAAGACGCCGACTGGTACTGAATGTCACCCTTTAGTAATTAGTATTGGTTGGCGTCATTGGCCAGTATTAAAGAGCCGCATTATTTTTAATACTGAACCGAGACACCAACCAGTATTAAAAGTTCTTTTAGTACCGGATCGAATTATAACCGCTACTAACATGTAGGGATGAATGATCATTTTTGTCGTATAATGAATCCATCGATCGATGAGATTATTGTTTGGTACGCGCGCGCCCGTGATAGCGTTGGACGAGCGAGCGAGCGAGCGAGCTCTCCGATCCCGTGATTCGTATCCCTCGAGATTCAGCAGCTGCCAAAACTGAATCGTATCTCCGATTCGGATACTTGGACAGTGACACTGCAGGCAGAGGCAGTCAGGCAGGATAGCACCCAACGAACCGGAGCCGATGCGCTCTATTCGGACGCGAGAGTGGCTGGCATGGCGTCCATACATACGCGTACGCATGGGCCCAGTGCCTGATGGTACAGTGCTTGTCTGCCCAAAACTGGCGCGTGCTCGTCGTCTTGCCCGTGCCCGTGCCAGCAGCCTCATCATATATATAGCTACTAGCTAGTTTCACCAATGCACGCAGGCAGCAAGCAGGTGCATCGCATGTTACTCTGACGGAGACATCGGATGGGAGTGGGCCCTCGTGATGAGGCTGCCAACATGCATGTTGTTACCATGGGCCTTGATTCAAGATCTTAGTATGTCTCTGCCCGGCCCACAAGGACCGTGTTCCTCCACTCCAACAAGCCCGCTTGCTCTCATGGGCCGGTGATCTCTGTTACTGCTATGCTCAACTCAAATTGACCGACCAAACGTGTTAAAGCGAGGTCCATTCTCATCTAACTAACCATCATATAAGCATTTATTTATCTTATAACATACATGCACCAGGATTTGAACTATGATGGGTGGAGACTCGGAGTTACGCGCCCAAATCACCGGTGTCTGCTCGGTGCTAACTTACCTGTTTGGTACTAGTAGAGCTCTGTATGATGCTGATTCTTTTTCATTCTATGGCATCAACTCTTAAAATCAGGATAGGATGGAGAATCACTCACAGAATCAGGAGAAGCTACTTTTTCCAGCTCTCAGCCTTGTAATTCGTTTCACATAACCATTCCATGGAATCAGCAGAGAATCACTTCTCTCTGATTACTGGTTGGCAGAGCTTCTACTAGATTCAGCAGATTATCAGCTCTAAGAGGTCTGCCAAACACACCCTGAATGTGCACGAAAAGTTCAGTATCAGGCTTCTTCGCAGCCTTCTTTATTGTTATGTATGTACACCTTCGGACTCAAACAAGATCCCACCATTCTTATGTCTAGCTATCTTGTACATGCTGGAACGTCCAGCACACGCAGTACACGACACCGACACACATACAAGCTACTTGAGCAGCAGCAGCAGTTTTATATAGCACCCTACAAGCTAGCTACAACCAGCCGGCCTGGGCATGCAGCAGGTTCGCCTGCTTCTCAGTTGAGGTGCTCCTTTGGATCACCCCCTGATCATCATGCCCTTATTCAAAACACACCCTTTAATTTCTTCCAAGGGCTTAACTATCAACACACACCTGGTAGATGTATATGTATATGTATATGTATACGTACATGTATTCCGATCATCCGTACACCGGAAAATTATCAGCTTGAGACCTGGCCAGACGGTGCGCGGCAGCACGACTAGCCTGCGCAGTTGTGGCGGCGCGACGCCGAGCGGAGGAGGGGCGACACCAGGCTGGCCCTCGCCGGCGGCGACGCGGCCGGGGAGAGAGACGCGGCGCGCCAGCCGCCAGCAGCGTCGCAGAAGAGCGCCGCCGACGGCGCGCGCGCCTGGTCGCCGCCGCCGCACAGGAGGCTCCCGATGGCGACCTCCCTCGCCTTCCTGTACTCCACGATGGCCCTGTACACCAACGGTATCAGGCCTTCCATTGCAACGGACCGGGAGACCGGCCGATCGATGGCCTGGACAACACCTTGCTTGTTGATGAGCTCCTAGCTAGCTCGAGAGAGAAGTTTAGTGAGCCTCACTTCCGGATGCTATAAAAAGAAGCCGTCATACAGGTCTCTCGCCAAAGTTGATCTGCAGATGAGGCTGATGCTTTTTCACCTACAAAAATGGAGACGTATACGTCTCACCAAATCCACTGAATTTTCAAGTGGCATTTGGTGAAATGAAATCCATCGGCCGGAGCCTTATCTGCACGCACCAGCAGGCTTCGTTCCTGTCACTGCGTCACTGCCTGGTCACTGGTGGTGACGTGGAGGGAGGTGTGAACTTAAATCTTTGAATCATTTGCTGGTGGCGGGTAACTTTCAGCAGGCAAAACGCGGCGAGAGGGATGGAGATAAGCTCGGTCCAGGGCTTCTGATTCAAGATGAAGACCAGGTTACTTGCATGCTTGTGGAGAAGAAGCTTCAGAGTTATGCATGCGTTGTTCTCCATTTCGCCTGCTTGTTTTGTTTAAAGACTTTAAAGTGGTTTGTAAAGGAATTTACCTGAAGTTTTGGTCGCACTGTTATATTTTGTCAGAAATTTGCACTCCTCAAAGACTGTATTCAGCTTCATTTATACTACCACAAGTGTACCAGACCGGCATAGTTCAGTGGCTCTCTGTCCAAAAAAAACAATAGTAGAGCACACTGACATAATGTAGGGAATTTGATCTCAAGATTAATGATGTCACTAACAAGAAACTTTACTACGGCTGCTTTCGTTTAGCCTATCGAGTGACATCGACAACTCTGAAACGAATCTTTTAGCGATTGGAATTTGACGGCATTACACTTGAATGCCCTCATTCCATTACTGTAAAGACAGTAAAGCTCAGGCGGAGCTACAGCTCGGCCAACCTGGGCCATGGCCCCCCCTTGCCGCAAAGATTTGCAGGCGATTAGAGGCTGATCAATTGGCTGATTACCTGTTTAGCACTATATATGATCGGAGTGGCACTATCCATTTGCAGTTTCTTTTTGTTGGTGCCGACGTGCTGTGAGTGGATTTGTTTGCAAAAGGACAGGTTGCTTAGGTTTTGATGCAAAATTGATGCAGCAAAATTTTGATGTTATCCTATTTTTTCAATGCAAATGATAAACTGGAGCACTTATAGGGCACAACTTATATAAAAGGAACCAGTAGCACACACATTTGTGTACATGTTGATTGTCACAAGGCAAATTGCCCCCCCTAGGAATTAATCCTAGCTCCACCACTGAGCTCAGGGCACTCACGCTCCACTGTTGATGTGCCTCTTGATGTGCTCCTCTCACCAGAAAGCAGTAGCCAAGAAGCCAAAAATCTCTCGGCACATCAAGCCTTCACCTATCTCACTTTTAATCTCTTCATCATATAAATGCTGCAATAATTGATCATGCTTTCTGCATTGTAAAACGAGATGAATAAGACCTGTTGGTAGTACTTGTTGGTACCTTGTCACAGTTCTATATGTGTGATATGTCCATGCAGTTTTAAGCTCCGAGCAGCATGCCTGCTGACCTGAAGTAGTACAGTGACTGGCTACCTGCACCAACAGAATGTGTCAAAGTATTGTTAGACACTTAAAATGGATGAGTTCAGGTGCTGGGTATGCATCATCAGGTCAGTTTTGGCTCAATGGGACTATGCTGAAGCCAAGAAAAAACGGCATGACATGGACATTAACTGGGCTGTGTGCTTAACAGCACATGCATGGTTTTGCTGAAATTTACAGCCCTGATGAAACATCTGTCTAACTAATAAAACGAAAAAAAATTGCGGAGAGAAGGGGTGAAATAAATTTTATCAGTTTGCAGGCCATTTTTTTTCTTTTTTGGGGTAGCCGCCAAATTTTTTATCGATAAGCGCCGAATTTAATTTTTTAAAGGATGCCGCAAGATTTATTAGGCCGTGCATCTCGTAAAGTCGTAAGAAGGAATGGGGGCCTAGATCATGCGGCCCAAGAGAAAAAGCGGGGAGACATATCGCCACGGCCCGGCCCAGTTGGCATTATATTGCGTAATTGTCTCTGTTTAATGTTTTGCGAGGGCAAGCACGAGCTAGGAACAACGACCCCCTCAATAAAAAAATGCTAGCAACGAAATGTGCATACAAATGGTATGCAACAAAGATAGTAAGATACTATACAATAAAATTATTTTTAGACTATCTCTATTACCTTTTTTGCGGCCGGATGCCGGTTTTGCCTTAGGCATACTAAGGAGGCTTATTTTCAAAAAAAAAAACAAACAAACAAGAGGCGACCGACGGTCAAAGCTGTCATCAACTTTCACTTATTTTGGCTTCTGCTTTCGGCTTATTCCGGCCTCTTCCAACTTATTCTCTCTCAGACAATACTGTTGAATCAGTTGAAATAAGTCTAGGGATGGCAACGGGTATGAAATATCCGCATACCCGCGGATACCAAACCCGACGGGCGCGGATACGGGTATGAGTTTGTGCCCCCGCGGGCACGGGCGCGGGTACAACTCTAAACCAAATGGGTATCTTCAAACGGGTTTGAAAAATTAATACCCGAATCCGCAAACCCGCAAACAATGACTCTTGTGATGTATTATGTATGAGACTAGTTCATTTATTTGCTAAGATTTATTTGTTTCCTCAAATAAATGGTGTTGACGTGTTGCTTAATAGGTTATAATTTATTAATGCTGAGATATAGAGATGCATATTAATATCTGCATGCTATTAAAATGTGCTTGTGTGCTTAATTTTCTAAAACTTGCGGGTATGCGGGCGTGCCCGCGGGTATGCCGGTATCCCCGGATAGCGGGTACGGGTATTGTTTCCTACCTGTTGCGGGTTGCGGGCGCGGGCGCAGATTTTAGCACGCGGGTATGGGTTTATAAAGTTGATATCCGCACGGATTTTACCCGTTGCCATCTTTAAATAAGTCGCCTTTTTTTCCAGTCGAACAGATTTTTTGTTTTTTCCCTCTTGACTCTATTGTCGTGATTGCGTAAGTTAGACAATGAGACCCGCGGTCACTTAAGAGGTTATAGTAATCATTTGAGTGAAACACTCAGAAAATACTAAATTAGTTTAATATACTATCTTCCTTCTTAAATATATGAGAATATATAGATTTAATAACTTTTTTAAAAAATAACTAACAATGTTTACATACTCAATTAATTAAGTGAAATAAAATAAATACCATTAAACCTACGTACTATCAAGTACTCCACACAGTTTAGGTTTGACTCGTACATTTACCGCCGTTTGAATGGCAAGCTGAGCAAAGGATCGCAGTAATTCGTTCAGAAGTACCCAAAAGGTGAGGTGTTCTCGTCGTGGTCACATGGGTGGTAGAGTAGGGTAGCGCGCATGCACGTAACCTGACGAGGCTGCATGCATGCGTGCATGCATGTAGTGTAGGCTTTAACCAAATCTGGCTCAGGGTCCTGCTAAAAGCCGGCGCTGCCGCGGCATGCAAATGCAGGCCAAATACCCGGACACGTACGTACAAGCGTGCAGGACACCATCTCCAGGCCCCGCTCCAGCTCCACGCAGATGCATGCCTGCGCAGCACAGTGTGTATGCACACCCAGCCAGATGCTTCTTCAGTTAACTACACGCACGTACGGCCACTACGCCTTCTGGCACCTAGAACAAAGGTACACTACTACTGTTCCCAACTTCACTCGTTGACTGCTTTAAGAAGTTATCATCAATAAACAGTAAGATATTTACGATTTGATTCCGAGAATAATGTTGCTATATTGGCCAATACTCCCTCCGTTGTTATTTACACATCGTTTTAGGTTTGGTCGAAACTTTGACTAAATCTATAGGAAAAATATAGCAATAACTATACTATCCAACATATGTACTGTCAACATACAATACATTTCATAGTGGATTCAATAAAACAAATTTGGTATTGTAAATGTTATTATTTTTCTCTATGAATTCGGTCAAAGTTGGTGAATAGTTTGACTTAGAACAAATCTAATACGATATGCAAATAAAAATAGCGGGAGTAGTTGTTAAACCAATTTCATGGTAAAATCTTGGGTTTATATCATTGCTTTCTTAGTTTAGTAAATTCGTTATTAGATTAACAAAGCGGTAGGGTTAGTAGATTAATTATTAGCAAAGCAAGAGACAGGTGTAGTAGCTAGATTACTAGTTGATGCGCGATCTATAGCTTTTAGGGATCGTTTGAAGGGAGGGGGACATGCAGGCAGGCAGGCATGGTCACATAACCCAACAATAAACAACTTTACCGGCGCAACATTTGGCCCCCAAAAGACGAAAGGACACATCACATCATAGCCCGGCTTGCCTGCTTCCTACGACCATGCCCCCAGTGATTGAGGGCCCCGTTTAGTTGCGCTCCGTAAAGTTTTTGAAAAATCATCTTTTTATGTTGGAAGTACTAAATATAAATTAATTACAAAATAAATTACAGAACTCGTTTGTAAATCGCGAGACGAATGTAATGAGCCTAATTAATCTGTATTTTTGTTTCGTCTAGATTTAAGTCTCCATGCAGGTGTCGGAATTTTTTTTTGAAATTTTGATTTTTGCAACTAAACACGGCGCCAAGTATCCAACACACAGCCGCAGGTCTCGCGCACGCACCTGATCCGGCTCCGGCCGCTTTTAGTTTTAGCATGCATGTATGTTCTAGACATTTGGGGCACGGCGAAAGGCAATCATGGTGCCGCGAGATCACGCGACACCCTGTGGTTGCATTGCATTGGGCCACTACGCACTCGATCAAAAGGAGTCACGGTGTGCCGGTGTCCGATCCATCACGGGCACGGCCGGCGAGCTAGCCCGGAGGCCGGCCGGAGGAGGAAGCATCAAGCATGCATCTGATCACGTACACCGGTTGCGGTTGGGGAACACTAGTGATGCCACCATGCATCGTGCCGTCGTGCTCCCGGGCCGGCCTCCTCGAGCTCTCTGCCGCATCGTCAGCGCCTACTTGCATGGCATGCATGCATGCTTACGTACTGTGCGTGCTTTTTGGTTATTAATTACCACTTTTTGATCCGCATGCTAACCAACTTTAATCAGACTTGAGCATGATCGATTCTGTGCATGCAAGGGCCAACTCAAAGCGGCTTGTGTTTCAGTTTGGAACGAATCATCAGTCTGCAGCTGGTTCCGGTTTATTTGGCTTCAATTATACTACTACCACGCAATTATGCCCATGCGCCGGTACCGATCTATTAATTTGTAGGGATTTACGTGATCGAGTCGTGGGCAGAGGGCTGGTTCGACTCGCATATGAAACAGACTAAAACCCAACTGTCAATACTACAAGATGGACCAAATAAAAAATTTAGGTGGAAAGTGGAAACCTTACATACTTTAGATATTACACACTATACGAGTAGTTTTAGTGTTTGGCTAACTGTAGTCTTTTCAGAGCAGGTAAAATACATGTTGTAAACATGTCTAAAACTCCGTCCGTTCTGTTTCAAAATGTAAGTCATTTTGACTATCTAGCAGGTTCATATATAGATTTTGTTATACAACTAGACATACATGTAGTATATCTAGGTACATAGAAAATACTATGAATACTAAAACGGTCTAAATTAGGGAGTATATGGTTTAAATTCGTTATGTATCACGTAAGGTACCTCTCTCTTTATCTGCTCGTTTAAAAAGAAACATATTGCAATCTGTAAATAGAAATGATGTTGCAGATCAAGATGATCTGTCCACTTGTACTAGCTTGCATAGTACATGCTTGCTCGATCTCTTGGATCGCATCACCTCCGATCCGATCCCTTAATTATCCGTAACCACGACACGGCATCGTGCTTGCATGCATGCACGCACGTACCGATCGACGACGACGTGGACCCAAGACATGCACCGCATGCATGCGGCGAGTACGCGAGGCAAAAGCGACTTTCCAGCACCGTCCGGCGGCATGCGGTCGGCATTAGCGGGTGGCTAATGGACCTACTCTAACATCTAACAGTTTGATTTTCCTCTTTCCCCTTTTTCATCTTATAAGGAAATCCTCCATCATAATTTTAATTTATTGGAGAGATGTGCTCCAGCAGATTGATTTTTTCCCTTTCCCCTTTAATTCATGAGTGGCCAGGATCTTCTCATGCATGTGTATCTTGTGGCTCAGAAAGAATGGATAGAAAAAGAGAAGGTGGAATTCCCCTTTAAAAAGAGGAGAGGGGAGGGAAATATAGGGGAAAGGTAAAAGAGGAAAATGAAAAATCAATCTGTTGGAACTAAATTTTTCCCTAAATCTCTTTTATAGCTAAAAGTGAAAAAAGGAGAAAAATCAATCTGTTGGAATTGCTCTAGCTTCCTTTCGCAACTCGCCGGGCAACGCGACGTGCAGGATGGCCGTCGAGTGCCTGCCTGCTGCTGATGACATCAATCATCCATTGATGCGATACTGTGCTGCGAACACTTACGTCTTCAGCCCATACCGTAACGCAATGCATGCAAGTGGGCAATGCATGCATGGACTACGGGTCATGCATGGTCGAAGCCAGCAGCAGCCTTTTGTGGGATGCATGCAATGCAACGAGACTGCAGACACGAACCCCACTAGAAAGGCTGTGTTTAATTGCAAAAATAATTCGAAAAGTAATGTAATATTTTTCGTTTGTATGTGGTAAATATTAATTTACCATAGGCTAACTAGTCTCAAAAGATTCGTCTCGTAACGTACATCAAAACTATGCAATTAGTTTTTTATTTACCTACATTTAGTACTTCATGCATGAGTCATTTGCTATATTTAATGTTTTGATGTGATTTCGATGTGATGGAAAGTTTGAAAAATTTGGAGGAGTTGAGCAACTAAACACAGCCAAGTGGAAATCGCGCGCCCACTCTGATCAGGTGTTGTGGGGCCCGGATGCCGGAGGTCACCCCATGCGCGTCAGCATCATAACCCAGGCCAACATGCATGTACCCACATCCAAGGTAGGGCTGGACGAAAAATTCGTAACTCGCTCGTTAATGACTTGACTCGAACTCGACTCGTTTTATAATGAGTCAGCTCGTTTTATAACAAGCCAGCCCGGTTTATATCGAGCCAGCTCGAGCTGGCTCGCGAGCCATAATAAGCCAAGTTAAAACTCAAGCTAACAATTAAATTGGCTCGCGAGCTGCTTCTAACTTGCTTTTGGTGTTTATATATTACCTATAAACCTGATCAGTCTAGCACTCAAGCTGTTGCTCATTTATTTTACTTATGTAAAGTGTATGAGCATGAATATCGTGGACTTATGGTCATGGTTGTGTCATGGTTGTGGTGGGCTGGACAAAAACTTTGTAGAATTATGGATCAATCGCTGAATGGATTATATTCTCCATTGTTAAAATTATAAGTACTTTGTGTTTGTTACTCACTACTTTTATAAATCTCCCTGTACTGTGTTTTTGTGGTTGGGCTCGCGAGCCAAACGAGCTGGCTCGAGCTTTTTAGCGAGCCGAGCCGAGCCAGCTCATTAACGAGTCGAC
This sequence comes from Panicum virgatum, assembly GCF_016808335.1. Lineage (NCBI taxonomy): Eukaryota > Viridiplantae > Streptophyta > Magnoliopsida > Poales > Poaceae > Panicum > Panicum virgatum. Next base: position 3,916,716 of record NC_053146.1, read on the forward strand.
CTGTAACGAGCTGAGCTAGCTTGATATCCAGCCCTAATCCCAGGTGGCAACGGGAGAAACCGAGGCAACGACTGAAGCTAGCGCGCTTTCAAGGAGAGAATTGAAGCATCGAAGCCATTTTGGGTTCGGTCTCTCGCGACTAAAAAATTCGAACAAGTCCACTTGCTTGTTGCACACCTCTGAGACGAAAAGAATCGTGATGTGAGAGAAAAAGGAGAAGGAAGGTAGTCCACTTGCTTGTTGCACACCTCTGAGACGAAAAAGAATCGTGATGTGAGAGAAAAAGGAGAAGGAAGGTGCGGCTTTTAAAAAAGCATAATCTTTCCTCTGTGCACCCACCGCTCGAGAAGGCCTAAGGTAGCGTCTTAATTATACTTGGCATGCTGCACAAACCAAGTTACGTACTCTTATTAATAATTGACTAAATAAAGAGTGTTTGCACCAATAAAAATTGTAATAACTGCAATAAGGAAGAATCTTCGAATAATACGAATCTAATGATATTATTTTTGTGAAACAAAATTCGATCGCACTAGTATTAATATAGGAGATGCGAACTAATCTTTAGTTAAATACGAGCCATGCATTATTATTTCTAGTTTTAACCAGCTCGCTGTTTTTTAGAAACATATTGTACTACTCGCTCCGTTCCAAATTATAAGTCATTCTAAGAATCTTGGAGAGTCAAACCATTTCAAAATTTGACTAAAATTATAGAGAGAAACACAAAGATTTATGACATCAAATAAGTATACTATGAAAATATAACTAACAAAGAATCTAATGATAGTTAATTGGTATCGTAAATTTTATTATCTTGTTGTATAGATTTGGTCAAATTTGAAATTTTTTGACTTTCCAAGATTCTTGAGATGATTTATAATTTGGAACGAGTATTATAAAGTTTTCTTTAACACTTGTTGTGTGTGCACTCTCAAAGATGAAAAGCCCTCCCTTTCTGAGAGCCGCAGACGACGTGAGTGCAATCAATCACTGTGCCTCCTGCACGAGACACGTAGGCAGCACTAGGGCATAGCATACATGTCGCTTGCTGTTGTTGACTTGCTGAGTCTCCTAGATGGATCATGGAATGCATGGGAGTTGGGAGGCAGAGGCGTACGTGTACCATAGTCCATAGCTGGCTACTGCTGATGTTGACAAATAATGGGCAGCGTATAGCTACGCCACGGTAGCTCTCTCGTGCGTGCGTGCATGCATGGCAGTGGCAGTGGGTGCACCCATGCACGGGGGCACGGGGAAATAAACCATCAAAGCAAGCCACCAAGGGCGACGACGACGATCGAGCGGCAACGCAAGATGAGCCGAGGGGAAGCGGCCAAGCAACGTGGAGCCAAACGAGAGAAAGCTAGGCGGGGAGCAACTCCAACAGATTTATTTTCTTTTTTTCTCTTTCTCATCTTATAGAGAAATCACCCATCACAATTTTAGCTTATTGGGGAGATGTGCTCCAGCAGATTGATTTTTTCCTTTCCCTTTTAATTCATGAGTGGCCAGAATCTTCTCATGCATGTGGATCTTGTGGCTAGAAAAGAATAGATAGAAAAGGAGAAGGTGGAATTCCCCTTTAAAAAAAAGGAGAGGGGAGGGAAATAAAGAAAAAGGGGAAAAAGAAAAATTAATCTGTTGGAGCTAAATTTTTTCTCCTAAATCTCCTTTATGGCTAAAAGGTGGAAAGAAAAAAGGAAAAAAATCAATCAATTGGAGTTCTCCAGGAGTATATAGCTGCATCCATGGATGCACGGCATGCAGGGGCCTGCATGCGGTGACACTGGTCCAACACTGAATGGTTGCATTGGGTTCTCCAAACGAACGGACGCGTCATCACATAGCTGCGTGCGCGGGGATGCATGCAGGCTATGCAGCAGCAGGGCTAGCTAGCTCTCTCCATTGCATCAAGCCGGCCGCTTTTATGGCATAGCGCGCGTATACGTACTCGCTGGGAAAGCTAGCCGGCCGGTCGCTTTAGTGCTAGCTTGAGGTCTGACGGGTCGGGTCGGGTCATTTCGGGTTTCGGATCAAAAAATATTGGCCCATGCTCGGCCTATAAATGGTTGGGTTTGGTCGGATTGGTCCGCAATTTTATGTGTAATTTTCGGATTGGATCGGGCTTTTTAAATTTCAAGTTAAATATTTCGGCTCGTACTTGACCCGTCACTTGGTCGGGTCGGATCGGGTCGGGTTTTTCTCAAGCGGGTCGGGTCGGGTTTATCGGGTCGGGTGGCCCATGATAAAATCTCTTGAGCTAGCAAGCGCATGCCCAAGCTAGCGGAAACTGTCAAAAAGGTTGGGTTTGCGCGGCGCCGATTGGCATCGGCGCCCGCGACGGCGACGGCGACGGCGAGCCGACCCGGAGAAGCTCATAAAGCTTAGGCCGCGCGCCGGGGATGCATCACCTGCATGCGGCCAATCCAGGCGGGTGTCGCCGTGTCGGGTCAGCTCGCGAGCGCGCGCGCGCGTGGTCCGGGCCTCCGTCCTCAGCGAAAACCGGCTGGACTCTTGGCTGCCCGAGGTAGCCTGGCGGTCGACGGGTGCAGAGTTGAAGTAGCAGCATGCCTGTGGAGCACTGGCCCAGGAGGAGGGGCATGCACCTGACAGCCTGACACTACCAAGCAAGAGATGCTGCTACGACCTAGGAGTGGCAACCTACGACGATCTTGCGCTCTGAACCGAATTAGTTAAGCGCGTAGTTTTCTCCATAAAAAATACATTCTACTACTCCATCCATTGTAAATTGTACTAAGTTATTTTGAGTTTTATAGATACTCATATAATTTTGCATTGCAATTTTGACGTGGCGGAGATCGAGAACCTGGCCTGGCTGGGAGGTGCAGCGTGCATGCAGATGCAGACACGAGAAAAAGGCCGGGGAGGCACGCATATGCAGGCCCTGTTTGGTTTGGTGCTAGGAATAGTAATATTTTGACCTCTTATTACGGTGTCAAACAAAGTCAGTTTATAAAACCAACTTCAAAACCCCTGCGCTAGGAACACTGAAGAATGTAATGATGCTCTTGACCACGTGATTAGAGGATGGTTACTGTAGCATCACTGTAGCCAATCATCGATTAATAACTGTCATTAGATTCGTCGCGAAAAGTTACACTCATTCTTAAAAACATTTCATAAATAAACTTCATTTAATACTCCATGCATTCGAAATTCTTTTCTCGGAAAATGTGCGTACCAGTTCCTGACAGGAACCAAACGAGGCCGCAATGCAATGCAATGCATGCGGGCGCAGCCCAGCTTGGCGCGGACAGAAATAAAAGCCGCGCAAGCGTGCGTGCCGCCGCCCGGCCACTTCTCTCCTGACTCCTGCTTTGACCGCGCGCATGGCCGCATGCATCTCCCGGCTCGTCGCTCGCCAACCAACGCAGCATGCATCTGGCCGCCGGCCGTTACGCCGCGACCGGACCTGACCTGCCGCCTGCGGCAGCAGCCTACCTCGATCAGCCTCGCTCACCGTACCGTCACCCAGCACCAGCAGGCAGCAGCAGCACCACCGGTACCGTACCGCCTCATGCTGAATTGATGCTCCATCAGAATTCAGATGGGTGTTCCTGGCCGTTGGACACGGCCTAAGGGGGTGTTTAGTTGATGAAAATTTTTGGTTCAAAGGTCACATCAAATGTTTGACCAGATGTCGGGAGGGTTTTTCGGACATTAATTAAAAAACTAATTTCAGAACTCACCTGAAAACCGCGAGACGAATCTTTTGAGGCATTTGACCGCATCATTAGCACATGTGGGTTACTGTAGCACTTATGGCTAATCATGCACTAATTAAACTCAAAAGATTCGTCTCGTCGTGTACATCCAAACTGTGCAATTAGTTTTGTTGTTTAACTATATTTAGTGCTCCATGCATGAGTCCAAAGGGGAGGCACAAATTTCGAGATGAAATTTTTTGGTAACTAAACAGCCCCTAAGGATTAATTAGCTAGCTGCAGTGTTTGAATTAAATAATTTCTGTGCAAAATGTTTTCCTCCTCCGTTTCAAATTGCAGGTCATTTTAGCAAATCTAGACATATATGGTTTTTACTATGTATACATAGTGTTTGCCAAAACAACCTACAATTTTTAAACAGATGGAGAATAGTAAAATGCTAGACCCTTCGTTATTAGTCGGGATGGCTGTTTGTACGGAGAATGTTAGAGAATAAAAAACCGTGACTCGGATGACTTAGGAAGCAGATATTACGACTCGGTCCCATGACACATTGGATGATGGTTTGACGGTGGACGTTGGTCACCTAAAGGAAACGTGAAAAAACCATGCCTTCCCTTGAAAGAAAAGCAACATTTGCCTAAATTTATACCTTGGGAATGTATATATTGGTCAGAACGCTTTGTTCCAACAAAACAAAGCAAGTCTTTAATAATAATAATAATAATAATAATAATAATAATAATAATAATAATAAATAACTACTACTACAACAACTACTAATTAAGTTGCCTAACGTTAAATATTCAAAGCCGGCGGGAGTATAACAAAGCAATTTACGAATTTGAATGGAGATCTTGCGGTGCAGAAGTGTGTGTTGGACTTGGACCCCGCCCGGCCAGGCGTATAGCATGCGCATTTGTGCGGCTAGTATTGAAAATTTAAAAATTTGCATGTCGTTGTATCCTTACTTAAAGATTATACTATTTTTTTTACCATACATCACCCTATTCATTATCGTAAATTATGTCTTATTGTTGGTTAAAACAATTCAAATATGATCTACCTATAATAACAATTTAATTTATTGAGCTTTAATAATATTATGCATATAATTATTTTCTTATTTTGGTTTTATTTTGAGTGATTGTTGTTAGCTTTAGTTTTTAGTAATAGTATATATATTTGTAACTGATACATAACTAAATTATATTTTATATTTAATTTTCATAATGATTGGTGAGTGATTTTTAGTTAGACACAGGGGTATTTTAGCCTAATTTTTATTATAATGACAGTGGTGGGTAATTTTTATTTTTCAATTTTGCTCCGATTAACGTGGAATTTTCTAGGCTTTGAGAGAGAATGTAGAGGCTCCGTTTGTTGGCCTTGCCTTCCACCGTGGTACCGTTCCTACATAGTAACATGCATGCTAGCTCATGTAGTCATCCATACTGCGCGCATGCAGTGCAGCACCATAGATTGCCGGAAGCCGGATGGAGCTGATCATGACAAGATCGACTGTATCGCATGGCATGGCTCTGGTGTCATCCCGTCCGACCGATCCGTTTGGTTGCGCGACGGATGCACGGGAGTGATCTGACGACGGACCGGACGGACGCGAGACCGGCAACGGTTGGGCACGCCGCCGGTGACGTGCCGGGAATCACGTACGTTGAACCCACGACGTAGGCCGGCTGACCACCGCCGCCAGCATCCGGCGGCAAGCGAGCCAGGGAGAGCGGAGGTGACGGCGTTACTCCAGCCGTCCGTCCAGGTCTCCAGCAAGCAGCGAGCTAGCGAGCGGGGATCGAGAGAGATGGTGGGGCCCGGTGGGTCAAACGGCCGGGCGGGGGCTGACGAAGGCGCGGGACGTGGCGCTGTCGGCCGCGCTGCCTGTCCAGCCCACCGGTGGCCCGGCGCCGGGCCGTGGATCACTCGCGGCGTCATCGGCCAGACCGGCAGTCGGGCCCCACCGTGCCATGGAGATGCCCCCCGCCTCCGGCTGGTTGGTTGGTTGGTTCGCCTGCGCACCGCCCGGGCCGGCGGCGGTGTATCCCCGCCGGCGTGGTTCCGAGATGAGACGATGATGATGTCACGACGACCGTCCGCCGTATGCGTTATTGAGTATTGACACACCTAGAGCACCATCAAGAAAGACAAGAATTCAAGATGCGGGCGCAAATTGTTTGTGCTGCTGCTACAACAACAACTCGTAAGTAATGAGACGAGGCCAGATCATGTGTCGTGTCATGCAACGGCGGCCGTTGCTTGATCTCGGCCAGACGACGACGGTGATGCGTGTTTCTGCCCTCCCTCCCTTTGGCATTTGCCCCTCTGATGATCTGATCCGCTCCCCGCCCGCGCAAAAAGCTACACTCTGCTGCCCTTGCAACAGTCACTTTAACCACCTCGCATCGCTTTACTTACCACTTGCGTGCGTGGCGCATGCAATGCAACAACGTACTACTCCTCCACCAGCTGCTCTCTCTCTCTCTCTCTCTCTCTCTCTCTCTCTCTCTACTGGTGGAGAGAGTACTGGTAGTCAGAGAGTTGCCGGCCTTGTTGGTTGTGCAAGTGATGAGGCGAGGTCGCCCCGCGGCCCCGCCCGCGGCCGGGTCTCTCGACTCGACAGTCGACACAGGCCCCTGCCAAAAGCGATCCATGTCGCGCCTAGTAGGCTCTCTACCTTTGACTCCACTCCACTCGACTCCCCCCCACAACAACAACAACACACACAGCTACAGGCACCAGCCATCTCTCTTCTCTCCATTCCATTCTAGGAGTAGCTTGCTAGTAGTACTACTCGTATCCCGTGGCACCACCATCTCTCGCCTTTCAATTCGCTGTGCTGTGCAACCGTCGTCGTCTTCGTCCGGCTGCAGACCACCAGCCCTGGCCGCCCCCACCGCCCCCGGCCCGGCCTATAAAAGCGCACGACCACCCCCGGCCCTCTCCTCCAACCGCCTCGGCTCGGTAGCGTCGCTGTGTGCAGCCTGCCGTCCCAAAGAAACAGAAGCAATTCACACCACCACAACCCACTCACTCTCCAGAGATCAGCAGCAAGCAAGCCCAGCACCCAGCAGACCAACGACAGCGAAGATGATGCGCATGGAGGTGGCGCCGGAGTCCGGCAGCGGCGTGGCGGCGGAGCCCGCGGCGGCGTCCCCCGCGGCGGCGCCGTCGGCGGAGGCGGCGATGGCGGTGTACGAGCGGGTGGCGCGGATGGCGAGCGGGAACGCGGTGGTGGTGTTCAGCGCCAGCGGCTGCTGCATGTGCCACGTCGTGAAGCGCCTGCTCCTGGGGCTGGGCGTCGGCCCCACGGTGTACGAGCTGGACCAGCTCGGCTGCGGCGCGGGCGGCGGGAGGGAGATCCATGCGGCGCTGGCGCAGCTGCTCCCGCCCGGGCAGCCGGCCGTGCCGGTGGTGTTCGTGGGCGGGCGGCTCCTGGGCGGCGTCGACAAGGTCATGGCCTGCCACATCAACGGCACCCTCGTCCCGCTCCTCAAGCAGGCCGGCGCGCTCTGGCTCTGAAGAGGCCGGCGGCCGGGGCGCGCGGACGCCGGCGACGTACGTGCCTGATGAATGCAAGTGATCGACGGTTTAGTTTCTTGTTGTCGATGGGTGTTAGTGGGGAGGGAGGGAGTTACTTTGTAGATACAATTAACCGGCCGGCCGGCGTACGTCTTCATGATCATCAGTTGCCGTTCCACTAGCTAGTACCTTATTTACCTTGTGTTTTCTATTTTATTTGAGTTCTAATCGCTGGTGACCAGTACATGCTGGGTGTTGTGTTGTGCTAATGTGCTACTAGGAGGGAAAAAGGACAAGAGTGCCTCGATTTTACCCTGTTCCAGTTCACTCTCTCGGTGGCTGTGTGATGATGCAATGTTGCAAGAGTGCAACATGATGATGCTGCTCCATGGTTTGTTTTTTTTGTGACCCGGCCAGTAACTTTCATGTGATTTGCGCCACCCTCGCGATGGTGTTTTGGGCACTGTACCCTCTGAACTCCAACCCAACCTTATACGTACGTACCTGTCGTCTTTTTGTGGGTGGGGAACAATGATCTTCATACGTACTAGTATGCGTGCGTACATCTATCTATGTATACGTGTACAGTAAATAAAACCAAAGAAACCGTACACGCGCATGACGTACGCATGGAGGTGGATTGGTCGGGTCGGAAGTGAGGAACGAATCTGAAGGTGGAAGACGAAGAACTGATGAAGGGCCGGGGGAAGATGGACGGACAGATGTGTCGTACGGTGTGGTGTGGCGTGGTGGGTGGTGTAGTGTAGTGTAGTGTAGCATCTGCGGGAAGGGCGGCTGCCCCCTGCCCCCGGAGCAGTCAAGATGAGGTGAGATCGATCAGAGCTCAGAGCCGCAGCAGCCGGCAGCCTTGGCGGCCTGCCCCCTGCCATCGGATGCAGCACTGGTAGGTCTCTGGAGATACCTCGCTCCACCGCGTGCACCTGTTACACTGTACAGCCAAAAAAAGGTACTGTACCTACTGTATTTAAACAGTGCTTAATTACTTGCAGAAAGTAATTGTGGAGGGCAGCATGCAAGGCCGGTGCCGTGCGTATACTTGTGTTGTGTTTGTGTGATGAGGTTAGTTGATGCATGCATGGAGCTAGCGGCCGTTCCGGTCAAAGTGACGTGTAGGCGCGGCTGCTTTATCCTGGGCAGCAGCATGCGTAGTGGAGGGAGGTGTGTGATCAGATGAGCGAGGCGAGCCCGAGGCAGCGCATGCGAAAGAAAGAGAGAAACAAAGGGAGAGACCGGACCGGGCGACCGGCGACGCCTGCATCTGCATGAATGCATCACGCACTAGTGCCTTGCGCGCGCCTTGGCGCGCGTAATTTATTTATTTGTTTTCGTTTGGCAATATAAGTTTATATAGAGATTTGTAGTAGATGTATAGACAAATAGATATACATAGATAGAAATATGATATTTGTTTTTAAAGCAAAGTATGCAAAAAAATAGTAGCTGAAATCCGACGTCTCAATCTCGCCGTCGAAGGCGGCCGGGAGCGGTCCTGGGGCATCTCCTCACCATGCAATGCGCGGCTATCACGCCCGACCTGCGGCACCGCAGCGTACCGGAGCGAGGCCGGGTCGCCCGCCGGTGACGGCATGAACTCGCCGCACCCATCGATGGCGTGCCCGGCGGCCCGCCCAAACTCGCCGCGTGGCTCTCCAGCCTAGCTTCACTGCCGTCATTGCAGTAGAGCACACACCCATTCGGAGGCCACCAAAATTACCGGTCGAGAGTTCTAGATTCAGATATTTTGTAGTGACCGAATGGATAGCTGACGCGTGGACCATTCGTGTCTCAAGGCCTCAAAGATAACGATGGCACGGCCAATCACATGCCCTGCCAATTTAGGATCGAATAGTAGGAATCTTTTTTTACTGGCGTGGCCAGTCTGCCGTTGCGCCGACCTTCGGGGCATTCACATATAGAAATTAGGGCCGTGATTAGATTCAAAAATTTTATCCCAAAAACGTCACATCGAATATTTGAGCACAGGCATGGAATATTAAATAAAATCTATTTACAAAACTTTTTACACGGATAGGTTGTAAATCGCGAGACGAATCTAATGAGCTACTTAATCTATGATCTGCAACAGTGATACTACAGTAACTGTTCACTAATTATGAGTTAATTATGAATTAAGTATGCTCATTAGATTCGTCTTGTGATTTACAACCCATTCGTGCAAAAGGTTTTGTAAATAGATTTTATTTAGTACTCCCAAATAGCAAGATTCCCTTTCATCCGTAGTCATACAGTGGTACTACAGTAACCGCTCACTAATTATGAGTTAATCATGAATTAAGTATGCTCATTAGGTTTGTCTCGTGATTTACAACCCATCCGTGTAAAAGGTTTTGTAAATAGATTTTATTTAGTACTCCGAAATAGCAAGATTTCCTTTCATCCGTAGCCATACAATGGTACTACAGTAATCGTTTACTAATTATTAGTTAACCATGAATTAAGTATTCTCATTAGATTCGTCTCGTGATTTACAACCCGTCTCATGATTTGCAACCCATCCGTGCAAAAAGTTTGTAAATTGATTTTATTTAGTACTCCGAAATATCAAAATTCTCTTTCATCCGTAGCCATACAGTGGTACTACAGTAACTGATCACTAATTATGAGTTAATCATGAATTAAGTATGCTTATTAGGTTCGTCTCGTGATTTACAACCCGGCCTGTAAAAGGTTTTGTAAATAGATTCTATTTTGTACTCCGAAATAGCAAGATTCCCTTTCATCCGTAGCCATACAGTGATACTACAATAACCGTTCACTAATTATGAGTTGATCATGAAATAAGTATGCTCATTAGTTTCGTCTCGTGATTTGCAACCCATCCATACCAAAGGTTTTGTAAATAAATTTTATTTAGTACTCCGAAATAGTAAGATTTCCTTTCATCCGTAGCCATACAATGGTACTACAGTAATCGTTCACTAATGATTCGTCTCGTGATTTACAACCCGTCTCGTGATTTACAACCCATCCGTGTAAAAAGTCTGTAAATAGATTTTATTTAGTACTCCGAAATATCAAAATTCTCTTTCATCCGTAGCCATACAGTGGTACTACAGTAACCGATCACTAATTATGAGTTAATCATGAATTAAGTATGCTTGTTAGGTTCATCTCGTGATTTACAACCCGGCCTGTAAAAGGTTTTGTAAATAGATTTTATTTTGTACTCCGAAATAGCAAGATTCCCTTTCATCCGTAGTCATACAGTGATACTACAATAACCATTCACTAAATATGAGTTGATCATGAAGTAAGTATGCTCATTAGTTTCGTATCGTGATTTGTAATCCATCCATACAAAAGGTTTTGTAAATAGATTTTATTTAGTACTCTGAAATAGGAAGATTTCCTTTCATCCGTAACCATCGGATACTACAATAACCGTTCACTAATTATGAGTTGATCATGAAGTAAGTATGCTCATTAGTTTCGTCTCGTGATTTGTAATCCATCCATACAAAAAGTTTTGTAAATAGATTTTATTTAGTACTCTGAAATAGAAAGATTTCCTTTCATCCGTAACCATCGGATCACGATCGGACGGGCGAAATTTTTTTGGCCGACGTGGCTGCCTGAGAGGGCGCGGAGGGTCGGCGCTTTCATATATAGAAAATGGCGTAGCCACTGACTCACCACCACAGCACAGCAGCATCGACCCGGCCGGCCGGCCGGTTTCCGGGAACAGGCCCGGCAACCTGCCGCCGCCGCGAAAGCGCCACCGTACCCGTACCCCTGCAGCATCCAAGCTATCCATACGGCGCTGCTACGTACTAGCGGCAGTCGGAGATGGATGGACGGACGGATCGGAGGTGCACCCAAGCAAAGCCCTTGCCATTGCTATTGCCTCTTGCTTGCTTTGCTTCAGAGCTAGGCGTTTCAACAACCATCGCCGGCCTCTGATCTGCTGCTTCGTCACAAGTTTGTTACTGTACATGCGTGACCTGCTCATGACCAAGCCGTGCGTGATCATCGATCTCAACCTCCATCCAACCCGAGTAAATAATGATCGTTTCGTTTTTTTTTTGAGATTATTAATAATGATAGTTTCTGAATTGTACGCATCAGAAGATGGGCCTCGATTACTAAATGGGCCTTGCTGGGTTTCTGGCCAATTCCATCCCCTCCAAAAGATCTTGCAGGCTGGCTTCAGCAGCACCCATCGCGCCCCTGTGCTAGCTCTGGGCCGCCGGCCCGGCCTGCCTCTCTGCCTCGAATTTTCATCTCGGTGTCAAAATATAACAACTTTTTATTTATCAAAGGTAAATATTATCATATTTAACTAATAAGTATATTAAAAATAATTACTTTTACATATATAAAAATCAGACATTACGACAGTTGGTTTTATATTTAACTAATAATTATAATAAAAAATTTACTTTTAGATTGGAGAAGAGGAAACTGTTGGCCCTAGAACACATGGACCAAGTGAGCAACTTGCTCACTTCCCTCTCCTTTCTCCTTGCTCCAAGGTAGAAGGAGAGCTGAGCTCCTCTGCACACACTCACTCACTGCTCTTGGCTTCAGATGAGACTGAACCCAGAACCTCTGAATTTGGTGGCAAATGAACTGCCATTTCATATTGCATTGTATTCATACTTATACACAAGTGCTACCTACCCTAAGGTACAACAAGGTATGGCTGACTACAGCCCCACTACTTCTAGTACTGCTTAGATCAGCCCACTACAGGTATGGCTGATGTACCTCTACCAACTATAGATACAATAGTGGCCTATGGCCACAAGTCAAGGATGTGGACAGCTGCTGATGACTGCCTGCTGATCCTTGACCAGGAACAAGTGTGGGCAAGTGGCAGATTATGTCTTACATTACTTCCCCTAATCCTGCTGCTAGCCCTGGACCTCATCCATGCCGATCATCTTCCTCAACTCCGAGAACCGAAGATGCCCGAGCGACTTGGTGAGGATGTCAGCGAGTTGCCGTCCGATGTCAACAAACTCGATGACAAGGTGCTCCCCATCGACGCAGTACCGAAGAAAATGGAACTTCACATCGATATGCTTGCTCCGGTCGTGGAGGACGGGGTTCTTTGCCAACGCAATGGCCGGCTGGTTGTCCACCTTGAGTGCTGGTGGGCGAGCCACAACGCCGGTGAGCTCACCCAATAGCCGGCGCAGCCAGACGACATGGCACGCCGTGGTGGCCGCTGCAACATATTCCGCCTCGCAGGTCGACAACACCACCACCTTTTGCTTCAGTGACTGCCAGGCCACCAGTGCAGATCCGAGGAGGACGAGCACGCCTGTAGTGCTCCGCCGACCATCCACATCTCCAGCCATGTCCGCATCACTGAATGCCGTCAGCAGAAACCCGCCGCGCCTGGGGAAGACGACGCCCGCATCCAGTGAGGCCTGGAAGTAGTGCAGCACCCGCTTGACCGCTGTCCAGTGGTCCTCCCACGGGTCTTCGAGGAAGCGGCTCACATACCCGACCGCGAACGCGATGTCCGACCGAGTATGCGTCAGCCACCACAGCCCACCGACGACGCTCCGGTAAAGCATCGCATCCACCCTCGCCGCCGTGCTGTTCTTTGACAGCTTGACCCGCTCCTCCATCGGCGTCGCCATGGCCTTGCAGCCCGTCATCCCGGCCCGCTCCAGCAGCTTGAGCGCGTAGGCGCGCTGCCCCAGCGTGACCTTCTCTTTCCCCTGCTTCACCTCGATGCCGAGGTAGTAAGACAACGCGCCCAGGTCACTCATCTGGAACCTGGCCGCCATCTCTTCCTTGAACGCGCTGATGTCCTTCGGCTGCGCTCCGGTGACGATCAAATCGTCGACGTACACCCCGATGATGAGATGCTCCTTCCCCCGTCGTCGGGTGTACAAGGCGTGCTCCGTCTCACAGCGTGTGAACCCAAGCTCCGCCATGGTGGTGTCGAGCTTGGTGTTCCACGCCCGCAGCGCCTGGCGCAGCCCATAGAGAGCCTTGCGGAGTCGGAGCACCTTGTGCTCGGCTCCCTTCACTACAAAGCCCGGCACCTGCCTCACGTAGACTTCCTCCGCCAAATCGCCATTGAGGAACGCCGACTTGACGTCTAGGTGATGGACCGGCCAGTCCTTGGCCGCCGCCAGCGCGAGCAACAGCCGCACGGACTCCATGCGCGCCACCGGAGCGAAGACCTCCTCGAAGTCAATGCCCTCGCGCTGGACGAACCCCCTGGCCATGAGCCGCGCCTTGTGCTTCACCACCTCGCCGTGCTCATCCTTCTTCACCTTGAAGACCCACTTAAGTCCAATCGGCCGGCATCCCACCGGTGGATCGACTAGCTCCCAGGTCTGATTGGCTTCGATGGAGCGCATCTCTTCCAACATCGTCTTCCGCCACGCCGCGTCGCGCTTCGCAACAGCAAACGTGGCCGGCTCCTCCGCGCTCATGAGCATGAGCTCTGGATCGGTGAATCGCGAGGCCAGCCTCAGCAACTGTGCATCACCGATGAAGTCGTCCACCCGCCTGAACTGGAGCTCCTCTCCGTCGTGGTAGGTATCCACGAACTTCGAGTAGGTGGACGGGGGGGACGCGAACTCAAGATCCGCCGCCGCCGCCGGGGTCCCCTATTTTGGAAAAACAGAGGAGGCTGGGGACGCTGAGCTTGCTGCGCCAGGAATTGGCGGATCCTCCGCCGTACCAGGACTCGGCGGCTCCTTCGCCACCGCCCCTGACTCCTGTGCCACCTCCTCCGCGCCGATCTGGTGCTCGATCACCAGCTGCTCAACAACGAATTCGCTTGTCTGGCCACCACTGGGCTCCTCTGCTTCCCCCGTCGCGGCCGTGTCCCAACTCCATGCCGTCGTCTCGTCGAAGACAACGTCCCGAGACACCACCACCTTCCCCCGGGCCGGGTCGTAGAGCCGGTAGGCCTTCGTCCCATCCTCATAGCCCAGGAACACCATCTTGGTGCTCTGGTCTTCAAGCTTCCCGAGGCCGGGCTTGACGGTCTTCACATGCCCGATGCAACCAAACGTGCGCAGGTACGAGACGTTGGGCTTGTGCCCATGCCACGCCTCATACGGCGTCATCCCCTTCAGAGCCTTGGTCGGTAAGCGGTTCAGGATGAACACCGCCGTGCTCACCGCCTCACCCCAGAATTCTGCCGGCATCGCCTTTGCCTTCATCATTGAGCGCACCATCCCGACGATGGTCTGATTACGCAGCTCGACCACGCTGTTCTGCTGCGACGTGTATGGCGCCGTCAGCTGATGTGCCATACCCTCGTCGGTGCAGTAGCTGGCGAATTCCACCGCCGTGAACTCGCCGCCACGGTTGGTCCTGAGGACGCGCAGCTTCTTCCCGGAGTTTGCCTCTGTCCCCGCCTTGAAGCGCTTGATGGCCTCCGCCGCCTCGTCCTTGCTCGTCAGGAGCTGCAGCCACATGAACCGGCTGCAGTCGTCCACGAGCAAGAGAAAGTATCTCCGACCGCCGTGCGTAGCCGGCGTGATGGGCCTGCACAGGTCCCCGTGGACCAGCTGGAGCACCTCCTTCGCCCGGTACTTTGCCGCCTTTGGGAACGGCAGACGCCTCTGCTTCCCGACTAGGCAGCTGTCGCAGAGCTCGCCGGCGTGCTTGATCTACGACAACCCGGTCACCATCTTGCTCAGGTGTCCGAGCGCCTCGAAGCTCAGGTGGCCGAACCTCCCATGCCACAGCCATGGTTCCTCCGTGCACGCCGCCGCGAGACACACTGACTGCTCCACCTTCAAATCCAGGAGATAAAGCCTGTTGTGGGAATGCGTTACCTTGGCGAGAAGACGCCGTTCCCTGTCCCTGATGCTCAGCACGCCGGACTTGATGAGCACCTCCGACCCACGCTCATCCAGCTGCCCCAAGCTCACGATGCTTGAGCGCAGCTGGGGGGTGTAGTACACGTCCTGGAGTGTGCTGTGCTCGCCGTTGCGGCACCTGAAGAGGGCCGTGCTCTGCCCGCGGATGGTGACCCACAAGCCATCGCCGAACTTGACCGTCCCGGTCTTGTTCTCGTCGAGGTCGGAGAAGGTGGCCCTGCTCCCCGTCATATGGTTGCTGGCCCCGGAGTCCAGGTACCACCTCTGCTCCAGCTCGTCGCTGACCGCGCCCAGCAGCACCCGCGCCTCTGGCTCGTCAAGGTTAACGGGCTGCGACGCATTCCTCTGCTCCGTGTCCGCCTCCTCTACTTCGCCATCATGCAGCGCGCAATACTACGCCATCAACAGCGCATGGTCGTCGTCGCTCTCTTCTTGAGCCAGGTGGGCATCCTCCTTATTCTCCTTCCGCTCCGGGCACTCCCTCGCCCAGTGCCCGGTCTTGCCGCACTTGCGACAGGCATTGGGATCGAAGGTCTTCTTCTTCTTCCCCTTCCGGCTCGGCTTCCCGCGCGCATGGTTGCCGCCGGTGTTCCCGCCGCGGCTGGAAATGTTCTCCCCGGTCCGCTGCTTCATGCGCGCATTCCACTCCTCCTTGGTGAGTAGCAGCTTGCCGCTCTCCTCCTTCTGCTCCAGCGGCGCATCAGCCCGCCCTTCCGCCAGGCAAAGTCGGCCAACGACATCCTCGAGCGAGACCTGATCCAGATCCAAAGTGGCCTCGATTGTACACGCCATCTGGCTGTACCTGGCCGGGCACGTGCGAAGCAGCTTGCAGACGACATCCTCCTCCTCCATCTACTTCCCCAGCGTTGCCAACTGGCTTGCCAGCGACTGGAGACGAAGCGCGAACTCCTCCACAACCTTGCCATGGCAGAACTTGAGTTCGTCAAAGTCCCTGCGCAGCTGCTGCGCCTTGGCCCTCTTGGCTCGATCCGAGCCAACGCGGAATGAAGCAAGCATGTCCCATGCCTCATTCGCCGTCTGCTTGTTGCTGATAGCCTCGTGGAACTCCGGTGGCGTTGACGACAACAGAGCGTCCTTGGCCTGGACGTCTTCGTCCTCGTCTTTGGTGCCGACGTCCACGGCGATCCAAAGCTTGCGCGCCTTGAGCCGCCACTTCATCGGCACCACCCACTCGCCATAGTTGGTGCGGGTGAGCTGCGGCCAGTCCCGCGAGCTCGTCTTCCGCACCGTCCTGATCACGACCTCCTTGACCGGCTCAGAAACAGAGCTATCCTTCCCCTTCCCGTCTGCGCCGGTCCCTGTGGTGTCTTCACCGCCAGCCATCGTTCAGCCGCTGGGCTGGGACAACGATGTACGACTCTGATGCCACGTGTTGGCCCTAGAACACAAGGACCAAGTGAGCAACCTGCTCACCTCCCTCTCCTTCCTCCTTGCTCCAAGGTAGAAGGAGAGCTGAGCTCCTCTGCACACACACACACGCACACACGCACACACACTCACTCACACTCACTGCTCTTGGCTTCAAATGAGACTGAACCCAGAACCTCTGAATTTGGTGGCAAATGAACTGTCATTTCATGTTGCATTGCATTCATACTTATACACAAGTGCTACCTACCCTAAGGTACAACAAGGTATGGCTGACTACAGCCCCACTACTTCTAGTACTGCTTAGATCAGCCCACTACAAGTATGGCTGATGTACCTCTACCAACTATAGATACAATAGTGGCCTATTGCCACAAGTCAAGGATGTGGACAGATGCTGATGACTGCCTGCTGATCCTTGACCAGGAACAAGTGTGGGCAAGCGGCAGATTATGTCTTACAGAAACGTGGTTGCGAGAATACTAGATTTCAGAGTATGGACCGTTGAACTGAATACCTAGAGATGGATGAAGCAGGGCCTGTTCTTGCAGGGGCGAAAGGCCAGCGGAGACGATGACGGCGAGCTCTCGTTGTCTTTCCGCACCCTCCTGGACAGCAGCATCCTACGGCGGAGGTTGCTACGGCCCGCGTGAAAGGCTGAAGAAAGTGCCTCGGCGACATTGGAGTTCGCCGGCGGCAGCGCGGCCTCGCCGGGAGAGATGTAGCCGATCTGGAATATTTGCAAAAGTCCCCTGATTTTGATTCGAGTGTTTCAATTAGCACCCTAATTTGGATCACCGATCCGAATATATGCAAATAGACCCCTGGTCAGCTGATATTGTTCGATGACACAAAAGGGAGGAAGCTTAATGATCATCAGATAGCCTGAATACTTAGAGCCTTAGAGGTATGCCATTAAGACATGAAGATTAGCAAAAGGATTCTACTAAGAAATTAGGAAGCCAACTGATTGCTCCTTTGCCACGGGGAAGGTCGTCAGCCTGTATTAGTAACTGGGCTGTTGGGTGGGCCTGGAGCCCTACTACTCTCTTTGGGCTGCTTGCTAGTCCTTTTCCAGCGACGTGGCAGCCCATTCCCAATCTACGCAAACCTGAAACCTCCTCTTCTGTAGTCTGTAACGGGTCGAGACTCGAGAGGCCGTCAGATCCTGAAACCTGCAACTGTTGGAAAGATGCTTAGAGCATCTCCATTAGTTTCCAGTTTTTTTTTCCAAATTTTATTATTTGCCAACTCTCTAGATATGGAGAGGTGAAAAATAGGACTATCTTCAAGAGTACCTCATTTTTACTTCCCAAAAGAGGCCATTTTTACTCCCTAAATAGGTTTGCTTTTCTTACGGTTTCCAGGTTACACGTCAGCCCCTTTGAGCGCTGAGCAGCCACCAAACCGAGGATTACTCTGAATCTCGTGGATGGTGACGGCTCGGACCGGACGCCTGTCCTCTTCCCTGCTCAGACGTTCCAGCGTGCTGGTGTCACCAAACCAGACCGCTAGTAGTGTCACCAGGGTCAAACCGAGAGGTTCATGGATAATGTACAGTATGGACGCGGGTCTCAAGGAACGGAGCCGTGCTTGGCTGCTTGCGACCTGCAAGCTGCAAGGTCCATCCAGATCCAGGTGCTCATGATCCATGGCATCACGCACGCAAGACTTCTCTACTGTTTTCTCAGTTTTTATTTCAGCCATGATTGTAACATGTACACCAGGTTTTATTTTCCTCTCAGAAAAGAAAAGGAGACAGGAGCACCTGCCACTTACTGCTTAGATGCTGGTTAGTTCTGCTTCAGCCACGCATATGGGCCACAAGTCCCATCGCTTAGTGATGTGTAAATGCAGGGCACTACGAAAGTGACTGCCTTGCCTTGTCGCCCTCGTCTTCGGACTCCATGAACAGTAGTACCTTCATCCACTTTGTAGCCTAGTGGCTGGCAATTTTTAAAATAAATTAGACAAGTTTTTTTCTTAGGAAAGTAGCAACGAGGAAGATCTTTTTTTTAGAATAAAAGGCATGACAAGATCAAAGCGAGGACAAACTTAACATATAAGAAAAATTCTCTACGTATTTTCCAGGGACGGCACACATGTGAGTACGTGACCGGAAGCAACCATAAAGCAAAGCTAGCAGGTTCTAACGAAAAAGATGGCGTCGCATCGATTCATCTGGTGTTCTCTAGTGGTTTTGCTGTATTTGTTAACTCTGCATGGACATGGTGCAAAAGAGAATTTCTTCCCGTGCTAAACGAATGGAGTGTCATGGTTTCCCATCGAATTCCAAAGAAAAGAATACTACCAACTCCTTGGGTCCATTGAACTTTGGAACATACGCTTAGTATGGAGAACCATGCCATTATTGGGCTAATCATTTGGGATTTCATATGCCGGATTTTGTCAAATTCAAATGGCATATGCCTTTCTTCCCACAGAAAGTAGTCTTCGAATGTCGAGGGGAATTTGCCCATGATATGCTTGGAAATGATGAGACCTGCCAACCATTGTCCTAGCACTTTCTTGTGTGAAATGTCCTTCACGCACTTACCCGGCCAAATTATTTAAACTCTTGACAGAAAACGGACTTTTTTTTTGCATTTTTTATCGTTACTATATACCACTACTAGAACTATTCAGACCTGACTTATGCCGGCCATTGATTTTTCTAATAGCAAAAGAGTAGAGCAGCTGATCGTTAAAGCAGACCCTTTCACGCATAACGCATTGTGGTAATAATGCGCTGGATTAGCATGTGCATTCCAGCTACTCTCTCCATCCTGAAATGCATGTAAGATATGATATTTCGTCCTAAATCAAAGTAGTCTAAATATAAGTTGGATTAGCACATGCATTTTATATTTCAGGACAGAGGGAGTAGCTGTTTAGAAGACTATAATTTGTTTGTCTTGAAAGGTATGATGATGTGAACAGCATGGATTTGGAAACCTCTTTTTTTGCGCGAAATTTGCGTCAAACAATTGGTAGGCAGGAAATGGCAGCCATCCATCCATAGCTTTTTTTCCGGCCCGTCTTTGGTATCTTCTTCTGCCGTCCACTCAGACGAAAAGGCAATATCTCAGGCCACACGAGTAGGAAAACTTTATTTTATTCTCCTTAATTCCTAACACTTTAGGCCGGCTTGCCTGTGTGTTGAGGGCTCTAGAGCCTGAGACTCGGAAACAGGTAACAGCCTAACAGGAGAGGCTTGTGCCCAATTGCTAAACAACACAAGACTACAAACTTTGGCAATAAAGTTCACATCGTGTTCACTACTAGAAAACAGGCCTTCAGCACCGGCTGAGAAGGGTCAAATGAACCGGTTTCCCAACCGGTGCCCCGCAACCGCGACCAATGACCTCGCCTTAAGACACCGGGTTTTTCAACCGGTGCCTTAGTCTTCCATTGGTACCGGTTGGAAACACCAACCAGTACCAAAGAAGCTGCCACGCTGACGCAAGGTGGCAGCCCCTTTAGTACCGGTTGGTATTTCCAACCGGTACCAATGACCTTTTCCCTTTTTTCCCAAATCCAGTTTTGTTTATTATATTTATTAATGTTTATTATTTTATAATTGCTAAACGCACTCAAGCTCTATAGTACTATACGTTCATTGGTCGTTCGTGTTCGTTTTCAGAGAATATTTGAAAGTAACTAAAAGTGAAATGCGAGCATATAATTAAGCTAATTAGATGAACTAATATATTTACAAATTTACAAACATCAAGACATAATGTTTAAAAATATTTACAAATGTACAAGTCATGTTTGTAGTCCAACTACTGGTCCCCTCAGGAGGTCGATGGAAGTCCTCTATGGATGTGACCGTCGTGGTAGAACTCGCCTCTAGGATCCAAGATCTCGTTCAAAATGAATACGGCGAGCAGCTCGCACACGGCGTTGATCGGATCAGTAGAGTAACATTCATCCCCCATTTGAGACATCTATCATTTAAAAAAAAAAGGATTAGCATCATGTGCGTTAGTACAATTATGAAAATATACTAGTGAACGGTTTGGACGTACTCTCGTGTCTTCATCAGTAGCCTTCCCGCATGGAGTCATGATGTGCAAGTAGTCGCATACGTAGTACCCGCACCGATCAGTTCCTTGTTGTTGTATCGCACACTTAAGGAGAAATAAATAAATTACTCAATTTAGAACAATTTGGAATTATATACTTAACTAGACAAATCTTTATGAATCAACATATCGGATAATCCATGTTAACGTTCAGTTCGGGCCTCCATTGACCACGTCCTTTGTTATTTTTCACAAATTTTTTCCAAACCCTGCGCTCAAAGTTAAGTTTGATATTCAGGAATTGTTATTAACAGAAAAAAGATTTGATTGTGCAAACTGAACTTACCTGTTCAAGGGGTCTAGGATATGTTGGATTGCGGACTTTGGATTTCTCATTGAGTCAAAGATTATAAGATTGCCGGTCTCTACGGAAAGTATGAGTAAAATCCAATGATAACTGCGGATATAGATAGGATATATACATACATGCATTAGACGACTTAGTATTTATTTAGTATTATAACAGAGGATTGAGTCGACCAAGGCTTACCCAAAGTTGTATGGTATGAATATATATGATTTGTAATTTTGCCTAGTCAACGAATCGTACATTTTTGGCACGTTTTCTTGTAATTTTCGTTGAGCACTTTCTGGTTGACTAGCAAAGGAGACATGAAGCCGATCTGATGGTGCCATCCATGTTTTCGGCTTCTTTGGGTCTCCTGTCTAAATGATACAATAGAAATTTTATAATGCACACATAGAATTTTGTCCTTGTTAACAAAAAGTATTAATGTAGAGGTAAGTGATACTTAAAAAACCCAAATGGTGATGATTGAGGCGTCGAGGGCTTGTCGATGGTAAAAGTGATATAAATTTTCGAAGTACACCCAGAAGTCCTCCTCCCCGTGGAAGAAATCATGGTCATGATACTTGACTCCAAACATTTTCCCTTGGTCATTCGACATTCGCAGGTACCATCTATGCAAATTGAACATCTGCGTGCCTAGACTTTTCTCCTCTTCCTCAGTGACAAAAAGTTTTCCATGCTTCAATGGAGTAAGAACGGGAGCGACAGGGATTTCCGCCTCCACTTGCCCCGTTGCCTCCTCTAGCATTAATCCAGTTTCAGAAAGAAATATCGCGGCCTGTAGGTCCGCCTGGAGTTGTACGTCCGTCGGGTGTAGGAGTGTCAACCCTGGCACACGGACGGGCTCGAGTCCTTTTTTGTTGTGTGCCAAGCTGAGGAATGGTCTTGCCACATTTTTTCTTCAGATTTCTCACCTTGTGTGCTTTTGTCAGAGTACGATCACAGTCTGAGGGTAAGCTTTTCGGTTTTGGTGGGTTGTCTAGGTTTGCGAGAAGCTTTTTCCCTAGTTCTAGAGGTACCTTTTCCCTCGGCAGGGGGACTTTAGGCTTCAATTGTTCTTTTATATATCGAGCAGTCTCTTCTTCCAACTCCTCAGCAGTTTTCTCGTAGGTTAATTTTCTTTCGACCATTTTCTGCTTCTTCTTTGAGGGTCCAGCAGCTGGGAGGGATGCTGTCTTTTTCTTTCCTTTTTCTGGGTCAGGAGGAGTTGGAGTACTCGTGGCCCTTTGCGCCGGTAGAGACGGTGGTGAAGGAGGTGGTTGTGGGGACGGCGGTGTGGGAGACCGCGGAGACGGGCGATCGGTCTGCACGGGAGCCGTTGTGCTTGCAGTAAGTTTGATGTTGGCCTTGCGCCATAGAACGGCCCCGTGCAGTGCGTCTCCCAATGTCTTCTCTCCATCCCCTCCAACGAAGTCGAGCTCAGGATCCTCATTGTTTCCAACTATCTGCTCGACTGTGACGGAGGTGTAGCTAGGGGGTATCGGCCTTCCATGAATTGTAGTAGAAGGATTCAGGGGCAGGGCTAACCCGTATGCGACATGAATGGATATATTTCTTGCTCGCACATGAAGCTCGCACGGTGTCGGCATGGTGACATCGTCCACTGGATACCTCTGGTCATCTACCGCCATTGGCTCAATCTGGGGTTGTTGTTCCGCTTGTACGTCGGGCGCCGCTGTGGATGCACAGCTGCTGCATCGCTGAGAGACCGGGCTTATCACAACATCCGGGTGCGACCCAGTAGTGCCTCTTTGGCTCAGAGCTAGCTGCACTGCCTTATTGACCCTGGCGTCCATCTGAGATTCCAAGGACGCAACCTTCCTTGTCATCTCTTCTTGCATGGCACGAAGTTTCTCTTCTTGTTCGGCTTTGCTCTTTCGGTGAGTCTTGTAAGAGGAATCTCTGGCCCAAGCAACTTTCCATGGGACCATGCCGATGCCGCGGGCTCGTCCAGGGTGTTCCGGATTCTTTAATGCCCTTGTCAGCTCATCATTCTCCCTTTGAGACTGGAATGTTCCTTGTTGGGTCTCATCTATTGCAGCGACTAGATCACGAGACACTTCTTGCATATGCTCGGGCACGACCAAATTTCCATCCAACTGGTTTAGTGTCACGCCATTAGCAAATAACCACCACTTGGATCTATCCGGCCAATCCCAAGTCGTCGGCCTGATGCCTCTATCCATAAGGTCCTGCTCCATCTTCTGCCATTTTTTTATTGACTTCTTGTACCCGGCAACCCCAAGGTGGTGGCTGTACTTCTTATTTGTTGCATTCACCTTGGCCTATTTGGATTTTTGTTGGGCTTCCTCTGATAGTTTGTATTGTTTGAACTCCTCCAGTATGGTTTAACCTGAGGAAGATTGTCCTAGTTTGGCTCCTTATCCTTCTTGATATAATTGATGTACAACTTCTTCTTGAAAGTTGCAAAGGCAAGGGCCATCTTTTTCAAGACACATTTCTTCATAAGTTCTTGGTCAACTCCTTCAGGAAGAGTGAACATATCCTTGAGTTCTGCCCATAGCATTTCCTTCTGATGTGCAGGCACGGCGTGTTGCTGTTCTTCGGGTTTGCTTGTTTTCCATAGTCTTGTGGTGATCGGAATTCTTGCCCGAACAATAACCCCACATTGGTTGACAAATTTTGTGCTAGCAGCCTTTGGAGAACTTGGACAGCACTCTGCGTCCACTTCTGTGACGACCTGTCTTCCCTCCATTTTCTTGGTTGGCCGGCGTCTCCCTTTTGACTGGCTCAACGAAGTCGATGCGGAGGTCGACTAAATTATAGAAAAGATATGTTAATCGCAAAACTAATCTAACGAAGTCACCATGCATATAGTTTTAAGATTCGTACTGGAACATGCTGATGTTGATTGGGCGGCGGTGCAAAGCCATCATCTTCTTCATTGGCATCTCCAGACATATTCAGGAATGAATCAGCTGTCCGAGCATCTTCTTCAGCGATTGGCTGGGTGGTGTTGGCCCTCGTATCTTCGTTTATTGCGTCCAACATGTATTGCTTGGCGACCTCGTCATCACCGAAGGGGTCCATCCTTAACTGAAACCGTAAAAATGTGTTAGAGTATGTGTCCATCCTTAAATGAAGTAGGAGAATTCAATTCTTTGAACGAATATACGTGTTTGAGAGAGAGAGTGTGTGTGTGTATGTTAGAGGGACACAGAAAGAGAGAATTCAATTCTTTATATAAATGTGTTAGAGTGTGTTAGGGTGTGTTTGTGTGTGTGTGTGAGAGAGTGAGTGTGTGTGTGTCGAGGGTCGATACTTTATACAATTGTGTTAGAGTGTGAGTGTGAGTGTGAGTGTGAGTGTGTGTGTTAGAGTGTATTAGACAGTGTGTGTGTGTGTTAGTGGGAGTGTGTGTGTGTGTGTGTCGTGGAACGGGGTCGAGGAACGGGGTTGAGGGTTGAGGGTCGAGGGCTAGGGTCGAGGTCGAGAGTCGAGGGACGGGGTTGAGAGTCGGGGTCGAGGTCGAGAGTCGAGGGACGGCGAATTCGTGAGTGAGTTAGAGAGCGAATACGAACGGGTTCGAGCTCGAGAATTAATTTAAATCAATCTAAATTACAAATACAATACATGTAATCAAGAATTGTACATAAAATTATTACTCGTCGTCGTTACTTGTCATTTCTCGTCATTACTCGTCGTCGTTACTCATCATTACTCGTCGTCGTTACTCGTCATTACTCATCGTCGTCATTACTCATTGTCATCGTCATTACTCGTCGTCGTCATTACATTATACAGTGAAATACATGTCGTCGTCGTCTAACCATTAAATACATGATTAAATAAAATCTTTGAATGACACAATTATACACTACATAAGACATAATAATAGAAATAACTAAATTCTCTCAAAATTGTCTCTCTAAATTCTCTTCATTTCCTTCTATATATGAAATAACTAAATTCTAGATAATATCAAATAATGGCAAAAAAATAATGACTACATTCTCTCTAACTAAATTCTCTCCATTTCCTTCTCTAACTAAATTATCTAACTAATGTATATAAATAAAATAAATAAATTCTCTAACTAATTCTTTTTAATTCTCTAATTCTCTCTATTTGTCTACTAAATCTCTCTAATTGTCCACTAATTCTCTACTAATTCTCTAATAATTCTCCCTAATTCTCTACTTCGATCTCTCTAATTCTCTACCAAATCACTAATAATTCTCCCTAATTCTCTACCAAATCACTAATAATTCTATCCTAATTATCTTCTAATTCTCATAAAATTAAAAAAAAGGTGGCGGCGCTCTGGCAGGCCGGCCTGCACTTACGGCGAGGAGGGGCGGAGCGGTCCAAGGGACGGCGGCATCGACACGGCGAGGGGGCAGCGGCGGCCAAAGGGGCGGCGGCGTCGAGGCGGCCGGCGTCGAGGAGGCGCGCAGGGGAGGCCGGCGTCGAGGAGGCGCGCAGAGGAGGCGCCAAGGGGAATGGCGGCGGTGCACCGGGGTTCGGCGTCGACGGGTCGTCGAGGAAGCCGAAGAGGTCAAGGCGAGGCGGCAGAGCGCGCGGGGCGGCGGCGGAGGACGATCGGCGCGGTGCGTGGAAGGAAGAAGCTGTGAGGAAGAAGAGAAGAACACGGCCTTATATACACGAAAGGCCTTAGACACCGGGTGATAATTTCAACCGGTGCCTTTGAGGGCCTAAGGCACCTGGTGATAATTCCACCCAGTACTTTAACCGGTGCCTAAGGCTGCTGAAATATTTGTACTTTAAAGCTTTTGCCGCCAAACCTACCAAAAGCAACGTGTAACACAGAGGTAACCCTAAGTTTTCTAATCGCAGAGGCCCGGGTTCGACTCCCACGCGCCACTTTTTTTTTGCATAATAAATCAAATAATTGCATAATAAATCATTTAAATGCACAATAATTTTAATTACTACATAATAAATCATTTAGGCGCATAACTAATTATTTTAATTGCATAATAAATTATAATAAATCAAATAATTGCATAATAAATCATTTAAATGCACAATAATTTTAATTACCACATAATAAATCATTTAGGTGCATAACTAATTATTTTAATTGCATAATAAATCATAATAAATCAAATAATTGCATAATAAATCATTTAAATGTACAATAATTTTAATTACTACATAATAAATCATTTAGGTGCATAACTAATTATTTTAATTGCATAATAAATCAAATAATTGTATAATAAATCATTTAAATGCACAATAATTCTAATTACTACATGATAAATCATTTAGGTGCATAACTAATCATTTTAATTGCATAATAAATAATAATATATCAAATAATTGCATAATAAATCATTTAATTGCCCAATAAATCAATTCATTGCCTAAGAAATATGATAATGTTCACAGAAAATATTATAAGACATAATCATTCAACTAAGGGAATATTAACGATGGTTCACTTTACAATCGTCCCTTCATTATGATCATGACGTGCGTACGGAGCCTCCTCTTCGGCTAAAAGAATATTTGTGTCAACCTCCACTGCGTACGGAGTCATATCTTCAACCTTATTGTATTCTTCTTCATCTGTGACATCGTCGACTCCCACAATTTTCTTTTTTCCTGCCAGAACAATATGGCGCTTTGGCTCATCTCCGGCACCTACAAATCTTGATTTATTCCTGGACTTGTCCTTTCTCGGTTTGCTAGACATGACCTGCACATAGAAAACTTGAGTGACATCTTTAGCTAGGACGAATGGTTCGTCTCGATAGCCAAGCTCTTTGAGGTCTACCGTTGTCATTCCGTACTCGTCAATATCGACACCTTTTCCTGTGAGTTTAACCTATTGACAACGAAATAGAGGTATTTTCAACGGCCCATAGTCGAGTTCCCAGATCTCTTCAATGTAACCAAAATATGAGTTCGTTTGGCCACAAGAGTCGGTGGCATCTATACGGACACCACTATTTTGATTGGTGCTCTTGTTATCTTGGGGCTCTTGTATAAAATGTGTAACCATTAATTTCATATCCTTGGTACATCAAGATTGAATTTGCCGGACCCCTGGCCAGCCAAGCTAGCTGCTCATGAATTTGATCGTTAGCCATGACTTCCTTCTGCAACCAGGTGGCGAATGTACCGTTATGATGTTTTGTAATCCATGTCTCAGACTTCAAAGGGTATATGCTTCGCACAATTTGCATGTGCTCCTCCATGTATGGAGCCACCAAGGCTGATTGTTGCAGAACTGTGAGATGTGCTTTGCTCAACGTGGCATGATCTGAGGCATTTACAGATTTTCTTCCAAGTGTGCCCTTTCCAATCAGCCGCCCCTCATGACGTGATACTGGAATCCCAATTGGGCAGAGTTCTTCCACATAGTCAACACAAAACTCAATGACCTCCTCTGTGACGTAACCCTTCGCAATGCTTCCTTCTGGACGAGCCCGATTATGAACGTATTTCTTTAGGACTGCAAAATATCGTTCAAAAGGGAACATATTATGAAGGAAAACAGGACCGAGAATACCAATCTCTTTGAACAGGTGAACTAGAAGATGCGTCATAATATTGAATAATGATGGAGGAAATATCATTTTAAGACTGACTAAACTTTGAACAACATCCTCTTGTAGGCTGCTTAAACTCGATGGATCGATTGCCTTCTGAGAAATTGTGTTGAGAAAGGCACATAGCTTTATGATTGTTGCTCGAACATTAGCTGGTAGAATACCTCTAAGTGCAACTGGAATCAATTGCGTCATCAACACGTGACAGTCATGGGACTTTACGTGTGCGAACTTCTTCTCTTTCAAGTTCAGTAGCCTCTTTATATTCAAAGAGTAGCCTGATGGGACCTTGATACTGTTCAAACAGTCGAACATACTTTGCTTCTCTTCCTTACTAAGAGTGTAGCACGCAGGACCTAGATAATGACGTCATTTATCCCTTTTTTCTGGATGTAGGGCGGCCCGTTGTTTCATACGTTGAAGATCTTGCCGCGCTTCCAATGTATCCTTTGACTTACCGTAGACACCAATGAAGCCTATAAGGTTCACACAAAGATTTTTTGTTAGGTGCATCACATCAATTGCGTAGCAGACCTCTAAGACTTCCCAATAAGGTAACTCCCAAAAAATACTCTTCTTCTTCCACATAGGTGCACGTCCGTCATCACTCTGCACTGATCTGCTGCTGGGTCTTTTTCCGAATACTACTTTTATATCTTTGACCATTTCAAACACCATTTTCCCACAACGGTGCCTAGGCTTGGTATAATGATCTGCCTTTCCATCGTAGTGAGCATGCCTCCTCCTTAATGGGTGCTTGATCGGAAGAAATCGACGATGACCCATATACACGATCTTCCTACAGTGCTTGAGCTACATGCTGTCGGTTTCTTCTAAACAATGGGTGCATGCCCTATAACCCTTATTGGATTGTCCAGAGAGGTTACTTAGTGCGGGCCAATCGTTGGTGGTTACGAAAAGCAATGCACGAAGGTTAAAATGATCCTCTGCGTGCGCATCCCACATACGAACACCCTCCTCTTTCCAAAACAATAGAAGATCCTCAATCAGTGGTTTCAGATACACATCTATATCGTTACCGGGTTGCTTCGGGCCAGGGATAAGCACCGGCATCATAATGAATTTCTGCTTCATACACAACTAGGGAGGAAGGTTGTATATACAGAGTGTCACAGGCCAGGTACTATGGCCACTGCTCTGCTCATCGAAAGGATTCATGCCATCCGTACTTAAGCCGAATCTTATATTCCTCGCATCATTTGCAAATATTGGGAATGTTCTGTCCAATTTTCTCCACTGCGACCCATCAGCGGGGTGCCTCAACATATTGTATTGCTTACGTTCTTCTGTGTGCCATTGCATCAATTTAGCATTCGTTTTGTTTATGAACAAACGTTTCAGACGTGGTATTAGAGGAAAATACCACACCACCTTGGCAGGCACCCTCTTCTTGACACGCATCCCCTCAACATCGCCTAGATCATCTCGAGGGATCTTATACCGGCATGCGTTGCATACAGGGCATGAATCCAAATTTTCATACTCACCTCGATATAGGATGCAGTCATTAGGACAAGCATGTATCTTCTGTGCCTCTAATCCTAAAGGACAAATAATTTTTTTTGCCTCGTATGTTGTCTCCGGCAAGGTGTTACCCTCAGGGAGTAAGTTTTTTATAAGTTTCAGCAACTCCTCGAATCCCTTGTCAGACAAACCATTTGATGCCTTCCATTGCAATAATTTCAATGTTGTACCCAACTTCTTTTGGTCTTCTTTGCAATCAGGGTACAATAATATTCTGTAGTCCTCCAACATATGCTTCAGATCTCTCGATCCCTTTTCTGTTTCGCAACCTTCCTCAGCTTCGTGCAACATCTGACCAAGATCATCTTCTACAACATATCCTTCAGTATCTTCTTCAGGCTCACCCATTGCAGTGTCATTGAAAAAGAAATTATAATTGGCTGCAAAGTCAGGAATCCTGTCCTCTTCTTCTACATTATTATCCAGCACAATTCCTCTTTCGCCATGCTTGGTCCAAACATAGTAGTTCGGTATGAAACTACTATTGAACAAGTGACTATGGATGGTTCTTGATGATGAGTAATGCTTCTCATTCTTACAGAATTTGCATGGACAACGAACGAAACCGCCATACTTGTGTTTCTCGGCCGCTTCTATGAATTCATGCACGCCATCCATGAACTCCTTTGAACGTCGGTCGGCCATGTACATCCATTGCCGACTCATCTGGGTCCACAATACATTTATATACATCATTGTACTGTAAAAATAGTTCATTCATACTACCAATTTATAACAATATATTTATATAATTGATAATGCATATAACTATAATAAATAGATACTATTCACTTATCAAATAAATTGATAAAACATATAAATACAATAATTTGATAGTATTCAAATATCAAATAAATTGATAACGCATATAACTACAATAAGATGCTACAAATAAAAATAATTATCACATGTATAAACTAAATCAAGTAATAACTATTTCTAAAAATTAATTGCTAAGTTATAAAGAAAAATAACTAACCTTTTTTCAAAAAAAAGCAAAAAATCACCTCCCCTCACCTCACTCAGCTGCCATGAACAGTGAGTTCACGGCAGCTTGAGGGGGGGGAGGGGCTGGGGTATTTATAGGCTCGGGCCAAAGGCACTGGTTGGTTTCAATGACCCGGTGCTAAATTTTGTTCAATAGCACCGGGTCAAAGCACCAACCGGTGCCTTAGGCCCGAGCTCCTGACAGCTGCCACGTTTCATCACCTTAGGAACCGGTTATTACCATCAACCAGTGCCTATATCGCCGCCTTCATTTGGTACCGGGTAGTGGTTCAAACCGGTTCCTATGCTGACGCATTGGAACCGGTTGGAACCACCACCCGGTGCCAATTGTCCTCCACTAGGTCAGTCGAAGGCCAAAGTTATCAGCTGCTGTTGCAGCCGGTAATCGGTACCGGCTGCAACAACAGCTGGTAACTTTGGCCTGGACCGATGGCCTGTTTTCTAGTAGTGGTTGTGTCGTGTCGTCGAGCAACGAGTACAAGTGCCCACACCAGCTAGACATAGGAAAGCCCCACCGCACAGTTGGAACACCCAATCTTCCCATGTGCATTGTTGGGCTTTTCCATGATCCTGCTATTACATAGGCTTGGAATGCATTTTGGTTTCCTTGTCCACGTACAGGTTAGGTCAATCTTAATGTGTAGTGTTATGAGTATCAAAATTGTTGATATGATATAGTTTTTATGAGGAGAGGAGAGGAAGTGTCATAAGATATGAGAGGAGTGTCATTGATGACACTCCACCAGCTCGCTTATCTAGTTTACGATGACACTCTCCATTGAGACTGACCTTAGCCATAGACACGAAAAACTCTGCTGGCTGAAAAAGATATAAAGTTTTATTTGTTTGACGTCCCTAAAAATAGGAAAAGAAATCTTGTCATACTCTTCTCGACATAATAAAAGGAGAATGAATGAATCTTTACTGTCGTATTTGGTGAACAGCTTATGTGAGAGAATCTAAATCAGTTTCCATGAATATTATGGTTTTTTTTCTAAATGCCACAGAAACTAAACTGTTTTGTGTACAATTATCCTCCTTCATACCGGACCAGTGTATTCAGGGAACCTAGATTTCTGATCATTACTGCTTGGCTGCTTCCACCATTCCACAGAGACTGAGATGTCTGTCTAAAATTTGAAATATTCAGGTTCAAAACAGACTGAGACGTCTGTCTAAAATTTCAAATATTTAGGTTCGGACGTTCGCTGTCCTTGAGTTTGAGCTTGGACACCGATTTTGGCATCATGAGATGACAAGAAACGTCCACTTACCATATATCCCAATTTTCTCAAGACTGGGATTCCAAAGTACTAGTACTTCGCTGCTGACACTTTTTTTTTCCAGATTTGCTTGCACAAGAACTCAGTGCAGAAACAGCTACGGCAGCAAGCAAGATGCCTTCTTCAAAAGCTACACACCAATTGCTGGCCGTAACTTTCCATCTAATCATCACCATCAGCGCGTCCCCATCTATTAATCATCAACATCCACACAGAGCTGGGGATGAGTCATGTAGTCAAAGCCGACGCCGCCGGGGCCAATTCGCCACCGGAATCTTCTCGTCTCCATCGGTGACGGTCTCGCCGTTACCATCCGCACGCAACAAGACAATGGCGCCGTGGCGACGCTCCACGTGCTAGTATATACACGCACGCAGACGGCGACGAGCCCAACTCGGAGGCTCCATTATTGCGAGCCATCGAGCAGCCCAAGGAGCGAGGATAGGGTAGGGTCGACGGTCGAGCAGCCAGCGGCGGCCATGGAGGGCGGCGTGCACGAGCTCGACGGCTCCACCTTCAAGGAGTGCTTCTCCCTCTCGTGGAGGAACCCCTACGTCCTCCGCCTGGCCTTCTCCGCCGGCATCGGCGGCCTCCTCTTCGGCTACGACACCGGTGCGTGCGTGATCCCCCTCTTGCGTTCACGCTCAATTGCTCTGAAACTTCAGAAATTCCATGGATTATTTTCGTCTGAAAGTTCAGCTGAAAGATGGCCCTTTTGTTCTTGTAAGAGTCGAGCGAGACCTTTTGAGCTGATGATTATTTTAAGGGGCTCGGGTGATTATCCTCACCGATTAGTGGATGATGAACTGTTGAAAAGTGTTTGTCAAGATCATGGTCAGTGACGAGTGACGCGAGCTCTGTTTGCTCACTTGTTCGTGCGTGTGTGCAGGTGTTATTTCGGGTGCTCTGCTTTACATCCGTGACGACTTCCGTTCGGTCGACAGGAACACATGGCTTCAGGTAAGTAAGATGGAAATCCTGATGCGAGTTCATCGACCCTGACGGAGCAGTGCTGACAGCACCAGTGTGCAGGAAATGATCGTGAGCATGGCGGTGGCCGGCGCGATCATTGGCGCGGCGATCGGGGGCTGGACCACGGACCGGTTCGGGCGGCGGACGTCGATCCTCGTGGCCGACTTTCTCTTCTTCGCGGGCGCGGTGGTGATGGCGTCGGCCCCGGGCCCCGCGCAGCTCGTCGTGGGCCGCGTCTTCGTCGGCCTCGGCGTCGGCATGGCGTCCATGACCTCCCCGCTCTACATCTCCGAGGCGTCCCCGGCCAGGATCCGCGGCGCGCTCGTCAGCACCAACGGCTTCCTCATCACCGGCGGCCAGTTCCTGGCCTACCTCATCAACCTCGCCTTCACCAAGGCCCCGGGGACGTGGAGGTGGATGCTCGGCGTCGCCGCGGTCCCCGCCGTCGTCCAGTTCGGCCTCATGCTCTTCCTCCCCGAATCCCCGCGATGGCTCTACAGAAAGGTGCTTTCTTCTCGCAGAGTCCTTGTCCAACCACCAGAGAGAGGATTCGATTTTTACTCGTGAATTTGGTGCCGAGCGCAGGGGCGGCCGGAGGAAGCAGAGGCGATCCTGCGGCGGATCTACTCGGCGGAGGAGGTGGAGCGGGAGATCGAGGAGCTCAAGGAGTCGGTGGCGGCGGAGGCGCGGGAGCGCGGCTCGTCGGAGAAGGTGAGCCTGGCGGCGCTGCTGCGGACGGCGACGGTGCGGCGGGGCCTGGTCGCCGGCGTGGGGCTGCAGGTGTTCCAGCAGCTGGTGGGCATCAACACGGTGATGTACTACAGCCCGACGATCGTGCAGCTCGCCGGGTTCGCGTCCAACCAGACGGCGCTGGCGCTGTCGCTGGTCACCTCGGGGCTCAACGCGCTCGGCTCCATCGTCAGCATCTACTTCATCGACCGCACGGGCCGGAAGAAGCTGCTCGTCATCAGCCTCGTCGGCGTCATCCTCTCGCTCGGCGTGCTCACCGCCGTGTTCCACGAGACCACGTCCCACTCGCCGCCCGTCAGCGCCGCCGAGACCGGCCGCTTCGACGGCTCGCTCACGTGCCCGGACTACCGCCTGCAGTCGTCGGCGTCGAGCGGTGGCTTCTGGGACTGCACCCGGTGCCTCAAGGCCAGGTCGACAGAGTGCGGGTTCTGCTCGTCCGGCGCCGGCAAGCTGCTCCCCGGCGCGTGCCTGGTGTCGAACGCCACGACGCGCGACGCGTGCCACGGCGAGGGCGGGCGGCTGTGGTACACGCGCGGGTGCCCGAGCCGGAACGGGTGGCTGGCGCTAGTGGGGCTGGCGCTCTACATCATCTTCTTCTCCCCCGGGATGGGCACCGTGCCGTGGATCGTCAACTCGGAGATCTACCCGCTGCGGTTCCGCGGCGTGTGCGGCGGCGCGGCGGCCACGGCGAACTGGGTATCCAACCTCGCCGTGGCGCAGTCGTTCCTGTCGCTGACGCAGGCCATCGGGGTGGCGTGGACGTTCCTCATCTTCGGGGGCCTGTCCGTGGCCGCGCTGGCGTTCGTGCTCGTCTGCGTGCCAGAGACCAAGGGGCTCCCCATCGAGGAGGTGGAGAAGATGCTGGAGCGCCGGGAGCTCAGGCTCAGGTTCTGGGCGCCGCGCGACGCGGACGGCAAGGAGACTGCCAAGGGCGCTGGCGTGTAGTAATTATCCATCATGTGGCGCGTGAAAAACCCTGCGAGCTTCTGGGTTAAATTGTTGTTAGTGGTGGCTTGAGGTTGATCGATTTCTGGTCGTTTCTAATTTTCATTACTAGTCTGTACAATAGATTTTATTTTGTGCACCTCCACATGTATTCAATATATGTTTAGTTGAACTATTTGTTTGTGAATTGACGTTATTATCTCTTCCATCATACATGAATATATGGTGACATATATCGTGGATAGTATTTTTATGTAAATAATAATATAAATAATTTACTAATAATGATAGAAATAATAATTTTAGAAATTTATATTAGTGCACTTTAATATATTATTGTAATTATATAATTTAGATTCAGATTTATGAGTAATTTAAGTTGTAATAATAATAACATCATTGGATAATTTATATGCAAATTTAGGGGGTATTTGTATTATTTTTATAATGGCATAGGTGGGTAATTTACATAAAGATTAGGGGGTTACTTTAGATTTTTTATAATGACAGAGGTGGGTAATTTAGATACATGTTTAGGGGGGTTACTTTAGTCTATTTTCATAATGGCAGAGGTGGGTAATTTATTAGGAAAGATAACAAATCCGATGGTTATTATAATTAGAGTTGTTGGATTGATGGCTGGATGTTTTTTATTTTTGTGAGAATTTATAGGATTTCTCTATTTTTTTTAAAGTGTCCACCTAGGATTCAAGGAGCCACCAATTAGTAATAGTAAGATACGCGATTGAGTTGTGTCACTTATGTGCAATTATTCATGATATTTTAACTGGATTTTGCATAATGGCCTTAGGTACCATTTGGAGTGGATATTAATAAAGTCTAGAATTTGAAATTGGTCTGGAATATACTCAATATCACCTGTTTGGATGCTCTGCGAAGTGATATTGGAATTTTTGTCCAATACCAAGTGGTGTTTAGTTTAGCATGCCGTTGAACCTCCTACCATGATTCCGACCTATACCTTTCCGTATTACGTTGCATGCACCACACCCCTCTTCTTCCTCGCACATCCCTCCCCTCCACCACCACGCTGCTTCTGCTCTGATGGCCACCGTGCCGCTCTTCGTGCCCTCCGTCACCGCTCCTGCTTGGCCAAGCCACTCCCTAACTCTTCGCCGCGCTTTGCTCCCTCCCCGCACCTCTATGCCGCGGTGCCACTCCCCCACCCCTCCTGCTTCTCCGTGCCCCTCGCCAACCGCACCGCTATGATACCCCACGCCCCTCAGCCACCATGCCATTTCCCTGTTCCTCCACATCCCTCAGCCACTATGCCGCTTCTCTACTCCCCTACGTTGCTTGGCCGCCATGTCGCTCCCCTCTCCTCCGCACCGCTCCCTGCTCCTCTGCGCAGGACTGCTCCGCCACACCGTTACCTATGCCTACCGCTGCTGCTGCTCCGCTCCCCTAGAAGCCTATTGTGGTGATGTGAGGAGCAGTGCATAGGAGATGAGGATGGATCAAGTCCTAGATTGGTATTTGTCTCTAGTTCAGTTACTTATACACCCAAACAATTGTTTTGGTAGTGTGTCCATTTCAATGCTCACCCTGATTTTGTATTAGATCCAATTTGATACCAAACTCTACAATATCGACATCCAAACGAAGCCTTTTTTTCCTCGTTAACCAAGCTTTTATTTGAACCTCTCTACTTTTAGTGTTTTTAGTCTTCTTCTTCTTCAGCTGGGATAATTTTCCATGGTAGATGTTTTTTATGTATTTTGCAAAATGGTCTTATCCAAGGGAGAATACGCAAAAGATAAGAATGCCTAGATTTCTCCAAGGCCCAATAGCCTTTCTAACAATCCATTGCTACATCTCGGCCCACCGCGGCGTGCCTCCCCACAATTCGGTGGCGCCAATTATTCTCCCAGGTGCGCGCGCAAAATCCAAATCTAATCCCCCCCCCCCACCCCCACACCCACCGATTCCCCTAGCCCTCCAGTCATTCTCGCGCGAACCGAACGGCGCCTCCCTCCCGCGGCTGCGTAGGGTCCTCCTCCGACGACGACGATCAGCTGTCAGCGAGCACTCTCCGACAAGATCTCTCCTCCCCGTGCTCCTTGGATGGCGACCAGCGAGGAGCTAGCGCAGATCGACATCTCCAAGGAGGTTCGTGCGCCCCCACCTTCCCCGCCGCACAGTGCACGCCGGGTGCTCGACGTTTTGTCTGACCGACCTGTCCTGCAGGAGAAGGACAAGCTGGTGAATGACGTGATGCGCTACGTGCTCTTCAAGACGCACCAGGCTTCCGGCTGCCCCATCAAGCGGGAGGAGCTCACCGGGATCATCACCAAGAACTACCGTCAGCGCGGCCTGCCCACGCTCATCATCAACGAGGCCAGGGACAGGCTCGCTGCCACCTTCGGGTACGAGATGAGGGAGCTCCAGAGGACCCGCGCCCCGTCCACACGCTTTGGCCGGGCGTCGGAGCCGCAACGTAAGGCATCGTCCTACTTTTTTCTCCTTCCTATTTTCTTTGGTTGCTTCCACTGTGTCTGTCGCCACAGCATTACTGGGAGGCGATGGCTGATGAATTTTTGTGCGAGATGTATTTAGCGAATGCGGAGGCGAAGAGCTATGTTCTGGTCAGCCAGATAGACCCTGAGGTGCATAGCGAGTGGGTTGAGGACAAGGAGGCTGCCCCTCTGTCTGCTTTTTCTTTTGCTGTCATTAGCCTTGTTCACCTTGCTGGTGGCAAAGCCTCCGAAGGTAAGGGAAGGGGGGTCAAAATCATTTGCTTTCGTTAGGAAAATTCATGATCTGATGCTTCTGAGTGCTGCTGATCAATCTCCAGAGGACCTCTGGCATCAGTTGAAGCGGCTGGGTTTGATGGAGAACGATGATAAGCACCCTGTTTTTGGTAACAATAAGCAGGCGCTTGAACGTCTTGTGCAGCAAAGGTTAGTTTGGTGCGTGCTGTAGAATATGTAATTCATTGCAAATAATTTGTTTGGTTCATCTTTGTTGTCTAATGCAGGTACTTGCTGAAGGAGAAACTTGCTGGACCCGAAGGTCATGTTGTGATGTATGAGCTTGCTGAGAGGGCATTGGATGAATCCACCAGTGGGAGTCTCAAAGCCTACATTTCAAAGGTATGTATGCATTACCCTTTGACAAAAATGCCATAAATTTCAATCCATCTTTGTTGTGCAAGATGTTTTGAATCTGCTAAAAACGAAGATCATTTTTTTTCCTTTCATCATGGAGTAGATTGTGGGCACAAGCACTGCCACAGAAGAAACTTCAAGTTGATATGATGACATTTGATCAGTACGTATTTCAATTGCTTCACCTTTGCTTGTTTCTGGATCAAAATGTTATGTCTTGCCAATTCCTTTTGGGAAGAATAGCTACTAACATGTTTTCTCATCATATCTTGGCCTTGCAGGGTATCTGCCCTGTTTGTTGCGCTCGAGGACAAGCTGACTCCATTCAGGCTTGGAAGCTATATCGTCTTGCATGGCCGGCCGTTCGTCTGTCAAAGCAGGGCGTATTTTGTACAGGAGAGAAGTGTGCTTCTCTGAATAGGCGGTAGTGTCTTTAACTGAACAATGTTCACTACATGCAGTAACCACCTTAGCATTGCTTGGATTACCATTTGTCAGGCAGTGTACATTTGTGCCGTAGAACGCAGCTGAAGACCTTATTCAGTAGACCGTATTGTTTGTCACTCACTCTGTCCAGTGTCCACTGTCCAATGGGGGAGTCTGGTTACCTGGCACAAGCAAGCCGTATGTCGCCTTTGTGGAGCAGAACGCTGCGAGGTTTCTTCGATCCTAGCTGAGGTCCGGCCGGGGCTCCGGAACCTGCGGACGCTCGCCCTGAACGACAACGCCTTCTCCGGCGGCGTCCCAAGGGAGCTCGGAGCGCTGTCGTTGCTGTCCCAGTTGTAAATTTACTGTAACATGCTCGCCGGCACCATCCCGCCGGAGCTCGGGCGGACTGCCTCGACCTACTCCTGGCCATGACATGTTTTGGAGTAGGATGCGGCCGTGGCGGGCGTCGACGAGTCGCCAGTCATTGCTGCCATGCTTTCCTGAAAATAGATGGCTCGGTACTTCAGTCCGATTCAGACATCCAGTTTGATCCCAATTAGATTCCCCAAGCAATAGATTTGGCCATTCTTCGTACATCTTTGGAACTGAAAAGCAGAAGCTAAAGGTTCAGTTTCAGAAAACGAGATCACCATGTGCTGAATCTCCTTCCTCTGCTCTTCCAGGGGCACCGAGATCACCGATCACCTGTACACCTGACAAACGGTTGCCACGTTCAGTTCCAGTTCATCAATGTGCAGAACTGGGATACTAATATGGAATGATAATGCCTATCTGAAGTTCTGAACTGCCTGTCTTCCTCGCGCCTCAACATAAGTTGTACTTTGCTGCTGATAGCCTAACACGTCAGATTTTAGTGTTCAAAGCATGGACTGAGCATCTTAAGCTCTGAAAGATCATCGAGCCTCGACGCCCACAGGATACTGAATTCATGAACATTGACACTGTATGTTCCAAGTTTACCTAGTAGAAGGAAAAGCAATGCTTCCATCATGTCAAAATAGCTTCAAGAACTTCTTTCTGCTGAGCACAGTAGTTGAAACAATGACGAACATTCAGTCCACTTCATCCATGTCCAGATTCTCTGAACTATAAAAATTTAAATTTCTAGTACCCAGCATGTTTTCGCCATTTGAAAGTCAGCCGTCGAGCTCAATTCATCTGTAGCACGCGTGCAACGAACATGACAAGTCATATTGAACAGAATTTCCCAAGCAACTTCGTTTTTTTTTCCAACAACTGAAAACAGAAGCTTAAAGGTTCAGTTTCAGAAAACAGTTGCCCTAGCATGATTTTTATTTTCTACTATGCATGTCAAGAAACAACGAGATGAGCTATATATGAATTATAAAGCTATAGTATGAACTATGTATACATGATTTTTCCAACTATACATGTCAAGCAACTACGAAATGAGCTGTACATGTCAAAACCTGATAAAACAGTCACCAACATCCAGTTCGCTTTATCAATGTTCAGAATTGGGAGACCGTTCTCAAATAATTATGCGTCAGTATATCAACATTTAGGTTGTGTTTAGTTTGCGAAAAAAGTTTGGATTTTGATACTGTAGCACATTTTTTTTATTATTTAATAATTAATATCCAATCATGGACTAACTAGGCTTAAAAATTCATCTCGTATGAAACAGTTAAATTGTGTAATTAATTATTTTTTCAACTGTATTTAATGCTCCATGCATGTATTCGAAGATTCGATGTGACTGGTACTGTAGAAATTTTTTTGGAACTAAACATAGCCTCATTATTGAGAGCGACCTGCGTTACAACGATCTCATTCATCTTTTCTTTCTTTCTTTTTAACGAAAAGATATTCCCTCATCGTTTGGCAATTTTGGATTCCTATATGAGTGCAACTGTCCCACAATAATCTAGTTGGGCCGTGAAGGGCTGCTAGGGCCGGAAGGCACGCTGCTGCGTTTTTTCTATTTTTATTTTTTTAAAAACATTTTTTACATAAATATATTTTTGGTTTCACAATTTACAGTTTTATACCCCTACCGCTCAGCAGGGGGCCTATCGCCCGTCTGCGGGGCGGCCGGCCCCCTGCCGGGCGGTAGAGATCTATATGTAATTAAAATTTGAGTGCTATCGCATGGAGGCCCCTACCGCCTGGTGGAGGGGCGGCAGGCTCCCCCCATATAAAAACAGAGGTCCCCCCACTCCTGCATTTGCAGCAAACAATATCCATAGAGAGAAAAAGGAGAGACGTGGGGTGAGGGAGAGAATTACAACAGCGAAGCCCTGCCGAATTTTGGATCCGAACCGCAGGTAACCAATATTTCTCAACTTTGTCATTCTAAATTTTTTGTATTTTTAATTCTATGATTAGTGTTTTTTATAATTGTAACCGCTTAGGGTTCGGATTAGTGGTTATAATTGAAGCCGTACCAAGGTTTTAGAATCTGATTTAGTTAAAATTAAGTCTTTGGATGGTTCGCTAGTTCACATACTCTCATGTATATCTTCCGACGTTCTAGCAGGTGTTCCTTTACATCTTGCATTGTAATACCTCAAAACAGTGTGAAATCTTTAAACTCAACTAATTTTGACAACACCATCACTATCGTACCATCCGCTAATAGATCCAATTTCTTACTGATTACAAGATGTGTCATGATCTCAAGTATTATATTAGATTTTTCTTCGGTCCATGAAAATCATCCAAAATTGGAGGCAGCCATTACCTTATGCTGCAATATTTAGAAACAAGTTTAATACTATATTTCACTATCCAAAACTTAATTCTATTTTAATTTATAATTAATTTAGAAACAAGTCTGTAATAAACTGAAATTTTAATACTGAACTGAAATTTTAATACTATAACATTAATTAAATTAAATTGCTTTACAATATTAATGGATTCATACGTAACTTACCTGCAGATCACAAGTGCGGAATCCGGCAGGGCTTCGCTGTTGCAACTCCCTCCCTCACCCCACGTTTCTCCTTTTTCCCTCTATGGATGTTGTTTGCTGCAAATGCAGGTGTGTGTGTGGGGGGGGGACCTCAGATTTTTTATTGGGGAGGGGGGAGCCTGCCGCCCCCTGCCGGGCGGTCGGCCTGCTTGCCGCCCCTCCACCGGGCGGTAGGGGCCTCCATGCGATAGCACTCAAATTTTAATTACATATAGGTCCCTTCCGCCCCCCTGCCGGGCGGTAGTGGTATAAAATTGTAAATTGTGAAACCAAAAATATATTTCTATAAAAAATGTTTTTAAAAAATATAAAAATAAAAAGGCGCAAGCTGCTCTGGTGCCACTGCTTGCCTGCACACTACTATAGATCGGGCCATTTGTCCCGGTTCCAAAGGGCCATTTGTCCCGGTTTTGGAACCGGGATTCGGCTGCCGGGACAAAAGCTCTGGAGGCTTTTGTCCCGGGTGGTAGAACCGGGACAAAATGTCCCTCACGCTAAATTTTTTTTGCGCCCTGCGGGATTCGAATCCAAGACCTATTGCCTGGCGCATGACTTCCTTGCCAACTCACCTAAGTAGTACATGTGACTCAATAAAGAATAACTTCCTTTTGAACTATCACGTGGAGGGGACTTTTGTCCGGGTTGGTAACACCAACCGGGACAAAAGGGTTGTGCCTTTTATCCCGGGTGGAGCCACCAACCGGGACAAAAGGGGGTCCTTTTGTCCCGGTTGGTGCCTCCAACCGGGACAAAAGACATATGTCCCCCCGCTGGCCCGGCTAGCCGTTGGACCCCACCTTTTGTTTCGGTCCCAAAAACAGCCGGGACAAATGGTCTGGAAAAAAGACCTGTTCTGTAGTAGTGGCGTGTGCCTGAGCTTGCAGCCCATCGAACTCACGGCCCAAGCATCCCTCGAGGAAATACTGCACAATACACAGTGGTGTCATGCATCCAGATTCCAGAGTGATGGCCTGCCTGAGCGAGTTTTGTAGTGAGTTTGGTCTTCGTATTGATGGAAGACGGATCCTGTTGGTGCACAGTGTGTTCTAAGCAAAACCACCCGTTTGGTCGTTTGGGCGGCAGTGTTGGGTGACAAGATTTATCCAGTATGTTCTGATTGATTGACTGGTTGGTCGACTGATAATACGTGTGTGTTTTTCGTCCTCACACATTCAGCACGAGGGGGCAGGAAACCGGCTTCATGATTAGGCATTGCTACTACTAGCTAGTACTACTAATTATTTGCTCTCCTTTTGGTTACTGGCTAATAGGAGTACCAATTTTCTGTACCAAGTGCAGTAAGAATTTTTTTAGAAGTACAGTAATATTGTTTTGAAACTTTTCCATCAGCTAGTACCAAGCTTACAGGGAGAAATAAATGTCTTCAGAACATCTCCTGTCGTGAGAAAGGGGTGTAATAATAATGATTCACATCGATGACTAGTTTTGATATGGAAATACTTATGGAATTTAGAAAAACCCTATTACATGGTAATATGGGCCGTTGCAGTTTCCTACAACATGCCCCAAAAGTAGTTGCTATAGCTTTTGAAATTTTCTCATGAATATATTTTTGAACATATCCTCTAGGCAAAAAGGGGTGTTGTCGTTGATAGGCGAAAACTTAACTTTGACCAGTCGTTTTTCATATTGAAATATTTACGAAGCATATAAAAATCGTAATACTATGGAACTTTCCACTACAAGCCTGCTCAAACTTAATTTTTTCAAAAATCCAAACTAAACATTTCAAAATCAGAACGGCTAGTTGTAATGAAAAATGGCAGCATAAATTTTTTTAAAGAAATGATGACTACCAGATTTCAACTAAAAAATTTAAGCTTTAGTAGACCCTAAGTATGTCATCTGATCCATATATTGAATTAGAGTCAAAATGTAACTCCTAATCTCATTATTAGTCAAAACTTGAATCCATTCCTAATTAAGTGACCAGTTCCTCAAGTAAGACTCATAATTGGTCCCACACTACCGGAAAACCGATAGTTGCCGAGTGTCTCGGTCTTTGCCGAGTGCCAGACCACGGGCACTCGGCAAAGATGTGGTTTGCCGAGTGCCAGGCCGCGGACACTCGGCAGAAATCTGGCACACGGCATGCCCGGGCGTTGCCGAGTGCAGGCCGTCGGCAAATCAAGGCACTCGGCAACGTGTCTCCTTTGCCGAGTGCTGGCCGGGCGGCACTCGGCAAAGCCCGAGCACGTGCCCAGCACGCGCGCCGCCCTTCAGGGGGGTTGACGGCGTCAACTCTTGGCCAAGTGCCTCCAACTGGCACTCGGCAAAGGTGAAATATTGTCGAGTGTCTCCAGCTGGTACTCGGCAAAGTAGAAATGTTACTGAGTGCGCTGCCGTGGCTCTCGGCAAAGCTTCTTTTGGTTATGAGTCTTGGTTAAATTTTTTTTGGGCCTTCAAATTTTTTTGGTCTCCACTTAAATTTGATAAGGTAATTCCTAGTAACATAAAATAATTTTATTGATTGGTTTACTATTTTCCTTTATTTTTTTTGTTTGCGGGGAATAATCTGTCGAAGTAAATTTAAAATTAGAAGTGGGTCGAAATTTCGAAATCAATGAATGGAAATTTGATATTTATGTACTTGAATCAAAACTGATGCCGTATGCGCGAAAGAACTTAAAAGTTGAAGTATCTTTATCAAGAAACTTGATCACAAGCGTGTGCACGGACGTTCGGAAAAAACCAAAAATAGCATGCAATGTCTGAAAATCATGGGAATTGTGCAAATCTCTTGGTTTCATGCGAGGATAGAGTGGAAAAAAATTGACAACATTTCGGACACGTGACAATGTACGCCACTTATAAGCCGGAGAATCTCCGAAGAAGTTTCGGAGAGATGTGTAGTATCCGGTTGGATTTGTGGTTGAAATGAAAGTCGCATATGATTTCCAATGTGAAACTTTTTATATAGAGAAATAACTACAAAACATGTGTCTTGTGAAAATTTGGTTAATTTTTGAATTTGTTATCTATATATTAAATTATTTTTGGCACACATTGAAAATCATTATATTTACTTTTAAGTTGATCTTTAAACGCATGAAATAATAGGTTTTCTTGCATGAAAGCACGAACCATAATTTGTTGCTTTATTTTGGCAAATTATTTAGTTGGTAGTCACTAAATTTTTTATACATACCTCATCAAAACAAATTTGTTGATATAAATTCAATCCGACTTTAGAAACACATGAAATAATAGGTTTTCTTGCATAAAATCTTGAAACTTGAAATTCAAATTATGTTAATTTGAGTTTGAAATAATTATGCATGAAATAATAGGTTTTCTTGTATTATGTTAATTTAGTTCCATTGTTTTTGCAACTCACAGTAAAAAAAATTATTTGCCGAGTGCCACCTGATCCGGCACTCGGCAAAGAAATGAATAATTTTTTAAAAAAAGTCTTTGCCGAGTGCTGCCGATCTGGCACTCGGCATAGCCAAAGTTTGCCGAGTGCCGGATCAAGGCACTCGGCAAAGAACGAGTATAACACCCCCCAGCGCCCAACACTTAATGCACTTCTCCATTCCTCTCACGCGCCCCGCCCCGCCGTTCCCCGCTCACGCCCCCGACCCGCCGTGCCGCCTCGCCCACGCCCCGCCGCCGCCGGTCGCCGCCCTGCCAAGTCTCCCCCGCTGTCGGTCGCCGCGCCGACGCCCCCCTTCCCCCCACCGCCGTACGCCTCCCCGTCGGATCCTCCCGCCGCCTCGCGCCGCCGTCGCTGCCTCCCCGCCGTCTCGCGCCACCACCGTCGCCTCCTAGCCCCCCCCCCCGCCGCCGCATGAAGCCGCCGGAGCCCTTCCTGTCGCTTACCCCCGCCTCCACGCCAGTGGGCGCCCGAGGCCCGACGGCCGGCGTCTCCACGCTGACCGGCGCACGAGGGCGCAGCCTGCCGCCGGGCTTCGCCTCCTCGGCGCTTGAGGGCGCGCGCGCCGGCGGCCCCCTCCCCGGCCGCCTTGGAGGCCCCTCCCCCGCCCCCGGCAGCAAGGTATTTTTTAAAAAAAAATTATTTAGTTAATTTTTTTAGATGTTAACTACAATTGCATTATGATTTGTAGCTTGTTGTTTAGGTAGATTTAGATTTTTAGTTAGATATAGATATTATTTGTTTGATTTATTTATAATGATTTAGTTTATTTTGTTTAGGTAGATATAGATTTTAGATTTTAATTGTTTATATAGTTTATTTAGACTGGTTTAGTTTAGGTGCATATAGATTTTAGATGTTAATTGTTTATATTGCTTTTAAGACTGGTTTAGTTTATTGAGTTTGGTTATTTTAGATTATACAGATA
The DNA here is from genome assembly GCF_016808335.1 of Panicum virgatum. Classification (NCBI taxonomy): domain Eukaryota; kingdom Viridiplantae; phylum Streptophyta; class Magnoliopsida; order Poales; family Poaceae; genus Panicum; species Panicum virgatum. The sequence continues at coordinate 3,961,456 of NC_053146.1, forward strand.
TTGATAACAAAATGATATATTTAGTTAGTTTATTAATAATTATATTTTGAAGAGCATCCCGTGAATATGGTAGAGCACGTACACCAGTTAGGCGTCTCCCGTTCGAAAAAGATACGGTTGCAAATATGCAGATATTTGCATATTGATGGCCGTATCTGTTTCGAATTGTCCACGTTTTTGGGCAGCCCGAGGATGCGTAGATGGGGTTAGTTTATATGGTCCACTCCGATCCGAGGCAGAGTTTCGGCATCATCTCCCCGTTGTTCTTCGAATACACAATCTCCCTTTCAGGACGTGTATCTGGAGAACAGCGGGGAGGTGCTGCCAAAATTCTGTCTTGGATAGGAGTGGATCATATAAACTGACCTCATCTACGCATGGTCGGGTGGGATTAGGACCTATCTTTACCTACTAGAGTCTAAGCCGAACGTCTACATGCATTTAAATTTGATAGTAGTCGCTGGCATCTTGGAAGATGGATGACCGTGAGTGGATGTACACCGGCCGGGTAACTCGAGCTAGCATGACCAATGAATGGATTGAGAAGACTAACGAGTTCTTGGAAGGGGCATGGGCGCAAGCTGAAGGGTCGAGGTTCATGTGGTGTCCCTGCAATAGTTGTGGAAACCAGAAACAGAAGACAAAGAAGGTCATGGGAGAACATCTTGTCAATTATGGATTTACGCCAGACTATACCCGGTGGATCTTTCACGGTGAAGCCCATCGTATGAGGGACGAGGTCGTGAGGCAACGCATCGATGAATGTGATGTTGCTGGTGGGATTGGAGACATGTTAGACGACTATGAAGAGGCACATTTCGGTGAAGGACCGCAAGAGGAGGAGCCAGAGGCAAGCACAAAGGCGTTTTACGAGATGTTGAAGGCGGCACAAAAACCTCTTCACGACCAAACAAAGGTTTCTCAGCTGGACGGCATTGGACGCCTTATGGCCTTAAAGTCTCAGTTTGGCCTGAGCCGAGACGCCTTTGATAGTATGTTGACCGTTTTTGGGAGCATGCTTCCGGAAGATCACATTCTGCCCAATACAATGTATCAGGCGATGAAAATCCTTAGTGCACTGAAGATGCCATATGAGCAAATACATTCTTGTCCTAATGGGTGCATCTTATTTAGGAAAGAGCACGAGGCTGAAACTTACTGTCCAAAATGCAAATCCTCAAGATTCCTGGAGGTGGATGCTGGTGACGGTCAGCCTAAGAGACAGCTCACGATTCCTGTGAAAATCGTATGTTACCTTCCGTTCATTCAGAGGATCCAAAGACTCTATATGACCGAGGAAACCGCGAAATAGATGACATGGCACAAAAAAGGTGTTCGATACAACCAGATAAGATGGTGCATCCCTCCGACGGTGAGTCATGGACTCATTTTGATGAGATTCATCATGAGAAAGCTAAAGAAGCTCGTAATGTATGTGTTGCGCTGGCAACTGATGGGTTCAATATATCCTTATGGTATGATGGCCGCATCGTACTCATATTGGCTCGTGTTCGTTATTCCCTTGAATCCCCCCCCGGCATTCTCTTTCAATGACAAACCATATTTGTGTCGTTGATTATTCCTGAGCACCCAGGGAATAAAATGAGTGTTTACATGGAGCCTCTAATCGATGAGTTGATCAAAGCATGGGAGGAGGGGGTGTGGACGTACGACCGAGCGACAAAGACAAACTTCAGAATGTATGTGTGGTACCACTACTCTCTGCATGACCTCCCAGCGTATGGCATTTTCTGCGGGTGGTGTACTCATGGAAAGTTCCCATGCCTAACATGCAAGGCAACTCTGCAGTTCATTTGGTTGAGAAAGGGGGGCAAGTATTCGTCATTTGACAAACATCGACAATTCCTTCCTGCTGACCATCCATTTAGAAGAGACATTAAGAACTTCGCGAAAGGTGTCGTAGTTACACAATCTGCACCGCAGATGCTGACGGGTGCCATGCTTCATGCTCAGATAGATGCTCTCCAGGTCAATGATGCAGGTGATTTTGTGGGATATGGCGAAAAACATTCCTGGACTCAGGTCTCTGGCTTGTGGAGGCTTCCCTATATTAATGATCTCCTTGGACTCAGGTCTCTGGCTTGTGGAGGCTTCCCTATATTAATGATCTCCTCCTTCCACACAATATTGATGTCATGCACACTGAAAAGAATTGGGGCGAGGCTCTTTTTGGAACTGTCATGGACATTCCTGATAAGACGAAGGACAACGTCAAGGCTCGAGTGGATCTGGCAACGTTGTGCGATAGACCAAGATACGAAATGAAGACTCCGAGTCCAGGGAGACAATGGAGGAAGACTCCGGCGGATTTCGTCCTAACGAGGCCCCAAAAAAAGGAAGCACTAGAGTGGATCAAAAAGTTACAATTTCCAGATTGGTATACAGCGAATCTGAGGAGGGGAGTTAATTTGACTACGATGCGAATCAACGGGCTGAAGAGTCATGACTACCACATATGGATTGAGCGGCTTCTTCCTGTGATGGTTCGAGGCTATCTCCCTGATAATATATGGCGAGTGTTGGCAGAGTTGAGCAATTTCTTCCGCCAGCTGTGTGCTAAGGAGTTATCTTGGGTCGTCATTTCGGACATGGAAAAAGTGGCCCCTGTGTTTCTATGTAAGCTGGAGAAGATCTTTCCACCCGCCTTCTTCAATCCGATGCAGCATTTGCTTCTACATCTTCCGTACGAGGCACGGATGGGGGGCCTATGCAGTACCGTTGGTGCTATCCAATTGAGAGATGTCAGAAGGTCCTTCGAACGAAATGCAAAAATAAATGTAAAATTGAAGCTTCTATTGCAGAATCATATATTCTGGAGGAGGTGTCAAACATCACAACCAAATACTATGGTGACAATCTTCCCAGCGTGCATAATCCACCCCCTCGTTACAATGCTGGCGATAATGAATCGAGTCTCAGCTTCTTCCGAGGACAACTTGGAAGTGCAAGTGATGCGAGGTACAAGACCTTGAACCATGAAGAGTGGCGCCGTATCATGCTATACGTGTTAACCAACCTTTCTGAGGTGGAGTCGTATATTGCGTAAGTACTCAACATTGTTCCCAATTCACGAGTTTCCATTTCACAAGTTTCCACTACTTAGCATCCAACCCCTTTTGCCATTTTTGATACAGGGAATTTCAACAACTATTTTGACATCGCTCAAGGGCTCCAACCCTGATGGAAATGGAGAGCCTTCTTAAAAATGGCGCGGGAAATTCACAACCCGATTTCATTTATTGGTTTCAACAGAAGGTTGTCTTGAATTCATAGTTCTATTCCATTTTGTTGTCCTCAAACTATATGACAAACTATCCTGCATACGCTTGCAGGGCCAAACTGATTCGTCCATGAGTGTCGAGTTGAGACAGGTTGCCGATGGTTTTAGCTACAGGGCCAAGTCGTTTAACGTTTATGAAGTGAACGGATATCGCTTCCACACAATGACATACGAGCAGAGTCGACCCAATCGAAGAACCACTAATACCGGCGTTTTTACGCCAGGTCAATACGGAGTCGAGTATTACGGAAGAGTTGAAAAAAATATACGAACTCAAGTTTCATGGTTCTGTACCACTCACTCCAGTCATTTTCAAATGCCATTGGTTTGATCCAACATTAACAAGGCATACCCCTAGTGTTGGCCTAGTCGAAATTCGACAGGATTCAACGTTACAAGGCAAAGATGTGCACATTGTGGCTCAACAAGCCATACAAGTTTATTATCTCTCATACCCGTGCCAAACCGACCACCGTCTTCGGGGTTGGGATGTTGTGTATAAAGTATCGCCACACGGCAAACTACCTCTCCCAAACAACGAAGATTACAACAATGATAGAGAGTTTTTTCAAGAAGAGGGGCTACAAGGGAATTTTGAGATAGACTTATCCGACGAGATTGGAATGGAAGTCGACAATGAAAGGGAAGTTGACGAGGAAGGTGGAGATGAGGTTCAAAATATTCAAGACTTACAATTACTAGAGCGACTACGTTTAGGCAGAGACAGTGAAGATGACATTCCTCCTTCGGATTCTGCTGGTTATGTTGACATAGCTGATAGTGATGATGAGGATTACGATCCAGCTAATCCCGATTATGATGACTACTTCTAAAACAAGTAGGACTCGCAATATGTAATATATATTATGTTAATTTGTAGTTATATTTTCTTTATTTTCATTTATTTGCAAGTATTGTTTATCTTGACTAATTCGTTCACTCCTTTTGATTTCAGGTAACTAAACAAAGATGCCAGGTGGTCACAAGATGACTTGGCTGAGCTCCTTGTACAGAGGCAGTGGTGGAGGAGGCGGTAGTGGGTCCGACGCACCCGAGGGGTCCGGGAGCCGTAGTGTTCGCAAAGGTGGTGGAGGAGGGGGAGGGAAAGGGAGACGAAGAGGGAGGGGTGGAGGAGGAGGTAGTGGGAGTGGTGGAGGAGGTAAGGTGAGGAGGGGGAGGAGGGAGATGACCCCTTCTCCTGTAGAGGAGGAGGAGGAGGAGGAGGAGGAGGAGGAGGAGGAGAGGGTGGAGGACCAGGGGAGCGAGGAGGAGGAGGAGCACATGGAGGGGGGCAAGGAGGAGGACGAGGAGGAGGCCGAGGAGGGGGCGGCAGGAGATGAGCGGGTGGTGTGGTTGCGTGGACCGTCGCAACTCCCGCGACGTCCGATACCTCTAGCGAGACGCCCGATGATTCAGCCACTAGAGCCTAAGTAAGTATGTTAGTACTTATTTATTATGCATTACATATATTTAAAATTGCAATACTAACTAAAATTTTACCTTAAACACTCTTGCAGGGGGTGGTTTTTTGTGCAGCCTGGTGAGCACAAACGGAAGCCCAATGGTATCTTGGGTCTTTTGTGCCGGCTGCACTTCCCCGGGCTCGTGATGCATGCCGGGGTGCTGGAGCCGGCATACACGTGGGACCACTACATGGCCAGCCCGGAAGCTACTGAACGCGAAGGAAGGAACTTCACCACCAAAGCGAGGCGGGTGGTCGGGGAGTTGTGGGTAAGTCATCCTCACACTAAAATGGTTGAAATATCGCATTCTGTTTCAATTTTTGGAATAATGATTGCAATTATCTTGTGGGTATATATGCAGAATTTCTACAGGTGCGAGGAAGGCTATGAGGCCCGGGCGAACGAGCTGGCTCACCAGGCTTGCTACAAGCTGGTGAAGGACATGCACTACGAAGCGTGTGTCCAGGCCGTCGTTGTGTACTGCGCCGAGTTCGAGAAGAGGAGTGTCAAGAAACCAGCCGCAAGGGACATCTTCCTCACGCGAGACCAGTATTTAAGGGTAAATAAATGTCATCTCTACTCATTTATCTTGTATTTGATATTACAATATGTCATGCACTTCATTACGTTTAGGTGCCTCCGAACTGGTGCGCAAACAAGGCCGGGTGCTGGTCTATGATGGTGAACAAGTGGATCAGCGAGGATTGGGCCCACCAGCACGCCTTATGCCGGGAGCGCCGCTTGATGATGCCGGGTCCGGCACATCATCAAGGGAGCCTTAGCCTCGGCGAGTACAAGAATACTTGGGTAAGTTCACTAATTTCTTCATTCTTTCTAAAGCTATATTTTTAATTCTTACTAATCATCTTGTTGACTTCTTGGCAGTCGGAGTCTCATCCAGGCCAGTCTTGCAACGACTTCACGGCGTACGCCATGTCTCACATGAAAAGGGCGACGTCGGACGTGGCTTACAACCCGGCGGCTCCACTAGAGGCCTACACAAACCCAAGCATTCACGCGCGCATCAATGCGTACACGGAGGTGGGAAGGGCGCTCCATGGGGAGACTTGGGATCCGACCACTGCACCACTCTCCGAAGAAGCCATCATGAGGGCGGGACAAGGGAAGAAGCACGGGCGGTACTTGATCGCCAACAGCTTGGTCGACACGGCGAGTACGCCCAGTCTCTCGCAGCTTAGGGCAAGTACCACCGACTCGACCCCGCTCATACGCCCACGGCCTGAGACTTCAGTGGCCAGCGTGCACCAGAGACAGGTTAGTTTAGATTTAGTTGCCGTTCTATGATTAAAATGAAACTTTGCTTCGTATTGTAACATGGAGGTTTAAATCTTGTAGGCCGAGATGGAGGCAAAGTTTGAGGAGGAGAGGAGGTGCCGAATGGAGATCGAGGCCAAGCTAGAGCAGGAGCGGAAGCTGAGGGAGAAGCAGTCGGTTATGTTGTACAGCATGGTCACCTGGATGCAAGGACTTGGCGCGTCGATGAACTATGCGACGCCGCCTCCTCCCTTCGCCGTACCAGCTCAGCCTTACTTTCCTGCAGGATCTTCTGACACTCCCGTGAGTATGCTTTGTTTGTAGATATTAATTATTATATCTTTGTTATTCTTACTCAATTTATGTGTTTCTATTTACAGAATCAGTCGTGGAACGCATCGAACGACCCTCCTCCGGACCAGAACTCGCCGGCGGCCCCGTGACAATCTTGGCCACCCCCCTCCACCTGACCGTGAGTGATTTGTAGTACCCTACTGGACTTGTGATGTGATGAACTTGTAGTACCCTTGTGGACTTGTGATGTGATGGACTTGTATTCGGACTCTATCTATGTGATGTGATGGACATTATCTTGTGTTATTTGTATCGATGCTATTATCGCAATTGACAATTATATATTTATCGTTATAACTGCCTGTAATGACCCCTGCATTTATATATATTTGTTGTATTTGTATCGAAAAATAGAGAAAAAAGAAGCAAAAAAAGAAAAATAGACCACTTTGCCGAGTGCTTAAGCCAATACACTCGTCAAAGTGGCCTTCCACAAGACAGCACGACAGTACTTTGCCGAGTGCTAAAACCCTGGCACTCGGCAAAGTTTCAAACGTTTGCCGAGTGCCAGGATCCAGCACTCGGCAAAGCGGCCACGTGGCGCCACCATGGGCCGGCACTTTGCCGAGTGCCAGACGCCGACACTTGGCAAAGTTTGAAACTTTGCCGAGTGTCCGCCGTTAGGCACTCGGCAAAGTGCCGACCCAGGGTGGCGCCACGAGGCTGCTTTGCCGAGTGCCAAGGCTCTCGGCAAAGTCTTTGCCGAGTGTCCAAAATCCGACACTCGGCAAAGATCCCTTTGCCGTGGGAGGCTTTACCGAGTGGCGTTTGCCGAGTGTAACACTCGGCAAAGAGTTTGCCGAGTGCAAACTGGCCTTTGCCGAGTAACCGGCACTCGGCAAAGACAGTGAATCTGGTAGTGCCAGCAGGGAGCTACACGAAACCTTGACGAGTTAACAAACAGCATCATATCAATAAGATAGTTTCTCGCCAATTTTAAACACCTTGTCCATAGCAGGCAGCCACTAGTTCCCCGAAACGTGTCGCGGCCCCGCCAACCGGAACTGGACAAGTGGCGCGAAGCCACCAGGGGACTGTACAAGTCCCACTTGGCACATTTGTTAACTCAGCTTCACAATTACAGTGCTTAGATTAATCGAGTGTTTAGCCTGGCGCCGGATCTGCTCATGGATTAAACAACATTATTACTCATGATGCCACTCATGGGTGCACGGGCCAGCTCTCCTCTAGGATCTAAAATTAGGCGCAGGCTTTCACACCCACTTTCACATCAACAAGCCATTGTTTACTCCTCCCCTCTCCTGGCCTCTCCTCCGGCAGAGCCGTCGCGCCCCCGGCCACGCGTCGGCGTGGCGGGGATCTCAGCCGTCGGCCGGAGCTTCGGCGACAGCGCTGCGCCGTGGATTTGCTTCAGCAGGAAGTCATGGCGCGGCGGGCAAATGATTAAAAAACGCCGCAGAGGGTCAGGTCTAGTCATTAACTAGGTGCTGTTAGGGGTGATTAGTTTATGCCCTAACGGCGCTGGCTCCGAGATGCTATGCAACCACTGCACACCACCTTGTGGTCATGGGTAACTGGGAGTGTACGAGAATACGCATCTCCAGCTTTTGGATAGCGTTCTTTTCATGAGGGATGGCGATCTTTACCATGCCAAACTTGTACGGATGAGTGCCACTTGGCAATTTTATTTCCTTCTCACTCTCTCATGAAAGGGTTTCATCCATGATCCATCCTTTGGAGGTGTAGGAGTGGAGTGTCTCTCTTTTTTCTCCCCGTGCTCTGAGCTGTGAGTAGAGTAACGCAACGCACACAAGAGGAATTATCTAGCTATGGCATCTTTGCTTGATTTGGCTCTATCATGCATATGCCTTGCCTGCCTCATCTTTTGAAGCATTTTGGTTAAACTATGAGAGAAAGATCCATCGTGATATGACTTACCATCATGCTTGTCGTGTGTAGGCTTAATTTTAGTTGCATGCGCTAGGTTTTTCTTAACAAAATACTATGCTCTTTGTCGCCTAGCTAGGCAGATATTATGTCAAATGTGTGTAGTGAATATTACAGGATAGCTTGCATATAGGCCATGGCCCATGGGAATCGGTACCCCAGACTTAGCATATGTATTGAATTGCAAAAACAGTAAAAGAACTTTGTTAGGTTAGGAGACATGGAACCTTTTGTTAATAACTTCAGAACGGACAATGCCTACGAATAACAGTTTCAGTCACAGTCAACACCGGTGGACATTGCACCCAGCATTGGGGCTTGAGTTTTTCTTCTTTTTTTGTGCCTATTCATCAGCTATATACCATGTACACCAGCAATTTTAGATGTTTCCAGATTGGAACCTATGACCGACTAGGGTTTGCTATCTAGTTAGCATTCCTTATTACCTTGTGCAATTGATAAAGTGCTTGGAGATTTGTGACACGGCCCTCTTTACAAGAAAAGTGGCACTCGTACCTTGCATGCACACTCATGTGTTATCATAAACAAATGAAAAGAGAACCTAACCTCACCTGAAACAATATCTTACACAGGCAGCTAGGGTTTGATGATATAGCTCTCACAAGTGTAACTAATTAAGACAGTTAAGATGCTGCAAACCTGAAGGTTTGTTTTCTATGGCAGCTGTGTAGGTTCAGATCCAAACATGGTCCACTAATTAAGTGTCTCTACGGTTGGCTAGCTACATTTTTTTAGCTACTTGAATTACTGCTGAGGGCGATGCGACGGCATGAGCAAGAGTTCGAAGATAATAATATCCAGGGATTCAACAGTTCTAATTGGTCCATTCTCAACGGTTCGTCGAGTTGAGAGGAGGACACTGAATTACAACTCAAAAAGTTCTATTCAATAGAGCATCCTCATCCAGCCACAAAAATATCAATGATTTTTCGATGTCAATATCTACTCTATGAATTACAAATTTTGGCCCCAGCAATTTGAAATACAAACCATTGATAAAATAAAACAATCAAATTATGATGTTATCAAAGTAGACTCACTTTTTGAGAGAAAAGTAGCACATAATTTTTAACGTTTCAAACCTATATATTTAACCAAAATATTATAGTTAAAGTTCAAAATATCTAGACATATGTCGAAAATGACAACTAGTCCCTCCTTCCCCGTTTATAAGGCATGGTGGAACATGACACGGTCTTCTAAACAACACTTTGACCATTTATTTATCATATATTATATCACTTTTGATTATAAACTTATAATCATTGTAAACTATATTTGATTATGAATCCAATCATATGAAATTTGCATTATAAAAATAAAAATTTAATAGTCAAATTATTGGTCAAAGATGAGAATGTTTGAATCTTGATATACGTGTATGCCTTATAAACGGGGAAGGAGGGAGTATGTATGACAAAATGGAGCATATGTTTTATTAAAGAAAAAATGGAGTATACTTGCTACTATTTATTTCGAACTGCAGATGATAATGTTTTGTTCCTAAGATCTAAGAAGTTACCGTCGTCCACGCACATATAACTTCTGTTCATTGCAAGGTTCACTCGTTGTATATCGGGAAATTTGTCTGTGGCACATCCCCAAATGGCGATTTTGTGCACAGCACACTCCATTCTTTGATTTTGTGCACAACATTGTGATTTTGTGTTCTTGTCTCCAACACATCGCAGCACATAAAAGGACTTCTTTGCCCTCGCAAAAACCAGGCCCACACGTCAGCTCCCTCCCTCTCCTCCTTCCTCCTTCCCCTCTGAACAAGGCGCGGCGCGGCGGGGCTTCGGGAGTGGCGCGCGGCGAGGCAGGCGAGGTGAGCACGGTGCTCGGCGAGGCAGGCCCCTGGCGGCCTCCAGCGAGCCGCAGGGCCGCGCCGCCCCTCCTTTGCTCCCTTTCCCCGCGAGGCACGCTGGCCTTGGAGCTCGCCGGGGCAGCGGGTGGACGGGCGGCGCCCCCTCCATCCTCTCCCTCGCCGGCGGCGGATGGCCGCCCGGGGCGCATCGCCCCTTCTCTGCTCCTCGCCCCTCCGCTCCCTCGCGCGCCGACCGCCGGAGCTGGAGCTCGCGCGTGCGCCGGCCTCGGTGGCGAAACAGGGAGGCCTGCGGCCACCGGAGCTCCAGCTCCCCACATGGAGCTGGCCCGCGTGCCGGCCGCCGGGCGGAGCTGGAGCAGGCGAGCCGGCGCAGCTCCGGATCTCGCCCTCCCCGCAGTGGCCGGCGGCGTGGATCCGCCGCCTCCGAGTCCCTCCCCTTCCCAATGGCGGATCCGCGGGCCGCGGCGGTGGAGGAGCCGCCTCGGCTGCTCCGCCGCGCCCGGAGCAGGGGCAACACGGTGGCGCAGGCAGCAGCAGCTCCGCCCCGCCGACGGCTCCTTTGGCACCGAGCTCGGCGCGGATCCGCCCCAGGCTCGAGCTCCCCGGCGACGCGTCCCGGCTCAGCTCCAGTGGCGTCTCTCTCTATCTATCTGTCTTGCTGACGGGGGAGAGGGAGAGAGCTGACGGGTGGGCCCAATTTTTGAAAGGGCAAATAAGACCTTTTATGTGTTGCGGTGTGTTGGAGATAAAAATACAAAATCACAATGTGCAGTGCACAAAATCAAAAAATAGAGTGTGATGTGCACAAAATCACCATTTGGAATTGTGTCATAGACAAATTTCCCTTGTATATCTGTATCAAAGGTTGACTGCTACTGCTTTGCAACAGAAATATGAGAAAAAGGATACTACACTCGTACACTTTTCGTCAGATTCACTATATCCCAAACTTTAGCCGTATGTATGAGCTAGTAAACCGATTGACTACTTTTTACGGTTTTACCCCACGTCCGGCCTCCTCTGACCAAATTCTTACACATGCAAGTGACATTACAATACTGGCGCACAACATCTTTTCCTGTTCAGTGATGTCAAATAGGAGCAGGATGTCTCACTCTCACCTCACTTGCTGCAGGGCAGTGCAGTACTGCTAGTGAGTGGCAGGGCAGAAAATGGTGTGGAGCTTGGCCCTTGGTAGCCCACACAAGCCACCATGGCCAAAGGGGCTCAAGCTCCATAACTGTCTGGCCCCAGCAGCCACCCTGTTCTGTTGTGTACAACTACAGAGAGGGGAGAGAGGCCATCCATGATGGAAGGAGGGGACAGATGCATTGAAGCAGCTAGGCTCACAGCCTCACTTCTCTGTTGCTCCACAGGAGAAGTCGAGCTCCGCAACGGCATCTTTGCTTGCCGGATGAGAAAAACATGTGCCGTCTGACCTGTCAAAAATGGTACACTGATGATATTGTTTGTAGGGTAGGGCACCATTGCTCAGTTACATGATGAAATGTTCAGAAAAAAGAACAGAGAGAAGGGTATAGTAGGTGGATCGAGGCTGGGCCGCCATGTAGGAAGGTTGTATTTGAAGTTGTTTACAGTATAGATACACAGGTGCTCAAAAAAAAAACAGTATAGATACACAGTTGCAAACGGTGTGCTTAACATTTTTAAACGTAGGATGCTATATATGGCTTTTTTTCAAAGAAATATATATATAGCATCTAATTTCAAAATGTCATGGATGGTATATGTGTAGATATATAGGTTGTGGCTGTATTTTTGCAGTCCAATGTATAAATGTTGAATAATCTTTGTATGAAAAAAATAATTAAATCAGTGAATCAAATATAAGTTCTGAAAAACGTAAGGTCTGTACGTGTACGCGTAGAAGCTCATGTAGCAATTAAAGAGTTATATTAGCACTAATTGTTTACAGTTACACATTCTTAGATTCGATATCCAATGAAATAGACTATGTGGCCAACTGTACTATCTGAAACAAAATAGTTGAAACAAGAAAAAGGCGACTGTACTAGATTATTCCCCACTCCCATGTCCAATTCTCTCTGGATTAAATTATTACTTCTCTATCTCTCTCAAATTCTTTCAGGACCAATAATACTTAAAAACACCATGGTCCCCAGAAACCAGCAGATACTTCTTCCAGCATAACAAACCTTGAACACTTGCAAGATGATTCTCTTCCTTGTCCCAAATAGACAGATCCTAATGCTATTTCATACTAGTACCCTACCAAAAGAAATGTATAAACTATTTCTTCCATGGTCCCATTGACATGGAGCTTACAAAACATTGGTGGGAATACTAAGAGTGTACATATAAATATCTTCATATATTGTCCATCGACCTATCTGTTCCACATTTTTTAAATCACCAATTGACTTCCCAAATACTTATGCTCATATCTGAGAGTACATATCTGATAGATTTGGTATAAGAAAAGGCAAGCAATTTAAAATGACCACATGATGGGCTGCTATACTATTTCTCACTTTATACTCTCTCCTGAACCATCCATTTGTTAGCAAGCAGGAATCAAATGGCAGCAAAACGATGGCAAGGTGGCAACTGTCTAGCTATGTGATCAGCAACCAAATACAATACAAAACAAAACAATTAATACGGATCGATTTGATTCCAAAGAATGATGTATATGGTCAAGAAAGTGACTTGTGACAAACACGAGTAGTCATCAAGAACATTATTACAATGATAGCTTTTGCAATCCACCATGTGTACTCAAGATTGTAGCTAAGCTAAGGTAGGTGTGGTACACACATGAAATGGGCAAAGTGTAGCACGAGGGTGGCAAGAAGCTTGTAACATGGCTATGGAAAAAAGCCGAGGTTACATTTCCTCCCACAAGCTCAACCTTTGTTAGGACAATAATTGGGGCCTGTTGGAAGCAATGACTTGATGCCGACCCAGAGAGAAATGTGAGTGGGGGAAAAGGCAAGCCATGTGCAATGACAACCACAAAAGGACATCCAAAACAGAATAGCGTGGCACAATCAGGACTTAAGCAGACGAGAGTATGCACAAAAGAACATGACATGAGCTAATAATGACCCAAGCTCTGAACTGAACAGCAATCTTATCTGTGTCAAATAAAGCGACGTGGCGAGGGAGAAAAAACAGAAAGAAAAAAAGCGGTGCTTACGGCCTTGTGCTTTGTGTTTCCTCCGAGCACACTTCTCTCTGCACTATCACTGTATCACAGGCTCACTTTCGGTTACTAACAGTAACTGCATAATTGCAGGAGTTCAGAACATGTCTAGTGTCTGTTATTTGTGAGTTTCTCAAGATTTTATCAAACATTGTAAAATCGTTTTATGTTTCTTTTGTGAGGAATCACTTTGATTTTGCTTTATATGAAAAAGGTTGCCATAATATGCCAATACAGGCTCACCAAAAGAAGGAAAGAAGGAGCACAAGAAAATGGTAGGAATGTACTGCCATCAGGTTTTCATGCATTACTATATCATGACAGTACAGCGCGGAAAAGGTTGCAACTTGTTTCATGGAAAAGTACCCATCTTTTACTGATAATAATCTGAGCGAAAAAAAGAGAGAGAGCAAAAGGCGGTGCCAAATGATGCACGAAGCAAGCGAGCATGGACGCATGAACGCTGCCCTTTTTTTCTTGGAGCGAACAGAGAGATTCAGGGGAGTAGGCCACGCCAATAATTCGGGCCGCTGAAAATGTTCTACCTGTTTTCTCCAACAAAAAAAAAAGCTGTAGTACTTGTATTATTTGTAGTTTAGCAGCAGTGTACTGAAATGGTTTTGAGCTTAAAAGTTTTTGTTTTGACCAATCAGAGCTTGAAAAGTTTGTAAGCTAGTTTTCTAGAACCTAAATTAACTCAGTTAGTAGTTAGTACCTATACCTAGCTGCATGCATGAACATCATCCTACTGCATCTTCTTTCACTCCGGCTTTATTTATCTTCGCATTGATCAAAAGTTTTCTTCCTACGCTCTAGCTTTATCTTTATCTTTTATTTTTGAAAAGAAAAAAGAGCAGGGGAAGAGAAAAAGCAGAGTAGCTTTATCCATCGATCGTCCCTCGGCATCATATGATCCGCGGTTTTGTTATTCCGTAGGCGTATGGGGGAGTGTGCTACTGTGCTAGGGATTTAGGGAAGGGAAGTAGCTAGGTGTCGAGAGATCAGTAGTAGAACACCAGCCACATCCCCGGAGGCCCAAGAACACTGTGGAGCAGTGAGGTGACTGACGAGGAAGTTGCGCGCGATCGAGAGAGGTGGAGCTGCGAGCTGGGGCCGATGGATGGATCCCTGCTCTGAACTGACGCAGAGGTGGCCATTGATGGGGGGACAACGGGCAAGCAAGCAGATAGACGCGAGGCCACCACGGCCATTGACGCCGGTGGCTGGAGCATCCGATCCGAGCAGCCGCCGCCGGCCGCGTTCTGCCGGAGTGCTGCCAGCCATTTATGACGCCGACCGGCCGGCTCTTTCTGTTCTGACGCGTTGGGCGCGCCATGCTCTTTGGTGTTCCTTTCAGAGGAGAGGAGAGGAGAGGAGAGGGGGCTCGACAGGGAACTGGGCACGCATGTATGTTTGGCCATTCCATTCTAAAAAAAATCTCACATGTATAGTATACTAAATGAAATTTATTTGCAATTTTTTTCAGAGATGAGTGTATTTTTTCACAACGAATCTAATGACGGTAATTAATTAATGAATGGCTACTGTAATGTTACAGTAACTATTCTCTAATCACGCAATAAAAGACCTCATTAGATTCTTCAGAATCACTAGCGCAGGATTCTGAAGTTGGTTTTATAAACGGATTTTGTTTGACACCGTAATTAAATATCAAAATATCATTATTCACTAGCATTCACCGGCACATCACCAACCACAAGATGCATTTGGAGCATGGCAACCGCGAAAGGTGGCCATAAATGGCGGCGCTCCCTGGACGTGGAGGATGCGGGCGAAGCAAGAACCCTACCAACCGGCAGTAAAAACGGGGGGCCGATCGGCTTGGTGGATGCGCAGCAAGTGTGTGCTAGCTGCCTGCTGCTACATAGATCCAAGCTTTCGATCCGGTATAAATTAGGCATGTCGTCTTGGTGGCCCATTTCTAGTGTAATGTAATGTCCGGTGTTTGGAAATTTTAGGATGGAATTTGAATGTGGTGGGAAAAAAAACTAGTGTGAGCACTTTGCACTGTAGATGTAGGCATAAATTTTTCGTGATAAATTTAATCCTACCGGTTATACTATGTTTTTTCACATATAGAATATGATGATTTAGAAATAAATGAGTATTGCCACGAGGCAGGTAGGTACTCCCTCCATCCCATTTCAAAAAGCTATTGTATTAGAATTCAAATTTTATTCCACAAAAGGTGTTGTTTAGCTTGTAAGTGAGATCCATCTAATTAAGACAATACCAAGTACTCCATTATATGATTAGTAAAATTTATGGTTAGTAGCAATACCAAGTGAGAACGGTCATAACTTTGACTATGTACCAATAATTTTTTTTATGGAAACACGTAGTAAAATACTCCTTTTCTGATTCCAATGTATATGTATCCATTGAGAATCTAGAAAACCAAATAAATAATATAAGTTTCAATCATAATTGCTAAAGTAATTATAAGGGATAATAAGATTATTTCTCAGAAAAAGTAATATGTCCGAAATTTTTGAAAACAATACTTTTGTGATGGGGAGTAGCATTAACAAATTTCACTTGTACCGCGCTTCCCATTCCCCTTGCTCTACACGCCTCCATTTGCTTACCACGCGTAGTGAGGTGCGTACGACTCCTTGCTACTTATCAAGCAAGATCAAGAGAGGGCGAGAGAATTGTTTTGATATTGTACATGCTTCGTCCTAAAATATTAGTTGTTTTAATTTTCTATATGTATATATAAATAATTTTCTATATATTTAGATATATACTATGTCTAGATGCATAGCAAAATCTATGTATCTTAATAAAAATCAAGAGTGAAAACAGAGTCGTCCCCCGCGTCACCCCTGCGTGGGTGACACGGGCGGCACCGTCGGCGGCGCAGCCGCCCCCAGCCTTCCTCCCTCTCCCCACCGCCGTGCCGCCGCCGGAGCCGGGCGCCGGAAATCCACGCGGCTCGCAAGGACGGCGGCGGCGGGGCTGCCTTCTTTTCCTCCCTTTTCTCCCAGCGGGTACGGCCGCCGCGGGGGTCAAAGGGAGCGCCTTGGGGTGGGCATCGCCGGCATCGGTTGTCGTGGTGTGGCAAACCACAGCCGGGTGGCGGAAAGCACCCGCCTAAGCCCAGAGGGTGAGAACTCGGGGGTTAGCTAGCGACTAGTTCGATCTCGCTCAAGAACACGATGAACACAGCCAGTTAGAGTGGTTCGGGCCGCCGGAGCGTAATACCCTACGTCCACTGTGTGTTGTATTGCTTGAGTCTGGGTCAGCTTGGAGCCGAGTCCAGCGTGTGTCTGAGAGTACTCTAGTGTACAGCGAGCGCCTCCCTTTTATATCTCAAGGGAGGCGCATACATGACCGTTGGGTCCCCGACAGATGGGCCCATCGGTGTAGTACAAAATAACGTACTGCTCATACATTATGGCGTCGCAGGCGATGGAGATCTCTCTCCTTGATTTCCTTGCCTGCTCCTGGAATCCCCTGTTCAGCGTGTCCAGGTGCTGTCTTGTCGGAACGGCGCCAGGCGTAGCACGCGGCGTCGCCTGCCACGTAGCTGAACGGGCTGTGTAGCTTGCGGCGTAGGAGGCATGATGGAAAAGTGCCGTGCCGTCGTATCCAATTAATGCGGCAGACGGCTCTGTGCGGGTGCGGCGCAGGCGGCTGCACTGTGTACCTCGGTAATACGCGGTCTACAGTGAGGTCTGACAAGGTCTGCCCCGCGAGCCGCCGCGGCAGAGCACGCCTCAACCCCCCGCATTGAATGCGGTGGGTGGGCGAGCCTAGCGCCTGCGGGACACGTGGCGGCTCCGGACCCCCCCGGCGGTATGTTGGTTCTACGCGCGTGGGAGGTACGGACGGGCGTGTGGTGGTCCCGGACCCCTATGGGAGGTCCGGGATCTCGGTGGTTGGCTCGGAGCTCCCCTTCCTCGGGGACACATGGCGTCTCCGGACCCGTCCCAGAGCTGGGAGCGGATCCGGGGCCGTTGGCCCGGCGAGGTAAGAGCCTGACCTATGGCCTCCGGTTGCTCCGCCCTTTACCGTGTAGTTACGGTTGACTACGCGGGTCCTGTCTTGCTGCAGTAGAAGTGGGTATCCCTGCTACAGGGTACCGACATCGGTGAGGCCGGATCCAGTGGCCTTGGTGGTGGATCTGTTACCAGGCACAATAGCGGTGGCTCTTCTCGCGGCGGCCCGGTGCGGCATGGGAGCAGCCGCCGGAGGCGCTTGCCTTCGTTCAGATCTAGTGCAAGCACGTTCTTACGGTGGCGTCGGTTGGCTTCGCGGCAGCGCGGATGGCGACTGGTCGGCGTTGCAGTCGTCGCCGTCGTGCAGCCGGTGCGCTGGGGCAGTGCGCGGCTGCGCGGCTCAGGCTCCGGTGGCACGACTTTCCCTGAGGTAGGGTGCGGTATTAGTGGGAGGAGCCCGCCAGTGTTGGTGCGCCGCGCTGCTTCGACCGATGGCGGGCGCTGTGGGTCTGGACCGTGGTCGTGGAGGCGGCAGGTGCGGCAGTCCTCGTCGCGGGGCTGTGTTTGGTCCGCGGTCGATGGCGGTGCCTGACTTCTTGGCGACGTGAGAGGCCGCGCGCGGGGTCCGTGGGGTGGTGCGAGGTGGATTGGCAGCGGTGAGCGGCACTGCGACTGTGGATGGTGTGGCATGAGAAGGTGCGAGTTGACCATGGCATGTGGTGGCACAACTGCACCGCCGGCTGCGGGGGACTTCTTGCTTTGCTGGGCCGTGGACACGCAGCTAGGATGGGATTCTCCGGGCGAAAGCCTTGCCGGCTTACTGCTGGTGGTGATGACAACAGCATCTGAGGGCGTCGTTCTCCCTGTTGGGGGTGTCATCTTGGACCCCATCCCTTCTGCGGATTTCTCCGGGTGAAAACCCTGTCCACTTGTTGGACGAGGGATGGCGGCGCCTTTGGCGTCGCTACCTTGTTGAAGGCGCTATTAGTGGAGACACTTCTTGGCCAGGCGGCGGAAGAACTGACACTGGCGTGGTGGGGCGGCTCAGTGCAGGTGGCGAGCTTGAAGGGGTTGCCGAGCTTATGCGGCGGCGACCAACGTCGTGCTGGCGACCGGGGGTTGCCTCATGTTTGTCGGGTTGGCTGCTTACAGCGGACTGCGGCGGCTGGCACTACTTTGCAGCTGTCGGTGCAGCGTGGGACAACGTCGGAGGGCGGCGCTTGCGGCAACGACAAGGTGGGACGACTTGACTTGCAGTGGTTTGTGGCGGGCGGTCCAGCTACGCTGTGGCTACTCCAGTGCGGTCCATCGTCGGAAGACGGCGCAAGCAACAACCTGGCTTGTTGGCACGGCGACGAAGGCTGCTCGCGCGAGTGGGGCAACGAGATGATGTCGCTTGATGGGTGCATCTCGGTTGTGAAGCATCCCCTCATAAGAGAAGACTTAAATGTGATACCAACATCAGTCCCAGGAGGCTGATGACACATTTATTACATCAGATGGTTAATTACCGTACAATTTTACGCGGTAATGGGCAGTGATGCGCCACTATCGCGAGGATTACAACTAAAACCCACACAACTATATTAACTACGAAGAATGGGTCATCAGAGTCTTGCGCCATGCGGAACCTCCTGTGGGTGACCCTAATCCACAGGCAAGGTTGGGTGCAGGACGGAACCTCTACTCGACGTCTTCGAGAACGAAGTCTGGATCTTCCTCTGTAAAAATTAAGAATGGGGTGAGTACAAACGTACTCAGCAAGTCCAACCACACCCACGGAGGGGGTATAAACAGAATATAATGCACATGGTAAATCAAGGATAAGGCTAGGGTTTAATTTGCGGAAAGCGAACTTTTATGCAGGGTTTCATTTGAAGAAAGGATTTTCAAAACAAGTTTTCTGGTACCGAGTAACACGTAGAGTTGATCCACATAGGATCCCAGTTTTAAATTGCTACCGGACTCCTCATCCGCCGTAGCACACGGCACAACTGCCGGACACTTTTCCAAAACAACTCACGCCAACCCATCCCAAAATAAACACTAGTTATGTGACCACACCGTAACTCGCCCAGTACCGTGGGCACGACTATTCGAATAGGTTTTAACTCTGCAGAGGTGTGCAACTTTACCCACAAGCGGGGTACCACAACTCGATCACCGTAGTGTCGGTGCAGATCCCAACAAAGCCATTACCCACCTTAGCTAGACCTGACTAGCCATCACGGGATCCACCAAGGGGTCATTGACCTGTCACAGAGGTTTTAACCGGGGCATAAGTCACACAGAGCTAATCCCTTCTCCTTGATCACTCGTTGCTCTCAGCTCGCCTGATGGCTATCAGACTAACTAGTGGGGTTTATGCTAAGCCGTTGCCCATTCAACGGTCGAGTGGTTTGCACGATAGTGGAGTTAGGTGAGATGACACACCAACTCGGTCCTTAGTTGTGACAAGATGGATATCTCCCTTCCTTGCTCTGCCACACAGGCACGAGCACACCAATCGGCAAATCACACAGAAATGCCATCCATCCCGTCTAAACTCATCTTTCGAAATTCCACATTTCTCCCTTCCCACACACGCACCTTTTCTTTGTAAAACAAGTTGTATTGTGTAAAGGGGTCTTAAGCGTTCTAGTAGCGATTAACGTCCAAACAAAACACATTCAGACATTAATCTAGGTGGTCAAGGAATGGTTATAACAAATCAAGGAGTGGCTATCCAACCATGTTTTCAGCAGGCAAAACATATGCAATTTTTATAAAACAGGCCAATAGGTTGTGTTTATAAAAACTAGGACAAAACATGCATCAAAGGGCGGGATTGAACTTGCCATCTTCAAATCCTTCCGGGGGTTCCTGATCGAAGTGCTGTCCTTCGGGCTCGGGGTCGCAGAACTGGTCTTCGTTCGCTTGCTCGCAGTACTGCTCGTCGACGGGCTCTCCTTCGTTCACACCGTGATCTACGACGTATACAAACAAGCACACAATCAAGAAAAAGAAATAAAAGCTTTATCGTTGAGCTCAATTCGGAAACAAATAAGGTATGGAGATAGAAGTAATATTTTTGGGCGATTTCCTAATGGCATGGCCAAAACTATGCTAGAAATGGCGTGGTAAAGTTTCGGATCGATCGGAGGTTGTTTGGCACATAAAATGGTAGGTTATATAAAGGTTTAGGGGTTAAATAAGGAGTCAGGGACCTGTTTGTAATTATTTCTGAGAAGGTAGGGGCTTGATTGGTATTTTAGAAATTATTCGGGTAATTCTGGAAAAAGGTCAGGGGTTTATTTAGAATTATGTTTATATGAGGGAAGGGTTTATTTTGAAATAGAATAAAGGGAAGGGATTCTTTTGCAAAAAGGCAAAGGAGTGGGAGGGTTCTTAAATAAAAAGGAAGGAGGCCAGGGGGCTTTGGGCATTTTTGCCCTCCTCTACTTCCTCCCGACCGCAGAACAGGGGAGGGAGGGGTGGCTCGCCGGCGGCGGCCCGGGCCGGCGGCTCAGGGTGCGAGGGTGGTTCTGGAGTGAGGAAAAAGAGAGAGGGAGGGGGAAGGATCCGATCCCTGGTCGTGGCTTGGGCCGGGGTGGTCCGAGGCGGCTCGGCCACGAGGGCGGCGGCGGTGAGCGGCGGCGGCCGTGGTGGCGCCGCTGCGGAGCTCGGTGGCGGCCAAGGAGCAGGGGAAAAGAAGAGGGGAGGCGAGGGGATCCCGGTGCGCCCCCTACCTTGGGCCGGGGTGGCTTGTGGGCGGCCCTCCGCGGTGGCGGGTGACAGCGGGCCGAGAAACGCGCGGCGGCGGCGCTACGGAGCTAGGAGAGAGGGGGCTAGAGGTGGCGGAGGTGGTTGTGGGGCGGAGGAGCGGCGCGGGGGGTCCCTTTATAGGGCGAGTAAGGCGGTGGCGAGGCCGGGGCAGGTGGCGGTCCGGCGAGCGGTGCGGGGCGCTTTAATGGCGTCCGGTGTCGCGACGCGGCGACGCGGGCGGCGAGGCCAGCACTGGTGATGGGATGGCTCGGGCAGGCGTGCGCGGGGTAGGCGGCGCAGTGCTTGGCGGCGGGAGGCGCGGCGAGCAGGAGCGCGTGCCCCACGTGGGTGCAGTGCGCACGCAGGCGGCTGGCGGTGATGGCGGCACAGGAAGGCGGTGGCGAGTCGACGGGCGGCGCGGCGAGGCTCGGGGCTCGTGGAACGTGTGACGCGCGGGGGCGGTGCAGGGAAGGCGGGGCGTGCAGTGTGTGCGGGTGCGGCGTGCGCGGCGTCGCGACGGGCATGGCTTGGCGCGGCGAGCCCGTGCGCGTGCGCGGCCCAAGGGGGTTGCTTGGCGCGGTGGGGTGCACGGTCGAGGGAGGAGGCGCGCGCGCGAGGGCAGGGAGCCGGGAGCGGCCGGGGCGAGCGCGGGGAGCCGAGGCTCGGGGGCGTGCGGGAGCGGGGCAGAGGAGAGGAAAGAGAGAGAGAAGGGAAAGAAAATAGGAAAAGAAATAGAAAAAACGGGGAAAAAGAGAAAAGGGAGAGAGAGATATATGCTCGGCGGCGATCGCGGCGTCGACCGCGGCTGCACGCACACGTGCGTTGGTCGAGCGTGGCGCGGCGGTCGGCGGTACGCTATGTGCGGAACAGGAAAAAAAGAGAGGAACGAGGCAGCGACTGATTTCGGGTGTCGGGGCAGAACTCCGAGGGGACAGGTTTAGGGTTCAGAGGTTTAGGAAGATTTTGAGCTCAACGATGAAAAAAATATATTTTAGCGCGTGATTTAATTTAGGTAAATTTTGGGATGTTTCAGGTTGTTTGATGGAGATCTTGGAAACATGGCAACATGATGCATCATCCTGATGGCGATTTTATATACGAATCCGAGACACGGAGTATTGAGGCGGAAGTGGCGAGGCCCCCGCGTGCGGCGTCTTCGACGTGGCGACGAGAGCGAGGAGGAGTCCAATGGCGGGTGTGGCGAGGCCCCCGTGCGTTGTGTTTTCGCGGTGGCGACTTTGAGGCAGCTGACGTGATGTCTAGATTCGGTGGTTCCACTCTATCGGATGGTGTGTGGCGTTGCAGCGGTGCTACAGCGACAGGTCCCGCATGGCGGTGACTGCTCAGTATGTATGGTGTCGTGTGCTTTCCTCCTCTCCCTTTCGGCGTGGATCTGTCTTCATAGCTACTACATGTGTAGATAGGTGGTTGGTCACGACGGCTCGGACTCTTTCTGTCTGTGTCGCGTGTTCCTCCTATTGAGTGGTTGAGTTTCTCGTGCTGATGTCCCAATCCAACCGGGTGAGTTGAGTTGTTGAGTTTTCTGGGTTGACGTCCCAATCCAAACGGGTGAGCTTTTATTTTCTGTTTTCCTTAATTTTCTTTTTTCCTAGCTATGTTTTTTTAGGGTCATAGCATTGTACTTTTCTGCTATATCAATGAAACGCGCACTATTTTGTGTGGTTCGTAAAAAAAAACACAACTAATAAACACACGCGGAGTGAGTATTAGGCTATGGGTGTTGCACGAAATAGTGTCACATGGGCTCCCCGATCGAACTAAGGCCGTGTTCAGTTCCAAAGTTCCAAATTCCAAAAAAAATTTCCGGCACTTGCATGGAGACTTAAATCTAGACGAAATAAAAAACGCATTGCGACTGCTGTCTGTAAATGGCGAGACGAATCTAATGAACCTAATTAGGCTGTAATTAGATGCTAAATTGCTACAGTAATGCTACAGTAAATAACCTCTAATGATGGATTAGTTAGGCTCATTAGATTCGTCTCGCGATTTACAGACGAGTGCTGTAATTATTTTTGTGATTAGTCTATGTTTAGTATTTCAAATATAGAAAGATGTCTTTCCAAAAATTTTACAGGCTCCAACCAAACACGGCCTAAATCAATGTAATTGGGAGTATGACACAATTCTTTGCTTGCGGTACATGAGTGGGCTGTATATATACATGTTGTATGAAGTGGTGGGAGGCATTTGTTAGGTACTAGTCCTACAATGCAGTTAACAAGACAGCACGCTAGGTAGCTTCGATCCGTAGAGAAACGCTGACGAAACCCTGCTCCCAGCATTGGTATTCTGCGGCTGCGCCATCGCCCGGCAGGCGGCCGGGCCCCCTAGCAGCCGGGCGCGGCGGCCTCGCCTCGTGCCGCGCTCCTCCCTCCCTCCCTCCCCTCATAAATATCGCCCCGCCCGTCAGTCCCTCCACTGCTAGTCGCCACTCGCCAGCAGCGGAGCGGAGCGGCACCCCAGTGTCAGTCCCTCCCTCCCGCGCCCCCAAAAACCTCGCCTCCCGAGTCCCCCACTCGCCCCCCGCCGCGCGGCGCCTCCCACCCACACGCGCCCGCCGATCGCCACCGCACCCGCGCCAGATCTGACGACCACCTAGGTAGCTACCGCCCGCCGATCGCTTGCTCCATCTTCTTCGCCCGCGCTCACGCTAGCTCATTGCCAGCTACGCGCGCTCGGCCGCTCCAGTCCGCCGCCAATGCGGGCCGCGGCGCCCGGGGCATGCTACTAGGGGCCGACGCCGCGGGGGTTGCAGCGCCGGGATGGAGGCCGTGCTGGGCGGCGGGGACGGCCGGGGCAAGCGGGCCCGGGTGAAGGCCGGGGGCCCGGACCCGGACCCCGAGCCCGAGCCCAAGCGCGGCCGGCCGGCGCCCGCGCCCGCGCCGTGGCCGCCGCACCCGGCCTCGCGGATCTACCGCGTCTCGCGGGCCTCCGGCGGCAAGGACCGCCACAGCAAGGTCTACACCGCCAAGGGCATCCGGGACCGCCGCGTCCGCCTCTCCGTCGCCACCGCCATCCAGTTCTACGACCTGCAGGACCGCCTCGGCTACGACCAGCCCAGCAAGGCCATCGAGTGGCTCATCAAGGCCGCCGCCGCCGCCATCGACAAGCTGCCCTCGCTCGACGCCGCCGCGGGCTTCCCCGCCCACCCGGCCTCCGCCAAGGACCTGCCGGCGGCCCTGCCGGATGCGCCGCCCGACGACGACCACCACCACCAGCAGCAGCAGCTCACGAGGTCGGGCTGCAGCAGCATGTCCGAGACCAGCAAGGGCTCCGTCCTCTCGCTCTCCCGCTCCGAGAGCCGGGTCAAGGCCAGGGAGCGCGCCAGGGAGCGGAGCGCCGCCGCCCAGGACAAGGACAAGGAACCCGCCGCCGACGACGCCGCCACGGGGCGCCGCGCCGCGCCCACCGCCTCCGCGCAGGCCGCGTCCTTCACCGAGCTGCTCACGGGGATGGCCGCCGCCGAGCACAAGCAGCAGCCGCAGCCGCAGTCGTCTGCCCCCTGGCAGGCAACGGCTGTCCCCGCGACCGCTAACTACATCGGGTTCGCGCAGCCCCGGAAGGCGGCCGGCCACGCGATGGCGCACTCCTTCGCCTCCCCGGCTCCCCATCTCGGCAACATTGCGTCCGTCGCCATGGCCCCGGCGCAGCACTTCGGCTTGGCGAGCGGCGCCGTAACCATCGCCTCTGGCGGCGCCGAGCCGCACGCGGAGATGACGCACTTCTCGTTCTTGCAGGACCACTTCATGCCCGTCCACGCGGCGCCGGCTTCGGGTCCCGCCGGAGACTACGACCTCAACTTCTCCATGTCCTCGGGTCTTGTGGGTGTCAACAGTAGGGGGACCCTTCAGTCCAATTCGCAGCCGCACATCTCCGGCCACCACCACCACCAGCTCCAGAGGCTGTCTACTCCACTGGACGCTCCCAACATACCCTTCCTGTTCAGCCCCGCCGCCGCGGTGACCACACCCACCACGGCGGACAACCAGTTCGCCGCGTTCCAGCTCTGGAACGGGTTCCAGCACGCAGACATGAAGGAGAAGGGCAAGAACTGAACGACAGCTGCCCAATGCAGCGCAGTGCTTTCCTGATGGTAAGCTCATGAACTCTCGAGCTTCTTGCTTTTTGGATGCTTGTGTTTGGGGTCCTTAATTTAAGGCTGCGATGCCTGCCATTTGCCAATTTGATATGATTACCTCTCCCTTTTGGTGGCTCTCGAGGTGGCCTTGTGTCCCCAAATCCCAGAAAACCCTCGGGTGGTTCTTGGCAATCGACGAGTGTCAAGGCTTTAGAGGGAGCATTGCGCTCAACTTTACAAATTAGAACAGGTGTCGACTCACTACTCACTGGAGAGGGATCTGGTTTGGTGTTCTGTTCCACCCATCAGCTATTTCGTAGGAGACAGGCCAATCACATGGTTTCTGCTTGCCCGGCACTGGATTTTTAATGCCTTAATTTGTAGTAAGCCCAGGCTACGTTGCAGTAGTATTGCATGAAAAGGATCCGCTGCACTAGGATCAAATGCAGCACCGTCTAAACAAAAATACCAACCTAGCATTGTCGTATTGTCTAAACAAATTTCCATATGGACTTTTGCTTGGTTCAAATACAGTTAGCAGCATGTTGAGCGTTTTTCTTGTTTGTCAGTACATACTATAAATTATAACAAGAGCTGAATACACATGTATGCTTAACCAAAACAAACTTTATGATTGAAAATCTGTAATGTTCCGGAATGTAATCCTGATATTGTGCTTTGTGTTCTGTCTGTATTTCTCTTCAAGCTGTGCATTCCGAAAATCCTAAGTTGTTCAATTGCTACCCCTGCAATTGCATAATCATATCCTGAAGTCTCTTTGAAACCAATATAAACAGCCACTAATCATTGTCATATAGGCTAAAATCATTTTCATAAGGACTTTTGCAAGGTTCAGATAGATGTGGGCATATTTGACCTGGTCCTTCCCAGGCAGTTATTCTTCAGGTAAACTAGAAGATTTGTGCAAATTCTGATAATGTGTTTGGTGTTTGGGCTGTACTTCTTAGAACAAAAAAAAAAGCCAAGCATTTCACTCAGTTAAGCTGCTTGTTTTTGTTTAAACTACCCATTTACCGGTGTGATTGCAAGTGTCGACATCAAAATCTCCTAGATGCAATATATCTTAACTACTGATGCCATCAACTATACCTGAGAGCTTAGGTTCCGATATTGTCAACCTATGCCTAGCTTGTACAATGCAATTATTCCCCTAGCCATTAACATTTTTACATCTGTTTTATGTTTTATTGAAGGATTTGAAGTTTGGCTCCATCTCATACTCTTTATTGTAATATTGCTTCATACAGAAGATAAACGTCAACGTAGTTCAAATAGGTATGTTACATTTGCTTGTGGGCAGAAGTATTTCAAAAAAAAAGGTTTATATTTACCTTCAAAACATATGCTTGAAAGACATAATTTGAGTACGTGACCATGCTAAAATTACAGAGTCAAAGCACATAGACTTGGTCACGAATTCAGCAATTGCTACCCTGAGTGAAGTGTTTTGTTTCTCATTTGATCCTTTTTGGTACATGGTTATTGGAGCTTCATATAATAGAAGGTTTAGAAGTTGTTGGCTAAGTCACTGATAGTGGGACATCAGGCAAGCACAATTTATGATCTGAATTTCTGGTTTCTCAAATTGGCAGGAGAGCCTGAATTTCTGATTGACTGTTGAAACAACTGATGGAAGTAAGGACGTCAAGTTCTTAAAAAAAAAGAAATCAAGAGTAGTATATAACTGCATAAATAAGACATACATTATAGGCAGACTATCATTATTCGTTTGTTGATGTCCTGAATAATAAGATGTTATTGCCTTACAACCTTAGTCTTGTCTCAGGATATCTAACTACGATGTATTTACTCAAGAAAATGTCAACTGTGATTCATGGATCGACAAAGTTCATAAACCTGAGTTCTAATCAGTGTTTGGAAAGTGCTAGGTACTAGGTAGTCTGTGGGGTGATTCCATGTGTCCTAACACCTAATCATCAAGTAAACAGGCTAGGTAGTGATTGGATAGTCAGAGGGTGGCATTTTAAGCCTAAGCATACAGCATTTTGTAACATTGTTCTAATAAAACAAGACATCTGTATCTCTTGGAGGATGAACTGTTCACCTTGATCATGTTGTCAAGACTTGATTACCATAAAGTACATTCAGGAACTACAAGTGCTAGTATTTCGTTATAAAACTCCACAAATTGTGAATAAACAAATTTTATTATATTGCATATCGGGAAATATTTCAAAAGATGTAATGCCATTTTTTTCACACTAACCATGACTTCTAGCATTGATTACACATGCACTCATCTTTATTATTTTTCTTAGTTAGCATCTGCATAAAGAACATAATAATAGCTGTAAAATGAATGTTTCAAAATGCCTCTAGTTTTGCTAAAATAGATAGCTCCTTCTGTCTGAGATGAAAAGAACATATCATATACCAGCAATGGGAAAGTGCTGTTGATGCAGTTATACCTAACACTCTTAGCAGTTAATAGTAGTTAGTATTATAATTGCATTAAAATGATAATAAGTTCTCTTTTAGGAAGGAAAGGAATTATAAAATCTGAATAATTAATAATACAGTTCCTGTGTCCTATTATCTATAGGGTTTGCATTGGTAAAATATAGTCAATAGTCATATAAGATCAGCAGCTCTTATATTTGTGATACAATAGAGGATGTCATTATCAATACTATACTTTTTTTTATTTATGGATCAACTTTGATAGTTATTGTATTTCATTATGTGCTGACCATTTACTCCACCTGTTAAGATGTTTAAAAGAGATTTTAAATGAAGGGCATTGCTATTAGCTATTCTATCACGAGTAGGTTGAATTTGAGCAATTTTTTTTTTGAGGAATCGAGTAGGTTGAATTAATCTTGATAATAGCAGAACCTTTATATCTTATGCTTTTCTTTAATGAAACTGTAGATTCTAAAGTATGCTAATGTTATGACCGGCATCGTGTATACGAGACGCCGGCCAAGTGGCTAACAGGCCGCGCCAAGCAAGGGCCCAGGGCCCATAGATTTAAGCCTTTTATTGATCAGTGGATAAATCCTAGAGGACTATATATTGTAAACATTAATCGTGGTGAGATCAAGCTGCAACAAACATTCTGTTGCTGGCTTCTTGGAAGCCCTAGCCGCCTCTCCCTGCTCTCGTGCTATGATCTTCTCCTTCGCTGCATACGTTCGCAATAGAGGAACCCTAGTTCCTATCAGCTAACCCTTAGGTATTGTTGAATGTAGTTGTCCATCTTATTTCTGGAAAGCTCTCAAAGTGGAGACTTTATGACGCAAAGCTAAGCACTTTAAATAATTTAATTATCATACATATATAGCCTTGTTTACTGTCAGTTTTGGCTTATGATTGAATTAGTTATATTAGCTAACCTACTAAATAGTTTTTTCCCCTTTTCCCACTTAAAGGTGACATGGTATCCTGCATTCCTTCTTCAACAGAAACTAAATATATTGGAGTGCTTCTAAATTGAATAGCCTTTATCGGTTGTGTTGCTAAAATAACAAACCTAGTTTTGGGGCTTTGTGGCTTTGTGCACAGTAAGAAAACTAGGATTAGCCTAATCTAAATGGAACAAGCTCCTAGTCTGTTAAGCGTGAATGACTCTGCATTTATCTTCTTCCAAGATTCTCATGGTGATCAGATTCAAGTCTTGCCAATAAAGTTGAACATTACACATTGCAGAGTCTGGATTTTTTTTTTGGGGGCAAAAATAGTAGGGAATCCCTATGATGCATATTATATTGAACACAATGCAGTGCCTAGCATTTCGCCTTTCAATGTTTCTTTTAATTTAAGACTGTCTTCGTAAACTTACATAGTATAACGTGTGATATAGTGATATACTTGCTGGTATCTGTGTTTTAAGGTCTCATGGTTTCCTATACTCCTCTGGAATCCTGCAATTTGTTTACATAATGATACAAATGAAGCCATTGAGTTTTCGCAAAAAAAAAATGAAGCCATTGAGAATTATGCCCCTCATTATGCTCAATCGATCCTGACTAGTGAAATGAAGCTTGAGTTTTGTTGGAGTATATTGAGCCCATGTGTATAGAGGCCCATGTATATGTTCTATATATACCCACCCATCTAGGGTTGGAGAGATACAACAATTATTATCCTTCAACATGGCATCACAGCCAAGTTCAGGGTCCTCTGCTCTGCTCCTGGCGGTAGCGCCGCCCCTCCCTCTCCCGGCGGCCGCCGCCCCTCCCTCTCCCGGCGGCGCCCGCTGATCTGCTCCGCGCTGCGCCCTCCGCTGCTCTGCTCTCCCTTGCTCTGCTCCGCGCCGCGCCCTACTTGCTGCAGGCGCACGGGCGCCGCCGCCGCCCTCCTCCTCACAGGCGCCGCCGCCCTCCCCTGCGGGCGCCATGGCCTCTCCCTCCCCACCCTCTACTGCTGCCGCCGCCAGCCGCCGGAGCCACCCCTTCCTCCCCTCTCTTCCCTCTCCCCTTTCCCTACCCTCTCTTCCTCTGCATCAGGCGCCGCCGCCGGCTCCTCTGCTTCAGGCGCCTGGGCTCCACGCGCCTGTATCTCCCCTGCGGGGGCCGTCGGGGCCGTGGGCGCTGGGACTCCGCGCGTCGCGCTGGGGGCCGGTGGCTGGCCCGCGCGCCGCGGGGCCGCCGCCGGCCGGCGCTGCTCTGGGCGCCGCCTGGGCCGCGCGCGGGCCCGATCCTCTGCTCCAGGTGCCGCGCGGGCCCGGTCCTCTGCTCCAGGCGCCTTACATGGGCCTCTAGGTGGGCCTCTATACACATGGGCTCAATATACTCCAACACCCCCCCGCAGTCTGAACTACCGGCGCAGCGGTGTTCAAGACTGGACAACAAGAAAGCCAACAAGTTTGATTTTTTAACCTGATGTCAGTGAAGTCACCAATATCATTATTTTTATAATCAAGCGGAAAAGGCAAAGTGTTGGTCACAATGGTATCTTTTTGGAGAAAGAATCTCTCTGAAAAGGTTATTATACCTGTTACCTGTTATTGTGACCAACAGTAAGAAAAACAATTCATATGCTCAATATTGTCTCCGTTTAGAAATGAAGCTTGAGGTTGTCACCTCAATATTGGGAGGACTGGTTAGTCGACCAATATATTGGGCTATTTGACCTGCTATTGTGATTAATCTTCAGTAAGGGCTTTAATGCTCTTTTTTCCAAAATAAACTGGAATGAGCAAAAAGCGTTATGCTAAAATTAGTTCTAAAGATCTGACCATAGTATTAGTTTTCAGTTAAAAATGAAAGTCGTATAAATGAAGTACAATAGCTCAACCTATTCTTTTTGTCAGCCTTGCAAACTATTTGAGTGGCTGATGAGGAAGAACACAGCATAATGTATTGTTTGTTGATGATGGTAATAATTATATTTGTTTAGTCTTGGCAATCTCATCATATGAAGCGAAGCAATGCACAGTATACATGATTCCTCATTTATCTGACCGAACAATCATTGTTCACACTTTACAGGATGTGAAGACATCAAATAATTGCAACCTATCCCTGCAAGCACCAATCATTGCGTGAAGCGGCCATAAGTGTGCTGGGGATGATTCGCCGCATTCTTGGAAGCAGATCGTCCTTCAGACGTCTACCCTGGTCACCACTGAAGAACCTCATCGTTGTTACTCTGACAACCATCTGCATTTCTTTATCCGCCTGCTGTTGTATTCATTTCGTGGAGGGAGATTTTTTGGAGCATGACTTGCTGGAGTGCCCTGTCAGAAAGCCATTGTAATCCTTTCCATTCTAGACATTGCCAAATGCCAATGGATGGATCCGGCTCTTGATCGGCTCTTTCGAGTTCCAGGATCAGTTATCTCCCCCAATTTTATGGTTCTCGGTTGTGTGTTGTGCGAGAAGTGAGAGGACTAATGATCAGATCCATCAGATGAAGCATCTGTGGTGAAGTCAATTCCCCTGTTGTGTGCTGAATACGCTGCTCTAACGAGAGTCTGAGATGTAAATTTTATTTTCTTCTCTTGCAGTGATTATTTTGTATTGCTGATTAATGTGTGTGTGGTAGATAGATGATGATTACATGCTGCAGGTGGCCACGTGCTGAACTGACCGAATTCTGAATATTGTGATGTACCAGCAGGCCAGCACTGCAGAGTGCAGCCTGCCTTGCAATTCAGTTTGAGCAGCTTGTGAAACACAGGTGCAAATTATGAATTAATTAGTTCTTTGTCATCAGAATTTGATGGGTGAAGTATAGACATGTCAGCCTCAAAGCTATGGAAGTCATGAAATTTTCAGTGAACACTACTTTGTTAGGTGTGGTTTGCTATTGCTCGCAGTCAGATAAAGCAGGTGGTGCATTCCAACCTGCCATCAAAGCCGTGGCAGCACGGGTCACTATTCTTCACACTTTTTATTAAGAGCTCAAGACCCTGCAGGGGTACCTAATTCTGTGTGCCTTTGATGACATGCTTGCAGGTTGCAGGGCACCAAGGCAAACCCAACAGGAGCTGAAAAGGATGATCAAGGCATCCATATTTTGGCACTGAG
Organism: Panicum virgatum; assembly: GCF_016808335.1. NCBI lineage: Eukaryota > Viridiplantae > Streptophyta > Magnoliopsida > Poales > Poaceae > Panicum > Panicum virgatum. The sequence goes on from NC_053146.1 coordinate 3,993,119, forward strand.
AAGGCTGCAGCTGCAGGCTTGTCCATACATGGTGATTCACTTTTACCATGTTACAGTTAGGAATAAGTCGAAAAGAAACAAAAGCTAATCCAGAGATTAATCTGTAATTATTTATTGTAGCCACACTATGGTCTATGTAGTATGTACAATGTCAAGCTCGTGATAATTAAATCTGTATGTTCTGCTGAAATGAACCTATCTGCCTACTCGAGCGTTTCAGAAAAGGAACACTCAAGGTGTCTGCTTCTATTGAAAGAGCACTAGCTGAGGTAGGAGTGAACAACTTCACTTCAAATGCTTCTAGCCTTCAACTGGTGGTTAGTCTTGGTCAGAAAGACAAATCTCTTTTTCCATTAGAAGTCAGGTTATACCCAGCAACTTCTTGGAGCTCAATAGTTCACAGACTAGATGGTCTTCAGCTATGAATTCAGTTAATTTGTGGATAGCCCCTTGATGCATGCCTGCTAACATAGATCGATGATACTCCTGCCAGAAAACAAGAAAAAGAAATTAACTCGAGTGCATGGATTTTATAAGGTAATAGGGAATCAAAATAACATTACCCTTTTCTTCTGATTTACTGGCTTAAAAATGGGCGATAGTTCATAATATTTTGTAGTTTTAATTAACTATCCTATGATCCTATCTCAAATTAGCAACCGGTCAACACGAAAACAGGTTGAACTATCCAGTAGAGACAAATTGATAGCACAATGTTTTTTTAAACTATGTAGTAACTATAAGATAGTCTAATTCCAAATATGAAACTAAGTATGGGCAAGGAAATGACAGAAGCTTGTTCAGAAATCATAACTCTTTGACAACAGCAAAAATGTGACTTGATCTCACCTCTACACTTTTGGGGAGTCCTCTTCTATAGGTGCCTCTGATGCTGGCGAGGAAAATGAGTCATATGAGGATGCTCTAGCATCGATTAGCATGGATATGACTTCTCTCATGCTGGGCCTATCAAATGGTGACTCGTTGGTGCAGAACATTGCAATTTTTAGCACCAGAGACATTTCTTCCACAACTCTCCTTGAGCTCAGGTCCAATCTGCTGTCAAACACTTCCGTATTTGGTGTCATTTTGTTCATCATCCGCCTCACCAAATTCACAAGATCTCCTCCTTTCTCAAGAGGCTGAATTGGAGATTGTCCGGTTAGTAGTTCCAACAAGACTACCCCGAAACTATAAACATCACACTTCTCGGTGACCTTCATGGTGAAGGCATACTCTGCAAACGATAAAGGCAATTCATCAGAAGTCATACACATTGCTTATGAGCTTGATAGTTTATTGCTAGAAAGAATATCTTAGTAAACTGCCATACATATGTGCATGCTACAAATACAATTCCTAACATGCAGCGATTCAGTAACAGTTCTAACCTGGTGCAATGTACCCATATGAACCAGCAACAGCAGACATTGTTCTGGAGTTGGAAATGTCAATAAGCTTGGCCAGGCCGAAGTCCCCCACATGAGCCTCCATCATCTCATCGAGCAGAATATTATTAGATTTGATATCACGGTGAATCACCTGTGGCTTGCAATCGCTGTGAAGATACCGCAGGCCTTCAGCAGCCCCAAGAGCGATCCGGTATCGGGTGTCCCAGTCTAGAAGATAGGCATCCTTGCTTCCATGAAGCAACTCCCCAAGGCTACCGTTTGCCATGTACTCATACAGGATAAGATTTGAGTCCTGATGAGAGCAGAAGCCGTACAGCTTGACAATGTTGCGGTGCCTGACATTTCCAAGTGTGGTTATCTCAGCTCTGAAGCTTCTGTCGATGTTTGAACCTTCTCCTTGAGACTTCAGCTTCTTCACAGCAATTTTCCGGCCATCAGGCATGACAGCCTTGTAGACTGTGCCACAGGCACCCCTTCCAATCACAGCACTCTCTGAAAAGTCCTCGGTTGCTTTCATAAGCTCTTGATAGGTCACCCGTTCCTTCATGCAGTAGTGAGGGCCGGAGAACCCAGTCTTGCGATCATCACTTGATACAAGCTCCGGTATCCTGGCTCTTAAGGCCCAGCAAACAACTGCAATCAGCACCAACGAAACCAAAGCAATGACAATGGAGGCAATGCTGATAATCTTCTCCCTGAGAAAGCGCTTCTTCTGTGCTGCTGCTTCCTGGCTTGAATAGGATGACACTGATGAATCTGGACATGCTTTCCCTTTGATGCCACAAAGGCCATTGTTCCCAAGGAAGTTGCTGCTGTCCAAGTGCTCGAACAGTGGAGTGCTGGGAAGCGGTCCAACAAGATTGTTGTAAGACAGGTTGCACTCCAACAGGCTTGAAAGCTCACTGAATGAGGAAGGAACTTGACCTTCAAGCTCATTGTTGTCCAAGTACAGGTACTGCAGCATGTGCAAGTTACCTAGCTGCGTGGGGATCTCACCCGACAACATGTTGTGACTGACATTTAGGGCGATCTGAAGGGCAGTGAGCTCACCAAGCTCAACTGGGACCTGACCAGACAGATGGTTGCCTCCCATCTCCAGATCTATGAGCCGTGAAAGGCCTCCGAAACTGCTCGGAATGGTTCCATTCAGACTGTTGTCAGACAGCTTGAGCAGCTCCAGCTTCACCAGCCCACCAATCTCCTGAGGAATCACTCCAGTGAGGGAGTTTCTACTGAGATCAAGCCTTTGAAGCTTTTTACACTGCGCTAGCTCTCTGGGAATTGGTCCGCTGAGCTGGTTTGATGAAATGTCGAAGGCGACAAGCTCCATCAGGTTGCCAATGGCAGCAGGGATCTGTCCAACAAAGTAATTGTTGGACAAAATGAGCCTCTCTATGCTCCTGAATTTGCCAATCTCAGGCGGTATTGGCCCAGAGAACTGGTTCTGGTTCATTTCAAGCGAGGTCAGGTTCTGCAGTTGCCACAGCTCGACCGGGAGGCTCCCTGTCAGCATGTTGCCCCCCAACCGGAGCTGTGTCAGAGTTCTGCAAGCCTTCAATCCTGGAGGGATGTTGCCGATGAGGCGGTTCGATCCAAGGCTCAAGAACATGAGCTTCTGGTACTTGCAGAGGTGAGGAGGGATGCTACCGGTCAGCTGATTGTCGGACAAATCGAGCACTGAGAGGTTACTGTTGGCTCCCAATAATGGAGGGATGGTGCCTTGGAGCTGGTTATCGAAGAGTTCCAAGTACTCCAAGTTGCTCAGGTTCTGAAACGCCATCGGAATTGTGCCGGTGAGGTTGTTGATGGACAAGTCAATCTTTCTTATGCTGCTCAACTGGCTGAGCTCCGGCGGGATGCTACCTTGCAGGCAGTTCTCGAAGAGATAGAGCAGCCGGAGCGTGGGCATCCGGCCAAGTTCGCCGGGGATGATGCCGGTGAGCTTGTTCTCTGAGAGGTCAATCTCCAGTACACTCTGCAGGTTACCCAGCTCCGATGGGATGGTGCCGTCGAGCTGGTTCCGGTAAATGTACAGCTTTAAGAGCGACGGCAGCGCCGCGAGCTCCCTTGGCACGCCGCCGGTGAAGGCGTTGTCGTTGAGGGCGAGCATCTGGAGGTTGGTGCAGCTCCCGAGCTCCGGCGGGACCTCCCCGGAGAGGGCGTTCTGCCAGAGGATCAATGAGGTGAGGTTCTTGAGGCGGGAGAGCTCCCTGGGCAGCTCCCCGGCGAGGTTGTTCTGCGCGAGCCCGAGCACCTCGAGGCTGGCGCACTCGGTGAGCTCGACGGGGATGGGGCCGGAGATGTCGTTGAGCCCGGCGCGGATGACGCGGAGCCGGCGCAGCGCGCGGATGGATGTGGGGATCTTCCCGGTGAGGTTGTTGCTGTAGATTTCGAGCTCCTCGAGCGCGGTGAGGTTGCCGATGGCGGCGGGGATCTCGCCGGCGAGCAGGTTCTCGCTGAGGAAGAGGCGGCGGAGGGCCCGCAGCGCGCAGAGCTCCTGCGGGACGGCGCCATGGAGCGCGTTGGTGCTGAGGTCGAGGACCTCGAGCGCGGCGCAGGCGGCGAGGCCGGGCGGGACGGCGCCCGCGAGCGCGTTCTTGGAGACGTTGAGGACGGCGAGGCGCGGGAGCGCGCAGACGGCGGCGGAGAGCCCGCCGTGGAGGTTGAGGCCGTGGAGCGTGACGCCGGTGACCTCGCCGGCGGCGGAGCAGGCAATGCCGGCCCACCCGCAGGGGTCCGCGCCCGTGCCGCCCCAGCCGGAGAGCCGCCCGTCCACATCGAGCAGCGCGCGCTTGAACTCCAGCAGCGCCGCCGCCTCCTCCTCGGCCCCCGCCTCCGCCGATCCAAGGACGGCGAGGAAGAGGACCGCCGCCGGGAGCAAGAACCGCGGAACGGGCGACGCCATTGCCCCAGCAGCCCGAGCCTCGCGCGGCACAGCGAGGCGCGCACTAGGAGTCTAGGAAGGGACAGGAGCAGCGCGGCATGGACAGAGCGGCAGGCCGCAGCAGAGGAATCCCGTCCCCCCACGCCCACTCGCCACTAGGAAGACACCACCGAATCGACGGGCCAGCAGCGCGCCATGCGCGGGCGGGGCGAGGTGGGTGGCACTGGTGGCGCAACAGGGCGGTGGTGGGGTGGCCGCGGGTGAGTGAGTGGGACTGTGGGGGGCGGCGAGGAGAAGGGATCGAGCCATCGAGGAGGGGGGAAAGCTTTAAGGGGGGCGAGCACTGTGGCGCACAGGCGCCGGGGAGGGGTCAACGGCATTGACCGCTGGCAGGCATTTCGTCGAGCGGGTGGCGGGCGGGAGGGGTCGACGGGCCCACGAGCAGAGACAGGTGGTGGGCTCTGGCCGTACGCGCCGACGCGTAGAGAGAGAGAGGGGGTATTCGGGGGAAAGGGATCCGCTGCAGTCCCACGTGTGGGACCACTGACAGGTGGATCTGTATGTGTGGGGCCCACGTGTCAGGGACACCAAGGCACTCAACTGCAGCGAATCTCGTTCCGTATTCGGGGGCGCGTATACGTGTGGGTTACGACTCGTCGCCGAAAGCCACATTTTTTTCCGTGATCGAGGTAGGAAAAAAGCGGCTTCGCGGCAGCGCTTTCTGGTGCCGTTTCGGACCTTGCACTGTATCTCGGCTAGTATGTTCGTGGAGTTAGCAAAAATCTTAGGAGTAACTGGCGACTGAGTTCTTTACCATCAGTAATTGTGATTGTCTATTACTCTTTCAGCTGCTCGATTTTACACCTAATTTTTGAAATGTTTACCCTTTGCTTCCAACCACTGCTAGGAGGGCCATAGTAAATAAATATATACTTTTTTCCCCCCAAAAAAAACGAGGAAATCCTCAAAATAGTGAAATGGGCCCCCGTATCCTCTGTGGGTAAATGTTAATTTGAACTGTACAAAACACACATGTCCTTGCAAAGATAAATACTTCAGTAGAACACCTCCTAGCTGCAAATTTGCCCCTAAATCTTACCGTCACGAAAAAAACTGGCTCATCTTGTTTCATCTTTTATCGCATCACTAACATATAGGAATAATCACTTGTTTTTTTTACAGTAGAACATTTCCAAGAAGTTTTGAGTCCTACAGCCTACTAGGAGATGAGCGAGGTTATTTGAATTCTCCACAATTGACCCTAGCGTTTCACATGAAGAGCGAGTAATACACTGCTGTATCTTATAGGCCCAGTCCCATACAATATAATATTTTTTCCACGGGATGATATTTACCTCTTGTTTAGATGCTTTCAAAATTCCAAAACTTTATAAGATTTCTCATCACATTATTGAATCTTTGAACCCATATATGAAATATTAAATGTAGCTAAATAAAATATCTAATTACACAGTTTGTCTATAATTTGCGAGACGAATCTTTTGAGTCTAGTTAATTTATGGTAGAACAATAATTATCAAATACAAACGAAAGTACTACAACATCCAAAACTTTATGCAGGCTTAAGCCAAATTTCCGGTACCGTTACGCTTATTGATTGTTCGTTTCTACCATTGAAAACTACTACTAGACAGCAGAAGTTGGCCACCACAGAGATTGGTCACTACAGTACGTCATCAGCCTTGTACAATTTGCTTGTGGCCCTGAATAATTTAAAGTGCAACCTGTCAATTTAACTTTGGCTGATTACATAGGTTATAGCATGTCATTTCAATCCCTCTAGCTAGGTTTCATGTCGTGTCGGGTTGAGCCACAGAGCTATTATTAGCTACACGTACGCAGAAACAGTCAAAATTTACATCACATCCATCCATCCACCCACCCACCGAGTCCAACTCACATGCGTGTGTACATGTTGTAGCCTGTATAAACCGCTGAGAACAACTCAGCTGACTGATCGCCTCCAATAATTAAACATGAGAGAGAGAGAGAGATCGTAAATATGATTAAGATCCCTTGTGATCGTCGTACTCTAGCTAGCTCTCCTCCAATGTTGAAATCTTCAACACAGTTTGGAAATTGTACCCATTTTTGTCCTTATTGTAGTTGCACAAGGACACAACTAACCACCGTCTAAATTCACATGCAGAGGTCAGGATATCCTTCCAAGGTTGGTCACCTCATCACATGGATGGTTCCTGTACACCCCACTTGGCCTTGTCTAACTTTATGTGCGTGTATAATTTATACTCTTCTTCAGGTTATTACAAAAAGTATATCATAATATCTGTAGCATAAGTTTTTTTTTGAAAAAAGGGCCTTGTCTAACTTTATGTACGTGCATAATTTATATTCTTCTTTAGGTTATTACAAAGTATCATAATATCTGTAGTATATGTTTTTTTTTTGAAAAAAGGGAGAGAGATATCTTGGACCATAAAACAAGCTCACAACTGGTCAAGATACTCCAGTTGTCAGTAGTAAGATAATAAAATCATAAAACAAGGGTCATGACTCTTGACTTGCTCTGCTGGGAACATAAAAAAAGTAGCGATGACATATGAGCACATGTCAATGATGCATGCATGGTAGGGCAAGAATTCTTGGATCATGCGGCAGACGATTTAACAGTTGACTGATGATTATCCATGAGAGTCAGTGCCTGAATGCAGGCAGGGCCGTTTGTCCAGGTGTGAGCTTGATCAGCTGGAGTATCTTGGATTAATTTGTTTAGTGTGGTCAATCCATGATCTTTTTAAATGAAACAGTTTCTTTTTTGTAAACAAAGAACCCTTGGAGGCAAGAGTCCTTGTGTTTGGCCGGGATCCTTTGGATGTTTTGTGACACACAAAGTTAGGCCCTCAGCAACAAAGTGAAGCTAGCTAGAGCATATCCTATATCGATCATCTACAGATGAAGAAACAAATTAGGTCTGGGTTTGTGTATGTGGATCGAGTCCATGCCTAACTCAATGATAGATATGGAAACGTATGAACAGTGGTGATGAACTTGTTAGATAAATCTCACATACGTGTGTCTATGTATCTATCTATATTCACTACCAGAAAACGGTTGTTCGCCTTGTGCCTGAACTTTTGCCGTGTGTTTTTTTTTCGGACACACGGCAAAGGCACTATTTGCCGTGTGCATTGTAGAAAACACACGGCAAATAAAACACACTCGGCAAACAGCCATTTTCGCCGTGTGCCGACCAAAGGCACACGGCAAACAACCATTTTCACCGTGTGCCGAGGCTCCGGCACACGGCGAAGCTGAAACACGCGCTTCCCGCCGTCAGGCCCCGTCGCTCAGGCTGACGAACGTCAGCGTTTGCCGTGTGCCCAGAGAGGCACACGGCGAACATCACCCTTTGCCATGTGCCCCATCTCTGGCACACGGCAAAAAGCAACCTTTGCCGTGTGCCACCTTGAGCACACGGCAAATTTAATTAAAATGTTTTAATTTTTCCTCCCAAAATTTTTCTACATTGTCCATATATTGTTTGGTACTAAATGTTTGAATATGAGATTTTTATAGAAATGTTAGTTCTATTTAACTAATTTATTTCATTTAGATGATTTTTGCCTGATAAATCATTATTTAATGAAAAGTGCATGAAATAATAGGGGAAAATTTGTAAAAATGACTTTCATGATATTGACTGTAGTGTGAAACTTTAACTAGTAGTTCAAATGAAATTTCAAAGTTTCTGGTAATGAAACATTACGACGATCGTGGTGGCAAATAGTGTTTAAATTCTATAAAATTAGAACGACGTCAGAAAATTATGAGATTTGTCGCAACTTCATGCTATCATACGTGGAATGTATGGTAAAAATTTGAGCACGATTCGAATATTTTGTCATGATGATGCTTACAAATTGAGAGTTTCCCGAAGAAGTTTCAGAGAGAAGAAGAGGATGTGTTTAGATTTGTACGTGTCATGATAGAAAAAATTGAGTTTGACTTTTAAACTTTTTCTATAGACAATATGCGTTAATGATTGCTTCATGTTGATTTTTCGTATTTTTCTGGGTCCATTTGGTATTTTTAATGTATTAATTGCAAGTAAACTATTTTAATTGACATAATTAAAATATAATCAATAATGACATGAAACAATGAAATTTGAGTTAGTCAAAAAATATTTATCATGTCATTGAGGCTGTATAAAAAATATGAGTGTTTAGGTTTAGTTAATTTTTGAATATTTCATTATCAAACTAGTGGACATGAAATAATAGAAATTAACTTTGCCGTGTGTCTAGAGTCTGACACACGACGAAGTCGAGGCTTTGCCGTGTGTCCTGAATCTGACACACGGTAAAGTCAAGACTTCGCCATGTGTCTTGGATCTTGGCACACAGCGAACTACGGCTCATGACTTAACTCCACCGCACACGCTACCTCTCCTCTCTCTCCCTCATCTTCCACCACACACTCTCCCTCTCATCTCTCTCTCTGATCTCTTGCTCCCTCCGTGCTGCCCCGATGCAGCGAGGCCCATGGCGAACGCGGCGGCCGGAGGGCCACAAGCCTCCTGGAGGGCCCGGCCGAAGGGCCACGGCCGGAGGGAGCCGACGGGAGCGGCGAGCGCGACCCCGACGCTGCGGCCACGGGCGCATGTGGCCGCCGGCTGGAGCAGCGGGCACGGCGGCGTGGACTCGTGGCGGGCGGCCGCGGGCGGCGGTGTAAGGATCGATGGACCAAGAGGGGGGGTGAATTGGGCCTTTTTCAATTTCTAAAACAAAGTAAGGCAACCTTAACCTATGCAAAGCTAGTAGGGCACCAATTCACCAACCGGATAACTAAGCTACCTACACAAGCTAAGAGAGATAAAAACAAAGTAAAGCCTAGCAAGGTAGAGCTAAGTTATGATCTCTAAGTCAAGCACATGAGTAAATTGCATGAAGGAAAATGCTTGAATAAAAGGAATGGACAAGAGACAACCGGATTTTTTCCCGTGGTATCGATGTGTTGGCACACACCCCTAATCCACGTTGTGACACTCTCAAAGAGTCTTGTCACCTCCCAAGTCACCGAGACGAGGGCGCTCACTAAGAGTCTCCGTTCACCATCCCGGCGTGGTGGAGATCAAGCCACGTACAATCTTCTTCTCCGGGCTCCCACAATCCTTGGCAAGCTCCGCAAGAAACACCTCGATCACCAAGATCGCCTAGGTGATGCCAATCACCAAGAGTAACAAGCTAAGGCCTTCACTTGAGCAAGAACCGATCACCAAGAACGGATGCACACTAGCTTCTCTCTACTCAAGTCCTTAATCTTGCTTCTTGATTGATTGAATGCACAAGTATGTGAATGATGAAGCTCAAGGTGGCTCTTGACTATGGTATGAGTGTTTGGATGTTGCCTGGTGTCAAGAGTGGGCGAAATGACCCATTGGAGGGGTATATATAGGCAGCTCACACAAATAGAGCCGTTGGAGAAAAGCTGCCAGAAAACTGCGTAGCGCCGGTTAATCCGACGTACCCCCCATTGTCATCGTCGGTTTAACCGGTGAATGTAAACTGCCTCTTCTGAAAACTAGCCGTTACAACTGGGGCAGATTAACCGACGTAGCATCGGTTTAACCGGTGAGTGTAGTTGTCCACTGAACCACTGAAAAACCAAGTCTCTGGACAACTGCACCGACGTTAACTCAAACCTATCGTCGGTTTAACCGGTGAGTACAACTTTTAAATTCCTCTGAAAAACCATCTCACTGGTCAATTGCACCGACGTCTTGATTCAAACAGCGTCGGTTAATCCGGTGAATAGAACTTGAATTTCCCTGGAAAAACCAACTCTGGACCAATGCACCGACGTTAAATTCAAACACGTCGGTTTAACCGGTGTATTGAATTTGTCCAGACTCTGCTGACTTCGTTTAACCGACGTATAGAAAATTGAGAGCGTCGGTTAAACCGGTGTATAGACTTTTTCTGATTTTGTCTTTTCTGATTTGAGTCTTGAATGAAATCCAAATATTCTTGAGATATAGTTTGAGAACCACTTATTTGAACTTCTAGAAACCTGAGTGACCATAGTGTGCATCCATTTTCAAATGACCATGTCCATGCTCAAGTTACTAAGCCTTAACCCCTCTTAATAGTGCGATCACTACAAAACTATAAAACCTATACTAACCTAAGTGTCCTTCTCAACCTTGTGACACTTAGGACTAGAAAGATCCTTAGCCTTGACATATATAAGTTGAAAACCGAGATCGCCTTTTAGAATAACCGAAATTGAGGGGCCTCTTTTGACATATGACCAAATGAGCGATAATGATCTATTAAGCTGCACAAACTCATTAGTCACAATAATGGTTGTCATTAATCACCGAAACATACCTTGAGGGCCTAGATGCTTACAATCTCCCCCTTTTTGGTGATTGATGACAACACAAACATAAATAACGAGAGAGCGAGAAAGATAAAACAGGATAAACACAAGCAAACTCGAAAGCAGGACCAAAGAGCTCAAAGGCTCAAACGAAATCCATAGATATGTCTCAAAGAACGGCATACTCAAGCGACAAATGTACATATCCATGAATTAACACCAAATGTGATACAAAGAAACAAAGTCCTGATAACTACGAGCTCTCTCTAGCTCTACCCTCCCGCTAACTCTGGTGCTCCCCCTAACACCTCTCCCCCTTTGGCATCAAAACACCAAAAAGGCGAGCTACGGGTCGTGCTGTCGTGGTACGGCGACGAAGCGGTCCGGGTCGTCGTCGTCGGACGGAGAACTCTCACCCTCGGTGACAGACGGAAGCTGCTGGTCTGGGTCTGAGCTCACTGGGGGAGTAACTGTCGTGGAGGCTCTCGTGCTGGCACTGCCTGGTAGAGGATCCGTAGAAGTCGTAACCGGGTCAGCAGAAGAAGTATCAATCTCTGAAGAGGTGACTGCTGAGGCTGCCGGCTGCGTCGACTGTGGAAGCAGGGACTCCTCTACTGCTCCTCCCCCTGAAGGTGCTGCCTGAAGTGAGGAGGGGAGGGCGACCGACTGAACCGCTGGCGGTGAGTCCTGAAAGAGTGTGGTCGCCGGCAGTGGTGAAAAGAGCGGACGACCGGCAGACCCAAAGAGTGCTGACATCGAGAACGTGGTCTCCGGTGTCGCTGAGGTAGCTGGAGCTGCAGTAGGAGCTGGAGGAGGAGGAGCTGGTGTGACGGCAAGCTGAGGTGCTCCTACACCCTGAAGTCCGGGCTGCTGCTGCTGTGGGGCGAGTCCGGTGTGAGAGTAAAGCTGGGAGATCATCCCGAACATCGCCATCATGCCCTGCTGCATCTGCTGGAACTGAGCGTCTGTCCTCTGTGAAACTCTGTCAATGAGGCCGACAAAACGCTCCTCTGTCGCTGCACGCTCTCGGGCTGCCTCTCTCTGAATAGCAGCAATCTGAGCCTCATGGGCTCTCCTGGCCTCCTCCTGAGCAAGCCTGTCCTCTCTCTGCTGGGTCACGAGCTGCTGTAGTAGTGAAGTGAGCTCGGACGGCTGAGTCACCTGAGACTCAGAGACTGTAGCAGCTGCTGAAGTCGGAGGTGCTGGCTGTCCTGAACCTCCTGCCTCGTGATCGTGACTGGCTGGGGCAGCTGAAGGAAAGTACTCAACGTCGTCGGAGGAGTCTGACTCAAGCTCAGACCAGTGAATCTCATCATCTCCCCCGGGAAGCTGTGCCTCTGCTGCTAGGAGTGCCTCATCCTCCTCTGCCACTCGTGCCTGAACCTCCGGTGACAGTCGAGCCATCGCTGCTCTATCTGCGTGTCTGCCCCTCCTCCTGTCCTGTGGAGCTGTGGGTCGGTAGACAGGGAACCTGGGAGCCTCGTCGTGACGGTAAGGGGCACTGATGGGTGACTCTGCTGGCACTATCATAGAGCATATGTAACTGATCCAGTGCGCATAGGGAAACTGTCGCACCACACCCATCCCATCAGTGATCACATCCTCGATCTCAGCCAAAATAAAGTCAACTATGTCAAAGGGCTCGTGAGTGAGGATGTGTAGAAGCAGGAGCTGCTGCAGTCCCGTAAACCCCTCTGGGTAGCCACTCCTCGGTAGCAAAGTCCTCCGGAGGGCCATGTGTACTGCGTAAGCCTCTGGGGTCAGCAAGCTCGGCACTCTGGCGTAAGAGGCTGGGAACGGCTGGCGGAAGCACTGAGTGATCGCCTCGTGAGAAGGAGCAATCCCGCCAACCATCGCCCTGCGGGGTGGATCTGAGTCCCCGTAAACCCTCTCGTGCAGCGAGACGTCGACCAGGTCAACTCCAAGAATACCAGCAATGGTCGCCCTCGACAAACCAAAGTCCTGCCCTCCAAACATGAAGTGTACAGCTCTGCGCTCGGGGGCTATCCAAGCTGTAGCGTAGAACACTCTGACCCAGTCCTCGATATAACGGTTCTGCTCCATCTCTAGCAGTCTAGGCAGACCTCTGAAGTGAGCAAAGTGTGCTCTCACATCTGCTCCCCCTGCGGCTGTCCTCAGTGAGACCCAGTCAAGAACCCTGTGCTGAAAGATCCGGTGGCCCCGCCTCTGGTAGGTCTCGTAGAAACTGGCCTGTAGCAAAGTCCAGAACCTCCTGTCGACTCTGCTGTCTCGGGTCACCGGGAACCAGACCTCCTCGTCAACACTCCACCTGAGCCTCTTGACCTTGGCCGCATTGGCTCGGGTCAAGTTCTGGAGCAGCACACCTGGCTCCAGACGCACAACAGTGTCCATACGGAACACTGCGCGCTCGGCCTCTAGGGCCTCGGCTCTACGAGCTGCTGCTGCTGCAGCTGTGGACCTGCGAGGCTCCTGTGGCTGGTGACCTCCTCGCGTCCTCGGTCCAGTGCGACGCTCGGTCGCTGGTGAAGTCTCTGCTGCTGGGGATGTCTGCCGAGTGCGGCCAGACCGTCGTAGAGTCGGTGACTCCTGTGTGCTCTGCCCCTGAGACTGCTCAGACTCCTCTGCCTCTGTATCTGAATCTGCAGCTGTATCTGACTGATCTGACTCTGCTGCTGCTGCTGTCGCGGCTCTGGTGGCCCTGGCACCTCTGACTCTACCCATGCCCCTGCCTCTGCCTCTGCCTCTGCCTCTGGGGTCCTCCCTGATCTGGAACGGACGAGCGCGGCCTGATGCCTGCTCCTCGGCGGCCTTGGCCACCATCTCGGCCCTCTCGGCCTCCTTCTCTGCACGTGTCCGCTTGCGAGCGGGCTTCTCGACCACAACTTCCTTCCCTTTCCTCTTCTCGCGACCCATCTCGACTGACGGTGAGCGAAACACGAACGCGGCGCGAAAGAAGCAGCCCAGGCAAATCGTCGAGCACCTGGTGAGCGCAGATCGGCTGCGGCTGCGGCGTGGAGGTGCGGCTGCGTGGGCGGCAAGGCGTGTGGGAGCGGCGGCGTGGCTGCGAAAGTGGTGGTGGCGGCGTGAGTTCACGGCGGTTGGCGACCGTGGCGGCGAGCAGCGGCGTGGGTTGTGCAGGTGCGCGCGGGCGGCGCTGGGTGAGCGCGAGGGTGCGCGGCGGCGGCTAGGAGTGACGGCGCACGGCGGCGGCAAGGTGGAACGGTGGTGGCAGCGCGGGCGCACGGCGGCGGTGGAGAGACGGCGGCGGCGCGAAGGGAAGGCGGCGGCGGCTCGAAGATGGATGCGGGCGAAACAGAGGAAAGAGAGGCGGCGGCTCGAGCACGACTCATAAATGACAGGTGGGACCCGCGATTTTCCTTTACACCGGTTGATCCGACGCGTAGGGTTTGAACGCCGGTTGATTGCGTCGGTGTAGTTCACCCGAGATTCTACCAGATCTGTTTTTGAACGCCGGTTGAACCGATGCTGTCAAAAATGAACTCGTCGGTTGATTGATCAAAACACCGGTTGATTGCTAGGTCTCATTTGCATTTATGATCACCGGTTGATCCGATGCACTGACTTTTGAATACGCCGGTTGAACGCCTGAAAACTTGACTGAGCTGAGACAAACTTAGTAACGCCGGTTAAACCGATGATGATGCTCCATTGAACGTCGGTTTAACCGGTGAAGCCAAAAACCCCACACTCAGCTCACTCTTCTATGCTAAGTCCAATAAACTTATAAAAAAAACAAATAAACTCAAGTTAATGGACTTGCATAGGCGACTTTACCCCTCAAAATAAATAGGATAGCACACTTGCTTAAATAAATTTCTTTTTAAACACAAGGAAAAGCCGCAAGAGAGACAAAGCGCCAAATAAAATGTATGAGCCATGTCATAGGAATATTGAAGATAGAAAGCTTCAAACTCATCATGACATTGCTCACTAGGCAATTACGCACCTAACACTTTGCTCTTTTCACTTTTCATGAATTAAGATCTTGTATATGAAAACAAGTCTCATTTTCATCAAGTGATCTCCTTTGTGACCCTTACGCATGCAATGATGATGCAAACTACAACCACATGCGAAAGTATAATAAACATGAAGTGCACACCTATATGACAAGAAATGCATAACAAGAAATTAAGATCTACTTGTCAAGTTTGAACCCACGGGAAGCTTCTTCATGATGAGCCTTTCTACAAGCCTAGAGGAAAACAAGTGGACCACCACCTCTAGCTAAACCCTTGCTCATCACTATCTTACCATGGTTAGACAAGTGTCCTATATGTATGCATTTTTCTATATGACATGGCAACTTACATGACGTTTGCCGCATCTAACACATTGAGCTCATTTCTTAGCCTAACAAAGGTACTCTCGTCTAGAGGTTTTGTGAATATATCCGCCAATTGCTCCTCGGATCTCACACCTTGAAGGGAAATGTCCCCCTTGGCTTCGTGATCACGCAAGAAGTGATGGCGAATATCAATGTGCTTTGTGCGAGAGTGTTGAACTGGATTCTTGGCAATTTTTACGGCACTTTCATTGTCACAAAGGAGTGGGATCCTATCTAGTTTCACACCAAAGTCCAAAAGGGTTTGCTTCATATATAGGATTTGGGCACAACATGCACCGGCCGCTATATATTCCGCTTCCGCGGTGGACAAAGCCACGGAATTTTGCTTCTTACTCGACCAAGAAACTAGAGAACGCCCAAGCAAGTGGCAACCCCCGGAGGTACTCTTGCGATCCACACGGCTTCCGGCAAAATCCGAATCCGAGTATCCCAAGAGATCTAAACTAGCGCCTTTGGGGTACCACAAGCCTATGCTAGGAGTGTGCTTGAGATACCGAAGGATCCTATTCACAGCCGAAAGGTGTGACTCCTTTGGGTTAGCTTGAAAGCGGGCACACAAGCACACACTAAACATTATATCGGGCCTAGATGCGGTAAGGTAAAGCAAAGACCCTATCATAGAACGATAGAGGGATTGATCAATCGGTTTACCGTCCACATCCAAGTCGAGATGCCCATTTGTTGCCATGGGTGTCTTGATTGGCTTGCACTCATCCATCTTGAACTTCTTCAAGATATCTTTGGTATACTTTTCTTGATGGATGAATGTCCCTTCCTTCATTTGTTTGACTTGAAAACCAAGGAAGAAGGTCAATTCGCCAATCATGGACATCTCAAATTCCCTAGACATCATGGTAGCAAACTCATGGCTTAGCAAATCATTAGTTGAGCCAAAAATAATATCGTCAACATAAATTTGACAAATGAAAAGATCCCCGTTGACGTCTTTTGTGAACAACGTGGTGTCCACCCTCCCGATCTTGAAGCCTTGCATGATTAGGAAGTCACGAAGCCTCTCATACCAAGCCCTTGGAGCTTGTTTGAGCCCATAGAGTGCCTTGTGCAACCTATAAACATGGTTAGGATTCCTCGGATCTTCAAACCCGGGAGGTTGCTCAACATAAACAAGTTCGTTAATAACGCCATTTAAGAATGCACTTTTCACATCCATTTGATACAACTTAATGTTATGATGTGAAGAGTAAGCAAGAAGGATACGGATAGCTTCAAGTCTTGCGACCGGAGCAAAAGTTTCACCAAAATCCAAACCTTCGACTTGAGAAAACCCTTTTGCCACAAGTCTTGCTTTGTTGCGTACCACCACCCCATGTTCATCCTGCTTGTTCCGAAAGACCCACTTGGTGCCGATGATGTTCTTGTCTTTTGGAGGAGCTTCGAGGACCCAAACTTCATTGCGGGTGAAGTTGTTCAACTCATCTTGCATGGCCATCACCCAATCCGAGTCCTCAAGCGCTTCCTCTATGCTAGTGGGTTCAATACAAGAAACAAACGAGTGATGTTCGCAAAATGAAGCATGCTTAGAGCGAGTTCTTACTCCCTTTGATGGACTACCAATGATTTGACCAATTGGATGATCCTTGGAGATGCGACCATGCTTCACTAGCGGTACTTGCGTGGATGCTTGTTGGGGTGGATCATGGGTGACTTGTGCTTGTGGTGGAACGTTTTGCTCTTTTTGTTCTTGAACTTGGGTTGTTGGTGTTGGCACTTCTTCTTGAGATTGTGTATCATCTTTTTCTTGATCTTTATCCACTTGGGGCGCCGTGGAGGTGCTTGGTGTAGATGAGGAAGGTCCTCCCCCTTGATCATTGTCTTCATGCACCTCTTCCGGCTTGATATCCCCAATGGACATCTTCTTCAAAGCTACATCGATCTCCTCATCACCTATATTTTCATAGCCAACAACCTCCTCTTGGGAGCCATTAGATTCATCAAACTCCACATCACATGTTTCTTCAACTAACCCGGAGGTTTGATTGAATACTCTATATGCTTTGGAGTTTGATGCATAACCAAGAAAGAAACCTTCATCACATCTACTTTCAAACTTACCGAGCCTTTTCTTCTTATAGATGAAGCACTTGCAACCAAAGACTCGAAAGTATGATATATTTGGTTTCTTCCCGGTGATGAGCTCATATGGAGTTTTCTTGAGGAGTCGGTGAGGATATACTCGGTTGGATGCATGACACGCCGTGTTGATTGCTTCCGCCCAAAACTTCTCGGTCGTGCCATAATCATCCAACATTGCTCTAGCTAGGGTGATGAGAGTCTTGTTCTTTCTTTCCACCACTCCATTTTGTTGAGGCGTGTAGGTGGCGGAAAACTCATGCTTGATGCCCTCTTCATCGCACCATTCTTCAATCTTCATGTTCTTGAATTCGGTGCCGTTGTCACTCCGGATCTTCACAATTGGGGAGTTGTACTCCCTTTGAGCTCTTCTTGCAAATGTCTTGAAGAGTTCCGGAGTTTCACCCTTATCGCCTAGAAACATAACCCAAGTGTAACGTGAAAAATCATCAACAATTACTAGGCAATAGAGGTTACCACCAATGCTCTTGTATGTAGTTGGACCAAAGAGGTCCATGTGTAGTAGCTCGAGCGGCTTGGAGGTAGACAACATCGTCTTGATGGGATGATGTGTTGCAACTTGCTTCCCGGCTTGACATGCTTTACATAGCTTGTTCTTGTCAAAGGTGACGTCCTTCAAGCCGGTGATCATCCCTCTCTTGTGGGCTTTCTTGAGATTGCTCATGCCAATATGAGCAATTCTTCTATGCCAAAGCCACCCAAGAGAAGACTTGGTGAAGAGGCATGTCATGGTGCTTGTTTGCTTTGAAGAGAAATCCACCAAGTAAATGTTGCCATGCCTAAACCCCGTGAATACCAATGACTTGTCTTTTTCATGAGTTACTACAACACCATTCTTGTCAAAGGCACACGTTAGTCCAAGATCACACAATTGAGCAATTGAAATAAGATTAAAACTAAGTGCTTCTACAAACAAAACATTAGAAATAGATAAATCTTTAGAAATTGCTATTCTACCCAAACCTAAAACTTTTCCTCTTGAGTTATCACCATAGGTGACGTGTTCATGATCGCCGGGGTCTTCAAGGGAGGTGAACATGCTATCATTGCCGGTCATGTGTTGAGAGCAACCGCTATCAAGTACCCAATGTTTTCCACCGGCTTTGTAGTTCACCTACACACATGAGAATTCACTTTTGAGTTTTAGGAACCCAAACAAGCTTTGGGCCTTGCACATGTGTGACAAGAGCTTTTGGGACCCAAAGTTGCTTGGGGAGCTTCTTCTTTGACTCCTTAGTGAGTTTGCCAATGAATTTGGCCTTCACCTTGCCCTTCACTTTACTCAAGAGAAAATGGTTATTTTCAAACATTGATGAGTAATTCTTAGGTAAAGTGGGAAGAGGACGTGATGGTAAGGTGCACTCCCTAGTGTGGTGCCCGGTGACTTGACAATGTTGGCAATATGATCCAACTTCCTTGATGAAGCTAATCTTGATCTCCGGAGAAGGAGTAGTAGCTATGTTTGGCTCCGGAAATGAACCAAGACCTCTCTTGCCATAGTCACGGGCATTGTTGAAGAGAATCTCTTTATGGATGTATTCTCCTCTTGAGAGCTTCTCCACACTACTCTTGAGGCTTGCAACTTGATCCATCAATTCCTTTTCCCTAGAAGGTGCAAGCTCGGGCAAAGCATTAGTAGCATTTGCATTAATGAGTAGGTCATCACATGAAGTAGAAGCATTGACCTTCTCAATAGTTTCATGAGCAAAGTTCTCAAGACTTGGGTCAATTGCTTCATAGGCAAATTCAAGTTCTTGATACTTGTGAGCCAACTCCCTATGCTCTTGTTTAAGCTTTTTGTGGCTCTCTTCAACTTGCTTAGCAAGTACAAGTGACTCATTGTGCTTTTTGAGCAAGTCATTGTACTTGCCAAGCAAATCGGAGTGGGCAAGCTCTAACTTTGCACGAGTGCTCTCAAGAATCTTGACTTTGCCCTTTTCCCTCTTGATGACGGATGTATACTCATTAATGAGGTTAGCAAACTCATTAGGGTCAAGCTCATCATCACTATCATCTTCACTCTCACATACCTTAGAGTTACCTTTGGCCATGAGGCACATTGGAGGTGGAGGTAGTGATGGTTCTTCATTTGTGAGGGCGATGGTGACTATGTCTTCTTCATCACTTGAATCTTCGCTTGATGAGACATCGGTCACCCACTCTTGTTTTTCCACCAAGAAGCTTCTCTTGGTGTGCCCTTTCTTCTTTGGGAAGAGCTTGGTCTTCTTGTCATGGCTCTTTTTCTTCCCAAGTCTCTTGTTTTTGTTCTTCCTTTCTTCTTCTTCATCATCGCTTGAATCATGGCGATGCTTGCTCTTGTGATCCTTGTTTCTTTTGTCCGGCTTGGGGCAATTTGGACGGATGTGACCTTTTTCTCCACAATTGTAGCAAATTTTGTTCTTGACATCCATTGGCCGGAACATTCCCTTCTTAGAGTCAAAGTTGAACCCCTTCTTGTTGATCTTGTCATTCAAGCGGGTGAACTTTCTCATCATAAGAGCAAGCTCTCCATCATCTTCAACATCGGATGAGCTTTCATGATGATCATCTTCTTCATTGCTTGAGCTAGAATCTTGCTTGATCATCTTGAGCTTGCGGGCTTTGTTTGCCTTGGTCTTTAGAGCAATTGATTTGCTTGAAGTTGGCTCTTCGGACATACCAAGGATACTCATCTCATGAGCGCGAATTTCGCCCACAAGTTCTCCTACTTCCATTGTGTCAAGATTCTCCTTTTGAAGCATAGCATTGATGATGTTATACTTGGGCTTCGGGAGGAGCATGAGAATCTTGCGATTGATGGAGGCACTGTCAATTTTGGATATTTCAAGTGCATTAATGTCCTTGACAATGACATTCAAGCGAGAGTACATATCATTGCAATTTTCATGAGCTAGCATTTTAAAAGAATCATACTTAGCTCTAAACAAGTGATATTTTTGTTCACGGACTTTTGTGGAGCCTTCATGAATTTCAATTAGTTCTTTCCATATATCACTTGCTAAGTCCATGCCATTAACTCTAGCAAAGACTTCCTCACTAATGGCTTCGAAAATTGCATTTCTAGCCTTAGCATTCCATTTTAATTGTTCGGTGGTGGGAGTTCCGGTGAACCCGGTCTTAGTCGCCAACCATACTTCGGGGGCAATCGCATCAAGGTATGCGGCCATGCGAACTTTCCAATAGGCAAAGTTCTTGCCCTCGAAGTGAGGCGGCGAACCACCCATCTTGGCCATGGCTCTAGGCGGTGAAGCCTAATGATCCAAATGAGCAACGAGGCTCTGATACCAATTGTAAGGATCGATGGACCAAGAGGGGGGGTGAATTGGGCCTTTTTCAATTTCTAAAACAAAGTAAGGCAACCTTAACCTATGCAAAGCTAGTAGGGCACCAATTCACCAACCGGATAACTAAGCTACCTACACAAGCTAAGAGAGATAAAAATAAAGTAAAGCCTAGCAAGGTAGAGCTAAGTTATGATCTCTAAGTCAAGCACATGAGTAAATTGCATGAAGGAAAATGCTTGAATAAAAGGAATGGACAAGAGACAACCGGATTTTTTCCCGTGGTATCGATGTGTTGGCACACACCCCTAATCCACGTTGTGACACTCTCAAAGAGTCTTGTCACCTCCCAAGTCACCGAGACGAGGGCGCTCACTAAGAGTCTCCGTTCACCATCCCGGCGTGGTGGAGATCAAGCCACGTACAATCTTCTTCTCCGGGCTCCCACAATCCTTGGCAAGCTCCGCGAGAAACACCTCGATCACCAAGATCGCCTAGGTGATGCCAATCACCAAGAGTAACAAGCTAAGGCCTTCACTTGAGCAAGAACCGATCACCAAGAACGGATGCACACTAGCTTCTCTCTACTCAAGTCCTTAATCTTGCTTCTTGATTGATTGAATGCACAAGTATGTGAATGATGAAGCTCAAGGTGGCTCTTGACTATGGTATGAGTGTTTGGATGTTGCCTGGTGTCAAGAGTGGGCGAAATGACCCATTGGAGGGGTATATATAGGCAGCTCACACAAATAGAGCCGTTGGAGAAAAGCTGCCAGAAAACTGCGTAGCGCCGGTTAATCCGACGTACCCCCCATTGTCATCGTCGGTTTAACCGGTGAATGTAAACTGCCTCTTCTGAAAACTAGCCGTTACAACTGGGGCAGATTAACCGACGTAGCATCGGTTTAACCGGTGAGTGTAGTTGTCCACTGAACCACTGAAAAACCAAGTCTCTGGACAACTGCACCGACGTTAACTCAAACCTATCGTCGGTTTAACCGGTGAGTACAACTTTTAAATTCCTCTGAAAAACCATCTCACTGGTCAATTGCACCGACGTCTTGATTCAAACAGCGTCGGTTAATCCGGTGAATAGAACTTGAATTTCCCTGGAAAAACCAACTCTGGACCAATGCACCGACGTTAAATTCAAACACGTCGGTTTAACCGGTGTATTGAATTTGTCCAGACTCTGCTGACTTCGTTTAACCGACGTATAGAAAATTGAGAGCGTCGGTTAAACCGGTGTATAGACTTTTTCTGATTTTGTCTTTTCTGATTTGAGTCTTGAATGAAATCCAAATATTCTTGAGATATAGTTTGAGAACCACTTATTTGAACTTCTAGAAACCTGAGTGACCATAGTGTGCATCCATTTTCAAATGACCATGTCCATGCTCAAGTTACTAAGCCTTAACCCCTCTTAATAGTGCGATCACTACAAAACTATAAAACCTATACTAACCTAAGTGTCCTTCTCAACCTTGTGACACTTAGGACTAGAAAGATCCTTAGCCTTGACATATATAAGTTGAAAACCGAGATCGCCTTTTAGAATAACCGAAATTGAGGGGCCTCTTTTGACATATGACCAAATGAGCGATAATGATCTATTAAGCTGCACAAACTCATTAGTCACAATAATGGTTGTCATTAATCACCGAAACATACCTTGAGGGCCTAGATGCTTACAGGCGGCAGCGGGATGCGGCGGCGCGCGGCGGCGGCTTGTACTCGCAGCGGACGGTGTGCTGGCGCGTGCGGCGGCGGCGAGACGCGGCGGCGGGCAGCGGCTTGGACGCGAGGCGGGACGCGGCGGCGGGCGACGGCTTGGACCCGCGGCGGGCGGCGGGCGGCGGCTTGGACTCACGTGCGGTGGCTGCGGGACGCGTGGCGGCCGGCGGCGCGTGGCGCACGACGCAGCTGTAGCAGATTTTTTTTTTGTATTTTGTTTTAAATCTTTGCCATGTGCCAGGATCCCTGGCACACGGTGAAGTTCAAATCTTTGCCGTGTGCCAGGGTCCATGGTACACATCGAACTTCGAATCCGGCGCCGTCTCCTCGCGCCATTACCATCTCCCGTGGCCGCCCCCGCCGTCATGTGCTTTAGTTTGCCATGTACCGGCCCAAACACACGGCAAAGGTCTTTGCCGTGTGCCCGATAAAAGGCACACAGCGAAGCCGGCTTTACCGTCGTGGTTGGTCGCCGTCGAGGATTCGCCGTGGGCCACGCACGGCGAACATGTATGCCGTGTGTTTTGGGGCCTTCGCCGTGTGCCTTGGGCACACGGCAAATGGCCAGAATCCGGTAGTGATTACTAGATAGGGCTAGGTATAGCCCTCCTCCACCGGGTGATCTCGGCCGTTGATGGAATCACACGGAGGATTTTCTGGTCTCTTGTGGCTGCCTAGATAAATCTGGGTTAAAGAGATGACTTGGCCCATGTTGTTAGGGAATATTAGCAGTCAAGTCCCCTGCCCCTATATATGTAACCCTTTAGGCTTGGTTGAGAGAAACATATTTCATTTGGGCCAACAGAACTAGTGCAACTGGCCTTTGTGTGCCTTGGCATGCATAGTATCAACATCGTAGACACACTAGCTAGCTGACCAAGATCGATGTGGCACACTGTTGTCACTGACGCACCAACGAACGAGAAATGCAATGCAAGAGGACCGGCCGGCAAGCAAAGGACGAAGCAGCAAGGGAGACCTCATCCTTTGCCTGTTGATTGTAACCACTGACCCTCTCATTGGGGGCGTCCACTCAGCTAGGCGCCCAAGTGCTCCAGCACTATAGTCAGTAGCAGTAGTAGTCACCTGTGGCTGTGATCCATCCTTCTCAATTGCCAAGAATTATGAGCTCCACTGCCTCGAGCGTCATGTCCATCGATCGCACCGGAAATGATGAATCAGGGGACTTTTCATTTCAATTTTTGTTTCGCCTCCCCTTAGATATGGGGACGTCAACGCACACATCTCATTTGAGCCGGATCTTTTCCAAAAAGCAAGGTTGTTGCATATCTGCAAAATGCCACTGGGCCATGAAACTGGCATGCATGCGTGGCGTCCTGGTCCCACGTGTCAATGAGACATCGACCTAAGCATCCATTTTCCAAATCCACAAAGTTCATATTTATTTTTTTCTCTCTAAATTTTGACGTTAATTAGATTGAAATTGCACTGTACATTTGACATTTGACTTGTTAACCATAGACACGTACGTTTTAGGATCTATATAATTTACTAGCTAGGTCAGAACTAAGGCAGGCAGAAACCCTACAAGCAACTAAACGTACAAGTCGAGGATCACAAAACTGTACGCGATATAGATCGATCACCCACCTAACTGTTGAGGCTGAACCTTTTTGTGCAGCAAAAGGCGATGCTACATCTCTCTAGCCTCACTACTCATCACCATCGCCACGGACTGAAGACGACACTTCAGACCAAGAGCCTATTCGGCTGGTCTAGGCTTGGCTTGATTTGGCTTATTATGACTTATTTCTTCTCACACAATACTATTCAATCTACCAGTCGAGAACTATTTATTCTACCAGCCGAACAGACTCCAAATTTCGGGCTTTTCGCCTAAAACGGTGACAGGGTACGGTAGAGCCACAGACAGGTCCATCGATATACCCCATCAGTGCACGTTCATGTTGACATCGATCCGATCACTAATCATCACCCAGTTTAGGTTGGTTTTACGTTGACATACCTCGTCATAGCTAGTCATCAGACTACTACTACTGTCACACATCATGGATTATTCATCTCTTCGAAACTGGGGATTTTTTTATTTTAATCCCTTTTAATCTAATATTTTAATAATAGCCCGTGCAGATTTAAATTTTTAAGAATTAGCCTTTTTGATCGCGCCAAGCACCTAGGACAATCGTTACGACGTATAGGATGGGATGAGCAGAAGGGCAATACGGTCCATACGGAAAAACAATAGAGATACGTACCCTACGGGTGGATCCAAAGTGTTGAAAGACGTATGTGAGTAGCATATCTCCAATATTAGAAGTTGTAGTGGTATATCTCCAACTCTTAAAAGTTACAATGGTACCTTCCAATTAGCCCATTATTAAAATATTAGATTAAAAAGAATTAAAATTAAAAAATTTCTCGTAACGGCCCCCTAATCCCCCAAGGCTTTGTTTCCGGTTCAACAAGCCCATCGCCGGCCTGCCAGCCGGCCCAACACGCGAGCCGCCACTCTAGCCACCCGACCTCACCGTTCCGCCGCCTCCGTCCGCCCCCACCGAGCCTCCCCGCTCCGCGCCGCCGCCCGGGCCTCCCCAGCTCCGCCTCTGCCCCCTAGGCCTCCCCAGCTTCGCTGCCGTCGCAAGCATGGTCGCAGGGTCGTCCGTCGGCCGCATCGGCGCCGTGGGCCGCCGTGGCATCGGCGCCGCGCGTCGGGGCTTCGCCGCCACCGCTGGGGACGCCGTCCCTCGCCGGCTCGCGAAGGCGGAGGTCCCTCGCCGGCTCGCGAAGGCGGAGGAGAAGGTGGAGGAGCAGCTGACGGCGAACCAGATCTTCTGAAGAGCCTGGCGACCGAGGTGTCCTCCTCCACCTCCAGGGAGCTTCACTTCCTCCGTGGCGAGGTCGCGAGGATGGAGTATCAACTCTCCGCTGCACGTGCTAGGTACAGGTGCGGTATCCACGGCTCCCCTCCCTGCCCATCACCCCCCCCCATTACCGCGCTTAGGGCCTTTGCTAAGCCAGCGTGAAGACCCTTATGTCCAAGTAAATCTGTTACAAGACTAACTGGAAGGACCTGACCACCAAATCACAAAGCACAAAGGGCTAAAGTAAATCAGATCTATGATTAGAGTTGTACCTTAACAACTAAGAGTTTCATCAGTGTCATGTGATTCTTCATCCAGTAAACTTTACTGAGTAAACTTCAGATGCTTATTTTAGAGCAAGAAACAAAAAAATAGAACTGCATTATAGTTGATTCAGTTAACTGAGTGTGCACTGATGTCAAAGAACCATGATACATAATAACATGTTGGACCAACTTCTGTGTTTGCTGAGGCATTGAGGCAACTAATAGTGCCATGTGAAATGGAGGGTGGCACTATATAACCTCATTTTCCGTACCAAAAATATAAGGGTTAATAATTGCCATACTATTCAAACAAACAGGCCAAGAGTCTTATCCAAAATTCAGAGCATGTAATGGCCATACGATGTCTGAAAACCAAAAACATCTCTGAAAGGAAGACAATGAGTTTAATCTCAAACCTACAACACTAAATGCAATTGTAGTGACACGGCCACACAAAGTCAAAAGCACTGAACTATACATTACTTGAACCAGAAGTATCAACACTGGACTATACATTAACTGACAACAGCACATCCTTTTTCTCTCGTAGACAATCTTTTGACAAGAAAAGCAAACAACCATTTTGCAACAAATCATTAGGGCATCTCATGGAATCGTCATGTCCATTAGGGCATCATTCCATCAGTTCAGTTAACTACTCTGTAAGGCTACCCGAACCCTGGCCTCGGCCTTTTTAATTTAAAAGTTCCTTTTTCACTGTGGGGAGTCCCCCACAGTCTCGTTCAAAAAAAAAATGATCTTGGCAAGGACAGGGTTCACTGGCAATGATTCAAGTAACTATACAGCTATTAACTTATAGAAACACAGAAGTTTTTTTTATAAAGCTTGTAACACAAAAAAATTGCGATGAAATAAATAGGAGCTGAAAATTTAACTGAGTAGCACAAAAATATCTTCAGATTTCAAAAAACTGTGTTATAGCAATTTTTTAGAAAAATAATAACAGGCCTATACAAAGCTAATTGATTGCTGACTGAATGCAACAAAGATCAAGAGATCAAGTTATCTTTACTATGAGTAGGACTTGCATTCCAGAAGCAGTCTGACAAATCAAATGATGGAAGTCAACTTCTGAATTCTAAGACCTGCATTGTCAAAAACCATCAAATCAAATGATGGAAGTCAACTTCTGAATTCTAAGACCTGCATTGTCAAAAACCAAGGCTTCATGTTCCTAGCCATGCTAAGATGCTATGCGATGCGATGGTGATCTGATGGCTAAGATGTGACGCTGGCTGACTCAAGGGGAGGCAGACCCACAGTAGCGGTAAACAGATTTCGTTCTTTTTAAGTAGTAGAGATAGAGAAATGGTTAGTATTGCAGTCACCAAGTCATTCAAAGTCTATGCAGTAAACAATGGAGCATGAGTCTTTAAATCAGTACATCGAGAATTTCCAGTATGAGCTTGTTCAGTACTTATATCCTGTTACTTTTCTGTACCGCTTTCTCTCACTCTGCATGCAAGTTGCAGCTTAGAAGAAAAAATTCTCTCCCCGCATGGAGACCAAACTGATATAGTAAATTTCTCTCCTTAAATGTTGCTAGTTTCATATATACAATGGTCCAATAGTTTTGCTTGTTTAGAGTCCAGGTTTTGTGTTTTGAGATGCAAGCATTGTGCTGTCAATATCTGGAACTGTTGATACACCAGTTTTAGATAAGAAAAATTAGTGTTCGAAGACAAAAATTTACTTAAGACCATATCTTTTAAGAAAAATTTACTTAAGACAAGGGCAAGTTCAGTTACCTTTTGTGCATATGTGGTTCTGTGTGGTCAATTTAAAAATGGTTGCATAATAAGCTTAAGACACAGACCAGTTGCCAGGTCCAGTTCTTTTATGTGCAAGTGTATTACTAGCCTGTGCTTCACAGTGCTGATGGGGTTACCCTGCAAGTATTTATTTTTAATTTGATCATGCCATAATCCCTCTCCATTTTCCAATTTCTACTGGGTGATGTAAGACTGATTATTATCATTGGTGGTCTATCCATTTCTGGCAGGGACAACATGATTGAGACAAAGAGGTACATGGTGGAGATGACGTGTGGGATCCTTGCCACCATGGGGTTTTTCACTATCGTAGCCATGCACCTCCTACACTGATGTGCTGGGTGTCTTTTTGGGAGAGTGGAAGGAAAGATGATGTGTTAATTGACGGGAAGATGTAGTGTCGATTGAAAGTGAGATTTACAAACATTGGAATGGATTGGATGTTTTATTTATTTGATGATGTGTAATAACTCCATGCACTGAATGTTATCTAGGCTTCAGTTTCGACGTTGCATCACCTGGTATTGGTACCGAGAATAAAGGAAATGCTCAAAATATCAAGCATAAATGATTGACTACATTATAGTTATGCTAGTGGTCTGATTTGTTACTCTACCCTTTTCTTGTTTACCAGTGATCGTTCCCATATGTTTTATTTCTTTTTCCAGGTTAGTGTTCCTGGGCATATATATACTTTGCAGTCTTGATTTTGTTGACATGGAACATCTAGCACCCTTGCCATTGTGGACAAAATGGTGCGCTACCGGCCTCTAGCTTTACAGCTTCTTAAAGGTCTTCCAAAATCAAGTAGAGTAGCAGCATTACTTGAGGTCATACGGCTAAAGACACTTTGCTTCATCCACTGCTGCATTTGATTGGACCCTTGCCCTGTAACACCAGGAAGACTGAAGTGTCACTTGTGTAGGCTTCTTAGCTATACCATTTGTTAATATATTGCCTTCTTTGAAAGTTGAAGAATAGTGTTGTCTATATAATTGCTTTTTGTCAACCGGATGACATTGCTTATCGTCTATTGATGTTTTAACCGGATTTAACATTCCTTGCTCTAGATTGCAGCTTAATGTATACCTCTGAAAATGGACCTTAAATAATATTCTCTTTCTCTTTCTGTGTTAATTTTTTTATGATATATGATTTTTATCTACCATTTAAGTTAAATACTCTAACTCCTATACACCGTGGAGAGGGAGCTCCCTCAGCGCTCCTTTACCTCGGGACGCCACGTGCCGTGACTGGAGCGGACGCCCGATGCGGCCTGTGTTTTCCCTGGCACCGCCCGCCCCCGCGCCCGCGGCGCGACCCACCGTGCTCCACCGCCTCTCGCTGCGCCTCGGGCCCGCCATGCTCCACCGCCTCTCCCTCGTGGGCCCACAGGTCAGGACCCGTGCCCCGCCTCCAGGGGACGCCGCGGCTTCTTGCTGCGCTTTCCTCCTCTTCATTTGGCGGCGGCGGTCTAGGGTTTCGGAAGGGGGCGATGCCAGCGTGAGCCTAGGCCTGCTTCGGTCGAGGATCCCGCCGGCGGCGAGCGCACACCCAGTGCGACGCCCCGCCGGCCCGGCCGGCGCCTCCGTCCTCGAGGTGCGCTCCGGCGGCCCAGGCGACCGCAGCATTTCCTCTGAGCTCTCCACGGCTGCGGTAAGCTCCGTTCCCTCCACACCTCAGGTGGTCTGCAGATCTGTGCGATTCTATGAAACCTAGGCCCGTCGGATTGCATGGTGGTTTTGCCATTTGCTGCTGATGCTTGCGTTCTTGCTCCAGGCGCCCTCCCGCAGCCCACGCGACCCCAGCATTTTCCTCTGCTCTCTCCACGGCTGCAGTAAGCTTCCCTCTCTCCAAAGCTGTTGTAGTCTGCAGATCTGTGCGATTCTATGAGCTCCGAATCAGTCGTTTGCCTTGACGTATCGTCGTCAAGGTCCTTCATGGGAGCAACCTCCTGCTGCAGCTGCGTCTCCGATCCACTTGTGCCGGCGAAGGTTGTCTGCCTCAATTAAGCTAATTAGGCCTAACCCATCTTATCACATTTGCTCATCACGAGTCCAGTGCCAATTCTAGGTACAACTAGCCCTCTCTCTCCTCAAATGGTGTAGTGTGGTTGATTGAAATCCTTTCGGTACACTTATTTCCCCAAATTTATCTACAATTTCTGCCTGCAGCATTTTGTGTGCTCATCATTTGCTACAGGTCTGTCAAGCAAGCATATGTGCTTGAACATGCAGCGATTCCCAATGAGGCATCTCTGTGGGTGATTGATAGATTGAATAGCAAAAGGAAAGGTGATAACCTACATGTATTTCATCATTTTTTGCCAATGTTGCAAATCTTATTATCAACATGATTAAATATGTTCATCTACCAATTTCTATTGTTCTGAAATCAGTTTCTTTTTTAATTAACTAAGGAGGTTTTTGGCAAGTTTTGTTACTCTGAAACCTACCATAAATCTAGCACCTGCGCACCTCAACTCTTATACTTTCCATATCACCTCATATAAATCATCTTTGACTTTGCTTTCAATATTGGAAAATCATCTGAATAGTTTTGGCTACATCTGAATGCTAAACGGGGTATATAGTTTGGCTATAGAAGCTATTTAGTTCACTGTTATTAGGTTTGTAAATTTTGTTCCCCATCATGTTGCTTTGATCCCTGTAGCTTTATTTACCTCTGTTTGGCCAGGATGCACCATGGACAACCAATTTCCACAAGACAAAGTTGCAGTGTGTAGTTCAGTAGACCGTGCAATGGTATAACTTTTCAGAACATTTCAGTAGACTGTGTCTTTTCCTTATTAAAAATAAAGAACATTTCAGAACATACTAAATGTTCTGAAGTATTCTATCTTGCAGCTCTTTGTGGTAATTCAATGTTCTGAAATAGCCAAGATTACATGTCTAATTAAGTTACATGCCTATACTGAGAATGTTCTGAATGCTCTATCTCAAATTAATATGTATTTTAGTATACTAGAATTTCATAAGATAGGAAGGTACAATCAGATTGATTCTTTTCTCATTTCCTCTTCTATTTTTCGTAGTATTCTGTTGCCCCATGGCAGTATCAGATTGTTTCTTTAAAGCATTGAATTTGTAATGTTGCTCGAGGCACCCTACAAAGCATGAGCGACATATAGCTACACACCTTTATTCTTATTGATTATTAGATCAAGGGGATACTATTTTCATTTACATATATCTTTTTTTAGACTTTACCTTGTGAATTGTGATTCCAAAGAACAAGAACCATGAACAAGATCCTTTTTGGAAATTTTAGGTGCAATCATGAAATTGGTATGCGATATCAGTTTAGTCTTTGATTCTAAATGTTTGGCCCTTTGGGTGAAAGGTTCATTTTCTTTTCTCATTACTGGCTTTTCTTGC
Source organism: Panicum virgatum (assembly GCF_016808335.1). Lineage (NCBI taxonomy): Eukaryota > Viridiplantae > Streptophyta > Magnoliopsida > Poales > Poaceae > Panicum > Panicum virgatum. The sequence goes on from NC_053146.1 coordinate 4,023,559, forward strand.
AAGTACTTTGGGTTCTAGGAATTGATGCAGTAATCTGGGTTCTATTTTGAATGGTTACATATTCTCGCACGATGCCATATTTTTTCATCTCATGCTATTTCTTTGCCGAAACCATCAATATCGTCTCATGCTATAATATGTCAGCTCTAATTCACTTTCATGTATCAGTTTTGAAGCAGGCCGACACTACAAATCGCCACTATCTTGCACTTGCTGCTCAGAGCCACAACATATGCAGTCATTTGTGCTTTATCATTTACAATTGTAATTGACCTATCTTTGTGATGAATAATATCATGGCCTTAACCAGTTTTTGACTTCTAATGTTCTATGCTTTCGTGTCATTTGATAGTTGATACCTATTTGTATTGTGCATTAGTTTGCCGCTCTTAAAAAGGGGCCTTGCTTTTTGTTGCTTGGATGACTGCTAGCACAGCCCTGTGCCTTCCGTATCTATCACCGTATGACACACACCAGCACGCACATGAAGCACCGGCGCAGCGAAGCGCGCCAATCTTCCTAGTATTCTCTATCTGTAGTCTGCACTAAGCACCTATGTAAAAAAAGTGGTATGAGGCTGTTTTCTTCTTACTTATATGTTTTTTGTCTGTGGTGTTAGCTTCCATCTTTAAAAAAGATGTAGAGCCCTTTCAAATTGGACTGTTTTCTTCTTTCTTATATGCACTGATTGGACTGCAAATTAGTATTTGATTTTCCTAAGAATGTAAATTTGTCATCTCATCTGATCTACAAATAGAATCCCATTATCCCAATAGTACCATCAGACAGCTACAACAACACTTGCAGAGTCGATGCAACCCAAGAAGATGCTGACATCTGTTGTGTAAAATGTAAAGTTTATTCTTAGATTCATTCTCGTGATGTGTTGTTCTTTGCCTGTGCCGAGAAAAGTTTCATAATTTTAGCAGACAAAGTTGTATCAAAATTTTATTCTAAATCTTTGTCTGTGCTAAGAAAACTTCCACTATATGCTATATGAATTCTTTGCATATGCTAAGCAAGTTTCAGAAGACTTCATCTAGATATTTTGGTCATCATGAAAGTGAAAGGAAACATCTTGATATGTACATAAAATGGAGGTATGTTCGGATTTATCCATGTATATGCTGATTCATGATAAAAATGAATGGAAACACCAAATTTAGATTGATAAAGTCAATGCCATTGTAACTGTATATGAGCTTGTTAAGGTAAAGGGATAACTTAATGGTTGAAGAATAACTATGGTTAAATATGACTAATTGATGTGACTGAATCTATTCATACTTCACAGTTTATAGGTGTTAGTGATGCTGCCGTTGTCTCATAGTATCTGAAAAAGCTGTGACAAGGGTTTCAACTATTCTGAAATAAGCTACTTCTATGTTGGACAGCTGTCCATATCTTCAACTTCTATCAGCATACAGATAACCTGTCAAAGGAGGACATTTCAGATATGTTTTCTAAAGAAGGAAGTTAAGAGGTAGGTTTCAGGATTATAAGTTATTGTCAGTTGCACCCTGTTATTTTATTCCTCATGTTATGATTTTTCAACAATTATTCCTATTTATACGAATGCTGGAATTGGCTTGGCAAGTGAAGGTTTGAAGAATTCAATAGAGAAGGCATTGGTTGGTGCTGGAGTGGTCCTTTCATCCCCAAGGTTTGTGATTCCTATTGTGATTTTTGGATTATCGGCTTTCTCAGCTCATTTCCAAAACAACACTTTTAGTTTTTAGGTGAACACTACTATGCTATTGTACTAGATTTTTTTATTGGCAAACCATGTTAGACTTATCTTTAACCCATGCTATTCTAATTATATAGTAAGAGTTGTCATCCTGAATCCCTGGATAATTGGCTTACTTTACGGAGCTTCTTCCAAGGATGATGGGTTTCCTTGCATACCAGGCTTCAACTTTGGTACAAATCTACGGAGGACCTCTGATTGGTACTTTCTCAAGAAAGGACATGGGAGCATATGTAAATTAAATGTATATTCTATGGGTTCTGAATACTTTTGAACCAGTTATTGCTGAGTTCTTCGTGCTAGCACAACGAACCGACTAAGTAACATGCATCAACATGTTCAGTCGGATCAATTTTTCAAAGTATTAGCTGGAACGCGTATGCTTGTAAAGGTTATATCTATATGTTTCCTATGCATCAATTTGTGCTCTTTTGTATTCTAGAAATTTTATGCCACTATAGATTGCTGAGAGCTCATTTTTATAGTTGAGGTCATGATAGGGTGCGCAAGACGCGCCAAATGTTCTAGTAAGGTAATTCAGCCTGTGTTTGACAGATACTCATACCCTGACAAGCGAATTCGGAAGTTTGTAAAATGCCTTCAAATTGAGAAATGTTTGAACTTGTATCCTCCAAGTCTCAAGAGGAGTACAGAGTCCTTTCTATGCTGTCCATACAGTTTTGAGTTTCTCGATCGATTCTTGGCTGTTTAAGGTCAGCACAGCTCACCAAGCTACTTGTTGCTCCCGAGAGGAGGATGATAAAACTGAAGGCTAACACTGCAGGGGCGCTGCGTGCTGTGCTGTGCATCACGGTGGGTCGGTCGGTGGAGTGTCCCAATGCATGAGCATGGTACGCCAACACAACTTGATGCATGCTCTGTTGTACACTACTTGGCATTCAACAAGTCTCGAGGCCTCATCATGCCATCTTACTCTGCTCTTACCTTTCCTCTGTTTTCCTGCAGGTGATGCTTGATGATGGCACAGCGAACAAGAGACAGAGGAGGTGATAGGCACCCAATGATTCAACATTGCTACCAACCTAGCTACCATCTCCTCCTCCCCTGTATTCGCGTAGCTGCTGTGCTTTCAGTTTGGAATATCTCGGGAGTCAGAGCATCCTCTGTATACGATGATCGATCCTCCAACAGAGCATCCCTTTCCAATGCCCGTGGTGACTTACTAGTCAGTTTCTTTTCTTTTCTTTTGACAAGAAGCTTATTACTAGTCAGTTTGATTGAAGCAGTCGTCGTTACTGATGACTTTGCTACTCTGACAGCAACATCGCGTGTCCAAACTTTGAAAGATGGTCTTTGACATCAACAAAAAGTCAACAACTAAAAGTACATGAAGATCTACCGCGTGATCGATTGTCATTCCACCATCAACTTTTCAGAGAGATGTAGCAGCCCTACGCAAGCAGTGATCGCATCACAGCCAACTCGATCCCCGGTCTACCCAACTTTACTCGCCTATATATATAGCCTATCCTTGCATGCTCTTCAGTAACAGCAGCGCCATCACCCACAATCCCATTTACCAAAGCTAGCGAGTAGCCAGTCATCGCTGACCTGCCGTCTGCCATGGCGGCGGCGGCGGCGGCGAGGAGCCAGGAGCACGAGGAGGCGGTGACGTGCGTGGACTTCTGGTGCAACGAATTCGGGATGCGGGCGCGGATCGCGCTGCGGGAGAAGGGGGTCCCCTTCGCCTTCGTCGAGGAGGACCTCCGCGTCCGGCGGCGGAGCGACCTCGTGCGCCGCATGAACCCGGTCCACCGCTCCGTCCCCATCCTCATCCACGGCGGCCGCCCGGTCTGCGGCTCCCTGAACATCGTCGAGTACGTCGGCGAGGTCTGGAGCGGCGGCCAAGAGCAAGAGGGCACCCGCCGCCTGCTCCCCGCCGACCCGCTCGAGCGCGCGCGCGCCAGGTTCTGGGCCGACTTCGTGGACCGGGAGGTGTACGGCGCGCAGACGAGGTTCTTCACGAGCCGCGGCGAGGCGAAGGCGGCGGCGATGGCGGATCTTCTGGGGCACCTCCGGCGGCTGGAGGCGGTGCTCGGGGACCGGGCCTTCTTCGGCGGCGACGGGTTCGGGTTCCTGGACGTCGCCCTGGTGCCGTTCTCGGCCATGTTCCACGGGTACGAGCGGCACGGCGGGGTGGACATGGCGGCGGAGTGCCCCGCGCTGGTGCGGTGGGTGGCGAGGTGCGCCGAGAGGGAGAGCGTGCGCGGCGTGCTCCCCTCGGGCCACGACATGTACGAGATACACATGGAGTTTTACAATATTGAGTGAGTGAACGGACATGACAATAATGTATAGTGTGACAATATGGATGCAGCGAAATGATTTGATATTCAGAGGGATCCAACCTACATGATCGATGCCTTCAAAGTTTCAAGACAGAGTTCACCCTGGCTACGCTCAGGGCAAAAAGTCACTACAAACAACGCATGTTAGAATGGCTAGATGCTATTGTGTAATTTTACTGATCTTCTTTGTAACTTTTTTTGTTTCCTGATTTGAGACAGCTGTGTTTGTACTTTTTCCTCTTTTTTAATTTATAATCAGTAGGGGAAACCTCTCATGTTTCATAAAAAAAATGTATAGTGTGACAACTAGCTCGGGTACTTTTAAGCAAGTTATTAATACTCTGAACATTAATAATGCGTCGACATCGAGGCACATGTGAAATGTACAGTTCCAATCTCTTGTAGACACGTACGTGATGGTAGGAGACGCGTGCGTGGCTTTGACATGCATGTACGATGGGCGTTCGAGAGCTTGATCGCGGGTGTTTTAGGAAAACAAAAATTTGTGTGATATTAAATTAAATTAAACTAGGCTATCCGTGCTACTGCACAGGCTAATTAAAATTAATATAATAAAAATAAAAATTATCTATCTCACATTATGTTTCATCTATTAAATATTCTAACACATACTATACACATTTAGTTATAACCAACCCAGAGCCGCATCTGTCACCTGAATAATTTTTGTTTGCAGGAAGCTAGGAGAAGGGTGATTATATACGAAGATCTGGAGAGAGGCTGGGCAGGCTCCGGGAGTCGATCAGGATCAGACGCGAAGCGTCGTCCATCGAGGAAGCAAAGATGCTCAAGATAGAGCGGGAGGAGCTGGGTTGCAAACCTTGGTTTGGCCAACTACTTTTTTATTTCGTGACCGTGCTTTATTATGTTTTTCATTAAGGGGAAATCAGTTAGAGACACAAATTTGATGCGGCCGAACAGAATTTGATCAACACAAGAGTACAAAAGATTAAAAATAGAGAAACATTGAAAAAATGCATACACAAGCGAAAACTTACACCAAACACTACGGGATCCAGGCAGTTTACTGTGTGCCAGAGGCACACGACAAAGACTTTCCCATGAGCTTTCTGGCCTTTGCCGTGTGTAACACACGGCAAAAAGCCCCACGACAACCAAACATCGGCAAAGAGACTTTACCGTGTGTCTTTTATCGGGCACATGACAAAGTCTTCGCCGTGTGTTAAGTCTGACACTCGGCAAATTTTTTTGAAAAACATAAAAAAAGCATGCCCCGCCGCTGGGGCCCCCACGCCAGACCCCACCACGCAAGCCTGGGCCCACCATGCGCGGGCTGCAGACCCAGCATCGGCCTTTGCGCGCCGGCCGGAGGTGTGGCCACCGCCGCCGCTGGGGGAGTGGGCCCGAGGTGGCCGGCGGCCGGCGCCGACTGCCACACGCGCGCACATGCCTGGGGCGCGCCGGCCGGTGGCGCGCCGGTCGTCGCCAGAGCCGAGCTCGCACCCGTCGTCGTCTCCCCGTTCGGCCCGCCACTGCCGCTGCCCGTTGAGCTTGCGCGCGCATGCCGGGGGCGCACCAGCCACCGCTGTAGGGCGGGCCCTCGCCGGCCGGAGCCGAGCCCGCCGTCCTGCGCCTCGGTCGCCACCTTCCCGCCGGCCAGCCGCGCCCGACGTCGCCCGCCGCCGGCTATGTTGTCCGAATACGCGGATACGGATACCGGTACGCGATACGGGGATACTCCGATATGCCATTTTTGCAAAAACAAGGATACGGGGATACGCCAATATATATAAAAAATAAAAATAAATAAAAGTTTCAGGAACTAGAATGTGAGAAAATAGAAGTTCCAGGGACTATAATGCGTCATAAACTCATATATTCATATGTTCTATAATTATTAGAAAAGGGAAGGGGCAAATGAAAAAAGAACCAACCTTATCTTACATGTTCGTCTGTTCCACGAATGGATGTCGGTCGTCTTCTTCCCCAACCTCCGACTCTCTCTCTCTCTCTCTTTCTCTGTGTAGCGGCCAGCTCCGGCGGCCGCGGCTCCTCCTCTCCTTCTCCGAAGGCCGCGACTCATCCTCTCCCTCTCTAGCGGCTGCGCGGGCCGTCCAGAGGCGCGCTCCGGCGGCCGTGGCAGCCCGCCAGCGGCGAGCTCCAGCAGCGCAGCACCACCCTAAATAGTACTTTAACAGATGTGCGGGCCTATGTTTGGACAGGCCGCGCAGCCACTGGAGCAGTAGGAGGCACGGACGGGTGGGCGGGCGGAGGTGACGGCAAGGGAGCGACGAGCGATGGGGAAGGAGCAGGAGGAGGTACGGGCGGGTGGCCGGGCGGCGGTGACGGCAAGGGAGCGATGAGCAACGGGAAAGGAGCAGGAGGAGGCGTGGGCGGGTGGCACTGCGGCGGTGACAGCAAGGGAGCCGTGCGAGGCTGCTGCGGGCCTGCGGCTGCGCGAGTGGGGGCGGCTGCACAAGTGGGGATGAGAGGGTGGCACAGCTGAACGGAGGACCTTTATACGAAGCGATTGAGTGGTGTTGTTAGGGTTTGAAGGTATCGGACAAGTATCCACAGGTATCCCACGAGTATCCGATTTATTTTTATTATTTGAAAATACCTAAATAGTCCGATACTTACGGGATACATATCCGGGAGTATCCGTGGAGTACGGGTATCCGATACGGTATCCGATACCGGTACGTGAGTTTTGCAAAGTATCCACGTATCATAGGCCGCCGGCTCCAGACCGCGCGCGCTGCCCTGAAGAGAGAGGAGGAGAGAGGCGCGAGAGAGAGGGAAGAAGAAGGAGAGCCGTCTGGCCTTTTCCGCGCGAGATAGAGGAGGACAGAGGTGCTTGGTGGGGATGGATCCGGGGGAAGGAATTTAGCCAATAGAAATGCTTCGTATGAAAGACCTGGATTGCTGACGTGACGGGTTGTGTTTCTTTGATGGCCTTATACTGTATTTTTGGATAGATATTAGAAATGGGCTTCAGATTTCAGCCAGAATTGCAAGTTGAAGTGAGTTTCATGTTACAGATATTAGGAATTTTAAGTTTAATTGTTTAAATGTAGAATCATAAACAACTTGTACTAGAATTGCACCTTGATTTAGTACTGCATTTTTTATCATTTAACTATAAATTGGTAACTGCTTATGACTTGACAAAATCTCTTTGAGAGACGAGAATTCTTGGCTTGCTGATTGTTTTTCTTTGTCTAGCTAGATATTAATGGAGTGCTAGGTGCATGTTATCCGGGTTTATTAAAGACAGCTCCCGTTTCCTCGCTCTCGCCTGCTGACTGCTGCCATGTGCTCCCTGCTGCCGGTCACCATCGATCTCCATGCTCTTTCATGGAAAATGCCCTCAATGTGTTGGATGAAATGGGCACAAGGTATATTTTTTTTCCTTTTTTTCCTTTGTAGTTTCGCTTGCTAATTTTGTAGCCCCCATCTATTACAGTTGTGCTTGGACATTTAGGTTCAGATTTTAATAGATTGACATGAGTTCAGTGGAACTGCGATTGTTCAGCGCAATTAATTAATGACACATTGTTCTTGTCTGTTATCTGCATTCATGCTGTTGGTAAATATGTCCTGCTGTCAGGGGCGGATCTAGAATTGAAGTAAAGGGGGGGGGGGGGGCTGAGTTTACCATCTTCTTCCTTCTTCCTCTGTTTTCCTTCTTTCTTCACCTTTTCTTCTTCTTCCTCTTCATTCATGGCTAGAAATTGTAGGGGGCTCAGGGGGGCTCCAATGGACTGTATGGGGTAGGGGGGCTCCAGCCCCACCTGCCCCCACGCTGGATCCGCCCCTGCCTGCTGTGTAAGTGCCTTGAGCTTAGCATAGATACATTGAGTAGTGGTCGATGATCACAATTTTTGGTGTAGAGATTGTTAGTTTAGAGCAGGGGATCAAACCAATTAAGAGTTTTTCCATTTTCTACAAGCTTTAGAAGTGAAATTTATGCTATAGATTAACACCATCCATACATATTATGAATTAACCAGCCTGAAATTGATATAATCTAACTGGGTAACTAAGTTGGTCAATATACATTTGCTTAAAAATATCAAACTCATGAAAAATGTCAAATCCCACAAAATTAACTTGATTGCATAGATAAATCTGAGATTTTGTAGCATTAACCAGAGGTACCTTTCTTATGCATTGAAGCTAATAATAGTTTTAAAGATGAAAGAGTAAATACTTTTTATATGCGGAGCATTGTATATTAAGTGTAACCGTAGCAAGTTAGAAGGGGTTTTCAATGTGGAAAAATAGCCTGCATGCTGAAGTCAAAACTCAGAACTCACCATTAGGTAGTGCTCTTCTATACACTTGCATGGATGCAATATTTGGGTGCAGCAGCTGAATCAAACTAGAAGAATAGTGATTCCCTTTTCTAAACTTAGACATAGGGCTTGGGAGATAAATATTTACCCAAAGATATATCAAAATAGCCCACATGTTGTTTTTTAGTCTTTGACTAAATTAACTGACCCACACTACATGTTTGGTCGAACATGTCCTGTATTAATTTGTTGTCATGGACATCTCAATGAACTCGCTGTGAACATAAATGAAGAAAGAACTCTTCTTTTTTGTTCCCTCTTAAGAGAATTGATCCATGTGCTGTTTGAAAAGGTTTGTGTAGTAGTTGAGTAGAGCTTGCTTACGAGTTGGATGGTAAGAAAGTTATAATGCGAGGTATTGCACTTTGATTTGGCTATGCTTAACTGAAACTAGGAGTGCTGGTGTGAGAAATGAAGAGTACCTCCTAAGATTAAAAGCTACTAATATTGCTGCTTGTTTTGAAGGGATAATGACATCAACGCTTGCAGCTGGGGAAGAAGTTGAAAGATTATTGTAATGAGTCATGGCTACAGCAAATAAGCCTGAATGCCTGATCGTCTTTGGCCTTGATGATGCCTGATGTATGCCATCAAGTAAGCACTTCATTGGTTCTGAAGCGAAGCTTTTATCTTTTTCTATCCTTCTCAATTCTTTTTTCAGTATCTAATGATAGTTCTTTCTTTTCTGCTTGTTATATGAAATTAATGGTATGGGTTGATGTTATGACCGGAAGAGTATATGAAAGGAGAAGGAAGACTGAAGCCTAAGCACGACCAGCAAGCCGCGCCCACGTCGTGGGTAGTTGCCATTACGTTTAAATTAGCATGTGTGTGTCAATTAGCATGTGTATGTGTAATCAGTTGTAAGACTTGTGTATATCCATCGTACTGAGAAGTGAAGGAAAGCAAAGCTTTGAGATCATTTGGATCTCAGGGCGTCGTGTGTGGCAGTTCACTTGTCTTCCTGTGTTGCTTGCCTCTGCTCTCGCCGACGCCGGCTTCCAGGATGGCGTCGCCGCCGGGAGCCAGTCCACGGCCTCCCACCAGTCACACATACAACCTCCGTAGCCATACCAGTTGATTTCCCAGTATCTTAGTTATATATATTTCCCAGTTCTTTTCTTCATCGCATTTCCCAGTATCTTAGTTATATACACTTGAAGGTTGATGTTTATTATGGTACAAATTTCTCGTTTCTATATTTTGTTCTATGATGAAGATTGATGCTTATTTAGAGAATTTGTTTCGTCCGTAGCAACGCACGGGCATTAGACTAGTCAGGTTAAAAGGCACGGCGGACCGATGAGCAAATATTTTCAGAATCATTCTGATAAATGAAGCCTTGATAATAAGTTACCTCGCTGCTTCGGCTTTAATTCTGGCTATCTGGTCCTCTATGATTCTGACCGTCTCGTCGTCTATCTCCTTCCCTGCACTCTTTAAAGTCGCAAGCAATTGATCAACCTCCTTGTCCATCTTCCCAGTACCTTCGACTAGCTGGGCGTCAATGCCTTGTATATCCTGCTGGGAGTAACAATTAAGATAGGGAAATACTCCAATGCATCATGCATGCATGAGTAGCAGCAGAGAGGCCAAAACTACTCCTAAGTAGCAATTGCAACAGACGCTATCGATGATCAAACGACTCTCGATCGTGTTGAAGCACTACTGGCGGGACGACGATCGATCCTATCAAATTTCTCAATTGCCACTGAAATGTTAAAAAGGAAGAATTGTAATAAAATATAAAATCATTTTAATAATGATTCTTAGTAACTAATTAGCATCAGTTTCATCTTGTGGATCAACCTATATGTAGAATCGGTTTAACCAACCTAGTTAAATCCTACAAGATCAGTAGTTAGTTTTGTGATAGCCGATGTAATTAATAAGGTACTTCATCTGGCTAGTAACAAAAAAAGACTAATAATTTGAACGGATGACAGAGTAGTAGAGAAATCAAGAACTAGGCTGGCCAGAGGCCATTGATCGAGTCGGTGGATGAATCGCATGCACTACAGCACGGGGTGGATGGATCCAGAGAACGAAGAAGGTGCGCGCGCAGTACGTACCTGGGAGGTGGACGCGCTGGTGCTCGGTTCCGTAAGGGTGGCAGACGGAGAGCCCGGCGGCGACTCATCCCGGAGCTCCGGATCCATGGCGGCGACCGGGCGGCGGGCGCCTGCCTGCCTGCCTGTGCCATGACACCTTAACATGTGGGCCGAAGGCTTCACGGGCCTCATGTTACGTGGCGGCCCATACCCCCAGCCTTATTATCACGAGGAGTGCACGGACGCGGTGCGCCTCCGCCCCGGCCGGTTTTTTTATCCGCGATTGACTCGAGTCGAGCCGAGCGAGCGCGTCGACCAGACCACAAAGCCCCGGACCCGGCCCTGGCGGAGGGATAGGCGGTCAGGCGGATAGCGGAGGAGAGAGAGGAACTCGCGGGCACGCCATGTCAGGTGGGTTCCTCGCTTCCCCCTCTCCACCCTCCAACCCTAGATCCCTCGATTCGACTGCTTGATTCGGCCGCTCCTCGAGCGCCCGACCGAATCGTACCGCCGGTCGCTCGATTCGGTGCCGGATTTCTGCCCCCCGATCTGCCGGGGGACGCTGGATATTTCCCCCCTGACTTGCTTACCGCGTGGAGAGGAGGATGGATTTGGGGGCAGTCCCGGGTTTTCTCCTTGGTTCATGATGAGGCTGGGTCCTGCCGCCGCTGCCAACATCCTGAGAGCTGCTGGGTAGCCGCGTTGGATTTAGCCTCCAGGCGGTCGCGCAGTTTGGGTACCTGCGGAGTAGGTTCTGCTCGTAGGAAATTTCGGCAGCCCCGAGCCTGCGGTCTTCCACGGCTCATGATCTGGGGCTTGGGCCTTTGGGTTTCTACTTTCCAGTTCAGTAGTCAACCGAACCGCTGTTTGTTCCGCAATGTGATAATAACAATGATGGTGGTGGTGATGCTGTGCTTTACGACAATTGGATGAGGCTCCCAGCTGAGCATGGCCATCATCTCTTCTGAGAGGCCTTGTGCTCTTGTGTCATGCACGGCAGTCGGGGAACGTTTTAGCCACTGCACGCGCTTTAACTTTTCTCATAAAATCTGCGACTGGATGTAATCTTGCTCCCCACTCCGTTACTAGTGAGCGCCACTGTGATGCTCTTGTCAGCTGCATCATGCACAGCAGTTGGGAACATTTTAGTTGCCATTCCCGCTTTACCTTGCTGCTAGATCAACAGCTGTAAGCTTGCTTGTCACTCTGTTGTTTCCATAGTGCCGCCGCAATGCCAATGCTCTTAACATATTCATCGGAATTCTGCCTGACATAACCCTTGGATCTTAACGGTTGAGATGAATTCTGATGTTCACATGTAAATTATTTGCACTCTACAGGATCACCACCAAAGCCGTGGGAGCGTTCTGGTGGTGAGGGCACGTCCGGTCCGGCGCCTTTCAAGCCTCCATCTGGCGGCAGCACCAGCGACGTCGTTGAAGCCTCTGGCACTGCTAAACCTGGAGAAAACGTCACTGCAACGGAGAGGAATGTCTCTGCCAACAATGTAAACAGCACCGTCTCAAGGCCGATGCCACAACGGCCTTGGCAGCAAACAGGCTACGGAAATACCTATGGAGGTAATCCACGTTTTGAAAGTCAGTTGTCTTGTAGTCCTCTTAGGAATGCAATTTCGGTCCTGAGACCCTGACATTTCCTTTTTGTGGTGCAGGATATGGTGGATCCAACATGTATAGTTCATATGGTGGATTAGGCAACACTTACGGTAGTGGTGGGCTCTATGGAAATAGCATGTACTCGAGTTACGGAGGTTATGGTGGAGGCATGTACGGTGGTGGGATGTATGGTGGAGGCATGTACGGCGGAATGGGAGGCTATGGTGGTTACGGCATGGGGGGAATGGGTGGCATGGGTCCTTATGGTAATCAGGATCCAAATTCAATGGGCCCTCCTGCATCACCGCCAGGTTTCTGGGTGTCCTTCCTACGAGTGGTAAGAATAGATACTTTTTACTAATACATGCCATTAATTGTTATTCTGAATTCTTAGAATTGATCCAGTGAATATTAAAGTCTTACAGCCATTAATAATGTAAAGTTATCTGAGGTGTTGATCATAAACAATTGCAGTGCTTCCAGGGTCCCAAAATGTCCAATGAGTCACATTCAGCCCACTAATTATTTCCAGTTCGCTTTGTGAATCCAAAACACTCCCTTCCATGTACCCTGACATCCAGACTTTTTTGACTGGGCTGAACCTACTTCTGTAATTGTAGTTGCATAAGGGTCCCTAAGTTATCTACACCACTATTTGTCATCTCTGTTCACCCATGTAGTTCACTGTTGTAATATATGTGCCTTACGAAACATTATATTTGGCCATATTCAGTAGTATTTTTTAGGGGTAATTTTTCCATCTCTGCAATATGCAATTGTAATTGAGTTACATATCTTTCTTACAAAGTGTTTGTTGAAGAACCACCACTTTTTTTTCATGCTCTAAATCACACTTAATCTGTTAAGACAGCTTTTAACTGGTTGCAATGACTGCAGATGCATGGTGTCGTCAATTTCTTTGGGCGAATCTCGTTCCTTGTTGAACAGAACACTCAAGCATCCTATTTTTTCATGACAGCCATGTTGCAGGTCTGTTGTACAATTTTTCTCGTCACATTTGTTTCAAATAAGTGGCTATCTTTATACTGAAATTGCCGCAATCATCATGGTGTCAGCTCTTTGATCGGTCTGGTATGCTATATGGCGAGCTTGCACGTTTTGTGCTGCGTCTGCTAGGAGTCAAAAGAAAGCCAAAGAAGGGCAGCCTTCAGGGACCGGAGGCCCCGGCGTTCGAGGGACCTAGCCAGCAGTTTATGGAGGCACCGAAAGCAGGGAACTGGGATAATGTCTGGGGAAACTAAGATGCCTGTGTGCACAGTAAGATTTATGGTATAGAAACACATACAGTTTAAGGAGCAAAGCACAGGACTTGCCTGTCTTTTGGATCAGAAAATGGAGTTCCAGTTCAGATATCTGTTAGGGTGAAACTAGGGAAAGCTGTGAAGAAATTTCTGTCTCTTCTACCCTTCACAAATTTGCCTTGCTGTGGTCCATCACACAGGCAGGGTTTCATCGCAACTGTAAGACCGATGAAGATCGTTTGCCAGTGCGCTGATATGTAGCTGCTGTTGTGGTATGTATGTGGGCATTGGTTGTATCTCTGGGTATAGTTTCCGTGAAAAGAGTACAGCAATGTATGTGCACGGTTTACCATCTTATCTAATTTGGATTTGAATATGGGCATGGCGAGAAACCCTTCAGCTGTGTTGGTACCTTTTGTGAGTCCGCTTGGTCACTGAACAGTGACAGTATAGCATGAAAAAAATGCAATTCTTCTCCGTGAATTTGGTAGATATTTGCCCACGGCCCTGCCTCCAGGCTACTCTTTGCTAAATCATTTGCATTGCCCGGCACAAAACTAACACCAGACAAGGAAGGTTGTTGCGACTTGCAACGGTCAGGTTACACACGAAGAATTCTTGTATATATATATTTTATATTATATATGAACTGTCATGTCACTATGCTGTACTCTTTTTCACCAGCTGGAGATGCATCTGCCGAAGCTGTGCCTCATCTTGGCCGTCCTTGCCTATGCTGCACCTAAAAGCGGACAGACTTCCACGTAGGAAGCAGGCACCGCCTCTGATAAACCCTGAAACAAACTCCTGCTGTTGTCCCATCTTCAATTAGACACAAAAGGCATTCTGAAAACAGAAAGAAATCCTGAAAACCGGGAGCAACTTTTGTGATAAAGAGAAGAGATAAACCTGCCGAAAATTTTAGTTTCACAATAAGGTCTGCAGAGGCGGTGCTGTAGCGGATGAGGAAGCAGTGTAGGAGAGCCACTCTCTCGTCCTACCTCCCAGTGTCTCATCCATAAACACCCTCTCTCTCTCTCTACAATTACACAGAAAGTATTCTGATTGCTATGTCAGTACGAGCAGAAGCTCCAAGAGTGAGAACGTCTCTCTCTCTCTCTCTCTCTCTCTCTCTCTCTCTCTCTCTCTCTCTCTCTCTCTCTCTCTCTCTCTCTCTCCACCCCAATGAAACTATTCCGGTTGCTATGTCAGTACGTGCAGAAGCTCCAAGAGTGAGTACCTCATCTTCCCTTATATTACTCTCTTCCTCACCACATCCTCCATCTCTTGCTCGGTTGCTCCCACTGGTGACTGGTCTCGCCACAGCGTGCTGCAAGGTAAGAGAGCTGCTCCATCACCGTCTTGATACGTCTCCGTGAATTCTCGGCTCAGTTCCAGCTCGATTCCGTGTCGCGCAGAGGAAGAAGGGTTGGGCCTGGCGAGATCTCAGCGAAGATGGGGGAGATCACCAATGTCATGGAGTACCAGGCCATCGCCAAGCAGAAGCTCCCCAAGATGGCATACGACTACTACGCGTCGGGCGCCGAGGACGAGTGGACGCTCCAGGAGAATAGGGAGGCCTTCTCCAGGATCCTGTAAGAGCTCCATCTCCTTCACTGACTTTGGGCCCCAGTTTCAGCTTGCGAATCGCGATCCTGTGCTTCACCTTCAGTACGTCTAGGCCAGTTCTAGCTAGGAAAAACATGAAGAGGAAAGGTTACAAGTTATGTTCGTGGCCATCATGATCCACTAGTCCTTCAATTTCTGTAAAATCTAACCTATGTATTTTTGGGGTGAATCTGTACAGGTTTGTTTAGTGAACATGCTCCTTCTCATGCATATTGTTATCTTTGTACAACAACACCAGCTTGTGTTTCAGTGATTCACCACTTCACTGTTTCACTCATGAACTGCATCTAGTTCATCCTAAAGCTACAAAACTTAGTAGCCAAGGAGTTTTAGCCCTCCTGTTGGTTTTTGGACCTGGTTGTTCAACAAGTGCTCATGTGCTGTTTCAAACATGGATTGTTCCAAATTCCCATGGGAATTGTACTGGTCTGTCGTTCTTCCTGCATTCAAATATTTCGCTGCAGAGCAGCACCATTACGAATCTGTTACAAACTCTGTTTTTTTTTTTGGCCAGATTCCGCCCACGCATACTGATCGATGTGTCCAAGATTGACATGACCACAACTGTGCTGGGATTCAAGATCTCGATGCCCATCATGATCGCTCCCACTGCCATGCAGAAGATGGCTCACCCAGATGGTATGTCACAGTAATACTTCAATTTGTTTTGGTTGATTCAACTATATATATATTCCACAGTCCACACAACAGCAAAACATGTTTTGTAAATGATAAGCTTTACTTTCTAAACAACATGTAAATGATTGCCTGACCGTACCACTTCATTTTGTTTTGGTTGATCCTGCTAAATGCTTCACACAACAGCATAGCACGTTTAGTACCAGAAAAGCTTCACTTTCCAATCAACCTGTACATAATTGCCTCTCATCCTGCATTTTTTGAGATAAAGTTGACATCCTGCTTTCAGGTGAGTACGCGACTGCACGCGCCGCATCTGCAGCAAACACTATAATGGTCTGTGAGATGTCCTGTGGCTGACAATAGAACTTTCACTATAAACTGAACAAACAAAGTCATGTAACTCATGATACTGAAGAAACGTGCCATCGTGGCCTGTCCTTTTTCAGACACTGTCATCCTGGGCTACTTCAAGCGTCGAGGAGGTTGCTTCAACTGGACCAGGGATCCGCTTCTTCCAGCTATATGTGAGTACACTGATACTAGCATAAGGATCTTCCTTCACCAGAGTAACCACTGAACTTATGAATGGCCATGAATCTTTGCAGGTCTACAAGGACAGGAAGGTGGTGGAGCAGCTGGTGAGGAGAGCTGAAAGGGCTGGGTTCAAGGCCATCGCGCTCACTGTCGACACTCCGCGCCTTGGCCGCAGGGAAGCTGACATCAAGAACAGGTGAGCTGGATCTACATAAGTATTCACCTTGAAACAGCTGCACAGGGCTGATGTTCCTAAACATCAGAAAGATACGCTGATGCAGGATCAGAATGAAAATATTCATTTGTCAGAGTTCTTTTCAGACAAGTAGGCTTATTGTGGCTACTGTTGCTGCAGATTTGTTCTGCCACCCAATCTGACGCTCAAGAACTTCGAGGGCCTGGACCTCGGCAAGATGGACCAGGTGAACTGAGCTCATATTTCAGTGTACACCTTGCAAATAGTTTCCGTATGACTAGTCTCTCATGGAGTTTGTGTGTTCTGAGCAGGCTGCTGATTCAGGGCTGGCTTCGTATGTCGCCAGCCAAATCGACCGCACCCTGAGCTGGAAGGACGTCAAGTGGCTGCAGACCATCACCACGCTGCCGATCCTCGTCAAGGGAGTGATCACTGCAGAAGACAGTAGGCTCTCTCTCATCAGTCATCTCTGCACATTTCAGACAGAAACTGATCGAAGCTAGCTGAGCTTGCGTTGTGGATTGGTGTTGCAGCGAGGCTGGCGGTGGAGAACGGCGCGGCGGGGATCATCGTGTCCAACCACGGCGCGCGCCAGCTGGACTACGTCCCGGCGACCATCAGCGCGCTGGAGGAGGTCGTCAAGGCGGCCCGCGGGCAGCTCCCCGTGTTCCTCGACGGCGGCGTCCGCCGCGGCACCGACGTCTTCAAGGCGCTCGCCCTGGGCGCCGCCGGCGTCTTCGTAAGCACCGTACCCCGATCCGATCCGCATGTAGTCTGTTCTCCATTGCTCGGAGTTTCGCCGCTGATCGGCGGACTCCATCGCTGCAGGTCGGCAGGCCGGTGGTGTTCGCGCTGGCGGCGGCGGGCGAGGCCGGGGTGTCCAACGTGATGAAGATGCTCCGGGACGAGTTCGAGCTCACCATGGCGCTCAGCGGCTGCACCTGCCTCGCCGACATCACCCGCAACCACATCATCACCGAGTCCGACAGGCTCCGCGTCATGCCGTCGCGCTTGTAAATAGCCGCCGCCCTCGCGAGGATCGCCGTCGTTCGTCCTCGCCGCCGGCGCCGCGCCGGCCGCAACCGGGATCATGCATGCATGGTCGCTCGCTCGATGATACACTATAATTTCGGACCGCATATATGTTTGTGTTCCAAGTGATCGATCGCTAGCTGTACCGTAAAATCTTACAGATTACATGGATGATCACTGTATTTGATCACAAAATATATGTTCTGTGCCATATCATCATGTATTCATGTGTGCGAGTGCCTCTAGCTTTGTGAACGTGAAGAACAAACAACAATTTCCAATCGAAAACGAAACAACACGAACAAAACAACAAAACCAAATCAAATTCATTCCAATCCCGTCGAAAATAAACCAACTAGTAGTATATACCATGTACTGTGAATGATCTGTGATTGATGCATGCCGCCTCCCATGTCAAGAGAAAA
The DNA here is from genome assembly GCF_016808335.1 of Panicum virgatum. NCBI lineage: Eukaryota > Viridiplantae > Streptophyta > Magnoliopsida > Poales > Poaceae > Panicum > Panicum virgatum. Next base: position 4,041,345 of record NC_053146.1, read on the forward strand.
GGTAAATAAAAAAAGAGAGCCATTTATCTAGCTAGCTAGCTGACTACCGGCATATTGGTCAGTGTCTCATCGCCTGAGCATGCCAGCCGCCGGCGTATGGCGGCGCGACGGCGGCGGCCGTCCTCGCCTTGCGCTTCTGCAGGAACCGCTGAAGCGAGCGCTTCATGGACAGCTCCGAGGCCGCGTGGTCGATCACCGGCGCGGCGGCCACGGCGGCGGCGAAGCCCTGCCTGGAAGGACCCGCGGCCGGCGACGACGCCACGGCCGAGGGTCTCACATGACCATCGCGCGGGCATCGCGCCACGGCGCCGCTGCTGCTGCTGCCGCTGCTGTCCTGCAGCTGGCGGTCGCGTTGGTGGCACTGCTGCCGGTGGGAGTCCGCCGCCGCCGCCATGATCGTCTCCTCTTTCGCCATGGAGATGATCGCCCTCGCCTGCGCCAAATTAAACAGGAAAAATATCAGTAATTAGCAGTGGTAACTGGTAATAACACGTGATTAACTGCGCATTAGAAAATAGAGATCTGAGATCACTTTATACATGCATGTAACAAACTGGAGTTGATCGAGACGTGCGTGCGTGCTGCATGCTGCAGAACGTGCTACGCGATAGCTGACTCGCGATCAGGGTTAACCATTTCGTTTTCGTTGCAAATCCCGGTGATTAGCGGAAACGAAATTTCGTTCCGAAATTTCGGTAAATTTCGGCGAATTTCGGTGACTTTTGGCCGAAATTTTTTGAAATTTGAATTTTCAAACGAAATTTTTCGAAAAATACCGAAATTTTTTTTCCCGGTAAGTAGCGAAAACGAAATTTTTCGCCGAATTTCGGCGAAATTTCGCCGAAATTTCAAACCCTGCTCGCGATCGTCAGAGTCAAAAAGACTCTGCTTTTTTCCCCGCGTTGGTTCTGTGCGAGTTCGCCGTCGTTGGCGTGTTGGTTGCGTGTGTGAAGATGGAGACGGCGACGAAGACGAAGCCAAATTTTGGGAGGCCAGGTCTAGGCATTTACATGAGTTGTTCATCACAGCACAACGTGCTGAATTGACGTGCGTGTAGGTGAGTAGGTCAACTCCGCATCTACCAGCTGACGATGCTTCTTCGCTGTCCCCTCGATCTGGCGCAGCTAGCACGTGCGAATTTCAACCGTAAGGAAGATTCGGGCCCAGCCATGACGCAGACCGCCTCGGAGTCACCTTTGTACTATTTCGTTTTAATCGAACTCACACGTGTCCTTCAAACACTGGTTTTGCGAGATCTTTAAGTCGATCACCTTTGAACAAGTAGAGTTTTTTTTTAATGTACGTCTGCATTCCAAGCAGTAATCAAGTGCGTGCTTGAAAGCAAATTCCTTTATGCACTTATAGTTTTTAGATGGGTATAAGAGTACTGGTGGATACAAAATCAAACCAAAGCAGCTGATTAGACTAAGTGCTGAGCAAATATCGGCTTCTAGCAAAACCTAACGAAACCAAATAGGACTTGGAATAATAATCTACTTATATGTACAGTATATAGACGAAAAAGAAATTGAAAGGGTGTAATTAAACTCTAATTTCCTGTCAGCACACTGTACATCATTCATGTACCATATGACCAGGTGTACCAATAATTTGATTCCTGCTAGTTGGCTAGCTCAATTCCACGTCAAAGTGTCGTACCGTCTTTTATTTTCACGAACTAGCACATGGTCTTTGAATTTGCAAGCCTCCTACATTTTAGTTGCTGAATTTGCCTCTCCTTACTGTCAATAGAGCTCCCTTACGTAGGGGTGGTAAAGAGCCTTAATTTTTTGCCTAGATAATCTAAAGGTCGGGTCCTAAAAAGATTGAGCTCTAATCTTGTATAATTTTGAGCTAAAAAATTAAGAACCAAGCAAAATTGTGAAGAGAGCATTAGGGCTTAAGCCCATTACCTATGTGCATCGCCGGCGATTGTGAAGAGAGCATTATTGCTATAGCCCATTACCTATGTGCATCGCCGGCGAGGTGCGCCGGGGCAAAAGGATGGATGAACAACATGGGAGAGAAGATAGAGGCAGGGAGGCTCTCTAACTATAAGTGGTGAATGGATATCAGCTTGTGTTGTTTCAACTTCCAAGCATGTGCAAGTTTTTTAGATGGATGCAATGCGTGATGCCTGTATGTGTGGGGATTGAAACACATAGCAGGAACAAATCATGCCATGGACCATGGTGATGAATTACCTGGACCTCGGTGACGTCGACGGCGCACACCCGGCCGTCGTAGAAGATGGTCATGTTCCTCCTCCTCCTCGCCGCCGCCGCCGCCTGATGTTCCTCCGTCGCCGGCGGAGCGCCGCTACTGTCCCCCGTCCTCAGGCGTAGGCTGAGCTCGACGCCGCCGCCGTCGCCGCTGCTCCCGTCGCTCTCCTCAGCGCCATCTCCTCCCCCGCCGCTAGTACGACGCCACCGCGCCGCCATCACTCCGGCGTCCCTCCTCCCCTCCATTAATTACTAGCTGCCTACCTAGCAGACCGTCGCTCTCGACTCGATCCGCCGCCGCTTCTCCTCAACTCGTCTTCTTCCTCCTCCTCTGGCCGTGGCGGCCTGGCCTGCGTTTCTATATGTACCCCCCCTCCCCGTCGACCTCGCCTCCAGCAAAAATGTGTGCGCGCGGCGGCGTGGTCAGGCTGGTCTCTCTCACCGGCCGCGCACGTGGAGAATGCGCGCGGCGCGAGTCGTGGGAGGGCGCGCGCGGTGGTGGAGAAAGAAGAGAGAAGCTAGCGGCGGATCGGAGGCGGTGGCTGCTCGATCTGGCTGGCCGACTAGGACGTTGTGGGGTGCGGCGCCTTTTGGTCCTTCCATTTCAACGTGCTTTGCCCGTTTCAACGTGCTTCCAACTGCTGGTTTTGCTTGCAGCCTCGCACCATTGGTCTAAACCACACACACTAATCAAAATCAAAGACTTGACCATACCTACTAATATGATCAAACTAAAACGTGCTCGTCTCTCTTGGATCCCTCTCACTTTGTTCTTCGCTGTCGGCATGCATAAGCATGTGTTTTTGCCACCTTTTCCAGTGGAGACGACTAGAGTGTTGTGGCGTGTTGCTCTGTATGCTGGGTTTAGCACAAATTAAAGCAGCTTCCCACGTGTCAGGGGCTGAGCGGCTGGCTGGCCCTATTTTTTCAAGGGAAGTGACAGGCAGGCAGGCTGGCTGGTTGGTTTGTACTACTCTGTGTCTCTGTATTAGTCACGTGCTTATATTCTTAAAAAAAGGTTCATGAGGATACTTTATTTCTCGATACTAATTAATTAATCAATTTCCACCGCCAATAATCACGTTTAGACGGTGAGCGGGGTCCCATTTTCATTCACAGGACTCTCTATTAATTATATTTGATTTCTAGTAGCAAAATTTGGTCCCTTCAATCACTGTTGGAGAAAGGCACATTAGTGCCGGTCACAGGACGGCTTAGTGCCGGTCCCTGTGGCCGGCACTAAATGGCCGGCACTAACGTGACAGACGTTAGTGCCGGCTACTCTGACCGGCACTAACGTGCGTATGTTAGTGCCGGTCCGTAATACCAGCCGGCACTAACGTGCCCGCCCCCGCCCGAGTTCTGACAGCAAGGTTAGTGCCGGCTGATATAACTAGCCGGCACTAAATGTTTTTTCTTCTTTATGTTTCTTTTCTTTTCGTTTTTATACGTATGGCTATGCGTATTTCTAGCGTATGTGACTACATAGTCGTACTCTTTGCATTGCACAGTATTATTAGAACAGCATATTACACTAACATTATATATTTATATATATATATTATATGTCATGTATGGAACACTTAGGAGTTCAAAAGTACATGAGATATTACATCAACTATAATAACGTATCAGCTTCCTCGTCGTCGGATCTTCTTGGGCGACGCTTAGACGGAGATCGCCATGAAATTCGCCCTTAGGATTTATGACTTCATCGAGTAGAAATCCGCATATAGCTTCTTGAATTGCCCTGATCCGAGCGATTTCAATGAGTTCTTCTTTCATCCGCCAACGCTGTCACATTTTTCGATAAAAACATGAGAATAAAAAATAATGAAATAAAATAATGAGTAGATGTGATTGTGCTCACGTACATTGAATGCATCCACTGTCATTTGCCCTTTTTCACTTGCAAAAGAGTTGATCCACTCGCATACGTAGTATCCACATAAGTTGTTTCCTTGGCCCTGTCTCCAACACTATGGACAAATGTGGGTTACGATATAGAATTTTTTTGATGTTTATTGCGAATGACATTAGTAGCGAGAGTATATTCATACCGGAAAATCAGTCACCCAATGAAGAGGCTCGATTTCACCTATGGGCAAGCCTATGTGTTTGTGGAGGTGGCGACTCCATGCAGTATTTACCACCTCGATGATATCTTGGTACTTTGATTTATCTTGCCTTAACGAGTCGTACACCAAGACCTTGTGCTCCTCAATCCGAATACAAAGCAATATCCAATGAAAGCTGTGCATATACATACGCATAACCAATTAATGTTGATTATAATAGTTATTAAATGGTATTATTAATACGAAGGGATTGAAAAAAAAGTCTAACAAAGAACGACTCACTGATGGTTGTATGGCAAGAGAATGAAGGGACACATGCTATTTTTACGCAACCCCCTGTATATAACATTGACTATGTCTCCAGGATTTAGCGCTAGCGATTTCTCGTGTATAATATCGGGGTCGAAGAACCCGACGTTATGAAAGTTCTTCTTTCGGCAAATTTGAATTTTTGACCTACGGGACACAAGAAAAACGGGGATCAATCAACACTCAAGGCTAAAATAATGAAATGAGAGACAATACTTACATGCACCATACACTGACGAGTGACTTGTGAAGGGCATCTTGATGGTATAAATCGTAGAGTGATGCAAACTCGATATATACATCATCTGCCCCCCGCCAGAAATGCTCATCTTTAATCCGAGCTGGGAACATCTCTAATTTACTAGCTTTAGATTGCACGGCATACCATTTGTGTAACTCGGCCATTCTCGTTGGTAGGAATGGTAGCAACTCTGGCCATATCAAAGGTTCACCAAGTACAAACTTTTTCCTGCCGCGGGCATTCTGTAGGGCCTCCCCAAGCAATTGAGCCCTTGTTAGATCAGTTTGCAATATCATCCCAGCCATGGTCAACGGATCTCTTGATTCATCGGGACAGTCTTCATGCGACACTATCAACGGAGGGATCGATTGTTTGGACTGCTCTCCGAGCTGGGGAACGGTCTTTGCATTAATCAGGCGATTCTTGGGGTTGCTGTAGCACTTTCTGATCTGCCGATCATAATCCGACTCTCTTTCTTTCTCCTTGGTGGGATCTTTAATGAAGTGTTTCACAAAGTGTGCCTTTGCAACCGGATCTATTTCTGGCTTCTTGTTCGCAGCCTCCCTCAGTAGCTTGCGCTTCAGCAAGAAGGTTTGAAACGATTCTTCTGCCTCTTCCTCTTCTGGCGCCTTCTTTTTCTTCTTTCTTTGCTGCTTATGAGATGGCTGGACCGAAGGGGACGTGTATGACTTCTGTCGCTGACTCTGATTCTGTTGTGCGGCTGGTGATGATGCCAGAATTGGCTCGCTTTGTGCGGCTGGTGATGGCGGATCCATGCTGGGGTCCCGTGCAGGCGGTGGAGAAGGTGGGCCAACACTAAGATTCCTATCAGCTGGCGTTGGTGATCTTTGCCTTGAGCACCGAGCGGAATCTGTGTCTGCTTGCACCAATCTTATGTCGCGCTTTGGCCACGCGATCCATGTGTGTACGGCATGTTGTAGTTCTGTTTCTTCAGGACTTATAGGGATCGGGAGGTCCATGTCTTCCCAGCGTTCTTCAGTAATTCGGTCAACAAAGACTCTGGCGAATCCTTCAGGAATCGGCTGGCAATGTATTGTCCCGCCCTGTTCTTGGACTTCCGCATAACCCTCAGCACAAACTTTAAGCTTTTTCCCATAAAGAACCAGAAGCTCACATTGGGTCCTAACGGTGATGTCGTCAATGGGGTCCCTCGGCCTGTCGGCACCCAAATTAGGGTGCTCCGTGGAAGCAACACTGCTACGACGCTGAGAAGAGGGGCTGATCTCCACATTGGCAGCTGGTTGGTCCGAGCGTTGCCCAACTGCTGCCTCAAGTGACATTATCCGGTTTTCTAGGCTATGAATCTTCTCAGCCACTACTGCCTTGCTTCTGCATCGGCTTCGGTAGGTTTCGAGATCTCCGGAAAAGCCATATTTCCATGGAACTACGCCCACACCTCGGGTCCGTCCAGTGTGTTCCGCATTCCCAAGAGCGTAAGTCAGCTCATCATTCTCTCTGTTGGGCTGGAAGGTTCCTTCTTCGGTACGCCTCATTGCGTCCTCGAGTCTTTGGGCAGCCTCTCTTAGTACGTCGCTAGTCACAAATATTCCAGTGTCGGGGTCTAGTGTGTCTCCATGAGCATAGAAGTAATACCTTGCTCGTTTGGGCCAACTCAAGGTTTGCGGTACGATTCCTTTTACAATTAAATTATTTTTCATCTTTTCCCATTTCGGAATGGCAACCTTATAACCTCCGGGCCCAAGTCTATGGAAGTTTTTCTTTTTGCTAGCATTCATTTTGCCTTGAATCGAGGCTGCCATGCTGTCAGCACTGTGCTTGTAATTCACGAATTCATTCCACCACTCTCGTTGCTTCTTCCAGACTTTATCAAAATCTGGAGTGAGGCCCTTGTTGACAAAGTTTGCCACCAATTTTTTCTTGAATGAGGCGAACTGAATTGCCATCTTCTTAAATGCCCATCCCTTTATTTTGTCAGCTTTGCCTGGGGGAAAGTTGAAGTGCAACGACACCTCTTTCCATAACAAATCTTTCTCTGAATCTGGCACGATATCTTCAGGTCGATCAGAGACTTTATTTCTCTTCCAAAGCTTATACTTTATGGGGACGGATTCCCTAACAAGATATCCCAATTGATTTACAAATGTTGTCTTAATTTGACCAGGAGCTAGTGGCTCGCCGGTTGCTTCGTTGATCTCCGTGATGGTTGTACATCCTACCATCTTCCTCTTGGAGCCACGTTTCCGTTTAGGCTTCGTCGATCCTGATGCCTGAAAGAATCGCAAATTTATCAAGCGGGTTGCTAGCAACTAGTGGACGTCGCGGCAGGTATGCGTAACCTTCATAACCCGCAAGCAAGGGTTTCAGATCGAAAATTATCATGATATTAGGTAACTTATTGACTGAAACATTCATAAGAATTTTTAGCTGGAGCACGACTCCTTACACAAGGACTGAAATCATCAACAAAGCTAGCAACATAACACAAATAGTTCGCAGCTGGGCCGCATGTGTCACAAACAATATCTTGCTCCTAACATATATATTGACAAAACATTTATCCTGATGCCTGAAAGAATCACTAAACTTTTATACCTCGGCTTCCTCGACATTTCCTTCTTCCTCCCCACTAATATCTTGCTCCTCGTCGCCATGATAATGCAAGTTTAAAAATTGGCTGCCATCGTTCTCGTCCTCATCAAACTCTGGAGCTATGTGCCCAGAACTACCACGAATGAGCTCGTGCATTAACTCGTCTTGGTTGTCCGTAGGATCCATTTCCACTACCTGAAACAATAAAAAAACAAAGAGAGTGCATGAGCCCAGTTGCTAAGGCCTTTAGATTATTTTGTATGCAATAGCAACATCCAGATTGTGAAATACTAAATGAGATAAGCATATATACTGTGATAATGCCGCAAGATAAAGAAAAGCTCCATTGGAGTGCATGACCAAGCAGCATGGGAGAAATTGGCAGTAGATAGGTTGCATAGCATGGGTATCCTAACATTGCTATTTCTATTCCGAGAGACAAAATGCATATGTTCTTCTTGCTAATAAATTATTCCGAGAGACAAAATGCATATGTTCTTCTGATCTGTACATCGAACTGAAGAAACATTAGGGGTGGTTCCCCTGTTTGCCTCACAACATTCTCTATCAGGTTAAAAAACTAAAGCACTGAATCCAGTTATCAGTAACTTCACATTTCTTAAATCTACAATGTGATTGAAATATAGCAGCATATTTTTTTAAAAATACTGAAAAATTCATTTGGATTTAGCGACTGTTAAGTATAACAAGATCTTTCTAGAAAAAAGGAACATCATCATAAGTGACAAAATCTAATTATTTGAGACTGTCATATATAGTAGCAATCATGTTTCATTATGAAGGTCATAGATATACACTTATGCTAGCATAACCTGTTCCTGCTTCAAAATTATGCTCCAGAGACTTGGCACAGTACTCGTACTTAAGTACTCATACTTAACGACTACAAAACCATCTGATATTTTTACAGAAGAAACATAGAATAGAAAACCATTGTATTGGTACTATCAAATATAAGGCTTGTATGATCTAATAATCAAGGTAAGGGGTAATTCATTCAAAGATTCAGTCAGCATTCATATATGCAATTCGCAATATACTTTGCAGTTGCACAATTTGCACACTCGAGGCATTTAACTTTTGAACATCACGAAGCTATTGCTTAAAAAGTATCCAAAATGTCAAAAAAAAAAAACAGGACCTTAGGGGATTTCTCCTTGTGTAAGTTTTTTTTTCACGAAGGGGCATGAGATTGGACCTATTTCATTTATAAAGAAGGGAGATTACAACATGACTAGCCGGTTAAAGAGCAAGTAAACAATTACTTGTGTAAGTTATTGACATGGATCACCAGTAGGATACTTAGTCAATCAGTTCAACTTGTCCAACAGCGTGTATGAACTTTGCCAATATTGTAGGACTTCGAATTGTCGATGCAGCTAATAGCAATAGACAGGCCGCTCGTTAAGCCGAAACGTCATATAGCAGTACTATGGTAGCTAGAAAACTTTAATAGCCTAGTTTATCTCAGATGTGTTAGCCAAAATATTAACATAGGAATCCAGCTAGCGACCTCATGCAAGAAATTGCTTATATGCCTTGCCCTGAAGAAAGACATGGTGCTTTTCTAGCTTCTGATCATACTTGTGCATAATGTATTTGCCCCAGCTAGCGACCTCATGCAAGAAATTGCTTATAATGATCTTTCACAGAAAAGGAGATAGAACACATTACCTCGGTGGAAGTAGGGGCGGCGTGGTCGGGGCCGGGGCGGCGTGGGGGCAGCCGGGCGGCCGCGATGGCGCTGATGAGTCGACGGGCGGCTCCACGGACCGGGCAAGGACGCCGAGGTGCGCGGCGGCGCGGGCCGGGCGAGGACGCCGAGGTACGCGGCGGCGCGGGCCGGGCCGGCGAGGACGAGACGACGAGGCGTGGGGGCGGCCGGCCTAGGGACGACGAGGAGGGACGGCGGGCTGGGGAGGACCTCGAGGGCGGCCACGGTCGAGCGCCGGCCGGGGACCCACGCACGGCCGGGGAAGAACGCGGCGGCGCACGCGGGCGAGCGAGCCAGGGGCGGCAAGAAGAAGTCGGGGCGGCGGGCAACGTCGATCGGAATTGGGCGGCGAAGGGAGTAATTTGTTGGGGGTGGCTCGGTTAGTGCCGGCTGGTATTACCAGCCGGCACTAACGTGCCCCCGTGACGTCAGATGGGACACATTAGTGCCGGCTGGTAGGTTAGTGACGTCACGGGGGCTCGGTTAGTGCCGGCTGGTATTACCAGCCGGCACTAACGTGGCTCTGTTAGTGCCGGCTGGTATTACCAGCCGGCACTAACGTGCCCCCGTGACGTCAGATGGGACACATTAGTGCCGGCTGGTAGGTCTAGCCGGCACTAACGTTCTCACATTAGTGCCGGCTAGAACTACTAGCCGGCACTAACGTGTCCCATCTGGCGGGAATTGTAAATTCGCCACGCCGGTTACCATTTACAATGAATTTTTAATATTCATAAATTTATTCATAATAGGCTTAATAATTAAAATAATAAAACAAAAATTTATATCTTAAGTTTTTTAGCTACACAATAATTATAGTAATTATATCTACAAAATAACAATAGCAATTGAAGTAAATTAACAAATATGCTACTATTATCAATTATGTGTAGCTTATAGGGTTTATATGTTAGTATACTTCTATTATTTGTAATAAATCGAAAAAATTTCAGATTGATCCATGCAAAAATATTCAAAAGTCTTTTCAGTAATAGCCAATACAATGATGTAATCAATTCGCAAATTACTTGATTATTTGTTTGTAATTTAATGTTTCAACACTCCTAGTAATGCAAAATTAGTGAAAGTAAATAATAGTTATACCATGCAAAAATATAATATTATTTGAAGATGATATTGTGTCCTAATTGGATGAATAGTATCGAGAATTGAGACAAATACGGCGCGGTGCGTTACATTACATCACTAAATGAGAAAATATAATATATAATTTATATAAAAGTACTACTCATCATCATTATCTACTGGAACATTGATAATCTTCCTTTTGATGAAAGTGCCTTGGACGTGATCACGGCGTAAGTAAGGCGTGTCCTCTTTGGATAAGAGGATGCTGGGGTCAACGTCAACTGAGAATGGAGGAAGGTCATCAATCTGGTCATAATCTTCCGAATTGTCCGAAATATTCTCGACTCCAACAACTTTTCTTTTACCTGGAAGAACTATGTGCCGTTTCGGCTCATTTCCAGCCTTGTCTGCTTGAGACGTCTTATCCGACTTTTTCTTCGGTTTACTCGACATGTCCTTCACATAGAACACTTGTGTCACATCCTTGGCTAGAACGAATGGCTCATCTTTATATCCAATCTTTTTAAAATCGACTATGGTCATCCCATACTGGTCCTTCGTTACGCCTCCTCCAGCCACCCATTCGCAACGAAACAGAGGGACAACTATGGGTCCATATTCAAGTTCCCATATCTCCTCTATGACACCATAGTAGTTGTTTTTTTCTCCATTACTGTTTACTATACACATACGGACACCACTGTTTTGGTTGGTGCTTTTTTTATCTTGAGCTCTCGTGTAAAATGTATACCCATTGATTTCGTACCCTTGGTATTGCTGGACGGTTATTGATGGTCCCCTGGCCAGCCATTGAAGTTCTTGATCAACTGTGTTGTTGCCCAATAATTTTCGTCTGAACCAGCCGTCAAAAGTTTTTATATGTTGGCGTGTAATCCAAGCAAAATTCTTCTGTGGATTTTCGGACCGTATAATATTCATGTGCTCATCAATATAGGGAGCCACCTTGGATGAATTCTGAAGAACCGTGAAGTTTGCTTGGCTGAATTCACTACAAGAGATGTTCATATTACATTTCTTTCCTAGTGTGCCTTTTCCCTTTAGTTGCCCCTCATGGTGTGACACGGGGAGCCCAATCGGATTGAGATCAGGAAGATAGTCAACGCAAAACTCAATGACCTCCTCTGTTCCATAGCCCTTAGCAATGCATCCTTCTGGGCGAGAACGTTTGCGCACGTACTTCTTCAATACGGCCATGAACCTCTCGAAAGGGAACATATTGTGTAGAAAAACAGGACCCAGGATAGTTATTTCTGTCACAATATGAACTAGAAGGTGTGTCATAATATTGAAGAAGGAAGGTGGGAAGACCATCTCGAAGCTGACAAGACATTCGACAATGTCTTTCTGCAGCTTTATTAGATTATTTGGATTAATTGCTTTTTGCGAAATTTCATTCATGAACGCACAAAGCTTTACAACTGCCAATCTCACATTTTCCGGTAGAACACCCCTCAGTATAACCGGAAGTAGTTGTGTCATCAGGACGTGGCAGTCATGTGACTTCAAGTTTTGGATTTTCTTCTCTTTCACATTTATTATGCCCTGTATATTTGAGGAGTACCCAGACGGGACCTTGATACTGTTCAAGCAATCGAACATACTTTCCTTCTCCTCTTTGCTCAGATTATAGCTGGCAGGTTTTAAATAGTGGCATCCTTTGTCTCTCTTTTCGGGTTGCAAGCCTTTTCGTCCAGCTAGCTGTTGCATGTCGCGCCTTGCTTCCAATGTGTCTTTTGACTTACCATACACTCCCAGGAATCCTAGTAGGTTTACGCAAAGATTCTTCGACAGATGCATCACATCAATTGCGTTGCGAACCTGTAAGACTTGCCAATAAGGTAGGTTCCACAATATAGACTTCTTCTTCCACATTGGAACATGTCCCTGGTCATCCTTGGGAACAGGTTGCCTACCGGGACCCTTTCCAAATACTACCTTCACATCCTTGATCATCGAGAACACACGCTTTCCATTACGAAATAGAGGCTTAGGACGAGTTTCGGGCTCTCCTTTGAAATGCTTCCCTTCGGTTCTTAGGGGGTGATCGGTTGGAAGAAATCGACGATGGCCCATGTATACGCACTTCTTACAGTGTTTCAAATAAATGCTATCGGTCTCATCATAACAGTGGGTGCAGGCCATGTATCCCATGTTCGACTGTCCCGAAAGTTTTGCAAGTGCAGGCCAATCATTGATGCATACAAAAAGCAAAGCTCGGAGGTTGAAGGACTCCTGTTTATACTCATCCCACACACGTACACCTTCTTCTTTCCAGAGTAGTAATAGATCATCCATCAAGGGTTGTAGGAACACATCAATGTCGTTGCCAGGTTCTTTTGGCCCTTCTATAAGCACCGGCATCATGATGAACTTACGCTTCAGGCACAACCAAGGAGGAAGGTTGAACATACATAGGGTCACAGGCCATGTACTATGAGCGCTGCCAAACTCACCGTACGGATTCATTCCATCAGTACTTAGAGCAAATCTTATATTTCTTGGGTCGTTGTCAAGTTGAGGATACTCTCGGTTAAGATTTCTCCACTGGGACCCATCTGCTGGGTGTCTGATCATGTGATCCTCCTTACGGTCTTCTTTGTGCCACCGCATCAACTTAGCGTTATCCTTGTTTTTGAAAAAGCGCTTCAGACGTGGTATTATAGGGAAGTACCACACCAACTTTGCGGGAACTCTCTTCTTTACCGGCTGCCCATCAACATCACCTGGATCATCTCGCCTAATCTTATACCGCAATGCGTTGCAAACAGGACAAGCTTCCAAGTTCTCGTATTCACCGCGATACAGGATGCAGTCGTTAGGACATGCGTGAATCTTCTGCACGTCCAATCCAAGAGGGCAAACCATCTTTTTAGCTTCGTATGTTGTTGACGGCAGTTCATTACCCTCAGGAAGTATGTTCTTTACAATCTTTAATAGCTCACCAAATCCCTTATCGGTTACACCATTAGTTGCCTTCCATTTCAGCATCTCCAGCGTGGTACCCAACTTCTTTTGCTCCGGTTTGCAATTAGGGAACAACGGTCTTTTGTGATCCTCCAACATCTTCTCGAACTTTAATGCCTCCTTCACAGTCTCACTGTCTTTCTGTGCATCAAGTAACGCCTGACCTAGCTCGTCAGGTGGCTCCTCTTGTGCAACATTTGCTTCACCCTCGTCCATTGGTTCATCTTGAAAGCCACCTGCTTCATGAACCCATGCCCAATCTGGAAGATTGTTATCACCATCGTCATCTTCTTCATTATCTTCCATCATAACTCCAACTTCGCCGTGCTTAGTCCAAAGACTATAGTTACTCATGAAACCATTCAAGGCCAGGTGATTCCATAGAGTATCTCTTTTTCGGAATTCCTTTTTATTTTCGCAAACACTGCATGGACAACACATTAAACCCTTTGGCGACCTATTTGCCATTGCCGCTTTGAGAAAAGAATCTAAACCCTGAATCCACGCCGAGGTGCTCCGGCTTCCGTGCATCCATTGCCGGTCCATCTGTACAAATTAAAAAAAATCATGCTCATTATCCCTAAAAACAGGTTACTATGAAGTAATTAAAAAAAATGTAAATGTGTCATAGACCACCTATCTAGTAAATTTAAACTAAATAACAAAATAACTTGGCACAATAACATATAGACATGTCACCATGAAATAATTCAAAAAAACTCATTCTAAATGTGTGATAGTCAAACTATATAGTAATCATTCTCTAAAAAGCAACAAATCAATTCTACCTTGCTCAAATTAATGAACAAATTAATAAATCATGCTCATTTTTCCTCATCCTTAAAATCCTTAAAATTTTGCATAATAACATATACACATGTCCCCGTGAAATAATTCAAAAAAATTACTCTAAATGTGTCATAGTCAAACTATCTAGAAAACCTTCTCTAAAAAGTAACAAATCGATTCTATTTTACTCAAATTAATGAATAAATTGGAAAATTATGCTCATTTTTCCTCAACCTTAATATCACTATTTTCTTTATCTAGAAAGCATGAAACAAAGAATAAATACCGTGAAAGAAGAGTGGAAGAAGCTACTAACCTTTGGTGCACTTGGATGGGTGAAATCCTCACAAATTTGGGGGAAAATGGGCAGCACCTCCCCTCTAACACGCCATGAGAGAGAGGAGGAGCTCGGCCAAATGAAATGGTCGGGCTGGGGAAGAAGGAGTGCCTGGCTTATACGGGGCAAGTTAGTGCCGGCTAGTGGATTTAGCCGGCACTAAGTGTGGACGTTTAGTGCCGGCTAGATTTACCAGCCGGCACTAACATGCAATTGACCAAGTTAGTGCCGGCTAGAATCACCAGCCGGCACTAACGTGTCTTTTGACCGTTGTGGCAGACGGGCTGACCGTTGGGGGATGGCACGTTAGTGCCGGCCGGAGTTTCTAGCCGGCACTAACGTACCCGCTTTGTACGGTTCATGCACGTTAGTGCCGGCTCCGTTTTGACCGGCACTAACGTGCTGGTACCAATGTGCGTTTCTCCAACAGTGAATTTTAAGGGTCAAGTTGGTCCCTTAACTTTCAGATAGACCAATATAGCCCAACTTTTGTTTTGGGAACAAACTCATGCAGGTATTAAACTCCATAATAACATGAGATAAATGTAAAGGGTCAATTTTACCCTTGTTTTTTTCTCCCCTCAAATTTACTACTGTATCACTATTCGCTTAACTTTCCATAATATTTATATGATGGTACGTAGTTATGCAACAGGTTGCTTTAATTTGCTCTCCATGTGTCCGCAATACAATATGATGTATGGGTAAATAAAATTCTATGTTCGAAAGTAAACACTTGCGAGGCTCTACAAAATTCTATGGGTAAACGAAATTTTGCCGGATTTAAAAGGGGAAGGAGCCAAGGGTAGAAATGACTTTTTGCATAAATCTCATGTTACTATGGAGTATAATATCAACACAAGGACAAGTTTGACCCAAAAATAAAAGTTCATGGACTAAAAGTTTAAGGATGAACTTGAGCCTCAGATCAAAGTTGAAGGACCAAAACAACTATTTTGCCATTTCTAAATTGTCCCCCCCCCCCAATTTCAACTGGTTCGGCCGATGTGTCAGTGTCGTGGAATCTGATGCCTTGGAACTAAGCCGGTCGAAGATGCTGTGCCTCTCCTCCTTGCAGCTCCAAATTCTGGAAGCAAGATGTTGAGAGTCCACCAAGAAGATCACGTCGAAAGAGAGATTCTTGGCTCATCTTTACTGAAAGTGAAGGTGTCCTCGATCAACTGCTTCGAAAATTTGAAGGTGTCTAGAATCATGCAAGGACGGTGATGAGTGAGTTTAAGGAAAAATAATCTTTGTGGAAGGGTTGTGGTACCCGGTGTACCCATGCTTCAATTCAGCTCTCTTGATCGTTTCCAAAATAAACGTAAGGACCGCCAAGAAGACTAGCTTATTCTAGGATTTAGCGGTATTATGATTTCAGTGGTAGATGATGGTCTCGTCGCAGCGAGGCGCCTATGATAACTTCATTAATCTCGAGGATTTGCCAGCTCAGTCTTTGAATATACTCAAAGGGGGAGAGTTTATGTATATGTATTCATAGAAGTGTGTGTGCGTGCGTTTATAAGTGTATGTGTTGTATTGTATAATCTAAAAAACCCCCCGCAATTATATATCGTCTTGAAAGTGAGCTAGCTAGCAAGCTAGTAACTCTCTCAAGATCGAGGCGGTTACCAAAAGAAATTAGTCAGCTAGGAAATCCCGACAATAATACAATTCCAAGATATATTTTTGTGTGCCCTTTAATTTTACAAACGACCTTAATTACTGTTTTTCTTCAATCTTCATGCATGATTTCTTCTCAAGTTGTGATGGAGGGTTTTGTAGTTTAGCATGAATAAATTCTCCTATGGTGTATATGTAACCAAGAGATTCCCTAACCAACAATTCTCAAGGAAAATAAAATAATGAGCCACTTAATAAATATCTCCCTTGAGAAATACCTCAATTAGAGTAAAGAACTTTGGCATTTTTTAAGAAAAAAAATCTAAACAAGAAATATCTCCATTGGCCGTTCGCAGAAATCACTCGAGAAAACTTTTGGCTCTGTGCTTCTTCTTTTTTTAATTTCAAAACACAGTATACTACTCACATGCATGCGCACTCACCCTCATTACCTTGTATTCGCTCAAAACAAACCAAATTCAAAGCGTGAAGAACACGCGAGATTGAATCGAAAATGGTATCGGTTAAAAGAGGACATACTTTCTTGTACCCTGCATCTTAGACTACGGGGGAGTCGGTTGAAATGATATCGTATCATGCATTCATGTGTGCATGAAATTAATAAAGTTGGAATAAAAAGGAACTAGATATCTTGCATCGACCGTGCATGGGCAGTTGGGCACTAAACCAAGTATAATTCATTCTACAGCGAGGTGGCGTCGTCCATGCATAGCGAATCCAGAGAGAAGGATCGATAAAGGTGAGCACACACATGCGTCTTTTGCGTGAATTGGCACGTTGGCCAGCAGTTGGGTCAAGAAACAGCTCAGAAAAATAATCTTAATACATTACTTGAATGAAAAAGACACTCATGTAAGTTTTCAAGACTGGGATTTTCCTATGTTTAAAAAAATTACTTGAATGAAAGAAAATCATTTTTGAAGTACGTCTCCAGGTCAGTCCCTGTTGTAGTTAAGCAGTACTAGGGTGCTATCAATAGTATTTTATTCAGAAGTACCTACAAACTCGTTTTGAATTTCCTTAATCTAAAAAAAACAAACTTGTTTGGAAAATACTTTTTTTTTCAACCTATATTTCAGACTACTCGCAAAAAAATTCTGACTTTTAGGGGGAGAGATAGTCTACACAGTTCCCATGCAACTTGACGGAAAGAAACTGATGCAAACATGCCGCGTATCTCATGGATATGCATGGAATAAAGAAACAATGTATCGATTTATATTTGTAAAGGTGTGTAGGAAGCATACCCATGAGCCATGGGTATGCTAGCATGGTGTGGATGTGGTGGTGTGTGTATATGTGCAGTAGTGGTGGATCTAGCCAAGAGATCGATATAAGGATGTTTTTCTTCCCTCCTCCCACCCCTCCTCTCTCTGTTTTTTTGTTCTCCCATCTTCTTCTTTCCTAACTTTCCCTTGCTTCTAATGGAGGTTGCAGCCAGTAGGACCCTATTGGATCTGCCCCTGATGTACAGTAATTAAAAAATGTACAACTTTTCTAATAAAAGCCGCAAGAAAACAAGGGAAGATCGCGGCTGGAATGGAATAAAGGAATGTACACAGATTGTTGAGAAAATGAGCGGTCATTTTGAGAATTTAGAGTTCCACTCCCTTCCTAGTTTCTTATCCAATCTCTAATATGTACCCATGCGTATATGCATCTTTTTTAATGTTCTTACAAGGCGCTTTGTGACATTTTCCACGAGAACCCAACAACTTTACAAGGCACATCATTTTTTTTCTCCAAAAGGCCGGAAGAGTTGTGTGCATCATAACAATTTAAACCAACCTATATTTGGAACTAAGGATATTGGTTGGGATACTCCTCTGCTAATAGCGCATTAAGGTCCTTCTAATTCTGCAAACCCAACAACTTTACAAGGCACGATGTCGATGTGACTTGGATGGAAAGGAAATCGAGTCGTATCGTATCCCATGGGGATTGGCATGGCTGCACGCCACTACTCATGTCGCCGTTCCTCCATCCCAGGACGTGCAAAACGAGGCACGGGAGCACGTGTTAGTTTCACTGCTCGCCAACTTGTGGGGCCCATGTCGGAGCACGCCGCACGCAAGCACGCAGGTTCATTAACGTGCTAATTCCGTGGGTTTTCCTGAGATTAAATCCGAACGCGCAAATAAATCCGTGTGAATCCTGAAAAAAAAAACAGTGGGCAAACGGAGCAACTTTGAGTTGTGAATCACTGCGGCGAAGTCTCACAACTGTCACGTTCAGAAGATTCAGAACGGAACCTCTGAGGATGACCGTTACAGCCCGAGCAGCCAGCATCATCGTATCCCCATGGATGAGCACAGAGCACATGTCGGATGATAGGCAGCACATGTGGACGAAATGTACTAGTATAATCGGAATATAGTTATACAATGGAAAAGGAATGAGGTGATGCAATCTTGAAGAAAATATAGACAGAGAGAAAGGAGATGCAAAGCTTCTCCAAGACTAATAATTCAAGTTACAGAAGTTTGACCAATAATTCAAGATAGCAGTCATGAGTGTCTTGCCTGGCTGGCTGCTAAGAATCCGGCACTTTATAAAGCTGGAAGTAATTAATCAGGCACATGTGCCCTTTGAAACTATAGACTACACACATGTACTGCTTGCACATTCCATAGGGACGCAAGAAACAAGACTGAAAAAGTTAGTCAAAAACTAGATGCATAAACTGAAGAAAATGTTTCTTTTCAGCAAAACATGCCGCAACTAATCTTCTCTTTGTTAATAGTGAACATGAAAGGGGCAATGTCAATTATCGGGTGCTCACAACTTGCAGTGTCTGCAAACACATCAATCAAATCAAATGACGATGATTAATTATACAGGGGGGAGTATCAGACGGTATTGCAATGAGCACAAATTGGAATCTCTTTGTAGTGTCATGACCATGGCCATTGAGCATCCCTCCAGATGCACCACCTCTTGGTGATGTTATCGTCACCCTTGCTATCTAGATGGTTTGAGATTTCACGCGAGACGTCGATGCTGCTGCTTCTTTGGTTGTCTGCCTTCTGTTTCAGAAGGAAGCTACAAGTGGAACGGAGCTCCAGGTCACGCTTCAGTGCTTCATCCCTGTAATTCAGGCTCAAATACCTGGGATGGTCCAGGAATTTGACGTTCTTCAGCCAAAGTCTGAGGGCCTGGACAATCGCAGCAGAGCACCAGTCAGATTAACCAGAAAACAGCACTGAATAATGAGATGAATGTAGCAGCAGCTCATGTGCAAAGTACAACTGAGATGCTGATGATGATGTGTCAGCCATAACAGATTGCAATTGCCATGATCATCAGTTATCACTTGTCAGTTGGTGACAATATATCAGCATATGAAATGTGATGCGTCCACTTCAACTTTGCTACTATACCGATATAAAACCTTGTCTACTTATTGAAAAAGTTTAATAGTATAATACCCAGAAGAGAATTCTTCCAAACTATCAGAATTACGCCATATTGTGCGATACAAAAGAGAAACCTGCCTTCGATGCAAATAGCTTATGCAAATTGAGGAGTCTAATGGATCGTATGCAGATGAGCTTATATGAGAAATCAGGAATTCTCAAGTATGTACTAGCAGGAATTTAGGAATATTTCGATAATTATTTTCAAGTATGTACTAGCAGGAATTCTCTTGGGAGGCGGTTGCTGATATCCTCAGTTCTACTAAACCGTGTCTGTTCTCTGTTGAAGAACTCTTACGTAAACATTACAGGCTTCTGCTACTAAAAATGAAGGTTTTGCTATCTTCTTCAGGGCACGTTTATGTTAGGCTACTTTCAACTATTATATATGGTAGCATTTCAGATTTATCAGCTCTGCAAGGTGCAATGCATCTGCCCAGGATATGAATGCTATCACCAGAAATGGACTGAAAAACACCACGTAAGGGAGTAATAAACTAATAAATTATGCTGGAGTGCTATCAGGACATAGTATTCAGTCTTCCTAAATTCCATTTCCTTCAGTGTGTTTGTGGGATGTTAGCATGACTGGTACAATGTGTATGTGGGATGTTAGCATGACTAGTACAAGGATTGTATCTTCGAGCAGTAATATGTTGTGCCATCACTTTTTTTTTAAGGAATGGACCCTAACGAAGAACTGTTACTCTATTTCATAATTCAAAACTCACAGTTATTTGAACATGACTATAAAGGAGCCAAGAGAAAATAAAATCCTAGAAACTTTCTCAAGATGACGTAGCCGAATCCAGACCCCTCCGCGTACCGCTCCGCGTCGCTCCCAGGCGACGGGAGGGGCGACCCGCTCCGCCCCCAGAAACCGCCGCCGGCGAGCCTTCCCCCGGCCGCAGAACCCCTCACTCCTCCTACCCTCCTTTCTCTCCTCCAATAAAGCTTTGCCTGACTTCTGAAAACCCGGCGACAAGCACTCTTGCCTGACTTCGTTGAGCTCATCTCTCCTCCACCCTTCTAGATCTGGCCTCTATGCTTGCGGATCTAGTCCCTGCTCGCCGGAATCTGACGGGGATGAGGCGGGGTGAGCTGTTGGACGCCGCCGTCTCCTCGCACGGGTTGTCAAGATCCGGTCCCCCAATGCAGATCCGGTGGCCGGGGGGCGGACGGGCCTTGCGGGGATGCTGTCCTCGTCCCTCGCAGCGAGGCGTGAGGGTGCGGTTGAACCGGTGCCCGGCCATGCGGCCGGCGCCTGGATCTGTGCGTGGTGGGGTGCAGTGGCTGCCCGGCTATGCGGCCGGCGCCCGGATCTGCGCTCCGGCCCTCCGAAACTACGAGCTCACGTACTGCAGACCGCATGCCAACACGGGTGTGCGGCCATGGTTTGGGGGGAGCACCAGGAGAAATCCCAGCCAGGCTTCATGCCTGCCAACAATGGCGACGCTTCAGGCGCCGTTTCCCTCCTTGGAGGCTGTCAAAAGTGCTCCCCCTACCTGCAGGTCTGTGTCATCACTCGCTTTCTTCACTGAGGCGTGATTTGGGGGGTGATTAGTGGTTGGCGTCGGGGGCAACCTCAGCTTCCCTCCAACCTTCCTTGGTGACGATGTGTGGGTGCAGGAAACTGTGAGGGAATCCTAGTCCGGCCTCTGTGCTGGTGTCGACAATGGTGACACTTTGGGTGCCACTCCCCTCCGTGGAGGCAATGTCGAGATTTCCTCCCACCATTGTGCTGTTGCTGACTGCTCCTCTATGAAGTCGATGTGCTTGCCTTCTCTACCAAGGTGCTGGTTCTCGTGAAAGGCTGATACTAGTTGTGGACTTTTGTCGTGAATCGATTGGTGTCCTCCATTCGGCGCCTCTGCTCCGTCGGCGATTTTTCTGTTGGTGGTGCCACCAAACCTTATGCCAGGTGGTGTTTCCACCTCTTTCACCATCCCTCTTCAAGGCTTCCTCCCCTTGTATGGCGTTGGATGGTGAGACGTGGAGCCTGGATGTTCTCTGAAAGGTGGTTCCATCAGCATCAAAGGGAAGGTCGTCGTTTCCGGTGAGCTTCGGTTTGCGCCCCTTCCGCTGCCTTTAGTCCCCACTCTGTTGGCCTGACCCTCAGATGGAGGGTGATAGCGGAGCGGCGTAGCTACGAGGGATGGTGTGGAGGTGCAATGGCTGCAGTGTATCCGGCGAATACGTTGTTCAGTGGCGGCTCCCATCGACGATTGGTGGTCGTCTTTCTAGCTTGTGTCTTGGCTTTGTATCTTGAACTGTGCGTGTTGCCCTCTCTGATCTAGGTGTTGTGTTGTGCTGCTGTAAAATTGCTGAAACTCAAGTGTTGTAGCATTTTGGCTTGCTCAAAAGCCCATCAATGAAATCAGGTGGGGATGCTCCCCCCCCCGTTGACCCTCAAAAAAAAACTTTCTCAAGATCTGCAACTCAAGGTTTTCTGTAGACCAAACATAAACTCAATAAATAATCACTATTATGTGCTTGTACGTTGATTCAACCACCATGACAGATTATTCATATACCGACATACAGGAATGAAGAGTAAAAAAGAATAGCCATCAAGTTTATCTCATTTTTTACATCTATTGTAGCTTTTTCATGAGAATTGTCAGGTAGTTTTTATTGTTCAATGTGAAAATACAAACCGCAAACAGAACCACAGAAAGGGTACAGAATACATAGGATTCTTACCTCCCAGTATATCCATGCAGCAACTTTGTGTGGCATAAGCCAGAAGAAAGTTGCCAGCCTCAAGGAATTACTTGTGTGTCCAACTAATTTGGCATGCAAAGCTGCAGTGAAATAGTTCCCAAGTGTTGGATGCTGAACTGATATGACAACATATAGGCTATCCCCAGGGGCATCAACATGAATACTCCAGTTGCCGAGCATATCCTACAACTCATGCCAACAAAAAGAAACCCACTAAGAATATGCAACAGAGGTGAACATAGCACACATATTTCAGAATCGGAAACATTGATTATACGACCGCACCAAAGAATTTGCAATGAGCTCCCTCAAGCAAGTGAACTGAGCCAAGCAAAGTTTGACTTCAATAGGTCAATTCTATCAGTTTTGCCATAAAAGGGTTCCAGATACCACATTTTCTGAAATCTGAGTACGCAAGGTACATTCTTTTTGCTAGCAAAATTATTCTTAAGTGAGGTCATACCATAAAGGGGCTGACATGCAAGGGCTTCGCAACAAGATCAGAGTCCGGTTGGAAGGTAAACATCACCCTCTCGCCCCAGGGAGTGTTTGTGACCTGACACAAATATCGTGAGATTATGACAGTGCAAATAATTTACCATAACCCAATCAAGATGAATCATAAACACTAATTTCACCTCAGCAATGCACATCCTGAGTTCCCCATCTTGTCCCAGTCCCGCAGAATTGTAGCAGTAGTAAATGCTTAGCGGGTTCTGCTCGTACCCCACGCTCTTGGGTATTGTCAGGAGACGCCTTCACCAAGGATAGAACAATGCGAATCAGCAGCCAAACATTTCACAAGAAAAGCTTCTTCTACATGAAACCGCTCTGCCTTTTGCAATCTCATAACAAATTGGAGATTTTTACAGCTCAATAATTGCTCCCCTTGGACTTTAGAGCACTAAAGGCGCGATTTTTACTAGAAAATGAGCGAAATTTTCGCTCAGTAGCAGCAGTAGCCAGTAGGGAGGAGGGACTCACACGGGGCCGGAGGTGGAGGCGATGCGGCGCGCTTCGTCAGCGGAGAGGTGGTCTGGGAGCGGCAGGCTGTCGAGGTCGACGAGCGCGTAGCGCACGGGGTACTCGAAGGCGTGCGTCGCCGGGCGCCGGCGCGAGTGCCGGACACGGCCCTCGTACAGCCGGGCGGCGCCGTCGGCGGACCCACCGCGGGAGTCGTGTCTGTGCTGGAAGAGGACGCGGAGGAAGAGGAGGAGGGATTGGAAAGCGGAGGTGACGAGGGTAGCGGCCAAGGAGGCGAGCAGGTAGAGCGCCTCCATGGCTGCTGGCCTGCTGCTCCGCTTCCTGAAACTGGCCTTGCTATGACAGAGTTTCACTTTGGAGACTGGTACCTTTCTATTTTTCTAATTCTAATTGAATGATTTATTCAAAAAAATCTAATTGAATGAATTATTTATTTTTGCGTTCAGAAAAATCTTCGTTTTTTGTACAACAGAAAGAACAATCTCCGTGGCTACCATTACTTTTCTCAAAATTCCTTAACAGCATGAACCAAATTACCGATTGGCAAATTATTGCAGTGGAAGTAGTAGGTGGTAGCTAATCCGTCAAGATATCCTGTCTGACTTGATGCTCGCCACAGACCACAAGAGGCCATTGCATTAGAGTTTTGTACTGTTTCTGGTTCTTGGATGGCTACACTCCACGTCTCCAACTGCATCTGTGGTCATGCCACTCATGTGGATAACAGGATAAGCACCTTTTTCAGATAGAAAAAAATAGCAAAAGCATGATAATCCAATCTCAGCTCCCCTTTTGACCCTTGGAGAAGTAGCACAATTGACCTTTATCCGGTTATAAAAGGCATCCAAATAGAAATAGATACCCAAGGAAAAATCTGCAATTGCAAACTTTCCATAAATCGTTGCCACTAGAAATGGTCGCGGCATTGCCGCGTATGACCAGTATGTGGACTATATTTTGCACGTATGTTTGTAGTTGATGCGAACTTTAATTCGTGCATATAATATTTATTGTTTCAGATTTTCAGACTGCTCTCATCATTTGTAATCTTTTATGTTTACTGATTGCATGATTTCTGATAGGGCAACTTCAGGTGTTACAACCATACTTGGTATATTTAGGAGTATTCACAAAGCATGATTCTCCATGGTGTCATCATTCAGAGTAGACCACAAAATCCTACTTCAAGCAGAGTGTTTCAGAAATGTTAACCATATGTATGATGGAATAGATCAAATGGTTGAAATACAGAAATATTATATTTGTGATAGGATTCATTGCAAGGAAAAAATGTTGATACCATATACGAAAATGAGACAAATCAAGTTTTGTAAACTAATTTCAATTGTAGAAATATCTCCTGAATGCTTGTATCTTGACAAATATGTCCACGATATATCTTGGTGACATACGTCCAATATAATTAATAAGATAAATAGCATGATCTACATATGATTGATCATTGCTATTTTTATGGCATATTCTACTTGTATCCATCACCCATCAAATTCAAATGTGAAATCGACCTTACAAAGTGGAACTTTCATGATCGAACTATTGTTTCTCAGTATAACCATATCTCATAAAATGGCGTGAAAGACCAACTCTAAAGTTCAAACCAATAGAAACTCCATGCATACAAGCAATGAATCATAGACCTGTTTCAAGTTTCCTCTAGATGGCTGTGCATTTACTGCAAATTTGCAAATGAATATATACCAGCCTCTTCGTCATCTCCAATCTTGCGATGTCTCTTTTCATGAAAGAATGGACACAGTCAAAGCATCCTCGGAAGAAACAATTAATTCATGATGTAACCACGCATGACATACTAAATTGCATACGCAGGAATTAATAATTTTTTGTATGAATGCAAATTAACAAGAGACTAAAATCTTTGTTGTACCATTTTTGCAAGAGAAGCAAAATCATATCTGCTGCAATCTTTGTAATCAAGGTTAGACTTACCGTTATCATCGAACAACAATGTCACTATTGCCAAGGAAACACAAATAATTATATCTTCTCCTGAAGGGGACCAAAACAACAAATTAGAGCTCAATTAATTGAACAAACAAATGCAAGAAAGCATATGCCATTCTGATCCGTAGTGCAAGAAAGTCAGATGAGACAACCCTTTTTTTTGGGGGGAGGGGGGCGGGGGTGGACTCTGTTAACTTACCATTTTGACAGCATACAAGTATAATTTTATTTCCAGCGAGCAAATTCCTCTTAGCAAAGTCAATTGCCTTTGAAAGATTTTTCATTGACTGAAAATCGGTCATCCTTTGAGCCCTATCATCATTACCAGCATGAAGTAAACAAATATTAGAAAATCTTATATAAAGGAAAAGCACATATAGAATGGTTTGATTACTACAATAGATAGCTCAAGGCAAGAATTTTCTGATGAATTAGAAGGTAACTTTGAGGTGATGTCACAGTTCAGTATGCAGTCCACACCAACTAAGGCATCTTCATCTAAACAAAAGTGCATAACGCAATAACTATCATAAATAGTGTGAGGAATGAAATATGAAGGATTCTAAGTGCAACTAAACAAAAGTACCTAACTTAGTTCTTTCCTTGGAAAATGTACTTAGTTTAGTTTGCCACATAAATAGCTGAAATACAGAATGATTCTAAGTAACCGAATGCGACACAATTACAAAGAATTGCAAATAATAATGTGATCCTTTATAATAGCAGCACGGTACACGACAAATATTTGACAACAAAAATGCCATAGAAAACTTGCAGGAGTCCAATTAATCATTATACCTTGGAGAGTACATGATACTGCAAGGTTTGATGTTCCAATCTAGCAGAGAAGAGGACCATTATTGGGACATTATGCGTCTGTTGTACTGGTACTGGGATCCGAGTTCATAGGCCACATCTTCAACTTTGCCAAAGAATTTCTCCTTTGCCAACAGAGCTCCAAACATCATGTCGTCACTGGAGCATTTTGTCGAGCACCTTGCAGGCAGCAATTATGGCTTGATGTGAGCTGCAGTTAGAATCAGAAAATGGACAAATCTTAGTCAAGACTGTGAAGTTGGGGATCAAGGGGGCATGGAGTAGCCCCGTCACTCCCATGGGCCAGGTATGGCCGCTGCTCGCTGCTGCTTCGGCCAGGCATGGCACAACCATGATGGAGGGAAGGAGATGGCCGAGTGTTGGAAAAAGGTCTTAATAAAATGCAAGGCAGCAGTGCGCAGGCCCATGCACGCAGTTGGGGGCGACGGAGCGCCGGCCGTCGTGCACAGGCAGCAATGACGGCGGCATCGCACAGCTCCGCAGGCAGCCGCGGTTTCCCATCTCCTCTCTGATCGCGCGAGGCGGTCCCTGCTTAGTTCGTAGCTGGTACTCTTTGGCAGGCAGCGCCGAACTCCAGCGGCGGCGCGGCGGAGCGGGCAGCACAGGCATCCAGCGTGCTAGCTGCCTTCAGGCTACGAGGCCGTCGGCATGCCAGGCTGTAGTGGCGACGCGGAGGCCTCGGCGGCGCCCAACTAAAATAACGGCTCACCGTGCGGCCGTCACCGCAGCCAGCGGCGCTCGGGTTGAATCGTATCATAAAAATACGAAAGTCAGACAACAACCGCTGTAGTTTGAGACTCCAACAGCTTTCACAAGACCTTGCTCAACAGCATCTCCAAGGCCATCCAGGTAACCTAAACCATGTAAGAACAGTGAGATTGACGTCCTAAAGAGGGTTACATATTTATGTGGTAAGCCTCGTTGTGGATACCTTCATTGCCCCATATCCCTGGCCTGAAAAGGAAATGCGAAGAGTGGCTAAGTTAGTCAATGGAGTCAACAGGGGAGGAAAACAAAGTCGATTGAAAGGATGATGAGCCAACCAATGAAGTTGGTAGAGCTCAACTGAAGACACGCCAAGGCGATCCAATGAGGCCTTCAGTGCACAGATGACACTTCCACGGCCAAACCTCCATGGAAGAGCTGCAAACTTTGTTGCGATGGCCACTTCGACTTGTTCCTTTTGTTGCCTTTCCTTAATGAATCTGATGGAAAGAGATGGTTTCAGAACAGATATAGTTTAAAGTTTAAATTTAGGGTATGCACTGGTTGGATGACAAAACGTGAACCATTTTGGTTCTTACCCCAGCTCCGTATACTTCAGCAGTATCAAAGAAAGTTATTCCACAATCGATGCTCGCATCAAATGCTCCTTTTGCTGCCTTCAGTTTCCTATCTGCCATTTTTCAGAGACTTTATCATCGTGTTGAAGTTTGCCGTTAAAAAAAAAGTCCAAGGATAACAATTCCCATGTTTTACAACGAGAGGCGTGCAACAGTTCTGACAGTGGAAGGTTAGTCAATTTCATTAACCATTTCAGACTCAGTCAGATATTTTATATAGGTTGGTTACAGTTGGAGGCAAAATATATGAGAGTTAGTTACAGAGAGCAAAAGCGCCGGGCAAAATATATGATAGTGGAGATAAAGTCTCCCAGAGCATATACTGGATAGGACTCATTGCAGAGCTAAAATCCGATAAACGCCTTATACGGTTTCTAATGGTCAAAGTAACAGGCACCTCATGTGAATGTAAAAAGGATGACCATAATTTCAGGGCAACCAACGGCGACCATATGCTAGAAATCAGGAATTCAAGTACAGGATCCTGGATCACACTTCTTGACCTCCAAGTGAGTGAACTATGAGCGAGGTTATTGGTCAGTATCCTAACATCAATAACACACACTTCTTTTATTTTTCTTTTTTTTAGGGGTCTTTTATTTTTCTGTCATAATCTTTATCGAATTTCACGGCAGTAGTAGCAACCATGACAAAAACGAATGGGGTTTCTTTTCCCCATTATGATGCAAGACTCGTTGGCCCAGAGGCAAGGACTCATGAAGTTCATGCATGGTGGTGCTAATGTCAGAATTACGATGTCAAGCTCTGAATAGCGATGATGCCATATGAACCTGGCGACGGCATAAACCAATTGAAAACATCGATCTACTAATGCTCGGTCCAACTTTTATCCTGAATGAGTATATCACCTGACGCCTTGGGATCTTATAACAGAGTGGAACAGAGCAGAAATGGCTAGCAATCTGAATAGAAATGGGACTGCAGATTAATCCTGAATGAGAATCAAGAAGTGGCGAGGAGGAGAGAGCACGTACCCTCCCACTGGAACTCGTTCCAGTAGGTGGTGTCGCCCCAGGACCAGGCCCCGATGCCGACCTTGGTGACCGCGACGCCGGACCCGCCCAGCGCGACCTTGCCGTCCTCCTCCCTCGCCGCCGCCGGCGCGGCGTCCGACGCCACCGCGCGGGGCGAGCGGAACGCGCGGCGCCGCCGCCGCGCGAGGAGGGGCGGCAGGGCGCAGCCGGCGACCTGCAGGGCCATCATCGTATCGTCGGAGCAGCAGCTCGCTCGCTCGCTCGCTGCGCGCGCGGGCCCGCCGTGGATAGTTTCTCTGGCGCGGGGGCCGTGCTGTGCTGCTGCGGTGCGGTGGTGGCGAGTGGTGCCGGGGAGGCGCGGGATTTGTTTGGCCAGGAGAGATGGGGGTCGGTGGCGGGCGTGGAGCCGCAGGTGGCCCCGCCGCCGCCGCCGCCGCGCGCGGCGGCCGGCCTGCACGGGCGAGGGCTGCCCGCGGCGCCGTGTTGCCGTGCGCCCTCTCCTGGCTCAGTCCCTCCCCACTCTCTCCCTCTCCTTCTCTCTCTCCCCTGGGCGCGGCCGGAGCTCTGGCTGGCAGGGGGCGAGGCCTCTGCCGAGCAGGGGCGCGGCGGCGGCCTCGAGCGGGGGCGCAGTGCGGCGGCGGTCCCGAGCGGGACCACGAAGGCGTGGCGGCGGCCATGAGCACGGATGCGTGCGGCGGGCGCGGCGGATCCGCCGGCGGCCGAGGTGGCGCACGCCGGCAGCTCGACTCGGCTTGTGGGGCGCGCGGCGCCGTTCGCCGCGGCCGAGGGCTACGCGCGATGCCGTGCTGGCCTACGCTCCTCTGCTCCCGCTGTCCCTCCTCTCTCTCTCCAGTGAGCTCGGGCTGGGGGCGGGCGAGGCCTCGAGGCGTTTGGCCGGCGGCGGGCGGCGGCCGGGTCGTGGGGTGCGCAGCGGTGGCCGGCAGAAGGTGTGGCGTGGACTGCGGGTTGATTTCAGAAAACTTTAGGGGCTTATTCGAAAACAAATTTGAGAGAGGGGAGTGGACGGCGGGTTGTATTTCGAGAAAGTTCGAGGAGTTTTATGCAAAATGGCTGGAAAACGCGAGATCCGGACCGCTCGCGCGCCCGATCGGACGGTCGGGAAAAGTTGGCGACGTGGCCTGCTTCTCAGGCCTGGGAATTGGCCGCGAATCGTAGGGTAAGATGGGTGATGAAGCAATGCAAGGTACAGAGACAGAACTAAAGCCATCATACTTGCTGAGTTCAGGAGGGCAGAATATTAGCTATGGCTGTGTTTAGATCCGTAAAATAGTGGTAAAAAATGTTACATCGGACACTGTGGCACACTGTACTATTTTTCGTTTGTTTGTAATAATTGTTGTCCTACTATGACCTAACTAGGCTCAAAAGATTCGTCTCGTCGTGTACATCAAAACTATGCAATTAATTTTTTTATTTATCTACATTTAATGCTCTATGCACGAGATAAAAGATTTGATGTGATAGGTAAATAGTAAAGTTTGGAGAGAGAAATTTTGGAAGTGAACACAGCACATGTACTCAAGCGGTAGCGTTACGATATTACAGCATCACTGCACATCGACGACAGAATGACAGAAACGTGTAAAATGAAGGAATCAATTACTTGTAGCTCTGGACTCTAATCACAAATCAGCTTACGTTATCCATCTGGTGCAGAAGGAGCCTTGGTTACAAGCACAGTTATGCTATCAGCTTGTCGACATTTCCTTTCAAAAAAATCAGCTTGTCGACAAGGCAAGCAGCATTTGGCAGAGTGCATTCAGCAACAGTTCTAACAAATGTAAGGGCGCGTTTAGTTTCCAAAAATTTTCACCCAAAAATTTTTCACCTCCCCTTTAAACACACGTATGAAACACTAAATGTAATTAAATAACAAAACTAATTACACAGTTTGGATGTACATGACGAGACGAATCTTTTAAGCCTAATTATTAGTCATAAGTGCTACAGTAACCCACATGTGCTAATGACGCGGTCAAAGGCCTCAAAAGATTCGTCTCGTGGTTTCCAAATGAGTTCTGAAATTAGTTTTTTAATTAGTGTCCGAAAAGTCTTCCCGACATCCGATCAAAGTGCTGATTTGACATCCAAAAATTTTTGGATGGGGAACTAAACGCGCCCTAAAGACCAAAGAAAGAAAGGGTGTGTTTAGTTCCCACCAAATTTCCAAACTTTCCATCACATCCATCACATCTCCTATCACATCGAAACATTAAATATAGCAAATAACTCATGCATGGAGTACTAAATGTAGTTAAATAAAAAAACTAATTGTATAGTTTTGATGTACGTTGCGAGACGAATCTTTTGAGCCTAGTTAGGTCATGGTAGGACAATATTTACCACAAACAAACGAAAAAGTGCTACAGTGTACTACAGTGACTGATGTGATTTTTTTCTCCCCTTTTCACCTCATCTAAACACAGCCAAATAGAACTTCCTGTTCAAGAACTGACAAGCATATAATCTCAAAAAAAAAACTGACAAGCATATACTTACAACGGGGTCTTAATTTGTCTCTGTTCTAGAGAAACTCGATTTATTTCTTTACAACAAGGTACAACAGCTCCAGATCATAGAGATCTGACTGGAAAAGAGCCTACTATACAGAACACAACAATTGTACAGCTCAAAGGGGCAATTTAAGGAGTTGATCAGATCAGTCATAGACAGTACCGGAGAAGGTTGATCAGCTGGGGTACTTTTGCAGATGAATCACCACGGCGGGCTCGAAGATAAATTAAGCATGCAGAATCTGGCTGCTCGAAGGTGTCAGATCACTGAATTCCTTAGGAACATCCACATCTTGCCAACAAATGGAGTAGCTTGAACTCCTGCTACCAGAATTGCCACCAGCAGCAGGTTGCTTCTCAACATACCCAATCGCTACATGGAGACCTCGGCCAACAACGACAATCTTGCTGTCCAGACAACTGACGGAGAAGGGCTTCATAATCCGCTCGGGCATCGGAGGACCACTGACCGAGTCCCATGAATCCGTCTGCGGATCATAGATCTTAACCTTCATCCTCTCATACTCTGAAATGACAAACAGATGCCCATCGATGACCACACTCTGTCCCGTCCAACCTTCGCGCATTCCAACCGGCATTGCCTCCCACCGGTCGATCTTCGGATCATAAACCTGTCCTCTCGGCGACGAGAAGAACGGCCACGCGCAACCTTCAGTGACATAGAGCCTACCACTGATGACAGCAGAGTCCGAGGAGGCCATGTTGATGCCCATACTAGCGATTGGCTGCCAAACGCCCTTGTCCGGATCAAGAACCTCCGCGGAATTGAGCTCAAACTGGTTGGTGCTATAGCCTCCGGCGACATAAACCCGGCCATCGATCACGCCGCCGGCAAAGAAGGAGCGGGCGGCGAGCATCCTCGTCATGACGGTCCACCTGTTCCTGTAGATGTCATACTTGAGCACCAGGTGCAGCGGGCAGTCCATGTCGGAGACGAGGCCGCCGCAGACGAGGAGCGTGCCGTCGCTGGGGATGGCGACGCAGCCGAACCCCCGGGGGCACGCCCGGTCCCGGCACGGCATGGTGGGGATGGCGTGCCAGGTGAGGTGGCCGAGGTCGAGCACCTTCCACTGGATCTTGCCCGTGCAGCGGTGGAAGGCGAGGGTGAAGAGCCAGGGGGTGCGGAGGCCCAGCGCCCGCCGCTGCGCGAAGAAGCGCGCCTTGTCGGCGAGGTGGCGGCGCCAGCGGCGGCACACGAGGCGGCAGGCCGCGTGCGCCTCGACGGGGAGGCGGAGGAGGCAGCCGAGCGCGGCGTCGTCGGGGAGCCCCGGGATCAGCGGCGTCTCCCAGGCCGGCTGCTGGGCCTCCGTGGGCGAGGGCGGCGCGGGGGCGGCGGTGGCGAGGCGGAACTTGGGCGTGAGCGCCATCTGC
Source organism: Panicum virgatum (assembly GCF_016808335.1). NCBI lineage: Eukaryota > Viridiplantae > Streptophyta > Magnoliopsida > Poales > Poaceae > Panicum > Panicum virgatum. The sequence continues at coordinate 4,073,553 of NC_053146.1, forward strand.
GCGTGGCCGAGCTTGTGGACGGGGGCCTGGTGGGAGGACACCCGGACGTGGCGCATGCTCTGCCTACCTGCAGCAGCGAGCCTCAAACGTGCTGCTACTTGCTGCGGGGAAAAAATCCCCAATTCCTCGACCACGAGTAGAGAGAGAAAAAAGAAACGATCGCCGGAGGAAGGATCTACAGCAGCCCACCTGGTACAGGCAGCCAGAAATCAATCGCCGCAGAGCAGAAGAAATGAAGAATGGTGGCGATTCGCGCTATCCAGACCCTAATCCCTCGCGAATCCACCGGCAATCTCAGGAGACGAGGAGGGGCGACGAAACTGACCTGGAGACCCCTCTTGTTCCTTGGGGTTGGGGCCGGCGCCTTCTCCTGGAAGCGGCGAAGACCTTCACCTCCCCAGCCCCGCCATTGATTGGCTCTACTGCCAGCTGACGCTCTCGTTCCAACAACTACCACCACCACCAGCAGACCAGACGGACTGGCAGGCGGCAGCGACACCAAACCAGCAGCAGGCAGAGAGAGAAGAGGATGGGGAAGGAAAGGATAGGAGAACCAGAAGGGTGAGGTCAAAGCTGCCAATTAGTACCACCACCACTCCTCCACTAGCAGGCTAGGGCTAGCAGCTCGAACGCAGCAGCCTGCGATTTCTTTTCGTTTTCTTTCCTTTTTTTCTTATCAAGAAAAGAAAACACCTCGTTCTTGTTCGGTAGGCGGGCCCCACCACACGCTGCGTGCCTCGACTCGTAGGTCGTAGCACGTGTGAGAAAGCAAGAACACGTCACCTCTAGGCCGTGTTTGGTTAGGGGTTTGCCTTCGACCACTAATTAGTAGTATTAAATAAAATCTAATTATAAAATAATTTTCACAATTATGGTACTGTAGTATGAATTGTAGCTATAAGGTCTTTGACCGTATGACTAGAGGATAATTAGAGACGATTACTGTACCATCACTGTAGCCAATCATGATGGAACTTTGCTCGTTAGATTCATCTCGAAAAATTACACCCATCCCTGAAAAGTCTTTGCAAATAGATTTCATTTAGTACTTCATGCGAACATTCGTCTTTTTTATGAAAAGATGATGTGATGAATAACCAAACACAACCCTAGTATCTCGTCTTAAGACTATTCACACTCGTCATGCTCTAAAATAAATATTATCTATTATATATTCAGATTTTCTGTACCCATTAATTATTTATATTTTTATTCTATACCAACTATAACTATCCACTTGTCAGATTTATTAAATTATTTCCCACCCACCCCAACCGTCTCCTCATCCCCACACTCTCTCTATGTCCACCAGTGTCCCTCCCTCCCCAATGTCGGCGCTCCGTCTCGTCGGCTTCCAATTCCAGCCGGCGCGGATCCCGGTGGCCGCGGGGCAGGGGCAGAGCTAGGGATGCCAATTTCACCAGCGAATGCTGGTATCCACGGATTTTAGATACGAGGGTTGCGGTTGTGGGTTTGATATTCCATCTGTGGGTGGACCCGCACCCGCATATTGTAGGTGGGGGTTTGAAATTCCACCCGCGGATGGACCCGCACTCATCCAAAAACAAAGAAATCTCAGACCAGCCTCCATAGACAAGGCACGGTCCAACTATACTAACTATAAAATGAGCATAAAAACTTATGAATTTGTTCTTATTACTTTGAACTTATGGATTTGTTTTTAGTTTGCCCTTATTACTTATAGAAATGTGCTATTTGACTGTTTAAATTGATGAATTTATGTATTTTTATTGTATATATTGTCACACCCGTGGTCACTCAAAACCCGCGGGTGCGGGTGCGGATGCAGAAATACACCCGCGGGTTTGCTTGCGGGCTTGTTTTCTCAAAATCAGCACCCGCATCCGCGGGTGCCATCCCTAGGCGGGGCGGAGCTGCGGCAGTGCGCGCCCTCCTCTCCCCTCGCCGGTGCGGCCCGCCCCTCCCCCTTCGTCGCTGGCTCGTCCCGCCTCCGGCCACGCCCCTCTGGCCGCCGCCAGATCCGGCCGGCTCGCAAGCGGGCATTGCCGCGCCACTGACCCCGCTGGCCGCCGCCGTGCCGGTCTCGCAGAACTCGAGCGGGCGCACTGGCCTCCGCCATCGGCCCCCAAGGTGCTGGCGAGCGCGGGTCACCGCAGCACGTGGCCACATCTAGCCGGCCTCGATGACGGGTGCGAGGCAAGGGCGGGAGCGAGCGCGTCAGATAACGAGGGAGCGCGAGCAAGGCGGCGCTCTTCTCCTCCCGCTCACTCGTCGTCGCCCTCGCGCAGGTGCTGCGGTTCCCTGCTTCCTCCGCCAGCTCGCTCGCCGTCGCCCCGTGCCTCCTCTGCGGCCGCCCCTGGAGCGCACGGCGAGGTCCACCTCGGACAGCGGTGGATCAGGCGCGGCTAGCCGCGGCGCCTTCCTTTCCCACGCGTGGCGGAGCGGACCTCGTTGAGGAGGCGCGGACGGAGCAGGTGCGGCGGAGCGCGGGCTTGAGGAGGAGGCGGAGGCCGGCGGCGGACGCCTCCTTGCGGAGCGGACGGCTGGCCTCATCGCGGCGGCAGACAACTTCCAATGGCGGCGTGGTCCGGCTCCGCGCGCGAACAGTTGAGTCTCGGAGGGGAGGTGGGACTGGCGCGGGGCTCAGTGGACGTCCGCTACCCCGCTGCATTTGGCGGAACCACGGGCTCCCGCTACCGTAGCGGAGGGGATAGCGGATGCCGCTACAGCTCGATTTACGCTATCACTTTCCTTAGTACCATTTAAAGGTCGCCAGTGCGAGCAGCCTAACGGTAAAGTAACAGAGCATTACATTTTCTAAAAAAACAGGACAATACTTCTCTCGGTATTTTTTTTTCTTTTTTTTTCACGCGGTATAGAAATAAAAGAAAACGAAAAAGGATAATTGTAAATTTTCGTAATTGGGGTGGGCGTTTTGGTAGGCGCGCGTTATTAGTGGGAGGGAAAGGGTTGGTGGGGGAATCTACCTAATCACGGAGTAGTTAGCGCGGGATCAGCTCTCACAAAGAATTTCTTCTTAAATGACGTGGAGGTGCTCATGTTTCTAATTAATTGAAAGATTCAGTTGTGAGAGAATTTTTTTTTAAAAAGAGAGGTACAGAATTGTTGTGTTTGGCCGTCACAGCTTGGGTCCTTTCTTTTTGTTTCTGGCTGTAGCTGATTTAGTGCTGATTTATTGTAAGAAAAAAATACTGCTGATTGACTATTGACTGGTAGCTAATGTTAATTTAATGTGAGAAAAAAACACTGCTGAGTGGCTAGCTGATAAGCCAGCCGAATATAACGATTCGTTCTGTTCAAAACATGCTCAGTTATGTTTTCCCTTTTACAAAACGGAATGAACGGTAACACAACAGCAACAAAGGACGGTACAAGTTAGGCCGGCCCAATAAACGAGAGACGAAACGACAGCCCAGTGTCTTGTGGCAGTAGCTGGGCTGGACAATGTCAGGAAGAGACGAGACATCCCCACAGGACACTGGGCCGAGTTTGCGGCCTGTAACAAACACGAATACGAATACGGCGGTTTTTTATTTTTATATTTTATATTTTCATTTTTTACAAAATATATTATCGTTTTCGAAATTTACAAGAATATACCCCGTCCGCCTAGCTGCCGGGCGGCCGGCACCTGGTCGCCTCGCTGCCGGGCGGCAGGAGCTTATCTATAAAAATTTTCGTAAAAAAATTGCGTTCCGGTCCCTGAAGGACCGGTCGCCCGGCAGTGGGGCGGCCGGCCCCTCAGACCGCCCGCCAGCTGGGCGGCCGGTCCAGGCTAGCTGGTTCTTCAATATTTTCATAGGACGGAAAGAGCTCGTGTTTCATCTGCCTGCTGGTCTGATCGTGACAGGCTCATTGCTCTCTCTCCACCGAGCAAATCAGCACATGCTCTCCTTTTTCCACGCCAAGCACAGCAGAGCAATCAATTAGCAGCAGCAGCTCTCTCTCTCTTCTCTCTCATGCATGCACACTCACGCACAGGCAAAAGCTCTCTCTTCTTCTCTCACTCATGCACACTCATGCATGCACACTCCTGCACACTCTCTCTTCTCTCCCGTACAGGAAGAGCTCGTGTTTCATCTGCCTGCTGGTCTGATCGTGACAGTGAGGAACAGAGGTGGCGGCGGCTTGAGAGGAGGCACATGGCGTGAGGAGCAGGAGCCCAGGCTGCTGGCGGTGGTGTGGTTGGGGAAAAAGAAATAACTGGGGGCATTAAAGAGGAGCTCTGGCTGCTGCTTGTGCTATGTGCCAGTGCGTGAGTGTGCATGCATGCATGAGAGAGAAGAGAGAGAGAGCTGCTGCTGCTAATTGATTGCTCTGCTGTGCTTGGCGTGGAAAAAGGAGAGCAGGTGCTGATTTGTTCGGTGGAGAGAGAGCAGTGCGTCTGTCACAATCAGACCAGCAGGCAGATGAAATACGAGCTCTTCCCGTCCTCTGAAAATATTGAAGAACCAGCTAGCCTGGACCGGCCGCCCGGCTGCCGGGCGACCGGTCCTTCAGGGACCGGAATGCAATTTTTTTACGAAAATTTTTATAGATAAGTCACTGCCGCCCGGCAACGGGGCGACCAGGTGCCGGCCGCCCGGCAGTTGGGCGGCCGGGTATATTTCTGTAAATTTCGAAAATGAAAATATATATTTTGTAAAAAACAAAAACAAAAAACAAAAAAATAAAAAAACCGCTACGAATACGAATAGAAAGAAATAACGGCAATTTTGGGCTGGCCGATGTCGTAGCCAGCCTACGGATACGGAGCTACCGAGGCTCCGATCGAACCCCTGCAGATGCCTGCCGCCATGGCCGCATGGCTGACGGCGACCGGACTGGACCGATCACCTGTACCAGCGAGCGCCGGACCACCGAGCCACCGAGGTAGGCGGCAGCTAGCGGCGGCCGTTGCCGCCACCGCGCAGGCGCAGCGGCCCTGCGGCGAGGGGCCGGGATCGCAACCAACCACCCCATCTTTTTCTGAATCGAGACCCCGGCACCGCTACGAAAGCTCGCACGGGAGCCGAAAAATCAGACGAAAGCTTGGACGGATCGAGCACGACAACAACAGATGCAAGTGCCATCGGTGTCGTCGTCCATTCTGCTGGGAGGGGATGAGCAACAAGGAACAGCGACGGGGCCCTGCGGCGTCGGTTTCCGACGAGCCTTGAGGCGGATACTCATTGCGAGCAGAGCAGAGCAAGCTAATAAGGCGTGCTGCTGCGGGGACGCGTGTCGACACACCAGAGCGTGTATCGATTATTCGAGCATCCTCTTGCCACAAATATAATTAGTGGCTATATACGGGCATTGTGTTGGTGAACAGTCGTCGTTAAACATCGAACACCGAGCGCGCAGTCGTCATCTCAGTATCCATATGGATGGGCTAAAACTAAAGTTTTAGTTATAAAAGCAACTCTAGCAATAGCCTCTAAATGAGATCTTCTAAATATTAAATGAGAGACTGCCTCTATTTTATAGGGACTTCTAAATTTGTTTCAACTCTAGTAATAGCCCTCAATTCTAATTTATAATAGAGGGCCCCCAAAAGACCCCCTAAAAATGGAGGGTGGAGGAGGGGATTTGGAGGCCTCCCCAAAATAAAGGGACTAGAAGGGGGTCTGCTGGAGTGCATCTTTTTCGTTTAACCCTCTAAACTTCAAATAGGAGTCTGTTTAGAGGATCTGCTGGAGTTGCTCTAACTAAACTTTAAATGTAGTACTGAGAAAATTTGCTTATACCCCTATGCCAAGCGCGCGTTGTAAGAGGGTAAAGTTTGGGGAGAGTTTTTTTTTGTACTTACTATCCACTATTAAATTAGTACGTTATCGTGGTGTGGCAAACCACAGCCGGGTGGCGGAATGCACCCGCCTAAGCCCAAAGGGTGAGTACTCGGGGGTTAGTTAGGACTAGTTCTATCTCCTAGAAGAACACGATGAACACAACAGGTTTAGAGTGGTTCGGGCCGCCGGAGCGTAATACCCTACGTCTTGTGTGCTGTATTGCTTGAGTCTGGGTGAGTTTGTGCTCCAGAGTGCTTGACAGCATCTTGTGTACAGCGAGCGCCTTCCTTTTATATCTCAAGGGAGGCGTGTACATGGCCGTTGGGTCCCTGACAGGTGGGCCCAACGATGTAATATAAAATCACATACTGTTCATACATTATGGCGTTACAGGCGGAGAAGATCTCATTCTTGGATTTACCTGGTTTGTCCGTGGGAATCTTCCGACCGGCGTGCTTTGCCCTGTCTTGTCGAAACGGCGTCAGGGTGTAGCGTGCGGCGTCGCCTGTAACGTAGCTGAACGGGCCGTGTAGCTTGCGGCGTAGACGGCATGATGGAAAAAGTGCCATGCCGTCGTATCCATTTAATGCGGCAGACGTGCTCTGCGCGGATGCGGCGCAGGCGGCTGCACTGTGTACCTCGGTAATACGCGGTCTATAGTGAGACCTGGCAAAGGCTGCCCCGCGTGCCGCGGCGGCAGAGCACGCCTCAACCACCCGCATTGAATGCGGTGGGTGGGCGAGTCTTTCAGTGGAAGACCCGCGCCCGCGGGACACGTGGCGGCTCCGGACCCCCGGCGGTATGTTGGTTCTACGTGCGCGGGAGGTCCGGACGGGCGCGAGGAGGTCCGAGCCCTCGGTTGTTGGCTCGGAGCTTCCCCTCCTCAGGGACACGTGGCGTCACCGGACCCCTCCCAGAGCGGGGAGCGAGTCCGGGGCCGTTGGCCTGGTGAGGAAAGAGCCTGACTTGTGGGGCCCGGCTGCTCCGCCTCATATGGCGTAGCTACAGATGACTACGCGAGTCCTGACTTGTTGCAGTAAGAGTGGGTATCCCTGCTACAGGGTACCGACATACGTACTAGTCTACCGACTTGTGCTCCCACAAGGGCTAATAATAATTATCTATCTCACGCCCTCTTTTATCTATACTATCTATTTCTAACACATACTCTAAAATATATATATATATATATGTCTAGTTGCAATAGATTTAATTTTGTATCACATCTCTATATGTGTGTTTGATATATATTTAATTAAAACATTTATTCGTGCATTCTTATTTCTTTCATCATACATGAATACATAGTGACACATGAGTAGTATTTTTATATAAAAATATAATATATAATGATAGAAATAGTAATTTCAAATTACATAGTGGTGCAATTTAATATTTTGTTATATATAATTATATAATTTGGATTCAAATTTAGAAGTTACTTTAACTTTAAATAATGATATAATTGGATAATTTATATGCAAATTTAGGAGGTTATTTGTATTTTTTTTATAATGGCATGCATGGATGAGTAATTTACACAAAGATTAGGGGGTTACTTTAGATTTTTTTTATAATGGTAGAGGTGGGTAATTTAGATATATGTTTAGGGGTTGCTTCAATTTGCTTTATAATGTTAGATGTGGGTAATTTATTAGGAAAGATAACAGATCCAATGACTATTATGATTAGAGTTGTCGGATTGATGACTGCATATTTTTTATTTTTGTGAGAATTTCTAGAATTTTTTTAGAGTGTACACTTAGAATCTGTGGCTTCACGTGGAGGCTTCAAAGGAGCCTCCAATTAGTAATAGTATCAGGGGGTGCAAATTGGTGACTCGTAGGTGCACCTCCAACCCTCTTCAGTTCAAAATTTTGTACTAATTTTCCAAAATGAGATCTAATTTTGGAGGTTGGTGGTGCACCTAAGGGTCACTAATTGACACCCCTAAATAGTATGATAAGATTAGCTGGATTTGGAGGCCTAAAGAACTAAACTTTAGTTGAGAGTTGGCTAATCTTTAGCCTATGTTTAGCCTCCCTATTTGGATCATATGGAGCAAATTTTTAGCTAGTTTCTGGATCCAAACATACTCTTATACAATGATGTTGTGAATAGACAATTATGGTCCTCCAATAATGTAGAATAATGGGCTTCCACAATTTTTGGATCAACACCTGGATTAGAATTTATCACACTCAAACTAGAAGAACTAAGGGAGCTCATACCTTCCACAAGCCGCACACGCATCGGTAACTTTGCTTTGATTAGGACAAACATGTAAATCGGCTGCTGGAACTTAGTTTGTTGCTGAAAATCCTTCTGTTCCTCTCATTGGTCCAGTCGGGCGGGCCCAAGGTGTAGCAAGGGTATTCAGACGAATACCCATTATTTCTGGTAAAATTTTTTATATACAGTGTATCATATACATATGATGCAAAAAATGCAAATATTACATGACATAATAGGTTTTGAAATTTCTAGTTTCTGCTTCTTGCTGAAAAATCATAGCAGCCCACGTTCTACCCCTCCCTACCCGACGGTCCACAAGTCCATTATTGGTCAGGTAGCTAGTGAGCCCGCCTGATAGGCAGGCCAAACGCTCATGCGTCCACTCGGTCCCTCGATTTCCAATCCTCAGCTGCAAGACCGCAACCCTAGCTCCTCGAATCAGCAATCCCGGCAATGAGGGCACGACGAAGCCAGATGAACAAACAAATGGAGGGGCTCGTCGACCGCGAGGACGGACAAGGGTAGAAGCTCCGCGGCCGGGCAGATAGACGTCGTCATGGGCTTGGTAACCGAGCGGGCCACGAGATGCGAGTAGCGGCCAGGTCAGCGCCTTAGCTAGGCAAGGGCGCAGGGCTCGACCGTGCACGGCATGGTGCGCATGGCCAAGGCAAGGCGTTGCCACTTCGCCAGGATGGCAGGGCCTCCAAAGCTCTGACACTCCAGCAGTCCGTGCCTTGTGCAGTATGGGCGAGCAAGCTGCTGAGCGAAATCAAGCTGAGCTGACTAGTGATAAATTTGATCTTTATTTTAAAAACTATTATTGTAATTTATAAATTTTGAACAATCAATTTTTTTTTACACTTTTTGAAATTTTGAATACCCACCTCCTAATTCCTGGGCCCGCCTGTGGGTCCAGATATTCCACACTGACACCATTAAGATAGCTGCCACTGACCTTTGCTTCTTGAAATTGTGTTGTTGAAGAACCAAAGCCCACCAAGTATGAATATCATCACAACCAGTATGAAGAGAAGGCGGATCCATTCCAAACGTGCCCAATTGAAAACCAAGTGCCAAACTTTCTTTGCATAGCTGCAATTTAAGCACAATGCAATGCAGTCTCAAACTCTTGATCACACAAGTTGTAGACCGGATTACAAGGCAATGTCCTAATCAGAAGTTTGTCGGCAGTCAGGATCTTGGACCGTAGGAGTAGCCACAGTGAAAATTTTGTGTTTCACTTTATCGTGAGCCTTCCACAGCGTTCTTCCATAAAATTTTGTGTTTCACTTTCTCGTGAGCCCCAGTGGTGGTGGAGAAATAGCTAGCTGACTTGGCGCTGAGAGAAGAAAAATTGCAATGATACAATTTACAAAGCAGGAACTCATACTTTGTGCAGGCCATGGATCCCACTGCTCCACTCTATATTTCCTTAGGTCACGTAAATCTTCTAGCGATTTCTCCATCGCCAGCTAGCATTCTCTTTCCACCTTTTATGCTTCCACGTCATCAGATCACTGTCCTCGTCAGCAGTCAAATAGCTAGCTGAAATCGACTTGTTGCAGACGCCCTTAGTAACAAGAATGGATGGAAAGAAAGAGAATACTTATATCGTCGGTTTTGGAAATACGTGAAAAAGGATGCGATGCTTTTAAAGAGTTGATAAACTGTAAGAAAAGTAGTGAAGCTATACCAAGTACTCTCTCCATCCTAAATTATTAGTCGTTTTGGGTTTTCTAGATACATAGTTTTAGCTACGCATCTAGATATATATCACGTCTAAATGCATACTAAAATTGATGTATCTATAAAAATTAAAGCAACTAATAATTTAGGATAAAGGGAGTACAAATCAGAACGATACAATAGTACTGTACATCAATGTTGCAACACACACTAGCAGTCTTTATGTTAACGTTCATGGCTGCAACAGCCTTTTGAACCTAGCTAGTTCATCAACAACTTTTCGAAATCACGGTGATGTAAGTAGCAATCTCCAACAATGGAGCGCTGTGTCTCCTCGTGACTTGTGAGTTGGTATGCCTTCGTCCTTCCCTTTCTATAAATAGTAGAGTGGCTCATCCGTCCACTCACAGCCACAGGTCTCCTCCTCCCCTTGTGTTGGTACCAGCAGCTAATGTTGCCAACAAATATAGCAATCATAGAACTTGCATTAGCAGAATGCTAGCTTAGTAGCACTTTATTAGTTCTACTGGCAACCAATCCTTTTATGGAGCAGCAGATGCAGATCGAATAATCGTCGATAGGACCTTTACATATATGCCTTCATGGAGTCCTCCGAACGTGCTCCACCGCCTCCTCCGGATGCACGCGGCGGCGGGCTCGTCGACGGCAGCGGCGGCGCGCGGCTGTACCCGTGCCTGTTCTGCAGCAAGACGTTCCTCAAGTCGCAGGCGCTGGGCGGGCACCAGAACGCGCACAAGAAGGAGCGCATCGCCGGCAGCATCTGGAACCCCTGCGGCGGCACATCCTACGCCGCCGCGGTGGAACTGGACGCGCTCGCGGCCGCCGGCAGCGCGCTTCCGGCGGACACGTTGTCGATGTTCGTGGCGGGCGCCCATGGCCAGCGCTTCGGCGGGGCTGCCGCGGGCGGCGCCAGGGCTGGGGAGGCGCACAGGGACGCCGCCTCCGTGGCGCTGCGGCGCTTGGAGCTGGAGAGGTCGCGGTGGACCGGCCACGTGCCGGCCCTGCACGGCGGCACCGAGCACGACGGCAGCAGGGACGGGTTGATGGGTGACGTGCTCAACTGGAGCAGGGGCACGCAGCAGGCCGCCGCCACGGCGCCGAAGGAGACCACGACGGCGGCAGCGGCCTCCGGTGGTGGCGGCGAGGAGCCCGACCTCGAGCTGAGGCTCTGGCCAGCTTGACGACCATGAGCTAGCTAGCGTTCTTCGTGTGGCGTGCCAATAGCGCTCAGTCATCGTCTTGTGTGGTTGCCTACTATACCGTTGTCGATCAGTCGTGTTGCTTGTTTGTGTTGGGTGTTGGAGGATGGGAATGTATTGATGTATCATACTGTATCTTATCTTATTATTACTAATTGGAGGCTTAATGTGAAGCCATCTAAAAATCTAAATGGACACTCTAAAAAAATAGAGAAATCATAAAAATTCTCACAAAAATCATAAAAACCGACCATCAATTCAATAACTTAATCATAGTAGTCATTAAATCTGTTATATTTTCTAATAGATTACCCAACTTTATCATTATAAAAATAGAATAAATAACCCTAATTACTCAACTTTGCTATTATAAAAAATCTAAAGTAACATGCTAATCTTAATGTAAATTACCCAGATATGTCATTATAAAAATAATGCAAATAATCTCCTAAATTTACATATAAATTATCCAATTATATCTTTGTCAAGAGTTAAAGTAAACTCTAAATCTGAATTATATAATTATAATAAATTATTAAAGTGCACCAATATAATATTCTAAATTATTATTTATATCGTTACTAATATATTGTTTATGTTATTTTTGATATAAAAATAGTGCCCACAATATGTGTTACCAAATATATGTATGATGGAAGAGATAGGAATAGTAATTCAAAAGCAAATAGTTCAGTTAAATATATATCAAATACACATAGAGGTGCGATACAAAATAAAATCTATTGCAACTAGATAATAATATGTATTTTAGAGTATGTGTTAGAATATTTAATAGACGAAAGGTGGCGTGAGATAGATAATTATAATTATTAGCTATAAATCTTATTTTTATATTAATTTTAATTAGCCTGTGCGGGAGCACGAGTTGACAGGCTAGTATACACAATGGATTGCTTCTCGCAAAAGGTGAACAAAGTACATACCATTGTTTTATTTCTCTCGTAACAAAATGCGGTAAGTAAAGCTAGGTCTTGCCATCCGCTTAAAAGGAGAAGAATCATGAAGAGTTGCTAGACTAAATGTGATCATCTACCAAAAATGCCATGCCGGCACTGATCACAGCCGCAGAAGCTCTCGCTAATAATCACAGCTCCAAGTGTATGCCAGTAATTTGCTGAATCTGAAGAGTAGCCTGCCGGTTTTTCAAAAAAAGAAAAGAAAAGAAAAGAAAGTGGAACCTGACCCGTCGTTAGGTCCGGGCTCCACACACCATGCACAGGATTCTGTTTGGATGGTCTAAAATAGGAGCTGAAGACTAGAATAAAATTAGTCTGATTTGAATGTAAGAATAGGCTAAATATAACTAATGCAGAACTAATCAAGACTATGGATTCTAACTATTAATTAGCTAATACTATCTATGTAATTAGCTTAGCAATTAGTCCACATTTAATTCTCATTAGTTTGTGACAAATTTAAGAACTAAAAAATAATTATAGGATTCAAATGGGACCTGAGCCGCGCTGACTCTTCCAAGCCTCTTGAAGAGGTAGCTTCACAAGAAGACCTGCTGGTTGTTGCCATGCTGCCTAGATTCTAGATTGGATTGGGGATCGGACAAGCTAGCACGTCCACTTCCAGGACGGATGGTGTCACGTGGCCTCGCACAGCGTGACAGCAGCTGCTGCTACCAAGGGGACCAGACGCAGGGATCGACAGTGCCTGCTGCCTCTGTTGGATTTTTCCTGATGACGCCATATATGCACGATTGTATTAAGCAGCGTATACGTAATCTGGATGACAATCGATGTGCTCTTGAGCCCTAATGTTAAGTACTTCCTCAGTTTCAAATTGTAGATTATTTTGATAAGTATAAATAAATAGCTTTTATTATACATGCACCTAAATATATATTATGTTTATCTACGTACATGTACTACTAGAAAACAGACTATCAGTACCATTTTAAAATGTCTTTTAGTATCGTATTTCCACCGGTACTTACAATAGAGACTAAAAGTCTCTACCTAATACGATATGCAAATAAGAATGAAGCTTAATAAGAAAGATCATGTAAGGTCTAACTTATGGGCTCTGTGGCTCGATTGTCTGACACAAATACACGGTGATGCCAATTTATCGAGGTATTTATAGTGTACAATACCATCACTTAGTGTAGGGATGGAAATTGCACCCGCGGATGCGGGTATCTGCGGATTTTAGACCCGACGGGTGCGGGTGCGTGTCCGATATTCCACCCATGGGTGGACCCGCATGGGTTTGAGATTCCACCCGTGGGTGGACCCACACCCATCCGCAAACAAAGAAATCCTAACCCAGCGTGCTTAGGTAAGGCCCAGCCCAACTATCCTAACTATAAAATGAGCACAAAAATTTATGGATTTATTGTTAGTTTGTCGTTATTACTTTGAACTTATAAATTTATTGTTAGTTTACCCTTATTACTTATAGAAATATGATGTTTGACTATTTAAATTTACGGATCTGTGCATTTTTATTATATCTGTTGTCACACCCGCGGGCACACGAAACCCGCCCAAAATCCGTGGGTGCGGGTGCAAAAATGCACCCGCGTGTCTACCTGCGGCCGGATTTTTTTCCAACCCCGCGGGTTTTGCCTGCGGGCGGGTTTCCACCAAACCTGCACCCGCATCCGCGGGTGCCATCCCTAACTTAGTAGAATAGAGCACATCTAACCCTTTGTTAGTAAAGGTAATTTTATAATTACTTTTTTCAGTTATGAATGTAAATGAAGAGATAGAATTAGAAAAATAGTCCAAATGAAATTAATCTTGATGCTATTAACATTTTTTTTCCTATAGTACCCTTGTACTGCCGATACTATACAGTATAGTCTATACATGGGCCGCGAGATTGCCTTCCATCATCTGAGGGAGATCCTTGCTGTTCTGGAACTGTGGTGGTTGTCACGGTTGCATTGCGAGCCGGCCGGCAGAGCACATGGGGTTCAGGTGGTGTTGTCTGCTATGGTATATATGCTGCGGTCCTAACAAAAAATGTGTGAACTATATTGTCTGGTTTCGACGCGCTGACCACTCACTCGATCCCTGTCCTAGCCTGTCTACAGTTGCGAACATACTGGTGTTTCTTGGCTGCTAGCGGCTAGTTAGTGCAGTTTGCATGGGCAAAGGTAGTGGCCAGGCATTGCATCTCTTCTCTATATGGGTAATAGTGGACCGATTCACTAAATCGGCTTATTTCATACCCGTACGAACAAATTACGGTGGAGAAAAGCTAACAAAGCTTTATGTGGAAAACATAGTAAAATTGCATGGTGTGCCTAGCAGAATCGTTTCAGATAGAGGGACCCAATTCACCTCTAGATTTTGGAAAAGTTTGCATAAAGCCATGGGCACCAAATTGGATTTCAGCTCCGCTTATCACCCACAGACGGATGGCCAGACGGAAAGAGTGAATCAGATTATGGAGGACATGTTGAGAGCATGTGTCCTTACCTATGGCAAAGATTGGGAGCAGAGTTTACCCTATTCCGAGTTTTCATACAACAACAGCTACCAAGCAAGCTTGGGCATGTCACCGTTCGAAGCTCTCTATGGGAGAAAATGCAGAACCCCCCTGATGTGGTCTGAAGTTGGAGAACATGCCCTAGTTGGACCTGCACTCATAAAGGAAGTAGAAGAAAGAGTGGCTGAGATTAGAGAAAAGCTGAAAGCAGCCCTGTCTCGACAGAAGAGCTACGCAGATAAGAAAAGTCGGGAAATAAGTTTCAACCCAGGAGATTTCGTTTATCTCAAGGTTTCACCCATTTCAGGAACCCGAAGGTTTCAGGTACAAGGAAAGTTGGCCCCTCGGTACATTGGACCATACCAAGTTCTGAAGAAAGTTGGAGCCGTAGCGTACCGACTGGAGCTACCAGAAGGAATGTCGGATATACACCCGGTGTTCCATGTGTCCCAGTTAAGGAGATGTTTGAGAGTACCAGAGAAAGAGCATGTGCCAGAAGAAGAGATAGATCTGCAGACAGACCTTCGGTACCAGGAAGTACCTATCAAGATCTTGGACACCGTTACTAGAAGAACAAGAAACTCCGAAGTATGGATTTGCAGAGTTCAATGGAGCAGACACTGCGTAGAAGAAGCTACGTGGGAACGTGAAGATGCCCTGAAGAAGAAGTTTCCCCACCTCTTTAGGATCCAGCCGAATCTCGAGGACGAGATTCATTTTAAGTGGGGTAGGTTTGTAACATCCCAAAATTCACCAAGTTAAATCACACGCTAAAAATAATTTTTAAAATTATTTTACATCGTTGAGCTCAAATCTTTTCTAAAACCCTTCCCGTCCGAAATTCCCTGGCGATCCGCCGTCCCGACACCGGCATCAGTCACCATCTAATCTTTTCCCTGTTCTCCTCGTTTCTCATACGCGTCGCTTCTCGTCGACGTCACGCCCGGCTCGCGACCGTCGCCGCGAATCCCGCCGGCGCCTCCTCTTCTTTTTCTCCTCTTTCCTTTTTCCTTTTCCCCTTTTTCTTTTTCTCCATTTTTCCTTTTTCTCTTTCTCCTTTTTCTTTTCTCTTTCCTTCTCCTTCCTTCTCTTCCCTGCTGCCTGCTCACGCACGGACAAAGCTCCCCTGTGCCACGCGCTGCAGCACCCCCGTGCCCACGCGTTCCACGCGCCGCGGGATGCCCGGTGCGACGCTCGCTGCTGCCTGAGCCATCTCGTCGTCCTGTACGCCGCCGCGAATCGCGCCGCCGCTCCGCGACACCCCGACGAGGCCAAACCGCCATTAATGGCCACCGAGCTCGGCCACCGGCGCCCCCCCTCTCCACCGCCTCTCCCGGCCTATAAATAGGGCCTCCGCGCAGCTCTCGGCCACCACAACCACCTCCGCCACCGCGGTCCCTCTCCCCAGCCTCGCAGCACCGCCGCCATAGCCGCCGTCGCCCACCTCCGTCCGCCGCCGTGGGCAGCCCGCCTCGCTCCATCCCAGCTCAAGGTGAGGAGGGGAATCGAACCCCCTCAGCCTCCTCTCCGTTTTGCCCCACTTCCCGGCTTCCCTCGCGCCCAGGGCCGTTGGCTCCATGGCCCCCCCTCCTGCGCCGTTCCCCTGTCCGCCCCTATGTCGGGAGGAAGAAGAAAAGGGCAAATATGCCCAAAACCCCCTCCCCTCTCTTCTATTTACTTAAGAGCCCTTCCACCTTTTAACCTTTTTGCAAATTAAACCCTTCCTTTATTATATTTCAAAACAAACCCTTTCCTCATATAAACATATCTCTAAATAAACCCCTAACCTTTTTCAAAATGACCCAGATAAATTCTAAAATACCAAACAAGCCCCTGCCTTCTCAAGAATAATTACAAACAGGTCCCTGACCCCTTATTTAACCCCTAAACCTTTATGTAACCTATCATTTCATGCGCCGAGCAACCTCCGATCGACCTGAAACTTTACCACAACATTCCTAACATAGTTTTGGACATGTCATTAGGAAATCACCCAAAAATCTTACTTCTATCTCCATATCTTAATTGTTTTCGATTCGAGCTCAACGATAAAGCTTGTATTTCTTTTTCTTGATTGTGTGGTTGTTTGTATACGTCGTAGGTCACGGTGTAAACGAAGGAGACCCCGTCGATGAGCAGTACTGCGAGCAAGCGAATGAGGATCAGTTCTGCAACCCCGAGCCCGAAGGACAGCACCTCGATCAGGACTTCCCGGAAGGCTTTGAAGACGGCAAGTTCAATCCCATCCTTTGATGCATGCTTTTGTCCTAGTTTTTATAAACACAACCTATTGGCCTGTTTTAGAAAATTGCATATGTTTTGCCTGCTGAAAACACGGTTGGATAGCCACCCCTTGATTTGTTATAACCATTCCTTGACCACCTAGATTAATGTCTGAATGCGTTTGGACGTTAATCGCTGCTAGAACGCTTAGGACCTTAAACACAGTACAACTTGTTTTATAAAGAAAATGTGTTCGTATGTGGGAAGGGAAAAATGTGGAATTTCGAAAGATGAGTTTAGACGGGATGGATGGCATTTCTGTGTGACTTGCCGATTGGTGTGCTCGTGCCTGTGTGGCAGGGCAAAGAAGGGAGATATCCATCTTGTCACAACTAAGGACCGAGTTGGTGTGTCATCTCACCTAACTCCACTATCGTGCAAACCACTCGACCGTTGAATGGGCAACGGCTTAGCATAAACCCCACTAGTTAGTCTGATAGCCATCAGGAGAGCTGAGAGCAATGGATGATCAAGGAGAAGGGATTAGCTCTGTGTGACTTATGCCCCGGTTAAAACCTCTGTGATAGGTCAATGACCCCTTGGTGGATCCCGTGATGGCTAGTCAGGTCTAGCTAAGGTGGGTAATGGCTTTGTTGGGATCTACACCGACACTAAGGTGATCGAGTTGTGGTACCCCGCTTGTGGATAAAGTTGCACACCTCTGCAGAGTTAAGAATCTATTCGAATAGCCGTGCCCACGGTACTGGGCGAGTTACGGTGTGGTCACATACTAGTGTTTATTTTGGGATGGGTTGGCGTGAGTTGTTTTGGGAAAACTGTCCGGCAGTTGTGCCATGTGCTACGGCGGATGAGGAATCCGGTAGCAGTTTAAAACTTGGATCTTGTGTGGATCAACCCTTCGTGTTACTCGATACAAGAAAACTGGTGTTGGAAATGCTTGCTTTCAAAGGAACCATTGCATAAAATCTAGCTTTCCGCAAAAGTAAACCCTAGCCTTATCCTTGATTTACCCTGTGCATTATATTCTGTTATTCCCCCTCCGTGGGTGTGGTTGGATTTGCTGAGTACGTTTGTACTCACCCCATTCTTTATTTTTACAGAGGAAGACCCAGACTCCATTTTCAATGTTTCTTGCGTTCACGCGATCCTTGCAACATTTACAATAGTTTAATGACCTCATTTTGTATTGTTTCCATTGTTTGGTGTACTGTTTATTATTTATTTTACTTGTTTGCTCGATTGTATTTGTGTGATGCGGTAGACGGTGCGCCGTTTTGGTGATGGCATCATATGTCCCTAAAAATGCATTTTTAGGGAGTGGGTTAAAAACTACTATCAACTCCATTTGTAGGAATGAGTTGCTTTTTAACATGCCTGTCACAGAACAGTCCAAATAATACCAATCAAGTGCAATAATTAACACTTAAACTCAAACCAGAATTACTGCACTCAACCAGTACACTCAGACCGCCTGCTGTAACCAGGATCGATTACACAGGAACTCTCGCCAAAAGACGAGCATAGATGATTACTGGAAAAAAAAACGTTCAAAGCCATTTACAACCCGAGTTTATAATAAAAGTACCAACTTAATCTACAGTAAGTGTTTACAAGCCAGTTTTACAATTCAAACCTCAGAGTTCAAATGCAGCGAAAAGTAATTTAGAGTTTAAAACAAGCTTAAAAAAATAATACGATAGATAACGTTGATGACATAAGACGAGCTTACTCACCCCCTTAAGAGACCGACGTCCTCGTCAGTCAATCCCAAGCCAGGAATGTCCTCTCTTGGACACGTCCCGTACGTCCAGTGCCAGCAGCCCATGTGCCACGTCCGTGCGTCCAGTGCCAACGGTCCCTATGCCACGTCCGTGCGTACAGTGCCAATGGAGCATCCCAGATACCCGCGCACTGACCCGCCACGCGCCCGTGCACATGCCGGTGGCATCTGCGCCCCCACGCGCCCGGGCTCATGCCTCCGCACTTACGTCCGTACGTGCCCGTGAAACCACGAGAGTCAGCTCTGATACCATTCTGTAGGATACTCCAATACTCCAATATTCGTTCGTGGCTCTGATACCTATTAATCCTATTAGCAGTCTAAACTAGAATGCTAATATATGACAAATAAAAATCTCTAGTTGGTTTTGCTTACCCAGTTTTATCTTCTTTTACTCGCTTTGCGTTGCATCATGAGCACTTATATCATTTCATGCACCGTTTTGACTTTTGCATGGCATATGTTTGATACGTTTAGACGCCACGAACGAAGCCGTCTACGAGTTTGTCGCTGAGCCGATCCAGGAGCCGCAAGCAGGAGAGCAGCAGGAGGACGCCGTTGAGCATGCTTCCGAAGAAGCCGCTAACCCCGCTGACCTGCAAGGCAAGCCCCGGAGCATGACCCTTATTTTAATTACTCCATGTTATAATTAAAGTATTGTGCATTTGCGTTCAAGGAATTGATTGGAACCATAGATGCATAATCTTGGACACCCAGTGTCTTTACTAGTTCAGTTATCGCTAGCACTGCTATGCTTAAGTAAACTCGGTAGAAGACGGGTGATTTCCTATCACCCGCGAGATATAGGGTTGTTACTTCAGACAGTTATATGAGAAATAATGCTATGAGAATGGAAATGGAGACCAGGCGGAGGGAAAGTTGGACATGACCATGGAATAAAGGAAAGTTGAGTCTCCGCCTGTGTCGATTGAGGACCGTACCGTTGCTGGCCATGCTGACCAAGTTTGAACAGTACTAACCACATGCCGGAAGTAGCAGGTAGTCGAAACCGGTAAGCTCAGTACCATATGTGCACCGGTAGGCGGACTTGATACTGTCTTCACCAGTGGAGCTAGTATACAAACTCATGGCTGACCCTTCATTGGTATCGGTGGGGCTAGCAGTCCTGGGTCGCAGGGCAGTTCGGCTGTTCGGTGTGCATATGTGAAGGGTTGCCACGTAGGGTCCGACGGGGCCTATATGTGACGTGTGTGTTAGGTCCATCTTGCAAGGTTAAATCGGATCGATTCGCCGTGACTCGCGGTTATGAGAACTTTGGTCACTTCGTCGCATTGTAGTAAAGAAGTGGAATGAGACTGGAATGGAAAAATGGAGTTGTATGTTACTAAAGATTAATGTGATCAACCATGTATGCTCTAGAGAACTAGGCAAACCTAAGTTATAGCGGTCAACTCAATTGGTGCTAAAATATTGAAAGTAAGGATCCAATATTAGCAGCTTTTCAGCAAAATAACTCCAGAGCCAAATAGCTTTGGATGTCTAGATAATGGGCTAAGTATACCCATGGATGGGTAAGTCTTACTGAGTATTAGAATACTCAGGTTTGTTGTAATATATTTTTTAGCAGGATGCGTTCCGGAGGACTTCGAGGAGATCTGCGCCTTGTGGATCGGTCAATCACTTCCTCCTGGTGGGTCGGTCGAGTGGGTCCCGTCTTCTCCGTGAAGTTCGGGCAGGTGAGCCTCACATCAGTGGGCAAGATGTGAAGCTCGTCTTCTGTCGTCAACGTTATCTATCGTATTGTTTTTTTAAGCTTGTTTTAAACTCTAAATTACTTTCCGCTGCATTTGAACTCTGAGGTTTGAATTGAAAAACTGGCTTGTAAACACTTACTGTAGATTAAGTTGGTACTTTTATTATAAACTCGGGTTGTAAATGGCTTTGAACGTTTTTTTTGCCAGTAATAATCCGTGCTCGTCTTTTGGCGAGAGTTCCTGTGTAATCGATCCTGGTTACAGCAGGCGGTCTGAGTGTACTGGTTGAGTGCAGTAATTCTGGTTTGAGTTTAAGTGTTAATTATTGCACTTGATTGGTATTATTTGGACTGTTCTGTGACAATGCCTCTACAAAAAAGAACGTGGCGTTGGTATAAATCATCTTTGTAGTGGTGAAAGAGAGGTGAAGGTGCCAGCACTTCACTACCTCTATTAAGCATGCACATATATGCAAAAGCAGCATGCAACATGCACATATATAGAGAAAAATAAACTTTAAACATGCATGCATGTATAAAAGAAAAGCATGCTGTAAATAATTTTGAGATAAAGTTATGGTTATTGTGAACTATAGAAATAAAAAAATATGCCAAGTATATTTCAGTGTATATAAAGGTTAAGATCATAAAAGCCTCAAAGCAATACTTGAGTTATATGAGATATTATATAGGTATATCTATTAGAAAACTTATAATAAATTTTTGGACTGGTAATTGACCTTAAACAAAAAAAAATTCAACTACAAAGATTTAGATCTTGTCATTCTCCATAATTTTGATATAAAGTTTGACTTCATTTGAGATCATATATACGAAAAAGTGATGAATTTTTTTTGCGTGGTACCGTTTGTAGGGCCGGGTCATGCCATCACCCGCCCCTAAAAATGTATTTTAAGGAATGGGTGAGGCCATCACCCACACTTAGAAATGCCACTATTTAGGGGCGGGTTATGGCGCCCGCCCCTAAATATGCTCTTTTAGGGGCGGGTGATGCCATCACCCGCCCCTACAAATGAGCTCCATTTTTAAGGGTGGGTGTTGACGTCACCCGTCTCTAAAAATGCATTTTTAGGGGTGGGTTAAAAACTACAGTGATCCAACTCCATTTGTAGAAGACGTTGTTACAAATCATTTTTGTAGTAGTAAAAGAAAGGTGAAAGTGCTAGCGCTTCACCACCGCTATTAATTAAGCATGCACATATATGCAAAAGCAGCATGCAACATGCACATATACTGAGCAAAAATAAGCTTCAAACATGCATGCATGTATAAAAGAAAAGCATGCTGTAAATATAGTTATTGTCAGAATATGTGGAGAGAGAAAAAGGACCGTACTGGCGCATGTAGGCATGTAGTTCTAGTGCGTGGGCTGCATATGACGCGATGAGCAAGAAAATATATACGAGCCAACCAAAAATGTTTGTTGGGCTTATTTGCCTTCCCAATATATTTCAGGTGATGGATATGGAATTTATCGCGCGGGCGACATTCCATAGAGGAAGTGGTTATTAACTATATTATAATCACGATGAGAATACACAATACATTATTTGTTTTGGCTCGCACGTATCTTTCTTCAGGCTCATTGTGTTGGCCATTTGATCGAACTATGATTGTTTGCCCTCATTGTTGGAAGTATGAACCATGCATGCATAGTTCATCAGTTCAACTATTGGTGGACACGGCTTGACGAGAAAACTAGTACGGACGCCCGATCTAAAAGCTGGCAAAACCTAGTACGGACACGCGTAGGGACGCTTGGAGGAGTGGGTCCACGATCACCTGAAAGGGCAGCTAGCTACAACAGCCGACCGACCCGCGCGCACTCCAACCCTACATGTTCTTGCAGGGGAATCACTCGGATCTATCTGTTCTTGCAGGGGAATCACTCGGATCTATCTGTTCTTGGCGTCGTAGATCGATCTCTATTCCGTGTCCCAATAATGAGCTTGATAGAGAGAGTCAAACAGTACGAAAAGGACAGATGAATAACGACAGAGATGAAAACGTCGTCGTACGATACAAACTTGGCATATACTGTGCACACAACATACAAGGCACTTTCAGTTTGACAGCGCAGATTTCTTCAAGCACATCAAGAGCGTTAATAAATACGATCCATTATTACATCATATATCCAACTAATAAGAGCTATCTATACCTTTTTTTTTTCTTTCTCTTGGTGCATCCTCCTCTTGATTATTGTATAAATTCCTCTGTGCTGGCACGCCGCACATCCGAAAAAGTAGTGCCGGGTGTTACTATTCGAATTGAGTACACTTATGGCAATTCAACTCGCAGTGTCTATGGGCGGTGTTTATGTTGCCATATTATCAAGATATAACCTTTTAACAACTACACGCTGCAACCCTATGATGTACGTCTTGGTGTGCATCGATTCCTATTAAACTCCCTCTCTCTTTTCTACCTATCATACTGTTATAAAAAGTTAGTAAGACATCGATCATTTTCAATGCACAACTTTATTGATGCCGGCTTAAATATGGCCGGTGACTGAAATGTTTGCTGCCTGCAGTACACATGTAGTTGATTATACATCATGCAATTATAGACTGGCTACATTTATTTAGGCTGCTGCCCAGCAGCGGCTCCGATCGAAACCCTGTTGATGATGCCATGGCGTTTCCAGGCGGACGGCGACAGAACGGTGGACCACCAGCGAGCGCTACCGCTGAACCAGCCCTAGTACTGGCACCAGAAATAGCACAGAAATCGAGAAATTAAAATTAGATGGCGATGATTAGAGGACGACAGCAACGACGATGGATGCCCATGGTTAAAGCGACAGGCAGGCCACACTACCGGAAACCGTTTGTTTGCTGAGTGTTTGAAGCTTTGGCAATTCTTCGGACACTCAGCAAACAAGCTATTTACTGAGTGCACGGCAAAAAATACAACACTCGGTAAAATCACACCTGCAGTGTCGGTTTCCGGCGAGTCTTGTAACGGACTCATTGCAAAGCAAGGAAGGCGCCGGCGAGCCATCTCCTTCGCTTTTCCGTCCCCGTCACGGTCGTTATCATCTCGCAGCAGCTGCAGTGCTTAAGACGAAAGTGCACTGGCGCAGCGTCCTTCCCCTCTTCTGCTCCACTTGGAGTAGTACTAGCTAGTGCGTGCTAGCCAGATCTCTGATTTCATCCAAATATAGAGAATCCACGGTTTCCATTAGCAAGATGATGGAGTCCTCTCGCGGTGGTGCACCTTGTTCTGATGACACAAGCGGCGGCGGGCTCGTCGACGGCAGCGGCGGCGCGCGGCTGTTCCCGTGCCTGTTCTGCAGCAAGAAGTTCCTCAAGTCGAAGGCGCTGGAGGGCGGGCACCAGAACGCGCACAAGAAGGAGCGCGTCGCCGGCAGCAGCTGGAACCCCTGCGGCACCTCCTACGCCGCCGCGCTCGAGCTCGACGCGGCGCTAGCGGCCGCCGGCCGCGCGCTTCCGTCCACGTCGTCGATGTTCGTGGTCGTGGCAGGCGCCCCGCACTGCGGCGCCGGGTGTCACGACCCCGACGCCGGCGCACGCATCGCGGCATGCCACGCGTCAGCCTTGCCGTCGACCATACTCGTGTCGCGTGTCAGCCTCACCATCGGCCATCCTCGTCCACTACACGCCGCGCCGCGCCCATCCTGCGACCGTGAACAGCCTCGTCAATGCCACGCGCCAACCGCCGAGTGGTGTTCCATCGCTTCCCCAGCGTTCTATGGCGTTCGTGCCGCCCCGCCCTTATCCGCACCGGCCACCCGCACCCCCTCCCCTTTAGCTCCCGTGCCCGACCGGCTTCCCTGCCCCAAACCCTAGCCCCGTTGGCCCCCATCTCCATTGCCGCTGCCACCAGGAGCTCCGCCGGCCGCCGCGATTCATCGTCTTCGGTGATCCCCTCACCGATTCCTCGTAGGAGCAGCTTCCCCTCCCTCCCCGTGATCGATTTCGCCCCTAACCCGGCCCCCTCTCCTTTCCTGCAGGGCCGCCGGCGAGCGCCTCCGCCCGCCGCCGCCCCTGTCCGTTGCGTCTCCCGTCCGTCGCCGCTCCTCGCCTGTGCCACCGCCGGTGAGGCTCGCCGCCTCCTCCTCTTCCCCGTGCGCACCTCCCCTGGCCCACTCCGGCCCTGCCTCCGCCGTGCCGCCGTTCGCAGGTGCCGCCGTGTCGCGCGTGTCGCGCCGCGCGCAGGCCGCGACGTGGGCGCGCGCACGCCCCGGGTCAGGCCGCCCGCCCTGCCTTGACCTGGCCCGGTTGAGCCTTCCCATGGGGCCCACCTGTCGGCCTTTGGCCTGGCGGGTGTGGCCGGATCCGAGTGCGTTTAGCATTTTGGCTAGGGTTTTCTTAGGTTTTATATGTCTGCAATCTTGAAAAATGCATAGAAAATCGTACCGATCTCGGAAAAATGCGAAACTTGTTTCGTTGGATTCGTATCACTGAGATCTACTTAGGAAAAATTTTGTTTTGTATGTTACTTTGTTGTACATTTATCTATAGGTTTATCTTGCAGAAGTGAGTTTAATGCTTAGTTATTTGAGTATTGCTCTAAAAATTTCAAACTAAATTTTGTTAGACTCCTTTTGAGGTGTAGTTTTCAGTGGTGCAATTTGTTCACATGCTTCCTTACTGTTTATCAAAGTTTTAGCTTGTTTTCTTATGCTTTGTCTGAAAATGGTTTAATATAGAACTTTTTGCTGGAAAGTGAGAAAATAGTAAAACCAATTTGGTTAGCTTTGTTTTCATGCCTAGTATCTAAGATAATTTTCTTGGATTTGTTTAGATAAGTTTGCATGTCTTTTCTGATTTATACTTGTTTTTAGTTCATTTCTTAATTCTTGCACCGCATTCATACATTATAGTGACCGAACCGTCGGAGGTCGAACCCGTGGAGCCCACCAAGTCCGTCGAGCCTAAACCCAGAATCACATTCGTGGTCGAGCCGGAAGTTAATCAAGGCAAGCAGCTAAACATGAATCCTTGCTCATATTTAATCTGACTTAATTAGTTATCTCACCGGGTAATATTGGGTTATGTATAGTATGTATGTATTGCATTCTTGTACCTATCTGCGGGCATTATCCTTCCTTGATTTGTCATCCTTGTTCTTGGCACTAGTTAGTCAATTAATTACTTAACATGACTAGATGCTTAGCCTCGCTTAGAATATTTATATTGTTCGCTAGACAGGAATAATTTGGAGGATCACATTTACCGGTTACCCTTGATCGCACTGGTTCGGCCTGGTCGTCAGGTCTGGTAGTATCGAGGTTCGAGCGGAATGGTAGGGCCTAAAGAATGAAGTCACATGGGCATAGTCCGCTTGGACCGATTAAGGACCGTCCGTGGATGATGTTGGTTTTGAGCAACTTTCCGTGCTACCACATATCCAAATAATGGTACGGATGAGCCAATTACCTTCTTTGACTTGATCATTGTTGTATAGTCCTAGATACGTGGCCAAGGGCTATGCAGACAGGCTTAGAGGTGTCCCCGGGTAGACCTACGTGTAGGAAAGTTTAGAGATGTCCCCGGTGGAAACTAAGTCTCTACGCGTAAGCTAGGTGTGAAGATTTCAATGATCGAGCCTTATTGGGAACGGTTGACGGGAGTACCCCCTTGGCCGACGTGATCGGTTGGGTGAGTCGCATGGTTCTCGCATCGTGTGGGTAAAGTAGTACACCTTTGCAAGGTTTTAATCAATTCGAATTGCCGCGCTCTCGGTTATGAGCAAGCTCATTATCCCATGAACTCCTCGTAGAAATTTGGTTATGATGGAGATGGTTCATGGCACCTCTGTGACACTTTACATGTTATACTCTTAGCTAACTAAAAGTTATTAGAGGTTTGGACAACATTAATCAATTCTGATAGGTGATAGTGTAGAGAGCTAATGCTTATGCAATAATTACTTAACCTTAAAGCTTTTACTTAAGCCAATGCATGATCCTTGCTTATTTAATCGCGTAAGTCTTGCGAGTACCTTTTGTACTCAGGTTGCTTTCTAAACCTAGTTGCAGGTGAACCGGAAGTGGTGTTCGGCCACTTCTACCCCGCTGATCCTAATACGGGGGAGGAGTAGGTCGTTGCGGCTGCGGTGATGTCCTTGAGCAAGGCATCATCATCTTAAGTATGTTTTATCGTAGCTGAACTCCGTGAGAGCATGTAAATACAATAAATTTTAAGTTTCTGTTTAATATGGCTTTTGTGAGCCCAAGGCTTGTAATGGAAATTAGTTGAACCCTCCTATTTTGAACTTGTAATATTAAGTTTCGAACTCTGGTTTTGTAAAACTGCTCTTTGTGGATTATTGGCGATGTATTCGATTGTAAACGGTATGTGCATATGCTGATTCTGGGCGTATATTGGAGCACATACCGGGACTACCGGATTTGATATTATTTTGGATGAATGACGTGTCGGTTATTCGTGTCTCTAGATGTGGGATAACACGTGGCACGTTCTCCGGTAAGCACGTGTTAATTCTCATTTGGATGATAATGACCGACGATTCATTTAAAATAGTATCAAATTGGGCAGTTCTGGCTAGGGAGGCGTCTTACCTGGCCGCCGGCGCCGCCACGGCGCTGAGCTTGGAGCTAGCGAGGTGGACCGGTGGGCACGAGCAGCCAGCGGCCCTGCACGGCGTTGCCGGCCCGATCGATGAGACGCTCAACTGGACAAGGGGCACGCAGGCGCCCGCCACGGCCCCCAAGGCGACGACAGACTCCTCCGCCGCCAGCGTGGAGCCCGACCTCGAGCTGAGGCTGTAGCTAGCTCGATCTGCGACGACCGACGAGCGAGCGTGGGTCGTGTGCTGCTGCATCCTCAATCGTCCGATACACCACCATCCTGTAAATTGTACGGCTGCCCACCGTTGCCAGTCAGTCCTTCCGCTTGCGTTGCTTGCTTAATTTGTCTGCGCTGTTGCATTAGGTTCATGCATTCACCTAATTACCAAGTTACCAGATGGTCATATATATGGTGATACAACTGTATACTATTGCTATGCTGATGTTATTAGCGTTTATCTCCCATTTTTTGATCTATCTGGCGAGCTTCAACGGTTTCCTACTTGTGGTGATCCACAAAAAAAAAGAGAGCTTCATGAATTTATTCTGAGCCGGAAATGATAGAAATATTAAGAAATATAACAAGAGACCGGGATTCATTCCGGATCAAAAATTAATTGCAATAAAATAGACTCATAATTGGCACAAGAGACCTGCATTGATGCCACACTTCTAGACTCAAATTGATTCCTGGTCTTTTAATGTAGCTATCATAGGCCAATTTTATTGTAATTAATTTTCGATTCGGAATGAATCCCGGTCTCTTGTTATATTTTTTATTATTTTATTCTCTGCCCGGAATGAATTCACGTGTAACCGAAAAAAACCATCGGACACTAGGCAAGCTAGCATCAATACTGACGAAAGCTGCAGCCTGAATGCCTGATGATCTCTTGCTTCAAGGCAGCTGGGCCTTGTTTGGATGGTTCCTAGAAGCTTTTAGAATGAACTTTGACCGCTAATTATAGTATCAAACAAAACTATTTTACAAAACCAACTTCAGAACCCTGCGCTAGGAACTTTGATGAATCTAATGAAGTCTTTGACCACATGATTAGAGAATAGTACTGTAGCATCATTGTAGCAAATTATCAATCAATTACCGTCATTAGATTCGTCGCGAAATATTACACCCATCTCTGAAAAAGTTTTGCAAGATTTCATTTAGTACTGCAGCGAGACTTTTTCTCAAAAAACATGCATTCTAGGATTCTATGAACGAAACAAACACGGCCCTGATGTCATTGCCAGCTCCAAGCAAGCATGCAAGCAAAGCCTGCACAAGAGCTCTGCTGACTTTTCCTTGGGGACAAGCGCAAGAACGTCCACTTCCGTATGGACCTACTAGCTCTCACGTCGGTTGGGAGACAAGCTGCACTCCAATCGAAGCAAATCTCCATAGCAGAGAGTACCTATATATTCCTCTTGTCGTATTCAACGTACGGAAAGTATTTTCATCCTCACAGCAGGCTGAGTCACTGATGCTTAATTTGACCCTTCTGCTGCTATGCGCATCCAAGCCAACCTCATACAGTACGATGTTATTCATACCTCCTTTTCGATCATACTGCTGTTTGCTTCTTGTGGAGTCGAGGGCTTCTGAAATGTTTTGTAAAAAAACGTAGAGTAGCTATTCTTCGAATTATTTTACCTAATGCCACCGGATACTTATCTTTTGAGAAAAAAAGGGTTGGTCTTGCAGACAAATACTCCATCGATCTGTTTGCAAGTAGTTAATACTAGTAAAAATTATCACCTAAAAAGGAAATATGAATGACTCATATAGCTAGATCGATAATGAAGACGCAAGGTATAGAGCCTGCAAGATGAGTGATGGGCTGCTCATCGCCGGAATTGGAGGGCACCATGCCGGTCTTGGCGATCTCCGGTGGGGCAAAGATGCGGGAGGTCGTCCTCCATTTTAGGGATGCGCAGCGGAAATATGTTGTAAATGGTTAGGATCACTGGCCATGTGTTGTGCTGCTTCTTTCACCGAAAGGATTCCTCCCATCTGTACTCAATTGAAATCTTATGTTTCTAGTTTCGTTGCAAACTCTTCCTGATTTGCATTGAAAGTTTTCCACTGGCGAGCATATCGGACGGGTTGTAGCGAAAATGGCCTCTCATGCCATATTTCAATATAATGTTTTGGCGATTGATGACACACAAAACACTTGGACTAATATATGTGTTAAGATGATCATTATCAGGCTTATAGGTCCAAGGGATGAAAAGATACAAAACCCCAAAGAAATCAGGTCGAAAGAACCAAGACAGAGGTAATTCGCACTCACCGGTTAAACCGACGTGAGGCAAATTACACTCACCGGTGCAATGGGCTCAGTAGAGACCAAGTCAATAGAGTGCACCGGATGAACCGACGATGGAAAAAGATGTATCATCGGTGCAACAGATCCAGAAGCTGAGGCTAGGGTTCAGCACCGGTTAGACCGGCGATGCTCAAATTGAGCGTCGGTGCAGTTGTCCAGAGACTCCATTTTTCGGGGGTTTCTGAGCTTGCACCCACCGGTTAAACCGACGATGATTTCAAGAGCGTCGGTACAATTGATCAAGTAGCCGTTGGAGCAGTAACGGCTAGTAGTTGGGAAAAAAGCATTCACCGGTTGAACCGGTGATGACAAAACTGGAGCGTCGGATCAACCGGCATTCAGGAATTCTGTCAGCCTTTCCCAATGGCTCTTTTGGGGTGTGTGGGCTATATATACCCCCCAAGGCCGGTTGCTACATATGGTTGGACGCCAAAAAAGTTGAAGGAAGTGTTGCCCAAGCAAATCATCATCTCCAACCATCCAAGCAAAGCTTAGTGTCATATCTAGCTTGTGAGAAGCTTTGAGAGAGTGCTTTGTGCACTTGTATAGGCTTAGTTCTTGAGAGAGTTAGCTTAAGATAAGTCTTGCCGAGGCAAGCAAAGCATTCCCGTCGACGACCCTCCGACTTGGTGTGGAGCAGTGCCGACACTTTGTACGGGAGAAGAGGAGACCCCCTCCGGGTGACCGAGAGAGACGGTGGCGGTGCACGAGATGCGGTGTCTTGTGGGCACTTGCCTTTGCTTGTCGGTGCGCCTTGGTGGCCTAGTGGAAGATGGTGATCGGAAGAGCCTCGGTGTCTCGTGGATGTAGGCGTTTGAAACAAACCACGTTACATGACCGTGTCTACTCGGGAGTTTGCATCCCTCTTGCCCTTACCTCTTTACTTACCGTATTACGTTTCCGTATTTACTCTAACTTGCGTGCCTTTACTTTTCTAGTTAGTTTGATTATGATTGACTATAGGTTGCAAGTCTTTTGGGGTAAGTAGAGAGTAGTATAGATAAACCTTAGTCATAACTAGCATGTGTAGAACGTGTTTGGTTTATCTTATGCAAGTAGTTTGAGCCCTAAGTTAGAAAGCGAATTAGCAACCCTATTCACCCCCTCCCCCTATAGGGTCGGACACCCCAGTGATCCTTACACTGGTGTTGAAGCTTATCGTCATCCTTGTCGGGTCCATCGGCATGCCATGTCATAAGTTTAGCATTCTTAGGATTTTAGAACAAACACTTCATATGGTAGATTACTAGCAAGTACATATAACCAGCGTGGGACCTTTCTCTGGTTCTTGTCCACATCTATACGTGGGTCATCATCCACATAAGGAGCAGCACCCTTACTCTTTTTTCCTCTCTTCCTCTTCATCGAGATGGCTCTCCCGCCTTGCCCGTACTGAAATCTGCATTACTTTTGTAATGACCTGAGCCACAATTTGGATAATTCTCACTCTGTTCAATACCAACACCTGTCAGATTCCATAGCTGATGAATCTCTTTCTTTTTTCACTCTTTCGCCGTCATGCAAGATGCTTTTCTGGCACAAGCTTAGTAGTTATTTGTCCTGCTGGTCTTGGGTGAATTGATGACACTGAAGCTCCAAGACCAAGAGTTTTCACAGCCAAAGAACACCATGGAGCAAGATAGAGAAAAACACATATCCCAGTTGATTGAGCTGAACCCACCCACCGCCTGTGCAAGAGCATCAGCCTCTTCTTCTTTCTAGTTTCTGACAGGGTTACCCCCACTAGCCTCTGACCTCTACACCAAAACGCCAGCATTGTAAGTGGGATGCATCAGCACAAACCGTTTCTATACTAGTGCGTGTAGCATCACGCACGGCGCACCGCAGAGGATACAAGTTTCGTTTATGGAATTTCCAACAAGATAAAATGAGCTCATTATAGGAAGATCCATGGCACTATTTGAACTACATAGAATTAAGAAAGAGAGAAAAAGATTACTGGTTGGTTAACTGATACTTTAAGATGCTATAATATCGATCCTTTAATTTCTCTTACGATGTTACGCCTGTAGAAATAATATCACAACCTCAAGGTGCACAAAATGAAAAGAAAGCCATTAGTGTTAGTTTCTTTAATGACAATGGCAGTACTTTATGAACATGTATTAGGGCCATTTTGGTTTTTTCTCTAGTTAATTATAATGTGGTAAATTCAGGCCTTGAAGGCGAGTGATGATGCTTTTTTTCTCCCAATTGTTAAAATATACTTATTACAGTTTATGGGAGAGTTGTCGCATACGAACGATCGAGGTTATTCTGGGAGTGAGTATAGTGTTTCATTTTGAGTAAATTGCACCCACCATATAACAACTTGTCAGGTGGGTGCAAATTGGTCCAACAAATTGTAAAATGCTCAATTTAGTGCAATAACTTGACAGGTGGGTGTAGATCGATCCAATAACTTGTAAAATGCACAACTTAATGCAATAACTTGTCAAATAGGTGCATTCACAGTCCAAACATTACACGGCAATGTAGCTAACGCAAAGTCTCAATAAAGAGTATATTCATGTTAGGACAAATTATTAAGTATTATTTGACTATTGATTTTTATGTTGCGCCTGCGTGGCAATGTATTTGGCCAGGATAAAAAAAACCCTCACTGTTTAGAAATTAATGTTTTATCTTTACTTTAATTATTTGTGTATAGTGATTTAATTTTAATTAAAACTATTTAATTTGATATTCAATATTGAAAAATTCACCCTCACTGTTTTCCGATATGTTTGATTATATGCACTATTAAACTAAAAAAGCAATACGTTGATACAAACTATTGATACCTTTTTTTCACTAGGAGAGGTAACAGAGGGCCTCCCCGGTGCCAACGCGGGGGATCGAACCCCGGTCGCCGGCCTGGGGGCTGGCGACAGGAGCCACTCGGGCTCACCAGCCCCACTTATTGATACCTTTTAGGAGCTTGGTATATATATTTTTAAAGCCTTATATATTCGTTAGAAAGAAAAAATGAGACAAATAAACAGAAACAAACATGAGCATTGTTGAATACATGAGCAGAAGTGCAGAAGAAACCTAAGGTTTGAGGGTCTCTCTTATCGACTTCAGTGTTTGAGTTATGCTAATGGTGTAATAATTCTAAAATTTGTTTGCATTTGAACTAATAAAGAATTGTACATAGTTGAAAAGTAACAACCGTATCACCATCAATGATTTCCAATTATAAAATTTAAGAATTATTGACGTTCATCTACTTTGCTTAATATGTTGATGTTGTAATGGTGGTTAAATAATATATTATTTTGATAAACCAATAATTAATTTATTTTGAGAATAAAATAAAATTATTGGTGTCCATTGCGACACAAAAATTTGTGGTCAAATAATACGTTCCGACGTGAATATGCTTTTTATTGTGACTTGACGTTAGCAAATATATTGTCGTGTAATGTTTGGACTGTGAATGCACCAATTTACTAAGTTATTGTACTAAATTAAGTATTTTTTAAGTTTTTGGATGAATTTGCACCCAGCTATCAAATTATTATACTAAATTGAGCACTTTATAAGTTATTGGACCAATTTGCACCTACCTGACAAGTTGTTGTATGATGGGTGCAATTTACTCTTTTATATTTTACAACATACCGTACGTATTGGATACGGTGCGTTCGACTAGCATTGATACGTGTCGGTATACATACCCCTCTCGATTGGCCAAAAGCCCTTTTCTCTGTGGGTCACTGATCAATTATTGAATGTTTCCCTGTCAGAGTACTGTGTGTTCTCGGCGAATCACATTCCTGCCGATAGATATGCTCCATATATAATATACAGCACTAGTAAATCATATCAGCATGCGTATATTATTGGTCGTCCTCTGCTGATCTAAGTGGGGCCCTGCCTTTCCTCGCTCCCTCTTTCATTTCCAGTGGATTGATGATGAAGCGTGTACTTGAGGACAAAATCATGTGGATATATCAGCTTTCGCTGAATGCTAGCTTTTCCTCCATAACTGCTGGAGCTGTTAATATACACTGTCAAACAGAGGAGAGAGTATGTTTCTCATCACTGTAGGCAGACATCAACATGCATTATGGTATTCTCTCACACACTGCTGGGCGGCCGGCCAAGTCGCTAGCTGCCACGCATGCACTGTGGTAACCCGGGCAGATAGCGTGATCATGAGCGTTGCTCGAAAGGGAATCGGGTTAAGATTTTCCAAGCCGGGAGATGATTGTTGGTGGCGACGTTAAGAAGTCCGGAGATACCAGTGGGGTCTCGGAAGTCATCTTTTCTACTTAGTATGGCCTGCCAACCTTGAAAACGGTTCAACCGGAGGTAGGGTCCAGCGGTCGGCAGCATTGCATGTCATGCAGTGTCCAGTGCGCCCCCGACGGCCCGTGAAAATCCGGAGTACCGAGTGCCATCCACGCTTAGTAATATCATAACCGTATCAAATCTCCAAGGTGAACATCCTCCATCCAATGGAACAATGTAGGCAATGGAAGAAGTCGGCAAAATGGATCCATAGCTTCAGGAAAAGGATTGGTTCTGAGGGTTGGGCTCAGGGTCCCGGCCCCAAACCTGTCGGCTACTGGCAGACTGCTCGAGCTGCTCCCACGGTGAGAGCAGGCCGCCTTACGCATGTCAACGGGGGATGGATCGGAAACGGCCCTTTCGGGGGGCTTCCTCAAGCATTGAACAACCAACTCAGAATTCGTGCAAACAAGGGAAATCCGTCTATTTAATTAAAACAAAGCATCACGATGGTTCTTGTGGATGCTGATGCAATGTAATTTTTTGCCCAGTGTTCTGAATGTCAAAGCAGTGAAGAAATTTAACCAAGCATGGTTAAACGGCGGGAGTAACTTTGACTCTCTTAAGGTAGCCACATGTCTCATCATCTAATTAGTAACGTGGGTGAATACATTAATGAGATTCCCACTATCCCTATCAACTATCCAGCGAAACCACAACCAAGGTAACAAGCTTGGCAGAATCAGCGGAGAAAGAAGACCCTTTTGAGATTGACTCTAGTCTGACTTTGTGAAATGACTTGACAGGTGTAGGATAAGTGGGATCCTCCAAGTGTGCAAGTGAAATACGACTACTTTTAATGTTATTTTACTTATTCCATGGTTTGAAAGTGGGGCATCACCCCTCCTTTTGGCCCCAAGGCTTGGCTCTACCGGGACGATCTGGGTGGAAGATATTGTCAGGTGGGGAGTTTGGTTGGAGTGGCACATATATTAATAGAGAGCACACATTTCCTAATATGAGCTCAATGAGAACATAAATATCATGTGTAACAAAAGGGTAGAAACTCTTTTGATTCTAATTTCGGATACGAATATGAACATTGAAACCATGGCATTTCGATCCCTTAGACTGTCAGAGTTTGAAGCTAGAGGTATCAGAAAGTTATCACAGGGATAACTAGCTTGTGGCAGCCAATCGTTTATACGTAGCGATGTTGCTTTCCGGTCCTTCGATGTTGGCTCTTTGCTATTATTGCGAAGCAGAATTCATCAAATGTTGGATTGTTCACCCACTAATACGGAATGTTAGCAGGGTTTAGACTATTGTGAGTCAAAATAGTTTTACCACCGTACTGATGGTTGTGTCGTGATAGTGATTCAACCTACTACAAGAGTAACTGTTGATTCACCCAATTAGTCATCATGCTTGGTTGACAAGCCAGTTGTACGAAGCTACCGTGTGTCAGATTATGACTGAACACTTCTAATTTAGAATCCAAGCAAGCAAATGGCATTTGTGCTGGCCGCTTGCCCCAACCTACATTAGGGCGTTCGCGCCCCAAGAGCCCGTGTCATTTGCTCAACATGCCCGACCGATAAGCCATGGCAAGCCACCTAGAAGTTCCCTTTCTCATAGGCGACGAGCTATATCCTTTGCACACGACTTAAATATAGGATGAAGCATTGTAAGTGGTAAAGTGACCTTGTTGTCATGATCCATTGAGATACAACTGTAGCGCATCTAGGCCGATAGATGCTAATGGTAAGTTTCGGTGATTTATGACAACCGTATGTGACTAACGTGTGTTTTAAAGGAAAGCTCAATAACTGGATTAGTCTCATATGAAATATGAAAGGAGACCCCTCAATTCGAAATAATCATGCGAACCAAGGACTCCATTTTAAAGATTAAGGACCTTTCTAGTCTCAAGTGTCACAAGGAGTTGAAGGACACTTGATTTAGTTAGGTTTTATAGTTTCTAGTTCTTGATCGTAATATTAAGAGGGGTTCATGAGTTAGTAGCTTGATCAAAATTAAGTTGGCCTTAGAAATCTTGCACACTCACTCAAAAACAGCAAAAGATGGTCAATAGAAGTCAACACAACTCTTGGAAGAAGAAACAATCAAAGTCACATTCGAATCCAAGTCAAAACAGCTGAAAACAAAGAAAATCAGCAGCACCGGTTGAACCGGTGCCCTAGCATCAGAGCATCCGATGCATGGCGGAAGGACCGATGCCCTGTCGGTCTATCTTCTCTGGATGAAGGCAGAAATCAAGTATAGCACCGGTTGAACCGATGGTCAAAAGATAAGCACCGGTGCAATGAAAGTTCTTTGTTCCAGAGAGCATATTTTGGTGGACTTCAACTTCTCTTCAGCACCGGTTGAACCGACGCTTCGGAATCAAAGCACCGGTGCATTAGACGTCCTATGTTCC
The DNA here is from genome assembly GCF_016808335.1 of Panicum virgatum. NCBI lineage: Eukaryota > Viridiplantae > Streptophyta > Magnoliopsida > Poales > Poaceae > Panicum > Panicum virgatum. Next base: position 4,109,266 of record NC_053146.1, read on the forward strand.
AGAGAGCTTGCTTGAGTTGATCAGTGAACCTCTTCAGCACCGGTTGAACCGATGCCCCTACGGAGCATGCACCGGTGCAATGACGCAAGCCTGGATACTGTGTCAGAACTCCAACGGTTACTAATTGGACACAGAGAGACCGGTTGAACCGATGCCTATACTTTCTATCCCGTCGGTTCTTCCGGTGGTCACGGTTTTTCTGCAGAAAACTTCCAACGGCTATGTGACCTCCTCCACTCTATATAAGGGTACCCCCTGGCTCATTTCAGTTGCCTTTGACACCTTGAAAACCTGAGGCCACCCTTGAGAAGAAGAGAAAGAGCTTTGAGCAAAAGAGAGAAGATCTAGTGCTTAGTTTGTGCTTCAACTTTGAAGAACTCATCCTTTGCAAGTGTAGCAAGTGTGCTTAAACTAGGGCCAACTGAGTGTAGGTCAAGTGAAGGCTTAGGAGCTTATTACTCTTGGTGTTTGGCAGCACCTAGACGATCTTGGTGATCGAGGTGTTTCTCGCGGAGCTTGCCAAGGATTGTGGGAGCCCGGAGAAGAAGATTGTACGTGGCTTGATCTCCACCACGCCGGGATGGTGAACGGAGACTCTTAGTGAGCGCCCTCGTCTCGGTGACTTGGGAGGTGACAAGACTCTTTGTGAGTGTCACAACGTGGATTAGGGGTGTGTGCCAACACATCGATACCACGGGAAAAAATCCGGTCGTCTCTTGTCCACTCTCTTTATTCAAGCATTTTATTTCATGCAATTTATTCATGTTCTTGACTTAGAGATCATAACTTAGCTCTACCTTGCTAGGCTTTACTTCTCTTTTTATCTCTCTTAGCTTGTGTAGGTAGCTTAGTTATCCGGTTGGTGAATTAGTGCCTTACTAGCATTGCATAGGTTAAGGTTGCTTTACTTTGTTTTAGAAATTGAAAAAGACCCAATTCACCCCCCTCTTGGTCCATCGATCCTTACAATTGGTATCAGAGCCTCGTTGCTCATTTGGATCATTAGGCTTCACCGCCTAGAGCTATGGCCAAGATGGGTGGTTCGCCGCCTCACTTCGAGGGCAAGAACTTTGCCTATTGGAAAGTTCGCATGGCCGCATATCTTGATGCGATTGCCCCCGAAGTGTGGTTGGCAACAAAGACCGGGTTCACCGGAACTCCCACCACGGAACAATTAAAATGGAATGCCAAGGCTAGAAATGCAATTTTCGAAGCCATTAGTGAGGAAGTCTTTGCTAGAGTTAATGGCATGGACTTAGCAAGTGATATTTGGAAAGAGCTCATTGAAATTCATGAAGGCTCCACTAAAGTTCGTGAGCAAAAATATCACTTGTTTAGAGCTAAGTATGATTCTTTTAAAATGCTAGCTCATGAAAATTGCAATGATATGTATTTTCCATATCAAAGTTAAGGTGGTCAGATAAAAAATTTATAGTTTATACATTGTTCATTTAAGACCATTTATGATCACAAGATCATTTACTAGTTTTGCCAATGACTATATAATATCTCATACAACTCAAGTCATATTTTCAAGTTTCCACAATCATAATATTTATATCCACTAAAATACATATTTTTCTATATCTATAGTTCACAAGAACCATAGTGTAGAAATTTCACTTTTTTAATTTGTTCTTCTATATTTAAATATTTAAATAAATTTTTAGAATAAAGTAGAAAAACATTTTTATGAGCGTATGATAGCATCACTCGTCCCTGCAATTCGACTTTGTAGTATGGTGGAGAGGAGGTATGCACTAGGCTAGATATAGGTGGTTTGAACCTGGTTTACGCAAGTGTAGATATTTTGTCAAAATTAAAACTTGTACCTTGGTAGTAGAGGGGTTTGTGGTAGTGGCCGGTTAGCTGGAATATTTTTATTTTGTTGTTTTCAAATTTTATTCTAATACTTATTTTCTGAAAATTAATTTGTAGAGGCACGTCATGGTCTCACCGCCACTGCAAATGCATTTGTAGGAACGGATGAGGTGCTCACCCGCCCCTATAAATCGATTTGTAGAAACAGATGAGGTCATCGTCCACCTCTACAAATGCATTTATATATAGGAACAGACATGTTACTCGCTCCAACAAATCAATTTTTAACTACGAGAACTAGGGGTGGGTGTTGTACCCGTTCCTGAAAATATATTTTTAACCATCCCTAAAAATCCTTTTCGTAGCAGTGTTTGTTGGTTCACCAGAAAATGAAGAATTCAAAGGTACACGGCCAAATCGATCAAGATGCAAGCTCACCTAATTGATTGTAACAAGTCACTCATGGATTGCTCCGATCATGAAGGCGACCAGATCGGGAATCACAATCTGCAAACCCATACGTGGCACCGATTGAACGGGTCCACTTACTGTTTGCCGTACAATCAGCCTGTGAGGTCCATATATGCATCTTTCAGCATGCTCCCCTTGTCATATAGCTTTTCCATGGCATCCATCCAGGCCCTGTCGTTCGTGGTGCTCTGCGCATCGGATGCCATGTTGCTATCAATTTAAAAGGATGCTAACGTAACACACAGCCCCTCCATTCAGGGAAAATAATCTAAATCCAGATTGTAGATTGATTGCTACCATGTAAAATAAATGTAACTGTTTATTGTTTTTTAAAAATGTTTTATGCTAGGATATAGGTGGGTTTTAATTTAAGAAAAAACTGACGCCGTATTTTGATGAAAAAGGCCATAAATCATAAACTACTGAACCTTAGTGGTATATGTAGATGAAGATGTCACTTGCAGAAAAAGAACTATCGGTCCACGTACGAAGATGACCCGGCAGGCACTAATGCCGGTACTTATTACGAGAAAGAATTTTAGGTGCAGTTAAATAAGTATTTTCAAGGGGTGGGTGTAATACTTGCTTGGAACCTATCTAGTGCAAACCACAGTCTTCGTGAAAACCCGTGTAAACCACGGCAAAAAAGTCGTCTAAATTTATTAAAAAAATCACACATGTAGATGATATGATGCTACACAACCTTGTAAAATATCTTGTCCAAACTCGACTTCGTTTATTTTTATATCTCACAAACGAAGTCGAGTTTGGACAAGATATTTTACAAGATTGTATACCATCATATCATCTACATGTGTGATTTTTTTGATGAATTTATACAACTTTTTTGTCGTGGTTTCCACGAGTTTTCACGAAGTTGTGGTTTGCACCAGATATGTTCCTGCTTGCTTTTAGATCTCGCAGCTAAAAATCGATTTGTAGAAGCAGGTAGCATGTCCGCTCCTACAAATACATTTGTAATGGCGGGTCATGCCCTCACCCATCCCTACAAATCGATTTGTAGGATAGGGTGAGGCCATGACCCGACCTTACAAATTAATTTTTAAAAGATATTCAAGCCAACTGCCACCATAAAAAACCACTATGTATGAAACGTCCTAAGGTGACGCGTACAAAGGTGACACATTGTTGTTGCGCGTCACCTTTACGATATAGATGATGCGCAAAGATGATGCACGTCACCGTTGACACCCTCTAAAACATTGTCCATCACCTTTCTTATGACACAGGTGACGTGCAACATCAAAGCACGTCACCTTTGTTATAGGTGACGGGCCACATTATGGTCTGTCACCTATAAATTTGATATAGGTCACGAGCAACATTAAAGCACGTCACCTCTAAGGTTAATATATGTTACAGGTTTTGAAAACTCAAAGATGACGGGCATCATCAAAGTGCATCACCTTTGTGATGACATAGGTGACGTGCAACATCAAGGCGCGTCAACTTTGTGACTTTTTATAATATTTGAATACACAATTTTTGAAGAATTCAAATTGTTTTAGATTAAAAAAATAGTCTATACAAAAGTTGTAGGTCTCAACCCGATCTACAATTTTGTAGTTAAAAATGTTTTCAGTTGAGGTTGTTTTGGCACCCAAATACATGATTTAAAATTTTAATTTCAAATTTTCAAAATTTTCAAATAACCTCAAAGGAAAAACTGTATATATAAAAGTTGTAGGTTGCGACCAGCTCTACAACTTTGTAGTTGAAAAGATTTCCATTTGAGGTTGTTATAGTTGTGAAATGGGTTATATAAGATATTTGAAAGTGATGATAAAAGGAAAATATCTCATTATTGGTCATATGTGATGGTGTAGTCTAGTGGTAGGGATGGGTATCCGCGAGGCTGAGGTTGTGGGTTCGAATCCTGGTAACAGTGAAAAAAATCTCACGCGCGCATATTCACGCAAAAAATCGTGCGACTTGCGACACAAGCACGGTGGGAAAAAGAATTTTTTTTATTTTTTGTTCACATTGAAAATATTTATCTTAACACGCAAAAGAATGATACCTCTCACCTATGTGTTGACATAGGTGACGGGCTAAGACTATCATAAGTGATAGGTTATATTGATGGCTGGCACTTTTGTGGTGGCATAGGTGATGGGTTTCAGCCCGTCACTTTTGAGTAGTTATTAGTGACGTGATAAAGGTGACGGTTCACATTGAAAATATTTATTTTAACACACAAAAGAATGATACCCATCACCTATGTGCTAACATAGGTGACGGGCTAAAACTATCATAGGTGATAGGCTATACTGATGCCCATCACCTTTGTGGTGGCATAGGTGACGGGGTTCAGCCGTCACTTTTGAGTAGTCATCAGTGACGTGATAAAGGTGACGGAGACGATGCCTGTCATTATTGGGCTTTTCTTAAATAGTGAACACCTCTAGTACTGAAGTATAATTTTTTTGATGAAATATGAACACTTGCGTAAATCAGGGTTTAAACCGCTAATGTATAGCCTCGCGTGTACCCTCCTATCCACCACACTACATAATCACTTGTAACTCTATGAGATTTACTATTCTTATATACTAACTCTGAAATCGAATTGTAGGGGCAGGTGATTCCATGACCCGCCCCTAAAAATGTTTTTTATTCTAAACTTTTATTTAAATATTTAAATATAGTAGAACAAATAAAAAAATGTGAAATTTTACACTAATGTTATTGTAAACTATAGATACAGAAAAAATAATAAATATATTCAGTGTATATAAAGGTTAAGATTGTTGAAACTACTTGAAAGAAGACCTGAGATGTATGGATACTATATAGTCATAGCTATATGTAGGGCATAACTAGTAAATGATCTTGTGATCCTAAATGGTCTGAAATAAATAATGTATAAATTATATAATTTTAGATTTTACCACTTCAACTTTGATATGGAACTACTCTACATCTAAGGTTGCTTGAAAACAAATCAAAATTTATAGATTTTGAAACTAAAGATCTTACAATAATTTTTGGACTCCTGAATGAATATGTTATCAACTATAAAATTTTAAATCTCGTCAAGCTCTACAATTTTGGTATAAAGCTTATATTCGTCTGAGATCAAAAATGAACAAAGTTATGATTTTTTTGCGTGCAACCATTTATAGGCCAGGTCATGCCATCACCCACCCTTAGAAATGCATTTTCAAGGGTAGATTAACTGATATAGTAGCTCTGCTCCCTTTGTGGGAGCGAGTTAACTTTTGAACCGCTCCTAAAAAAAGGGTGTTCCTAAAAATCATTTTTGTAGTAGTGACTTTTGAGGTGGATATAGGAGTCCAAGGACCTTTAGTATCGGATAGTAAGGCTAGACATTGGTACCACCTGGTGTCAGGAAATGGATTGAACCATGCGAAATACTAATATTGAAGGAACCTTTAGTACCGGATGGTAATATATCCGGTACCAATTGTAACGACCCGGCCCGGGATAACGGCTAAGATCTACTCTACACTTTGAGTAAACCACACCTGCTAAATAACTCTCTTGCGCTTTCGTCCTCGCTTCGCGCAAAAGGCTGCAGCCGGAGTTACTAGCTTCCCGCGATCCGGCTATTTAAGCTGGTCTTGCTCGCGTTCGGTTTCCCGTATGGGACTAAACTGGGAACACTGTGCCGGAGCTACAGTATTTTTCGCGCTACAGTAACTCGAATTCAGCCCGGCCCAATTGGCCACGGGCTGCCACACCAATATCTAGCCTTTAGTAAGGGTCATCTCTCTTTCCGTCGCAAGTGCTTTGTTGGTAAGATGGTAAGGGCGATACACGTGTACGTGAGGCAAGAGGTCCTAAACTCGAATCCTGGCTGCCACACGTGCACATATTTTTGGTGAAAAAATCGCATGACTTAATATATGTTTTCAACACAAAATGCTTTGGTACCGGGTGGAACTTTCATCCAATGCTAAAAGATCCCTTCAGTACCGCGTGTTTTACCCAATGACAAAGATCCCTTCAGTCTTGACAGCCTGCTCTAACCTCTAATTAACAAATCTTAAATATCTTTCAGAACAAATAATGATATCGTGTTTATTAGTACCACTAATTAAAGAAGATGTGTGGCAAATATATATAATCATTGTTCGTTATGATCACCCAATTCCTGAAACTTCAAAGTTACCGTTTAATGTAAAACCCCTTTTAAGGACAAGAATGATATGAAATGTGGATTTCTCAGCCTCATAATAATTGCACGATCCCTTAAGGTTTTATATAGAAAACCGAATGTCGTGAATTCCATGGTAAAAGAACTGGTACAATGGTGTGAGGCCCCACCATTCTTGAAACAACCATCTTGTTCTCCCTCCTCACTCTATCTTCTTTGCCTCGTAAAAGTTTCTGTGTGAAATTGTATGAAAAAAATCTTTGACCGCTTACTTATGCAAAACTATGCTCTCCCTTCTTGCTTTTAAGGGGAACTAAATAGGCGAGCCATCCTTTGCTTTGTCTTTGTAGAATACTATTGGTGAGGTTCTTTATTACTCTGCCAAAAGGCATGCGGTTAAGGTATTAATAAAGTAGTAGACTATGGTTTCATATTATATTTTTATATTAATAAAAATATATTCACTACCAAAAACTATAAGAATAATTATTTTCTTGACAACAGAGTTTCTCCACTCCAATTTTTTCACTGCACAGATGGAAAATAAGGGATTGTAAATTTCTTTAATGACAAATAAGAAATTGTTCCAATAGAGGTTTATTGAAATAAATTAAATAGTCACTTGCTCTGTTCCAAATTCTAGGTTGTTTTAATAAATTTAAAATACATAGATTTTATTATGCATTTAGATAAATATTATATCTAGATATATAACAAAAATTATGGAACGGAGGGAGTATATATAGAGAGTAAATATTAATAGTGATGTTCCTCGCCCTATATATATGTAGTACTCGATCAGACGATCACACCCTTATATGGCTTAAGCCAGGCCGGGCACTTGCATTGCATCTGCTCCTACCGTAAGGACAGCGTGCCCTATCCATGCAGCAGCAGCACTCACCTCCAATAATCATGGCGCTAGCGATGCGTCGTCTCTCCCGTTCGTCCTAGGTCCTACGATTTCTGGGAACAGAATCCACCGCCGCCATGTCCAAATTTAGCGAAACTAAGCCCGATTGGTCGGGGGTAGGGACTGTCGGACTGATCGCAGTTTATTTTTTTGCTCCTGCTACTTCCTGCCTTCCTGGAACAGTAATTAGGACGGAGGGCCTTGCATTGGTATGGAGCAGGAGCCACCATCCGCCGCCGCTTCCAGCATCGGGGCTGCAGCTGTCCCTGGCCCTCGCGCCGGCGGCGGCCGGACGCCGCGAGGAGGTGGCGGCGCCGACGGCTTACGTCGCCGGAAAGCAGGTGCGGCTGTTCCCTTGCCTCTACTGCAACAAGAAGTTCCTCAAGTCGCAGGCGCTCGGGGGGCACCAGAACGCGCACAAGAAGGACCGCGCCACCGCCGGCTGGAACCCGCACGCCTACGGCGACGACGGCGCAGTCGCCGCGGCGGTGCCGCGGGACGCGCTCCGCAGAGGTGGCACAGCCAGATCCGCCGCCGCCGCCTTGTCCGTGACGATCGCCTCGCACTGGCACGGCATGGAGCCCCCCGCCGGCGTCAAGGTCGAGATGCCGGACGGCAGCACCCGGCTCTTCGCCGACCACGACCTGCTCCCGGGTGCGGGGGCAGCCTACCCCTCCGCCGTGTCCGGTGGGCGCGATGGCACGGTGGAAATGCACAACTGGAGGAGGACCTCCCGGAGAACGCCGACGCCAGCACCGCGCCCTCCAGCTCCGGCGGGGAGATCGATCTATCTGGAGCTGCGACTCTAGATCATATCATCCACAATGCGTGCTTCCTCATTATTCTTAACTGCCAGTGCCAGTATCATATAGTGCCGGCCATCAGGTGTAGGTGACCGGGTGATGGTGCGTATCTCAACATGTCAGATTAGTATATATGCTCTAATATTCGCCTCTGTGCATCACATTTAAGTAGTACTGATTTTCTTGCTTTATTCAGTGGAAGCTCATATTCTATGTTGCTCATATTTCCTGTTCATATATATATATATATATATATATATATATATATATATATATATATATATATATGGGGCATATGTATGTACCGACCTAAAAATATTCTATTCTCTCCATTTCACATTATAGGACGCGGATACATAATTTAAAATATAAATATATAGAGTATATGTATATCTATGTGTATAACAGCATCTATATATTTAAAATATATAGAGTATATCTATGTGGGACCTGCATGAACAGTGCACGTGTGTCCCACTTAAATAGTACGTGGGACCCGCATAAAATAGTATGTGGGACCCGCATAAACAGTGCATGCTCACGCATAAACGGTGCACGGGCCCACGTGGGCCAGAAGGCACCGGAGATCTCCAAATCTTGGCCGGTATGGTATATTAATTACCGAAGCATGGTAGTAGACAAAATAAGCCCTCGGGCAAGAGGCTTACAGAGTTACAGTTACAGTATGAAAACGACAGATGAATAACATCGTACTAAACAAGGCTGCCAGTGATCAGTGGCTGGGCTACATGTGTGACTGTGGTTGAGTAGACAAGGCTCCCCGTACGATTGAATGCGACAAGAAAAATAGAGGTGCTCGCTATCGCTAGATAGCTGCTAGGCTTACCCTATGGAGAGATTTGCTTTGATTAAGGTGAGATGGCTTTGTCAGCTAGATCATATTTAGATCAGTTTCAGAGGAGTTTCATATGTAATTAATTTTGCTAATCTAGTAGAATATTTATAAAGAGAGAGAATGGAGTTTCATGAGATCTGAAAGAAGTTTCATCCTTATAAGACTCATCCAGCAGCACGAGTTACCTAGTTTTTTTATCTAGGTAACTATGCAATGAAAACCATCCATTGAGGGGAGGATCTTTATTCTCATTAAGTAGAGTACCATGTGAGCGTGTTTTTAATAATGTACCAAAGAGTAAACAAATAGAGAGGTTTAACGAGTTTCATAGGACAAATACTATATATATTGTACTAAGACAGCTTATGTCTTGCGTGTAGTTTACAAAATAATAAATAAAATAATTCATTGTATGAAAACTATTTCACCTACTAACTAAATGACCTTTTTGCTTATGTGACATTCTTGGGAACACAAATATGAAATCTCTTGTTGAAAATGATCTTAAAATAGTCCCAACCCTCCACCTCAGCTTGTTTCCCCTCCGTTTCAAATTCTAAGTCACTACAACTTGCTTGGAGAGTCAAACAATTTTTATATTTGATCAAAGTTGTAGAAAAGGTTACAAAGATTTAGCACCAAATATATATACTATGTAAGTATAATAATGAAATTGTAATAATACTTAATTGGTATCGTAAATGTTAGTACTTTATTGAATAAACTTGGTCAAACTTGTAATATTTTGACACTCCAAAAATTGGAGTGACTTGCAATTTGAAATGGAGAGATCGTATAACATTGAATATATTGTCATGTTTAAGGAAAAGCTAAGGTAACAAGAAAGTTAACGAGGCCAGAGAGGAAAAAAAAGGAATTTGTTTCTCATGTGAAAAATAATTTATGTAATAAGTAGGAGGAGACTTTCGTGATCAATATTTTCAGGCATCTAATATCTCCTTTAATTTTACTAATCCCTGGAGATGGAATTTTTAGGGGCGGGTGATGTCGTCACCCGCCCCTAAAAATGGAGCGGGTCAACGGCTCAGTACCCGCACTCCTTTGAGTAACCGCAGTCCTTTCGTAGGAAAGGGTTACATTTTGATCCACCCCTGAAAAATAAACAAGACATTGTAGTAGTGCCCATCATAATCTTTTCCACGAATTTGAGTAACAGTCAAGTGATGGCTGATAAGTAAAGACTGGATTGCTGCCTTAAGCTCCAAAGAAGTGGTACCAACTACATGAACTGCAGCTATATATTCATATATATATAAGGAATTAATCTCTCATACACCCTTTCAAGTTTATCAACATAACACAGGCAAACAACCAATTGTTCTTTATATGATACATCACTAGATTGACCAGCTAAAATTGCATAGTGGTCATCTAGTATCCAAATAATGTGTCGGATATCTGATTGATATCAACAACTTTTCATTTGTATCCAATATTCGAGTCTGTATGCGATATCCAAAAAAATATCCAGAATATGTTGACCGTCAGTTAGAAAATACCCGCACTATTTGCAGCCTATATGCGACTGAAGGTAAGCTATATAGCTAGGATGAGAATCACTAAACCGGTGATGACTAACCATGGATCAGAACTCTGTAAGGGCGTGTTTAGTTCGTGAAATTTTTTGGGTTTGGCTATTGTAGCATTTTTATTTTTATTTGATAATTAGTGTCCAATCATGGACTAATTAAGCTCAAAAGATTCATCTCATCATTTCCAGCTAAACTATGCAACTAGTTATTTTTTTAAACTACATTCAATACTCTATGCATGTGTCCAAAAATTCAATGTGACGAATAATCTTGAAAATTTTTGGGAACTAAATAGGGCCTAAATAACCTAACTCACTTCTGATTTTAAGTACTACTGCTGGTTAGTAGGCGACATGCATTGACTGCAACAGAGAGAGAGAGAGCAGCATAAGAGCAAGTATTATAAAGGGCGGGGAATGGGCGGAATCCGACGTGGTTGAGAGAGAAATTAGGAGAGAGAAGCGAGTGAACGACTCGCCGGCAAGGTTTAAAATTTCGGTGAAATTTCGGTATTTTTTTCGTTTTCGGTAGTTACCGGGAAGTGGAATTTCGGTAAATTTCGTTTCAAAATTCAAAAATTCAAAAAAAATTGTAAAAAAATATGTAAAAAATATGATTAAAAACTAGGTGTTTTTCTGAGCAATTAGCACTTGAAGTAATTGAAAAATAAGTTGATTTGGTTGGTTAAAATCACTAAATGGTTTCGGACCCGTTAACCAATAATAAACCCGTTAAGCGTTTTAACCTACCCAACTCACCTGGGTCCGCCCCGACGCAGCTCGTCACTCTTCCAGTGCCTTCCTCGCTCTCCTCTCTTTTCCCCTTCGTCCCTTCGCCCTTCCGCCGCCGCCAGCAGTAGATTTCGGCGCGTAGCACCGAAATTTCGGCGGAAAAACACCGGATTTCGGCCGGAATGTAGAGGATCCCGCTGCTGGGAAGGCGCGGTGGCATACCGCTGCATCTCGACCGGATTTCGCTGTCTTACCGGCGAAAAAACGCTACTTCTGTCCGGATTTCGGCGCTGGCTCCGGGAAAGAAAGGTATGAGAGAGTATTTTTGTGATGGTGATGCTTGTTGATGTTGATCTAAGTTAGTTACTGCTGATATGTGATGAACTTCATGCTAGTTAGAGGAAATTGGGAAGCTAGGGTTAGAGGAAATGTTAGGATTTGTTAGTTGATTTGGCATGGAATGTATAGAAAAAATCATTCAAACATTTTGGATATGAATTGTATTGAATATTAGTGATGAATTTAATAGCCGATTCATGAACTTACACCGTGCTAGTTTGTATGATGAAAAAGAGCACGAATTGTAGATACTATGTGATATTCATGAACTTACACCGTGCTATTTTTCTGTAATTGTAGGACAATGCCAGACGTAGTTTGGGAGCATGGCCAAAAGGTCGGGGGTGGTTTCAAATGCAAGTATTGCAGGGAGGAGAAGGGTGGGGGAGGAGCAACACGGTTCAAAGAGCATTTGGCACATAAGGGGAAAGATGTGAAGGACTGCCCTTCGGTTCCGATCGAAGTTAAGCAATTCTTTAGTGAGCAGTTGGACAGGAACAAGGTTAGAGCAAAAGCAAGGGCCCGAGAAAGAGTGCTGAGGGACCAAGTAGCAAGGGGGCGGCACACTGACCTAGAGGAGGAGGGTGGCTAGGGGCACGACGAGGATGCAGAGCTACAGGCTGCCTTACACCAGTCCTGCCAAGAGTATGACTTTATGCAGCAAGCTGGGCCACGATACGAGAGGGGTGGCGGATCTGGAGCTGCTTCTGGATCTATAAGTGGTGGTGTTGGAGGCAGTGGTGGACCACAGCCTTCGATGTTCAGAAGGAGTCAGTCACAAGTCCCCGAGAGGGTTAGGGACTACCACCTAGGTTTGAGCAGTGCTCCACGACAGCAAAGGATTGATACCGGCCCATGGACTGTCAAGGGGAGGACATCAAGAGAGCTTCTAGGGAGGGCATGGGCGAAGGCGTGCCATGCTGTCGGTATTCCCGGCCGGAAAGTCGATGACCCATACTTTAAAGCTGCGATCGTGGAGACCCAGAAACAAGGTAACAATGTATATTTTGAGCTACATTACATATCCTTTATTGTGATCTTAATGCTTTCTCTTCTATGACCGCAGGTGTTGGAATCAAAATACCATCAGGGAGGGAGATAGATGGAAAATATTTGGATGAGAATGTGAAGGAGATAGAGAAAGAGATAGAGAAGTGGAAGAACGAGTGGGATGAATGTGGAGTCACGATCATGTGTGATTCGTGGACGGGGCCTATGCGTAATTCGGTCATTAATTTCTTGGTGTATAGCGGTGGCACCATGTATTTCTTGAAGTCCATCAATGCGTCCGACAAAATACAGGACCATCAATACTTGTTGAAGGTAAGTCCATGTATCGATGCATTGTTCTCACGTTGGCATAAAATATAGTACCATACGCATATCACATTGGCAATGTTGTGCAGGAGATACGAGCAGTGGTCATGAAAGTGGAGCCTCACAATGTGGTTCAGCTTGTCACGGATAATGGTTCGAACTACAAAAAAGCCTGCAAAATTCTCTGTCAGGAGTTCCCTACCATTGCATGGCAGCCTTGCCTTGCCCATACCATCAACCTTATGCTGAAGGACATAGGGAAGTGGCCGGAGCATGATGCTTGTATTCGAAGCGCGCAACGAATTTGCAGCTGGCTCTACAACTCCAACAGTTTACACAGCATGATGAGGGAAGCCATCGGTGGAGAGTTGGTCAAGTGGAATGTAACAAGATTTGGGACCAACTACATGTTCCTTGAAAGCATGTATAAGAAGAAGGACCAGTTCATGACATGGTTAGTGTCACCTGAGTTCCGACAGTCCCGCCACTTCAAAAGTGAAACTGGAAGGTACATTTACGAATGTATCACAAGTCTTGAATGGTGGGCGAATATGGAGTATGTGATCAATGATGTTGAGCCTCTGTACATTTTTTTGAGATTTGCTGACACAGACAAGACACCTAATTTGAGTGAGGTGACAATGGAGTATCAAAACATGAGGCAGACATATGCCAGCAAGTTCAGCAGTGACTACCCCCGGTTTGAAAAGATCATGGCTGTGATAGATGCAAGGTTTTTGTGAACTACAACCTCCGCTTGCGTCTGCAACGTGCTACTAGAGGGGTCGATCCATATGACTATGATCCAGTTAGCAGTTTCATGGATCTTTCTTTGTACCGGCAGTCATCAGCAATTCAAGATTGGATGAAGCAATCAAGGTCCAATGGAGACCCAGCATTTGATGAAGACTCTGACTTCACTGACACTCCATTGCCGAGCCAGATGTTCACTGACATAGGCTCTTCTTATGGTCACGATGAAGATGTGGAGACATGGGCCGAAGAAACAATTGGGGACACACATCTGGGAAAAAGGAAGACTAAGATTGGTCCCGAAATGAGAAAAGGGAAGAAACCACGCACTGAGGAGGAGTTAGGTAGTGACGATACCACACCTGAGCCTAGTGGTGGTGAGGACATTGGTGATGATGATGATGATGATGATGATGATGATGATGATGATGATGATGATGATGATGATGATTCCAGTAGCAGTGAAGGTGATGGCAATGATGGCAACGAAAGTGGTGGTTATCGTATATCTCCTACTATAAGGTTCACTGGGGAGGAGGACTTCACCCATGCAACACAAGATACAGATCATGGAGCACCTACTTCACAACGACAAACAACATCGACACATCGACATGGTCGACATGCCCCACTTGCATATGATGAAGATAGCTCCAACTCTGCCTCCAGTGGTCAGTACTACAACCCTTACAGTACTTCTCCCCCTGCAGGGGGCTTTCTGTGGCCACCACCAGGGGTGGTGAACCCGCCACTTCCGCAGGCAGTTGCAGCATTGACTTATTTGGATTATCACGGCTACCTACCATATGGAGCTCCACAGTTGCAATATCGCCCACCTACATACGTGTATTTGCCACCAACAGACGAGCCGTATGAGGGACCACCGGGAGAGAGATTTGAGGACTGAAGAATGCAGGTACTTATCCTATCAACAGAACTTATCTATACGTTTTGCTTCCTCTACTTATTCAATTTATTTCACATAAATATTTAAATGCAGAGAATATGCTACATGGATTATTCTGGACTATGTCTTTGCCTCTGTTGTATCTTTGGATTGTAATAATTCTAAGGGACTTTGGATGTATTGCGTTCTATGTGTGGACTTTGGACATGAGTTATGTGTAATAATTCTAATGGACTTTGGATGTATTACGTTGTATGTGTGGACTTTGGACATGAGTTATGTGTTAAATGGTGTATTTGTCATTGTTTTGTGGAGTTATATATATGTTATGCATTATGAACTGTCAATATACACATAATCAGGGGAAATTTTGCCAAAATTTTCAATTTTTCCATATATACACATCATTTTCTGTTAATTTGCATCATTTTACGGTGACAAAACCGAAATTTCGGTCGAAATCACCGAAATTTCGGTCGAAATCACCGAAATTTCGGTCGGAATTCACCGAAATTTCGTTTTTTGAATTTGAATTCACTTCCCGTTCGGAATTAGCGAATTTCGGCGAAATTTCGACCGAAATTTCGTTTCCGGCAAACGGCGGAATTCGGAAAAAAAACGAAAAGGTAAACCCTGCTCGCCGGACGCCGGCTGCGAGCGGGCGCATGCGCGCGCGGAGCTCCCATTCGCAGCGCTGCTGGGCCGCTTGCTGCCGATTGGCTGCCGCTGCTGCGCCGCTCGCCAGCAGCATTTAAATGCATGCCGCGCTGGCTCTTCTCCGCCCGCTGGCCGGCGTAACCATAAAACATGCTCTAATTGGTGCCAACGCAATGCGTCAGGGTGCTCCCATCAAAAGATGACAGGATGGAGCAGGCCGTGCGTGGCCGTGGGGAAGACGACGCAACGAGGCACAGAACGAAGCATGTGATCCTACTGCAGACAGCACGCACGTCTCCATAGCCACACTGTGACGCGCGGTGGCCTACAAACTTTAATTATATTTGCATGTTTGGGCAGTGTACGGAAGAGGATTCCGGTAAAATTTTTACCTGGTGGTTATTTTAACATTATATATAGACCCGTGTTACATATATTTATATATTCTTCCAGCTTGTTGAGGGTCCACAATCTCCTGAAATAAAAATAAAAGGAGAAAAAATTTCGCTACTGTACGTTGGGAAAAGCTAAAAAGCCACAAGGTTCGAATCAGTTCCTACCATCTTCAATACTTTTCTGACCACTATTTTCTACTGTAAGACATTTAATAAGTAGAGCACAAGAAGTATGTATGTATGTATGTATGTATGTAATAATCAATTTGAATAATGTTCCCGGCCTGATCATTATTCTAAAGGTCATTATGATGCCTGGTTTCAGTAGATATATTTGATTGCAGGCAACTATATGACGCTCTTTTATTTTTGAGAAGAGACCTGGGTCACTACCAGTAGTGTGCTAGCTTGGTTATGCCACAATTAAAACTTAGTGGTTGTCTTGTGCGATATGGCCAACAAATAAACGTGGATGCAAAGAGGAGACATGATCCAGCAAGCTGCTGTACCACAAGATCAAGTGACCTGCCAGAAATGAGGTCTCATCTCAATATAATTGGAAAATTCTTGAATAGTTCATGGAAGTGAAGGGCACGCAGGTCCCCTACCAACTGATGCTGAGGTTTCTGCAGATCCCAGAGGCAGACCCACACACCCGGCCGGCCGGCCGGACTCCAGTCCACATCACCGGGCCGGGGTGTTGATCGAGTACATGGGCATATAACAGCGGACAGCGTGGGTTCTAGGGTGGGCACGTGTTGCGTTCCTGGGACTGGACGTACCAAAGGACCAGCTAATAATATAATTAATCACTCAACTAATTAGCATGATGGGCTAATTTGCTTTCTCTAGTCTGATGGCAGACTAATAAATGTTTATTGAATTACAACATAATCATCTTACAACTAATAAATTTTGACATTTATTGTTTTAAATTTTTTTGTTGAATTATTGTAAGTTGATATATACAAACTAGTGAAGTAACTTAAAAATCAGCTGCATATAGTCTATATGGTGTGCCAAGATGGAGCCGAATGTTCCTTGATGGTCTCACACCTAGCTTTGTCTATATGGCAATAATATGATATGAATAAGTGAACCGACATAAATATAGTTTATTTCAAGTATCATCTCTGGATTATTCATAGGGGCTTCAAGGCGAGCCGAGCTAGCTACGCCCAATAGACCATGCATGGGATCAAGATGAGTATATGGAGGCATGTAGACACTAATATGCACTACTAGAAAAATTAGCATTCATCAATGCACATTAGAACCGGTTAATTTTCGGTACGGTATTAGTCACCTAGAGTCATTTTAGTACCGGGTCCAAACTTAAATGTCTCCCAAGCCATTTTAGTACTGGCCCAAGACACCGGCCAGTACTAAATATCGCCTTTTAGTACCGGCCAGTGTTTTGGTCTGGTACTAAATGTCGTCTTTTAGTACCGACTGGTGTTTTGGCTCGGTACTAAAATGGTCCAATCATTTAGT
The DNA here is from genome assembly GCF_016808335.1 of Panicum virgatum. Taxonomy (NCBI): domain Eukaryota; kingdom Viridiplantae; phylum Streptophyta; class Magnoliopsida; order Poales; family Poaceae; genus Panicum; species Panicum virgatum. Next base: position 4,126,417 of record NC_053146.1, read on the forward strand.
AACGGGCCAAAATACCGCCCGGTACTAAAAGGCGATATTTAGTACCAGCCGGTGTCTTAGCCCGGTACTAAATGATCATTATGAGTTACTTCAAAAGGAATGCATCTTCCACCCAGTCACATGTGATGCATACGTGGGATGGTAAGAAAGCTACGCACGAGGTCGGAGGTCGTGGGTTCGAATCCTCACGACCGTGCATGGGCATTTACGCGTGAAAAATTGGCGTGACTTGTGACTTTGTGATGTTTCGCGTTACCAACCGGTACTAAACAGCCCCTTTAGTACCTAGCATTTTGGCCGGCTAGTACTAAAGGGGGTTGCTGACCGGTACTAGTGTTCATTTTTCTAACAATGATAGCTAGCGTTGTTGCAGACGATGGCGGTGCTAAACTGCATGCCAAGTGATGAATGAAGAGGTGAACCGCTTCAAAAAAGATTCCGCTCAACAGTAGTTCAAATGTAGATCAAAATATTTTGTGATTATGTATTAATATACTGATGTTGCTTTTTATTACACCTCCTTAGTCTTGTGGGGCGTAAGGCTTCGGAAATGTTCTGTACAAAAAAAATGTACTTTTGAGTTTATTTGTGTTCTTGTAAATATTTACATTGTGCCGGATACTGATCTTTTGAGATAAAAAAAGGTTGCTTGCAAATGTATATATACTCCATCAGTTTGCAAGTATGAAGGACTTTTGAGTTTATTTGTCCTATCAAATGTCAAAAAATGATAAGTTTGATCAAGTCTTTTTCCTATATCAAACAATGATAAAAACGTTTTCCTTACTCTGGAACAGGGGAAGTATATGTTCAATAACATAGGATATGAGCTTCCACTGAAGCAGGAACAACTACAGTAACTGTCATCACCAATGCATGAAACTAATGGTAGTGGTAGTAGTTACTAACAAATTATATATCCCCTAGAAAGGAAATAAGAATGACCCGTATATCGATCCATTGATAATGAAGCAAGGTACAGAGACCGCAACATGAGTGATAGGTAGCCAAGATGCAACAAGACTGATTTTAATTTAACAGCTGAGATTAGCCGGCAACAGATGCGTGTGCGTGTCAAAATATCTCTGTCCTCGACCCCGAGGAAGCAGTCGTGGATGATCTAGAGTCGCAGCTCGAGGTCAAGCTCCTCGCCGGAATTGGAGGGCGCGATGGCGGTCTTGGCGATCTCCGGCGGGGCAGACATTCGGGAGGTCGTCCTCCAATTGAGAACTTCCACCGTGCCACCGCGGCCGGCCAGGGCGGAGGGCCCGGCTGCCCCCGTCCCCGGGAGCAGCACATGGTCACCGTAGAGCCGCGTGCTGGCGTCCGGCGCCGCCTCGACCTTCACGTCTATGACGCCGTGCCCGTGCGACGCGATCGGGACAGGCAACAGGCCGAGCGCGCCTGGAAAAGCGGCGTCGTCGTGGCCGGCGTAGACGTGGGGGTTCCAGCAGGCGGCGGCGCGGTCCTTCTTGTGCGCGTTCTGGTGGCCCCCGAGCGCCTGCGACTTGAGGAACTTCTTGTCGCAGAAGAGGCAAGCGAACAGACGCACCTTCTTCCCGCCGACGTACGCCATCGGCGCCGCCACCTCGTCGACCTCTTCACGGCGTTCGGCCGCCGGCGCCAGGGCCAGGGATAGGTGTAGCTCCTGCTGCTCCATGGCACTGCAAAGCTGCCTTGCTAACTGTTCTAGAAAGCACCCAGTCAATAATAAGCATCAGTAGGAGAAAACAAGTTAATATGTCAGTTCACACCGCCGACCAATCGTGCTTGGTTTTGCTAACAATGGAGATGGCGGCGGCGATTCTCTGTCCAGAAATGGGAGGGACGACGCATCGACGGGGCCGAGATGGGAGCTATAGGTGAGTGATGGCACGCTGTCCTTTTGGTAGGAGCGGATAGTTGGATACCAAGTCGGCGATCGAGTACATTTATGGGGCGAGGAACAGCACTATTATTCTTTCTCTACAGCTGCTCTGTTTCACTAAACCAAATACATCATTACTGCTAATGTTTTTGGGAGAAATCCTCAATTATTGGCCATTAATTGCAATCGCATAGCCAATGGTGTGCCATTAATTGATGAGCAAATATATATGTAATGGCAGGAAATTCATTATTTTATATATTACTAGCTTTTGGTGCTGAATTAATTAATTTGAGTAATATAAAAAAGTATTTTACTACTTCAATACCTTAATAGATTCCGGAGGGTTTGTATTTATTACATGCTTTTAAATTGTTTGCACTATGGCATCAGAAGCGCATAGCACCTCGAACAGGGCCTCGATGGAAGCCACGGAAAAAGCTTATGACGACAAGGGGAGCAGGCTGAAAGATGCATATGTGGACCTCACTGGCTGATTGTACGGCAAACAGGTAGCAACCAGCGACCCGTACGGATGCACATTGTGATTCCCGGCTCGGCTCAGCTCGGTTCGGTCCTGCTTGTAATCCAAACGAGCTAGCTCGGCTGGGTCAGCTTGCGAGCCAGGGAAGTACGAAACGACACAAGGTGACAAGGGGATGAATCACCCGATGCCTGGCCATTGTGCTGCTCCATTGATTTAGAGCTCCGTGCGGACTGCTGGAGCTCCTCCTCCTCCATGGCATGTGGATTCTGGAGATGGTACCTATGGCCCTCACTATCAAAAAACGTGTGTTTACCGTATGCCCTTCTGTTTGCCGTGTGCAACATTTTGGGCACACGGTAAATACATTGTTTACTGTGTGCCTACCAAAAAACGCACGGCAAATACTCAACACACGGCAAACACAACTTTTACCGTGTCCAAAACACACGGTAAAAAAAACACATGGCAAAGGGGGGTTTGCCGTGTGCCCAGATCTGGGCACACGACAAATCCCTCCTCTCCCATAAAATCTCTCCTCCCTCTACGGACGTCGTCCCCATCCCCTCCCTCTCCTGACGCAACCCCATCCCCTCTCTCCCTTTCCCGGCGCCGCCCCCTCCCTTCCCTTTCCCGCCGCCGCCGCCATCGCCTCCCTCCCTCAACCGGCGCTGCCCCCTCACTCCCTCTCCCTGCGCTATCCTCTCTCCCTGGAGGCCGGCGCCCTCTCCTCTCCCTCCACCTCCCTCTCGCGACTCCCCCCCCCCGCTCGCCCCTCACCGGAATAGATCGATCGGTGAGGAGGGGCGGCCAGGCGAGGAGCAGCAGCTGCGGCCAGCAGGAGCTCCAGCACGTGGTTTGTGGCGGCGAAGCTCAGATCCAGCACGGCCAGTGGCGGCGCAGCTCAGATCCGGCGGCGGTGGCGGCTCCAGCTTAGCTTCGCCTCCATGTCGTGGCCAGTCGCGGCCAGCAGGAGCTCGAGCTCAGATCCAGTGGCGGCTTATCAGCAGGGCCACGACACCAAGCTGGTGGCGGCAGCAATGACGGCGGGCGAGTGGCGGTAGCAGCGATGGCGGGCGGGTGGCGGCAGCGGCGCTGGCCAGTGGCCGGCGGCGGCGATAAAATTTCTTTTTGTTATGCCAAATTTTTTTTTTGCCGAGAGTCAATTGACACACAGCAAACACTCTTTGCCGCCTGAATAATGGACCACAACAAATTTGCCTTTGCCGGTCGATATACGCCGTGCGGGGTTTGCCATGTGTTGCACACGGCAAACCTTTTCCCGTGTGCATTTCAGCCTTTGCCATTTACCCTTGGCACAGAACAAAGAACCCAAATTCGGTAGTGCTTAGGCCGAGCACCTGTCTCGCTCGAGGAAGGTTGGAGGAGGCATGGACAACTGGTGTGGTAAGGATTTGGCAAGCATCAAGGACAAAGGGAGGCCTAGGGGGTGCGGCATCAGGACCAGGTGAGAGAGGAAGGTTGGACGGGGCGACATCAGCATCAGTTGCAGTGGGGATATAGATGGTCATTCAGGCTACCCAGCCCGACCCAGCCCAAGCCCGTGCTGGCTCGGGCACAAATAGATTGGGCCAGGCCCGGCACGAATAGGCTAACAGGTCATGTCGTGCTGTCCATCGTGCCACATCATCGGCCTAGGCACGAGCCCATTTCGTGCTGTGCCGGGCCCGGCTCGGCATGGGGATTTTCTTGTGCCCATGCCAGCCGAAGCCCGAGCAGTCGAGGGAGGCTGCTTGCGCGCCGCTGCGGCACCTGCGTGCGATGATGCGGCCTCCTGCGCGTTGCTGCGCCTGACGTCGCTGCACCTTGCATCCCGCCGCACCTGCCGTCGCTGCCTTCCGCACCCCGCAGCGCCTACCATCGCCGCGCGTGCTGCCACGCGGCCTCCAGCGCACCGCTGTGATGTCCCGCCCGCCATCGCCGCACGCGCTGCTTCGACCTCCTACATGCCTTCGCAGGCCGCGCGCCACCGCGCCGTCTCCACCTCTTGCAAGCTGTTGGGAGGGATGTGGGATGGGAGATGGAGGATGACGTGCGTCCATGCGCCTGTGTTGGTGGGTTCAAAGATAAGGTTTGGGATATTGTGTGTTGGTGGGGAGAAGAATAGCCAAGGAGGCCAAGATTATTCATGTATGGGCCGAAGTATGGAGGTGGAGATGGAGGGGTAATGGGCTGTTCCGGGCTATACTCTAAAATTCATGCCAGGTTGGGCTGTCCGCCGTACCATGGTGATGCCCCAAGCACGGCTTGAAGTATCGGGCTGGGTTGGCTCAGGCATGATGATCAACGGGTCGTGCCGTGCTTAGACCGGGCAAAAAAATCGTGCCTCGTATCGGGCTGTCGGGTCTCGGACTTTTTGTACATATATATAAGTGGGGAGCGGGCTAGCAATGGGAAAGGAGGAGGCACGGAGGGGGTTGGCGTTGGCAAATGGCTGGTGCAGTGGGTAGCTGGTGAGGGGTTGGGGGGGGAGAGAGAGAAGGTGGTTGCGGGGCATCGGCACCTGGCAATGCTAGAGCAAATTGAAGGGAGGTGCATTAGTCTTGTGGGTGTATAGAGTTGAACTGTGAGGGATGCATATATGCTGAAAAATTAGATTTAATCACTGTTTTTGCAAAATTTCGTGGGTGCATGGGCACCACCTAATCACTACCTACCTTCGCCCACCTGGCATCACTAGAGGAGTCGATGATGGGAACAGATGAGCATCACGTGGTGGTAGGGAGAGGATGGAAAGCAGGGGCTGAATGAGCTCTAAGGTTTGATCAGACTTTTGTTAGGCTTACTGAGCCGCTAAATTGGGATGGAAGCCTGCTGATGCATGCGGCTCGTTAGAGCCACCTCGAACTCGCTCGTTCTACTAACGAGCAAAACGTTCTGCTCGGCTTGTTAGCAAATTGCATCGAGCCACGAGTATTCACTACCGGAAATCTCAAGATTGTCGAGTGTTTACATGTTTGCCGAGTGTTTTATTTCAGACACTCGGCAAACAATCTATTTACCAAGTGCCAACAAAAAAACAATCGGCAAAAAAAGCACTCAACAAATAAGGTTGTTTGCCGAGTGCCTAAGGGTTGGCACTCGGCAAATAGGTGTTTGCCGAGTGTCAATGGGTGGGCACTCGGTACACAACCCATTTCTAAATTTTCTAAAAATTTTAAAAATAGCAAATAAAGTCTAAAAATTATGAGATTTGGCAAAATGTCATAATATCATATGTGTAGGTTGTGGAAAAAATTGAGGAGATTTCGCACACTTTGTCACATACGTGCTTACAAACCGATACATCTCCGAAGAAGAATCATAGAGTTGAGAAGGATTCGATAAGATTTGAAGTCAAATTGATGGTCGAATTATTGTTTGTGTTCAAAACTTTTTGTATAGGCAATAGACAACATAAATTTCTTAACGTGAAATTTTGGTGATTTTTCAGGTCCATTTGGTATTTTTAAATTTTTTTGCCGAGTGTATTTTATTTGGCACTCGACAAAGCCTCTCTTTGCCAAGTGACATAAAAATACACTCGGCAAAGCCTCTCGGATGAATTTTGAATTAGAATTTTTGGAGTGTTTCAAATGACCTCGGATGAATAAACTCACAACATCAAAGTTGTAGATCTAGAAAAGTTAAGAAACGTTGTAGTTCACAACTTTTTTATTTGAATTCATTTAGGATCTCGAATATGTGTTTGAATTTCTCAAATTTGAAATTCAAATTTTGCCAATGACCTCGGATCAAAAAACTTACAACATCAAAATTGTAGATCTCGAAAAGTTATGAAACTTTGTAGTTCAAAATGTTTTTATTTGAATTCATTTAGAGTCTCAAACAAGCAATTTAATCTTAGATTAGTATAATATGTGGGGAATCAAAATGGTATCTAGACATGTGATGCAGGGGTGGAGTGGTAGAGGAGGCTGCGCGAAGCAAGAGGTCACGGGTTCGAATCACGGCAGCCGCGAAGCAGCGTGAATTGGATGTCTGGTGTGGTTACCAGATAAAAATAAATTTTTTTGCTATTTTTAAACCCTGTTTTTAGATCCGGTCTCGAAAAGGCAAAGACTTTGCCAAGTGCTCGGAAAAAACACTCGGCAAAATCGTCTTCGCTGTCACTAACTTTGTCGAGTAGGCTTTGTCGAGTGTTACACTCCGGCCTTTGCGGAGTGTAACTAAGTACTCGACAGAGTAATGGATTCCGGTAGTGATTTCATGCCCGCTCTAATTAGAACCATCCATCCATAACTAGTTGCCATCAATTAGGTGATCTTGCATCTCGATCGATTTGGCCGTGGTACCTTCAAATCTTTTGGGAATGACTGTCGTGGGCGACCAAGAAGATCGAAACGTAATGGATTCTACACAAACAATTCTTTATATCTAGAGTACTTCCATTTCATTACATCTGTACATGGCATTAAAAATGGCAACGGGTAAAATCCGCGCGGATATCCACTTCATAAACCCGTATCCGCGTGCTAAAATCTGCACCCGCGCCCACACCCGCAACCCGCAACGGGTAGGAAACGATACCTGTACCCGCTATCTGCGGATACCGGCATACTCGCGGGCACGCCTGTATACCCGCAAGCTTAAGAAAATCAAGCATACAAGCACATTTTTAATAGCATATAAATATTAATATATCAATGAATGCACCTCTATATCTCATCACTAATAAATTACAACATAATAAACAACATGTCAACACCATTTATGTGAGGAAATAAATAAATCTTAGCAATTAAATGAACTAGTCTCATACATAATACATTACAAGAGTCATTGCTTGCGGGTTTGCGGATTCGGGTATCAATTTTTCAAACCCGTTTGTGGATATCCGTTGGGTTTAAAGTTGTACCCGCGCCCGTGCCCGCGGGCACAAACTCATACCCGTATCCGCGCCCGTCGGGTTTGGTATCCGCGGGTGCGCAGATATTTCGTACCCGTTGCCATCCATACATGGCATTTTTGAGATAGCACGTTATTTAGAAATATTTGCTCGTTGATTCCACTCTCTGTAAGAGTCTTGGTCGTCCTTTGGTCCAAATAAATTTGTGACGAAATTATCAAGGCCTGCTGTGGAATATGGTGAAATATTATTTAATGCGTGACACATGGCAGTACCAAATTCAGAAATTTTCTGGGAGCTGAAAACACTCACAAAAACAGCCAAAGCCACCAACGATTCATGACATCCAACTCGCATGAAAATTCTATCAAATATTAACTCCAATAAATAGGTAGAAGTACATTTCAATTCTCAAAAAGGTATATTGTTGCATACAAATTATATTTCATAACAGGGAAGATGAGCAGAGCGGGAGTAACAGGGTGAGAGCTGCGAGGAAGTAAAAATAAAATAAGCCCATAAAGTGCATGTACTGACTATTTCAGTATTTTGTGACTGTTGTTGATCCCTCTCATGAAAATGGCACGCCTCATATAAAAATCATTTTCATGAGAGTTATGCAACACCTCCATAGAAATAAACATTTTCAGGATTGTCCACGTAATTTTCATGAGAGTTTTTTCTCACACTACTAGAAAAGGAGGCATCAGTCCACCTTCTGTTAGTACCGGTTGCTTAAAATCCGGTACTAATACCAATTTAGTACCGGTTCTACAGCACAGTGCCCCCCGAGGCCATTTAGTACCGGATTTTAACACCACCCGATACTAAACCGGTTGGTGTTATGATCCGGTACTAAATAGCTCCCCCAGCCATTTAGTACCGGGCCATAACACCACCCGGTATTAAATGGCACCCGGTACTAAATGGTGTCATTTAGTACCGGGTGGTGTTATGATCCGGTACTAAATGGTTATGGGTAGGTACGCCTGTTTTGATTACTTCGAAAGGATAGCATCTTCAATGCACTCACATGTGGTGTGTGGGTGGGATGGTAGAGGAGACTACGCGCAAGACCGCACGTCAGAGTTTGAACCGCAGCACACCCACATTTATTCGAATATATTTTTTCCAAGGGATAGTACATTTAGGACCGCTGCAATTGGTATTTAATGGACCGGCCAGCCGGCAGCACCAGCTGGGGCAGCCGGTACTAACGACGGTAGGCGCTTGGTCCTAATGTGACTTTTCATGTAGTGTCATGTTCATGAAAATAAACGTTTTCATGAGGATTGTTCATTACTCACATGAATTTTCAATTTATCAGGTGAAACGAACCTTTTGCCACTAACACTCATGTGGAACAATTCCCGAGTTTTGAAAAGAGTATGTACAACACAGTTTTATGTAACACAATTTTATCTAGAGGAAACATCTCTCCTCTTTCTTTCCAAATCTAATATATGGCACCATGTAACTCTCAAGAACTACCTAGTTAAATTGGAGCAAGCAAAAGCAAGAATACAGGTGTCGGTGTTTACCGCCAAGTCTGCTCAAGGATACCCTTAGCAGTAGGGTTTGTAGGTAGGGATCGACTGTTCTAGAACTCGATGGTACAAGGAACACAAAGATTTAGACAGGTTCGAGCCGCGAGTTTACGTAATACCCTACGTCCTGTATGGTTTGAATTGCCTTAGGTATTGATGTCTTTGGAGGGGGTCCCTGCCCGTGAAGCGTCTCCTCATCAGAGAAGACTTAAAATTGATGCAATATCAGTCTCAGGAGACTGATAACACTTTTATTACATCAGATGGTATATTACCGTACAACTCTGCGCGGAAGTGGGCAGTGAAGCGCCACTATCGCGAGGATAACAACTAACACTCATACAACGATATTGAGTACGAAGAGGGGATCATCAGAGTCTTACGCCATACGGAACTTCCTGCGGGTGACCCTATCCACAGGCAAGGTTGGGTGCAGGACGAAACCTCTACTCAACGTCTTCGGGAATGAAGTCTGGATCTTCCTCTGTAAAAATTAAGAATGGGGTGAGTACAAACGTACTCAGCAAGTCCAACTACACCCACAGAGGGGGTATAAACAGAATATAATGCACGGGGTAAATCAAGGTTAAGGCTAGGGTTTCATTTGCGGAAAGCTAATTTTTATGCAGGGGTTCATTTGAAAGAAAGGATTTTCAAAGCAAGTTTTCTTGTACCGAGTAACACGTAGTGTTGATCCACACAGGATCCAAGTTTTAAGTTGCTACTGGACTCCTCATCCGTCGTAGCACACGGCACAGCTGCCGGACACTTTTCCAAAACAACTCACGCCAACCCATCCATTCCCGGAAGAAACACTAGTTATGTGATCACACCGTAACTCGCCTAGTACCGTGGGCACGGCTATTCGAATAGATTTTAACTCTGCAGAGGTGTGCAACATTACCCACAAGCGAGGTACCACAACTCGATCACCTTAGTATCGGTGCAGATCCCAACAAAACCATTACCCACCTTAGCCAGACCTGACTAGCCATCACGGGATCCACCAAGGGGTCATGGACCTATCACAGAGGTTTTAACCGAGGCATAAGTCACACAGAGCTAATCCTTTCTCCTTGATCACCTGTTGCTCTTAGCTCTCCTGATGGCTATCAGACTAACTAGTGGGGTTTATGCTAAGCCGTTGCCCATACAACGGTCGAGTGGTTTGCACGATGGTTGAGTTAGGTGAGATGGCACACCAACTCGGTCCTTAGTTGTGACAAGATGGATATCTCCCTTCCTTGCTCAACCACACAGGTACGAGCACATCATTCGGCAATTCACACAGAAGTGCCATCCATCCCGTCTAAATTTATCTTTCGAAAATTTTACATTTTCCCTTCCGACACACTCACACTTTTTTTTTGTATAAAACAAGTTGTATCGTGTTTAAGGTCCTAAGCGTTCTAGCATCGATTAACATCCAAACAGATCACATTCAGACATTAATCTAGGTGGCCAAGGAAAAGTTATAACAAATCAAGGGGTGGCTATCCAACCATATTTTTAGCAGGCAAAACATATGCAGTTTTGTAAATCCGGCCAATAGGTTGTGTTTATAAAAAACTAGGACAAAATATGCATCAAAGTATGGGATTGAACTTGCCGCTCTCGAAGCCTTCCGGGAAGTCCTGATCGAGGTACGATCCTTCGGGTTCGGGGTCGCGGAACTGGTCCTCGTTCACTCACTCACAGTACTGCTCGTCGACGGGTTCTCCCTCGTTCACACCGTGATCTACGATGCATACACACACACAATCAAGAAAAAGAAATAAAAGTTTTATCATTGAGCTCGAATCGAAAACAATTAAGATATGAAGATAGGAGTAATATTTTTGGGCGATTTCCTAATGGCATGGCCAAAATTATGTTAGGAATGATGTGGTAAAGTTTTAGGTCGATCGGAGATTGTTTGGTGCATAAAATGATAGGTTGCAGGGAGGTTTAGGGGTTAAACCGGGATTAGGGGCCTATTTGTAATTATGGCAAGGGCTTGATTATAATTTCTAGAAAGATCAGGGAGGCCATAGAAAATAGGTAGGGGTCTATTTGTAAATAGGTCACATAGTGGAAGGGTTTGTTTTGGAATATAATAGAGGGGAGGGTTTCTTTTGTAAAATGGTTAGAAAGGGTGGAAGGACTCTTTAAGAAATAGAAAGAAAGGGAGGGGCCTAAGGGCAAAACAGCCCTTCATCCCCTACCTCTCGACAGAGAGCAGAGGAGGGCGCAGGGGGGGCGCTCCTGGCGCCGGCGGCCCAGGGCGCGGGAGCGGCCGGGGAGGAGGTGAAAATGGAGAGGAGGCCGTGAGGAATCTATTCCCCCCCTCGATTTGGGCCGAGGCGCGGCGAGGAGGCGGGTGCTACGAGGGCAAGCGGCGGCGGCCACGGCGGCTCTGGTCGGCAGCGCAGCAAGGCCGGGGAGGAGGGGCGGCGTGGCTTGTGGTGGTGGTGGCCGATGCGAGGGGCCTCTTTATAGGCGGAATAAGGCGGTGGAGCAGGGGGTCCGCGGTGGTGGTCGGCCGGCAAGCTCGGCGAGCGCCATTAATGGCGTTGGGGCCGGCTTGGCCACTTGCGGGCGTCGCGGGGTGGCGTGGGCATCGAGGACGTTGTCGTGCAGGAGAGGACGAGCACGTGGAGGAGGGGGGCCGGTTGTTGTGCCTGTCGTCGCACTGTTCACGAACAGCGCGGCTCGGGCGGCGAGGCAGCGACGTCGTGCTCGACGGCGGGCGGCGCGGCGAGCACAGGTGACTGGACAAGTCAGGCAGCGACGAGCAGCGCGGCGGGCAGGGCGTGCGCGCACTCGGGGCAGGCTCAGGGGCGTGCGCGTGCGCGGGTAGGAAACAGGGGAGAAGGAAGGAGAAAGAAGCAAGGAGAAGGAGGGAGAGAAAAAAAGAAGAAAAGAAAAGGGAAAGGAGGAGGAAAGAAAAAGAGAGAGGAAAAAAAGAGAGGGGCGCGGCGGGATTCGCGGCGGGCGGTCGCGCGTGGGCGACAGACAGCCGAGCGGCGCGAGATGGGACGGCGGCGAGGAAAAAGAGGGAGGGGTACGGTAGGCGGAAAAAAAAGGAGAAGAAAAGGTGGAACGACGATTGAAATCGGGTGTCGGCACGGCGAAAATTTCTAGGAAGGAATTAGGGTTTAGGGTTAATTGAGCTCAATGATGAAAAACTTTAAAAAAAATATTTTAGCCCGTAATTTATTTTGGTAGATTTTTCGGGATGTCACAAACCTACCCCACTTAAATTGAATCTCGTCCTCGAGATTCGGCTGGCTTCTAAAGAGATGGGGAAACTCTTTCTTCAGAGCATCTTCACGCTCCCATGTAGCTTCTTCTATTCCGTGTCTGCTTTACTGAACTCTGCAAATCCGTACCTCAGAGTTTCTTGTCCTCCTTGTGACAGTGTCCAGAATCTTGACCGGTATCTCCTGATATCGCAGGTCCATTTGTAGATCTATTTCTTCTTCTGGCACATGCTCTTTCTCCGGTACTCTCAAACATCTCCTTAGCTGGGACACATGGAATACCGGGTGTATATCTGACATTCCTTCGGGTAGCTCCAGTCGGTATGCTACGGCTCCGACCTTCTTCAGGACTTGGTACGGTCCAATGTACCTAGGGGCCAACTTTCTTTGTACTTGAAATCTTCAGGTTCCCCGAATAGGTGAAACCTTAAGGTAGACGAATTCTCCCGGGTTGAAGCTTATTTCTCGTCTCTTCTTGTCCGCGTAGCTCTTCTGTCGAGACTGGGCGGCCTTCAGCTTTTCTCTAATTTCGGCCACTCTTTCTTTTGCTTCCTTTATGAGTGCGGGTCCGACTAGGGCACGTTCTCCAACTTCTGACCACATCAGGGGAGTTCTGCATTTTCTTCCATAAAGAGCTTCGAACGGTGACATGCCCAAACTTGCTTGATAACCATTATTATATGAAAATTCCACATAGGGCAAACTCTGCTCCCAATCCTTGCCATAGGTAAGGACACATGCTCTCAACATATCCTCCATAATCTGATTTACCCTTTCTGTTTGACCATTCGTTTGTGGGTGATAGGCGGAGCTGAAATTCAATTTGGTGCCCATGGCTTTATGCAAACTTTTCTAAAATCTAGTGGTGAATTGGGTCCCTCTATCTGAAACAATTCTGCTGGGCACACCATGCAACTTTACTATGTTTTCCACATAAAGCTTAGCTAGCCTTTCTCCACCGTAATTGGTCCGCACGGGTATGAAATGAGCTGCTTTAGTGAGTCGGTCCACTATTACCCATATGGAGTCATGTCCTTTCTGTGTTCTGGGCAAACCCACTACAAAGTCCATTCCTATCTCATCTCATTTCCAAACCGAGATAAGTAGGGGTTACAACAGTCCTGCTGGCTTCTGATGTTCGGCCTTGATTCTTTGACAAGTATCACAATGGGCGACAAACTGTACAATATCCGCCTTCATTCCCTTCCACCAATATTTTTGTTTTAAGTCCATATACATCTTGGTGGATCCTAGGTGGATGGAGTAGGCTGAGTTATGGGCTTCATCCATAATTATATGTCGGAAGTCTCCTTCCTGGGGCACACAAATCTTATTTTTTATACCATAAAGTTCCCTCATTATCCACCCTAAAATCCGGTGCCTTATTTTCTCCAGTCTGCGTTCGGATTTCCATCAAGTCCTTGTCCGAACTTTGTGCCTTTCTGATTTTATCCTCCAGAGTGGGTTGAATTCTCATGTTGTGAATGGAACCCCGAGGGACAATGTGCACATTCAATCGTGCCATTTCTTCCTGCAGATGGGCATCCTTGGGTTCATAAGATTTCCGGCTTAAGGCATCGGCCACCACATTAGCTTTGCCACGGTGGTAATGAATTTTCACATTATATTCCTTAATCAGTTCTAACCACCTTCTTTGCCTGAAGTTCAAGTCTGGCTGGGTGAAAATATACTTCAAACTCTTATGGTCAGTGTAGATCTCACACTTATTTCTAATTAGATAATGTCTCCAAATCTTGAAGGCACGCACTACGGCTGCAAATTCTAGATCATGTGTTGGGTAATTCTGCTCATGAGGCCTAAGTTGGCGGGAAGCGTATGCAACAACTTTCCCGTCTTGCATCAGTACACACCCTAATCCTTGTCGGGATGCATCACAATAAATGACAAAATCCCGATGAATGTCTGGTAGGGTTAGTACTGGAGCGGTTGTCAACCTTCGCTTCAATTCCTGAAAACTCATTTAGCAGGATTCTGTCCAGACGAACTTCTTTTCCTTCTTAAGTAGTTCTGTCATCGGCCAGGCTATCTTGGAGAATCCCTCAATAAATCTTCGATAATACCCAGCTAATTCAAGAAAGCTTCTGATTTCACTAACATTAGTTGGTTGCTGCCAATTGGAAACCGCTTCGACTTTCTCAGGGTCGACTGCTACTCATTCTATGGTCAGAATATGTCCAAGAAAAGCCACTTTCTCTAGCCAAAATTCACAGTTGCTGAATTTTGCATAGAGTTTGTTCGCTCTCAACTTTTCCAAAACTACCCTCAGATGTTGTTCGTGCTCCTGGACACTCTTCGAGTAAATAAGTATGTCGTCGATGAAGACTACGATAAACTTATCTAACTCGTCCATAAACACCTTGTTCATGAGATTCATGAAATAAGCAGGTGCATTGGTGAGTCCAAAAGACATCATCGTAAACTCAAACTGCCCGTAACGGGTGACAAAAGCTGTCTTTGGAATGTCACTTTCTCTAATCTTGAGCTGAAAATATCCTGACCTCAGATCAATCTTGGAGAAGTACTTGGCTCCTTTTAGTTGATCGAAAAGGTTATCAATCCTGGGGAGGGGGCACTTATTCTTGATGGTAACTTCGTTCAGTGCCTGGTAATCTACACACAACCTCATACTCCCATCCTTCTTCTTGACAAATAGGACTGGGGCTCCCCAAGGTGACGAGCTTGGTCTGATGAAGCCAATTCATTGTAATTGTTCCATTTGCTTCTTTAATTCTGCCAATTTAGAGGCTGCCATCCTATAGGGTCTCTTGGCTATAGGAGAGGTTTCAGGGACAAGGTCGATGACAAACTCTATATCCATATCTGGTGGCATTCCGGGAAGTTCTTCAGGGAAAACATCTGGGTATTCGTTTACTACCGGGACTTCTTCTAAGGACTTGGCTTCCATGCTAAACACCATCGGGTCAGATCCACTTCCCCGGGTATGGCAGGTCACGCATACTCCTTCTGGGTTCGTTAGGTGTACCACCTTGTCGGTACAACCTATGAGACCATTGTGTCGGCTTAACCAGTCCATTCCAAGGATCATGTCTATTCCCTTAGACTTAAGTACTACTAGGTCTGCTAGAAATTCTACCCCACTTAAATTGATCTTTACCCGTAGACAACCTAATTGACACTTGATGTCACCTCCAGGCGTCCGGGTTAATAGTGGTGTTTTTAGTAGTACTGTAGGTATATTGTGTCTTTCCACAAAACTTGAGGATATGAACGAGTGTGATGCTCCAGAATCAAATAGTAATATTGCAAGAGCTGAGCTGACTAGGTACTCACCGAGCACTACGCCCTGAGATCCTTGAGCCTCCTGCAAGTTGATGTGGTTGACGCGGGCTCGTCCAAATGACTGCTGGGCTGCCTCATCTTCTGACTGTTGTTGTTGGTGTTGTTATTGTTGCGGATGGGCACTCGGTTGGCACCTGACAGAACTGGCCTTGGTCCATTCACCGTGTTGGAGAAAGCTGATGTAGCAGGCTTGCTCTTGGCATATGGGCAGTTGGCAATGAAATGCCCTGTCTCACGGCAGTTGAAACAGGCCCTAGCATTGCTGTTGTTGGTGGCGACCTGGCTTGCATTGCTCTGCGGGGTCTTCATGGTGTTCTGGCTCCTGAACTGTGTGTTAGGGGCCTGTGGGCCTGTCACCTGAGACTGGGTCCTATACTGCATTGGGGCCTGAGATCTTGATGCAGTATAGCTAAAGCTTCTTGGTTTTTGAAAGCATCCTGCTGGCGGGCCTTGTTTTCCATTAACTTGCGCTTGTTATCCTTTCTTTCTTCAGCTTTGGCCCTTTCTGTGAGAATAGCCTTGTTTATCAAAGTATTGAAGTCGGGGTAGATCAGAGGGGTAAGCAAGGTCTAGAGTTCTGGGTTCAATCCCCCCTTGAACATGTCCTGCTTCTTTTCATCATCGTTCACTTCCTCTGGTGCATATCGGGCCAGTTCCATGAACTGGTAGGTGTACTCTTCTACCGACATGCTTCCTTGCTGCAGTGCTCAGAACGCATCCGTCTTGCGTTTCATGGTGACCGAGGGGATATGATAGCGGCGGAACTCCTTCACAAATTCCTTCCAAGTGATGGTGGAGGTATCTTCGGCAGCGGCACAATAATTCTCCCACCAGGCTAAGGCAGTTCCGGTGAGTTGATGGGCTGCCAGAAGAACTTTGTCTCGATCCTGGCATTCGAACGGCTCGAGCTTCCTCTGGATCCCACGCAGCCAGTCGTCTACATCCAAGGGGTTGCTGGATTCGGCAAAGGTGGGTGGCTTGGTCCCCAGAAAAGCTGTCAGCTTGTCATTCATGGTCTGCTCTCATGGCCGCTTGTTGACGAGGGCATTGGCCAGTGTTTCCATTAGGAGGGTCTGGTTGTGTATTATCTGTGCTAGGTCTCCGAGGGGTGATGGTGGTGGCAGTGGTACTTCTCCTTGATTTCCTCCTACGTTCTGGCTCACTTCCTGTTCTTCCCGAGGAGGGTTCTGTCCATTAGGCTGTCCTCCCACGCCAGTGGCAGCAGGGGTCCGATTTCGGGAGGCTCTCGTACTGCTTCGAGAAGCCATCTGTAGATTAGGTAGAGTATTTGTGAGATTGGGATTAGGATTAGGTGATGTTTAAGTTGTTTAATTCGTATTTTTGAAAAGACAGAATCTACCTTCTGCCGAAAAGCACACAAACTAACAACAAACACACAAGCTAGCAAGCAACAAGCACAAACAACTTTATTACAGCGAGGGGGGTACAACACTGGGGCAAGGCTAAACGCGTACTACATGTCCAGGTGCACGGTCACACTTAAGGGTACAACTTAAGCCAAATTGGCTGGGAGGGTACAACACTAGGGTGGCGTCGGGCATTCTACTCGCGGGGAGAGCCTTCTTCCGGGGCGGAGCGTGCTTCCAGGGGAACGGACAACTCGCCGTATTCTAGGTTTCCGTTTTCTAGGGGTTGCGCAGCAGCTTCTCCTTCAACGTCGGTAGTAGACCCTACAGGGTTCTCGGGCGGGGCTTGTGGGGTTCCCAACAGTGGCCCCCATCCTATGACGGGCGTCCCGAGTAGAACGTGGTCTTCCCCAATTGCTGGGACTGGCGTTCTACTTCTGGTCCATTCTTGCATACGCCGGTCCAAGGCCTGCCTGAGGCTCTCCTGGGCAACCGCTTCGCTGCTGACCGCGGCTGCGGCTCTTGCCTCGGCTTGGGCTGCCCGGATCTGTTGTAGTCTTACTGCGACCTCTGCTTGCTTGGATCGATGGGTCCGCTCCCTCAGGATGCTGGCTTGCTCGTCAAAGAGCTGATCCAAGGAGGCTAGGTAGGTAGCCACTTGGTACAGAGGGTCTTCTTCATGGCGGCGCCATTCCAGGCTTCTCATACGAGCTTCCCAAACTGGGGTTCTAATGGCCGGAGGAATGAACCTCATTGGTGTGGGGGCGAGGTGTCCTTCAAAAATCCGGCACAGATAACGGAGCGCCTTCCTGACGGCCAAGGAATAGGTGTCTTGGTGCCTAAACCCTGTAGCGGTCACTCGCCATGGCTGAATGTCGGGTAGCGGTCACTTCTGGTGATGACCAGGATCACCCTGCAGTGGAGGGTACCATGGTGCTCGTACTCTCTGCTGTAGTACCTTGGGCGTTCCGTAACGCCAAGGCTTTCCAAAGCATTGATCAAGAGGCTGGGGAAGCCAGGTGCAGCTTGGCAATTGCCCTGGGTCCATCCTTCCTCGGCCATCTGAAAACAAAGATAGGGTGAACAAGCTTGCACAAATATTTGGATACAAAAGGGATAGATTGTACTTATTATTACAACATGGTCGGGTACAGTTTTCATGGATACACGATTATTAGGATAGGGGTTCTAGCTTGGAGTGCTACTCCAATTATGGGGACTCTTCCTCGATCTGGATAGGGCGCTTCTTTAGTGGAAGACACTGCTGCATCACACCATCTTCGGTCTGAGTACCTCTATCCCAATGGGTCTCTTCGGGTTCTTCCTCTATCCACCCACCTACTCCTCTGCGAGCCTCGTATTCTTGCCATTGGGCTTGGAGAGCGGCTAGGGAATACTCGGCTCGTACGGCTCTTGTCCGTTGTTCCTCCATTTCTTGGATTGCCTTTTCTACCCTGTGGATTTGTTGCTTCAGTTGTGCCGCCTGTTCGCGGTAGAGCTCATCCAGGACGGTGAGGTAGATGGATAGGTGGGAGACCGTATCTTCTAGGTCTTCTTCTTCTCTTCCAAGTCCTCTCATTCGGGCAATCCATGAGCGTCCTATTCCTTCAGTAAGCGGGAAAAATCTCATAGGAGTCCGCTGAAGATGATGCTTGTAGACCACACGCAGACGTCGCAAGGCTTTTCGGGCGACTTTTCGGTAGGTGTCTGGGAAGCGAAAGCCAGTGGTGGAGATGAACCAGGGGTCTACGAAGAGGGGGTCATCAGAGTCTTGCGCCATACGGAACTTCCTGCGGGTGACCCTATCCACAGGCAAGGTTGGGTGCAGGACGAAACCTCTACTCAACATCTTCGGGAACGAAGTCTGGATCTTCCTCTGTAAAAATTAAGAATGGGGTGAGTACAAACGTACTCAGCAAGTCCAACCACACCCACGGAGGGGGTATAAATTGAATATAATGCACGGGGTAAATCAAGATTAAGGCTAGGGTTTTATTTGCGGAAAGCTAATTTTTATGCAGGAGTTCATTTGAAAGAAAGTATTTTCAAAGCAATATTTCTTGTACCGAGTAACACGTAGTGTTGATCCATACAGGATCCAAGTTTTAAGTTGCTACCGGACTCCTCATCCATCGTAGCACACGGCACAGCTGCCGGATATTTTTCCAAAACAACTCACGCCAACCCATCCATTCCCAGAAGAAACACTAGTTATGTGACCACACCGTAGCTCGCCCAGGGGCGTCCTGGGCACGCGGAGCGCGTGGGCACGGGCGCTCGGGCAGGGCGTGCGCGCGCGCGGGGCAGGCTCAGTGGCGTGCGTGTGCGCGGACAGGAAATAGGGGAGAAGGAGGGAGAAAAAAAGAAGAAAAGAAAACGGAAAGGAGGAGGAAAGAAAAAGAGAGAGGAAAAAAAGAGAGGGGCGCGGCGGGATTCGCGGCGGGCGGTCGCGCGTGGGCGACAGACAGCCGAGCAGCGCGGGATGGGATGGTGGCGAGGAAAAAGAGGGAGGGGTACGGTAGGCGGAAAAAAAGGAGAAGAAAAGATGGAACGACGATTGAAATCGGGTGTCGGGACGGCGAAAATTTCTGGGAAGGAATTAGGGTTTAGGGTTAATTGAGCTCAACGCTGAAAAACTTTTGAAAGAAAATATTTTAGCGCGTGATTTATTTTGGTAGATTTTTCGGGATGTCACAGTCCGCCCTTATATATACGGGGGGACAGAGTTACATGGAAAGTCTTAGCCGAGTATAGTTGGAGTCCTACTACAACACAATCGGGTAGTTTCTTTTGTACTGCAGCTAGTTCTATACCTATTTGGGTAGTTATAACGGAGGTAAGGTACATCCATGAGCTATCTCTTACTCTAGAATATTCTATGTCTGTAAGCAGTCCCACTGCCCCGGGTCTGACAAGCCCCCGAGCTCTTCGTAGCCGAGTCCTGCAGGCGTCGAGTACTTGGCTGGGCGTCTTCGAGTACTTCAAGTAGTCAGAACATCCTTCTGGTTGCTTCTGGTTCTTCTTTCGGATACGTCGAATAGTCCTTCAAGTACTTCTGTTTGCTTCGAGACTGTGAGGTGCTCAAGTCCCGAAATCTTGATCATATATGGTGCTCGAAGTACTTGCGCTCCATATGGAGTAGCCCCCGAGCCTTAGGTTGAATCGTAGAATCAAGCTGAGAGTCACTTTAGTCTTTTTCTTCCTCTTTATTTTTCAAAAAAATTGAAAAATAAATCTCTGATACATATATTCCGCAGCCCCCGAGTCTTGAATTTAAATCCCTCCATTTAGATTTAAGAATCAATGTAAACTCGTGGCAAAAACTGAAAACTTCCCTGAGAAGGAAAGAATCCATTGGCATCCCAAATATTCACAAAATTGCCCCCGAAGACCGTATAAAGCCAGTTGAAAAATTCCAAGGGTTTTACCCCTTGAACTCCTGGCCGCCGTCAGACTTAGATTCACATTCGCCTCTTCTCAGTCAAAATCCAAAAGCCCCTCTCGTAGCCCCCGAGCTAAAACTCGTGACTGTGAGATGGCTCCCAAGAAGAAAAGTCCAAGATTGAAGAGGAAACAATCGCCAATATGTCCATAGGTTGGCGTAAAAACAAAATGTCTGAATCACTGGTCCGGGAGTTGGAGAGTATGGGTCTCCTCCAAGAGCAGGGCGTAAGCCAATGGCGCGCTAGTGAAGGAGAAGATTACCCTATGGAAGGTACCCTTGAGACCATTATGTTTCGCGATTTTGTAGAACGTGGTCTCACTCTTCCCGTGTCAAAGTTTTTCTATAGACTTCTTCAATTGTGGGGAATTCATCTTGCCTCTTTCGATTTTCACTCACTTCTGTGAGACTTTCCTTGGAATTCTTCCTCATTTCCATCTTTTTCAACATTTCTTCTTCCTTGTTCCTGTCCCAAAAGCCACTAATCCCGCCGTCGTTGGAGGATGTGAATTGGTACTCCGTCCGGAAACTCGAAGCGAGTACTTGGCTTATGATCCGGTGAATAAGGGAGCCGAATGGAAGAAGTTCTGGTTCCATGTCGGGAACTTTGAATCTCCACTTCCAGAAAGGGTTGCTGGTGCCCCGCAAGTCCAAGAAAGCTGGTCAAGTAAAGGACCTGGTGGCAAGCAAGTTGAAGCCATTCTTCGTGCGATTGCCATTGTTAAGAAGAAAGGAGTCACTGGAGATCATGTGGTCTTCTCGATCGACTGCTCTAGAACTCGATGGCACAAGGAACACAAAGATTTAGACAGGTTCGGACCGCGAGTTTGCGTAATACCCAACGTCCTGTGTGGTTTGTATTGCCTTAGGTATTGGTGTCTTTGGAGGGGGTCCCTGCCCACCCTTATATATCCGGGGGACAGGGTTACATGGAAAGTCCTAGCCGAGTACAGTTGGAGTCCTACTACAACACAATCGGGTAGTTTCCTTTGTACTGCAGCTAGTTCTACGCCTATTCGGATAGTTATAAGGGAGGTAAGGTACATCCATGAGCTATCCCTTATTCTAGAACATTCTATGTCTGTAAGCAGTCCCGCTGCCCCGGGTCTGACAACAGGTACCAAAAACTACTAAAAAATAATTTGTAGCAAATCTCTATTTTTTTAGGGGCGGGTCAAAAAGTAACCCGTTATTACAAATGGAGCAGAATCACTGTAGCTTTTGACCCGTCCTTGAAAATGCATTTTTAGAGGAGGGTGAAGCGATAACCCGCTCCTATAAATGAGCCCCATTTTCATAGACGGGTGATGGATTCACCCACCCCTAAAAAGAGCATTTCAAGAAGTAGGTGATGCTACCAACCACCTCTAAAAATTGTGGCACTTATAGGGGTGGGTCTAAAAATATATTTTTTGGGGGCGGGTGATGGCATGACCCACCTCACAAATGGTACCACGCAAAATAAAATTCATAACTTTTTCATATGATCTCGGATGAAGCCAGACGTTATATCAAAATTGTAGAGAATAACGAGATCTAAAATTTTGTAGTTGATAATTTTTTTCATTTAATGGTTCAAAAATTCATTATAAGCTCTCTAATATTTATAACTATAGAGTATATTATATTACTCAAGTCATACTTTGATATTTCTACAATCTTAACCTTTATATATACTAAAATATAATTGTCATGTTTTTTATTTCCATAGTTCACAATAATGTAGAAGTTTCACTTTTTTTATTTTGTTTTGCTATATGTAAAGATTTAAATGAATGGATAAAATAGAAAAAATATGTTTAGGGGCGGGTGGTGGCATCACTCGCCCCTAGAAACGGATTTTTAGGGGCTGGTGATTTTCAGACCCAAGGCAGCGGGACTGCTCATAGGTGTGGAATATTCTAGAATAAGGGATAGCACATGACATGTACCTTATTCTATTGTAACTAGTCGAATAGAAAAAAACTACCTGACAGACATTGGGTAGGACTACTTAGGTAGTATTCGGCTAGGATTTTCATATAACTCTGTGCCCTCATATTACATAAGGGCGGGCAGGGACCCCTCCAAGACATAATCTACTCTAAGGCAATACAAACCACCAACAGGACATAGGATATTACGCATCTCGCGGCCCAAACATGTCTAAGCTTTGTGTTCCTAGCACCATCGGTTCCAGATCTCGGCGAAACCCTACCTGCAACCTACCACCTTGGGGTATCAGGTGGGCTTGGCAGCTAAAAACCTATAGTGATGACGTCACTAGCCCCTACAAATTAATTTCAAAGTTAATATAAAAGAGTAGCATAGCCCATTGAGTCACAAGTGATTGTGTTGTGTGGTGGTAAGGAGGTACACGCGAGGCTTGAGGTAGACGATTCGGTTCCCAGGTGATGCAATTGTGCATATTTTATCAAAAAAAATTATTGCTCGACACTACAAGGCTAGTGGTCGCCGATTGGCTGGAATATTTTTTATTTTATTATTTTCAATTTTATTTGGATCTTTTTATTTTCTAGATATGGATTTTTAGGGGCAGGTCATGGCGTGCCCCGTCTATAGAAATTGATTTCTAGGGGCGGGTCACGCCATGACCCACCCCTAAAAATTATTTTGAGCGGCGGGCGTGTCACCTGCTCCTAACACTAGTATTTTTAGCTACGAAAACTAGGGGCGGATAAAACCATATGATTTTACACGCCTCTAAAATTTTTTACTGTAGTAGTGAAACATCATTTTCAGAGGTGTATATATACCAGTGTTCGCCTACATGGGCTACATGGCTGTGTATACGGCGTGTAAATGTTACTCGGTGGGTATGCAGTTTAGGCCTTAAACAGCATATTACACGTTACATGGTATATACAGGCTACACGAAGTGTACACGGGCTAAACAGGCTACACGGCACAGGAAAAATGTTCAAAACGGTGAGTTGCACACTGTTGTAATGTTTAGGACAAAGAACACACTGATCAAAGGTCTTCCTTAAAAATTCAATTTAATTATGCAAAAGTGGATGCAAAACTCCCCAATAGTTATTCTGACTTGAAATTATTTTTGACTTGCTATTATTTTATTTTTATTTTCTAAACATATATACATGTTACTATTCTAATATTTGTCAATACAGTACAAAAATGTGTAATCCGTGTAATACCGTGTATATGCCGTGTACACAGTCTACACGCTACACAAAACCATACCGACCGTTTAGCGTTTACCATTTAGGTGAACATTGGTACATACATCTTCCGGTGCAGATTAATTACCATCTACTCCCTCTTTTCAAATTGTAAGTCATTCCAACTTTTTTGAAGAGTCAAACTATTTTTTATGTTTAACCAAAATTATAGAAAAATTATAAAAATTCATAGCACCAAATAAATATACTATGAAAATATATTTAATGAAGAATATAACGATATTTATTTAGTATCATAAATGTTAGAAATTTATTGTATAAACTTGATGAAACTTGAAAAGTTTTAACTCCCCAAAAAAGTTAGAATTATCTACAATTTGAAATGGAGGGAGTAACTAGGGAAAGGCAGGCATATAAGAGCAACTCCAAGAGCTTATATATGTAAATGGATTTGCTTAGGTAAAAAATAGAAAAAAAACTAAAAAAATGAATCCAACAGCTTATGCAAACATCCTCATTCTATCCCACTATGCATTTCCAATCTCCCGGAAGGCAAAAAAAACATAGCCCGCTCCGTTCGGCATCCACCTGGCGCGTCGCCCCTCGCCCCTCGGCCTGAGCTGCGAGCTCCTCTCCGACATCTGGCGGCGGTGGCCGAATCGGCGGTGACAGTGGCTGAATCGGCGGCGGCTGATTCGAGGCCACACAGCTCTTCGCCTCTTCCCCGGCGCGGACCTCCGGCGGGGTCGAGCTCCCATGGCCAGCGAGGTCGAGCTTCGATCCCCCTGGCCGGCCGGATCGAGCTCCCCATGGCCGGCGGGGTCGAGCTCCCCATGGCCGGCTGGGTTGAGCTCGGCTCCCATGCCCGGCCACGTACCACGGCGTCGACGACCACCCCTGTTACTGGATATCTGCGTTGCTGCTTGGGTGGACGCGGAGCTTGCGGAGAGGTTGCTGGTGACGGACGACGCCGGCGCCGCGCTCGAGACGGTCGGCAACGAGGCGCGGCGGTGCGGACCGCAGCCGGGCAAGCAGGGGCGAAGCTAGAGCTAATGGGTGGGGGTGCCCAACTTCATCAAGACTCATATGATATTCAAATAAAGGATAATGTATTCTAATAATGGCAATGCCAATTTAGTCAATACATACAATACGAAAACTAGTAGAGGCTAGAAAACAACACTCACCAGTCACAATCTGTAGTTCGTAGCAAAATAATTAAATAAACACGACATTGATCACTTTAGCCAAAAACCCAAAACGTTGACAAAAGATGTTCCATATAGCAAAATATATAATCGAACCTAAAGAAAAAAAGAACAAATAGGTCAATTATTTAGCAAAGAAAATATAGGATTGTCCATTGAAAGTTAAAGTAGATGCACTATATTACCTCTTAGAGATCATATTTACGCCCTTTTCCTTCCATTGTCATGAAACGATGAACCACAGCCTCATTGCTAACTTTCTTCATTTCTTCTTTCTCTATGTAGCAAATAAGTCTATGACTTAGGTGTTCATCACCCATACGATTAGACAAACTTGTTTTCACAATCTTCATGCTGGAAAAACATCTCTCAACTGTTGCTGTGGCGACAGGCAATACTAGCACAAGCTTCAAAAGTCGATAGACTAATGGGTACAAACGATATTTCCCTGTCTCAACCATTTTTTGAGAGAGCTCACCAATAGTGTTTATGTTGGAGAATCTGTCATCTGCTCTCACATCAGCAATATAAAGGCGAAGTTGGTGGCTAAGGTCCCTCAAATCATCATTGCTAAAATCATCAGGATACAGTTTCGCTAAGCTCATCAAATTCTCCCCATTGAAAGCTTGAAATGATTCTCTTGGATTGAAAGCGGCTGAGCAAACAAGCAATTGAGAGGTTGTCTCACTAAATCGGTTATCAAGCTCTTGAACTAACCAATCAATAATGTCATTAAAGCAATCCACTGCATAGTGATGCTTGTTTGTAATTCCTGATTTTTTTCTAGGCTGTCGAGGATCAATATATGTACTTTCCATTTCCACTCTATCTATTTCATGCAAGTCACAAAACTCATTCACTTCATCTAATAGTTTGTCCCAACCATCTCTTCTAAGATCATGTAAATGGAGTCTAGTGGAATGCACACATCCAATGGCATTCACAATGTCTTGATCCTTGCGTTGCAATGCTAATGACAATGTATTTGTGGCAGTTAAAGTAGTCAATAAGAGATGCAAATAGAAGACAAAGTCAAAAGATTGGAAGTATACCAAAAGATTTGATGCTTGATCTCTATTCTTCCAATCTCTATCATCCTTTTCAACAACCTTTAGCACTTCAACTATTGTAGGAAACATGTTGACTAAACTTTTTAGAGTTTTATAATGAGAACTCCATCTTGTATCTCCGGGTCTTTGAAGACATTGCTCTTGATTTAACCCTGTCCCAGTCTCAAGTTGCCCACAACCTAAAGCCTTTTGTCCTTGCTCATAATTGATATCTCTAATCATGTCCCTTCTTTTAGCCGATCCACCCACCACATTTAGTAAGATAGAAATCATGTTCAAAAAATTGCTAACACCTTTATGCTTTCTCATGGTTGCCACAATAACTAACTGAAGTTGGTGAGCAAAGCAATGCACATAATAAGCTGCTTTACTATCTCTCAAGATCAAAGATTGCAAGCCATTCAACTCACCTCGCATATTGCTAGCACCATCATATCCTTGGCCTCGACATTGCTTTAAGCTTATTTTAAACTTTGCAAGAAGAGAATCAATGGATGACTTGAGGTGGGAAGAAGTTGTTTCAGTCACATGCACAAGGCCAACGAACCTCTCTTTCATAATCCCACATTTGTCAACATACCTCAAGACCACAGCCATTTGCTCTTTGCAAGAAACATCTCTTGACTCATCAACTAGCAAGCAAAACACATCACTCCCAAGTTCTTCAAGGATAGATTGTATAATCTCATTTGCAAAACATTCAACAATGTCCCTCTGAATTTCTGGAGCAAGCAAACAACTATTTTTTGTAGCATCTGTAGTCACGGCTTTGTGTAATATTGGATCATGTTCCGCTAAGCAATCATAGAACTCCTTGAAGTTCCCTCTATTGTAGGATTCTTTAGACTCATCATGGCCACGGAAAGGCAATCCTTGCTTCAACAGTAGCCTAGCAGTGTCAATGGATCCATTTAACCGAGTAAAGTACGCCCTCTTAGCAACTTCAGTGATCTGATTGTATTGTACATCTATATGTTGCTTTCTATTTAACAAATCATCACACTTCTTCATTGCATTATAATGTAAGCCACCAACCTCACCCATATGTGATCTTAGCCTTTCTTTCCTATGAAAACCATTCCAACCATTTACCACAAATGCATCATATCCTGCATCTTTCTTTTCTCTAAACAAGAAACAATAAAAGCAATATGCTCTCTGCGTTTTCTCACTGTATTCAAGCCAAGGACCAAACTCATCAAACCATTCTTGCATAAATCTCCTTTGCTTATCTTTCTCTCCAATATTTAGAAGAGGGAAATTTATTCCGCGAGGTTGACAAGGTCCATTCTCCAAGTATTTTCTTCTCACTTTTTCTCTCAGGTTAGGATGATAAGAATCAATTTCTTTCCTTAAACCGGGGTCATATTGAATCTGCTCATCCCAATTGATTTCATCTTCAGCCGGACAGCTAGTTTTCCGCTTATAATATCTCTCCATAATTACCTAAAATTTATTCATTTGCAAAATTAAATTGCAGCTCATAGTCTAACCTAAATACCTAATAAAATCCAAATGAAGAAAGCGATTGAAATTGCATGATTCATGATGGTCACTACTCACCTCTGTTTTGCGGCAGGGACACCTCGAGAGACGAGAGCAGCAGAGATGCGCGTTGGGCAGCCGGCCGCCGGTGGCCTCCTGCCTGGGCGCCGCGCGCTCAGGCCTGTTCCTTCTCGCGCAGTTGC
The DNA here is from genome assembly GCF_016808335.1 of Panicum virgatum. Taxonomy (NCBI): domain Eukaryota; kingdom Viridiplantae; phylum Streptophyta; class Magnoliopsida; order Poales; family Poaceae; genus Panicum; species Panicum virgatum. The sequence continues at coordinate 4,153,666 of NC_053146.1, forward strand.
GCTGGCGGAGGGGCTCAGGGGCGGACTGGCGCTGGGTGCCTCGCGCCTGCTCGCGTGGCGGGCCGGGCGGCCGGGGCTGCGGCGCCGCGCGGCCGCTGGCGGGGAGTCGGCGCGAGCGCGCCCTGCGCCCAGCATCCTGCGAGGGTTGGGAGTTTTTTTTTGACACCACGAGGGTTGGGAGTTGGGAGTTTGGGACTGGGAGTCTTCGAGTCGAAGGAAAGGAAGTGATGTTGCCTGTTGGGTTTTGCCTTGCTTCTTGGGCTGTTGGGTGGGCCGGGGGTGCCTTGTATTGGGCTTGGGGGTGCCAATAGGGCCAAATTTCAGAGTCTCTAAAAGATTTTTACAAATGGAGGGGGTGCCTGGGCACCCACAGGCCCTTACTGGGCTCCGCCCCTGCGGGCAAGTAGTCCACGACGCTGGAGATATTACTGGTCTGTTGGATCTCCATCCATGAAAAAGCTAAACAGATAGCTAAATAGAAATTTAGCTATTGTAATTTGAACAAGCTCTTGGAGATGCTCTAAAGATTGTGGTCATCGTGCCACCCTCTAAAGTAGGCAACCAGGGTTCAAATCCTTGCGGTGCCATTCTCGCTAGAATTTCGAGGGCAGGCATTGGTCAAGCACATCATAGAGAAACTGATCCCTATCATCCTGCGACGTATGGAGCTATTCTAGCCTCTGGCTCATATAAACGCACGCCCTCAACAAAACGAAGCTGCCGCTCGCCATCGCTTCCCATGCATCATCTTGGGTCTGTACGTGCAAATATTATCAAGTGTTGTGAGCCTCTCTTGCTTCAGTCATTTATTTTTCAGCACTCTCCGAGCTCGTCAACTAGCTAGCATATATAGCTGGAGAAGTGGAGAGGCATTCGGGAGCACTGTGCGAGGCTGATCACCGGCCTGTACAGCGTCCACTCCCCCTGTCGTATGCGAGAGAATTTATGCTTTTTACCAGCCAATTTTTCAAACAGTGAAGAGAATCTTTTTTCTAATTCTCCCTAAAAATATTTTTTTAATTTTCCTGGCAAAAAAAAGGAAAAAGATTTTTCTTGAAGGAAAATTAGAAAAATGATTCTCTCCTCTGTTTGAAACTACAGTGTATATTTTGATTTCTTAAGGCAAAACTTCACTGAAAATTGCTCCGACTAGTAGATAACTCAGCGAATAATGAAATGAAAGCTGAGGCAGCCTTGCATAATTTGTCCTCGATCCAAGTAGCGCCAAGCAACTAACTGTGCCCACTGAAAAGGGGAATCGAAAGGGTCCTGCAGATTAGCAGAAAACAACCAATAATATACGCCCAGTGTGCACTGACATGATGCAGGAGCACATCCGATGGGCATGTGATTCGTCCACGATGTACAGTTTGTTTCACAGGGAAGCTAGCATCCAATAACTGACCAGCAGTACTAGTGAGCCAGAGAAAAGGGCCCTTGGCCAACCGCCGAGAGTGATATGTATGTATGTATGCCGACACGCCTGTTCAGTACTAGTAGCACACAGGAGATACCGGATCAAATACGTATACAACGTACGTTGTGTTGTTTCGTTAGATCAAGGCTGTGGGACCAAGATCACTCATTGTTCTTAATATTTCATTATCATTTTTTTACATGGGAGCTAGCTCGCATGTAGTTAAACTAATTAACATGTAGTATCTAAAAAGATAAGTATTCGAGAAATGAAGCATGCCGGGGTGAGAGTAATTGAAGTACCGAACCGCATCCACTGTACGCCCCCACTGTAACCAGGTCCAAGACAAGGGGCCGTTTATTTCCCAAAATTTTTTGCCAAAATTTTTTGTCTCTTTTTTTTACATATGAATGGAGTATTAAATGTAGGTAAACGACAAAACTAATTACACAGTTTGAATATACACGACGAGACGAATCTTTTGAGCCTAATTAGTGCATGATTAGCCATAGGTGCTACAGTAACCCACATGTGCTAATGGTGCGGTCAAATGCCTCAAAAGATTTGTCTCGCGGTTTCCAAGCGGGTTCTGAAATTAGTTTTTAAATTAGTGTCAAAAAAAATCCTTCCGACATATGGTCAAACAATCGATTTGACAACCAAAAACTTTTATTTTGGGAACTAAACGGTGCCCAAAGGTTTCTTGTCGGGTTGGGCGGCAGCAGGAAGAACATCCTAGAGCGTAGCTGCGTAGCTCAGTTGGTTCGCTCGCCAGGTGAGCGTGCTGCCGGGCGCGGGTTTGATTACTGGGAATCGCAACCCGCGTGCCTCACCGGGTACTGAGGTGGTGTGCGTGTGAGCTGATGTGTGTGCATGTGTGAGGTGGTGTGCGTAAGTCTCGATATGATGCGTTCTGAGACTTCTCAAGCAGTCTCGTCTGCGCTGAGTCCGGTCAGCGTGGGCGCCCAAAAATCTTACATGAGTCCCCAGTGCTCCTGGGTGCTTCCAAAAAAAGAACATCCTACCTGCCTACCATAGCAATTTGGTGGAGGGAGAGCTAGCTGTTCTTTGTCCGCACTGTCTTGTGCGTGTCCTAAAAAAAACGCGGCCGGAGGGGTGAACGGACCCCACCGTTTTTCATTAAGAGGAAGCAACACGGCTTCTCCCGGCCGCGGAAAAATCCCCGAACCCTGGCCTATGCCCGTGAGGGTCAAGCCTTACGGCGAGCACAGCGAGGAGATTTTTTTACCCACGGGCGGAAATTCGTCCCAACTGGAATTCGAACTCACGACCTCGTGGGGACGACCATACCTCAGCTCCTCTAACCAACTAGACTAGAGGAGCTTTGGTCTGTGCGTGCCCTAAGTGGAGGAACGATCGAGTTCAAGGAAAAATCAGCAGAGCTCTTTGCCTTCTTGCTTGCTTGGACAAGTCAGCAGCAGCTATCTGTGGAGCTGGCAACAATGACATCAGCTTCAAGCAAGTGATGACCAGATAAGCACACACACTGCATCTGCAAGCTAACTGTACTCTTGGAGCTCCTCTCCCTCTCAGGATTTGTTTAGAAGTAATCAAGTAGTACCTACAAAATCACGTGTAATTTTCTTTTAAATGGGAGATGGAAGCAAACATCGTCAGCATATCAATAGCAGTATGCAGTTGTGTATCACCATATCTGTCCATATGCATGGTAAAGTATAATGCACACACCATATCCAAGCAAGCAAGCGAAACAATTTACAGGGTCATCATGGATCAGGGGCAGATCCAGCGGTGGGTTTGGAAAGGTTCGAGCTCCTACTACCGCTCAAAATCCCATGGAATCTCCCTAAGCCTCTCCTACTAATTTGAGAAGAAAGGAGAGAAGGGGAGGTGTGAGAAGGAAGAAGAATAGGAGCCCCCTCCTGAGCTTAATCCTACCTCCGCCACTGTCATGGATGATCCAGAACGCCGCGCGCCCGTTACAGCCTCAGCTCGAGGTCGGGCTCCACGCCGGCGGCGGTGGAGTCCGGCGACGCCTTGGGGGCCGCGGCAGACGCCTGCGTTCCCCTTGTCCAGTTGAGCGTCTCATTGATCGGGCCGGCGCCGCCGTGGAGGACCGCTGGCGGCTTGTGGCCACCGGTCCACCTCTCCAGCTCCAAGCTCAGCGCCGCCGCGGCGGCGGCCCTGTAAGACGCCTCCCCAGCCCTGGCCCCACTTGCGACCGGCCCGCCGCAGTGCGGGGCGCCTGCAACGAACATCAACGACGTGGCCGGAAGCGCGCTGCCGGCAGCGGCGAGCGCGTCCAGCTCCACCGCAGCGGCGTAGGAGGTGCCGCTGGCATTCCAGCTGCGGCTGCCGGCGACGCGCTCCTTCTTGTGCGCGTTCTGGTGCCCGCCCAGCGCCTGCGACTTGAGGAACGTCTTGCTGCAGAACAGGCACGGGAACAGACGCGCGCCGCCGCTGCCGCCGTCGATGAGGCCGCTGCCGCTTGTGTCAACAGAACAAGGTGCACCACCGCGAGAGGACTCCATTGTGTATCTACAGGAGCTGCTACTCCAAAAAAAAATGGTTACCTGCCGTGCCCAGGAGCTACATGCATTCTGCTGCTAATGGAAGTTGAGGATTCTCTATATGTTTGGATGGGAAATCGGATCTGGGTGGCACCAACACAAGTGGAGCAGGCAGGAGACTGAGGGGCGATACGATGTGGCCGTGAGTGGATGGATGAGCCACTTTACGGTTTATAGAAGCAGGCTAGGCACCTCAACTGCAGTATTGTTGGAGATTGCTAGCCTAGTTTTTTTTTCAACTGCGAGCACGTATTTTATTAAGAGCAGAAGAAAAACAGTTACAAATTTGAACTGGTCTTGCAGAGTTACACTGCAGGCTTTGCCGAGTGCGGCACTCGGCAAAGTCCACATAGTGAAAAAAGCGACGGCACAAAGAACTTTACCGAGTGCTTTTCATCGCGCGCACAGCAAAGAGTTTGCCATGTGTGACATAGACACTGGGCAAATATTTTTGAAAAATATAGGAAAAATAAAAAAGTCCGTCAGCTGCACTAGTCGACCGCCGCTGCCACCACCACCAGACCACCATCGCTACTGCCCTGCCACGCTGCTGGTCCTCATTGGCCCGCGTCGCCGAGCCGCCCGCCGCCCAGATCCGCACCGCGCCGCCCTGCCTCCGCATGGCCGTGCCATCCCCTAGTCCGTGCCGCACTGCTCTGGTTCACCCGCACGCGTCGCGGGTCGCTCCGCCCACACACATCGCTCGCGTGCCGCCGCTGCTCCTCTTCCGCTCGCGCACCGTGAGCTGCTCTGCTCCGCCGTCGCACGCACGCTGCACCGAGCCAGGTGGAGGAGAGGGAGGGGCAGCCAGGGTGGAGACAAGGGGTGGGGACAACAGAGAGAGGCTGCCGAGGTTGGAGCTCCTGCTAGCTGGCCGCGGCCGCCACTCCTCGCCCAGCCGCCCCTCCTCACCGGTCAATGCGAGAGGGAGGTGGAGGGAGAGGGCCGGGGAGGGAGGTTCCGGGGAGGAGCTCTCGCCGGTCTAGGGCCCGACGCCGCCGCTGCCACACACATCGCCGTCGTCGAGGAGAGAGCGAGAGAGAGAGACGGCTTTCATTTGGGAGAGAGAGCGGGATGATCCGGCTCATGATATTTGGACCAATGGAAGAGCTCCATTTTATAGCCTTGGAGGTTGAATCAATTGCCGTTTACATTTAATTTGATTCAAAATATTGCTTGAGGTTGGACGGTAGGAAAATTTTTGAGGTTGGAAGTGGGAAAAAACTTAATTTTTTGCTGAGCGTAAAAAAAAACACTCGGCAAACTATCATTTTGCCGAGTGCCAAAAATAATACACTTGGCAAAAAAAAACTCTTTGCCGAGTGTAGAAAAACACTCGGCAAACTCGCATCTTTCCCGAGTGCCAAAAATAATACACTCGGCAAAGATGTCTTTGCCGAGTGTATTTATTTTGCCGAGTTTTTTTTATGACACTCGGCAAAACCTTCAGTCTGTAGGGTTAAGATTACACATGAACTAGTGCGCGACGTAGGGAAAGAGCTACTGCCTGAAGCTGCTTATGACCCAGGTTGCAACCAAGCAACGATTTCACCTGCGGTGTCATCTGACCACCATTGTGCAAAGCAGATCACCTGCGTTGTCAGGGTAATTGTGTGCTAGTAGTCTAGTCGACCAAGTATCTTACTTCTTATCTTATCTTATTATTGTTACTATTGCAGATTTTTAAAGCCTCCACATAAAACCACCTAAAATTCTAGATGGACATTCTAAAAAATAGAGAAATTATAAAATTTCTCACAAAAATCAGAAACATCCGGCTATCAATCCGACAATACTAATCATAATAGTCATCGGATCTATTATATTTTCTAATAAATTACCCACCTCTACCATTATGAAACACGAGCCATATAAAGAAGTTGCATTTGGGATTGGAGGAGCTTTGGTTTTGTGGTAGCTCCGATCATTTTTTAGATAATGGAATTTTTCGATCTCTACAATTTAGTGTACACAATCTTCAATTATTATATTTTTTCAGTTTCAATAGCTATATTAGCTCCGATCCTGGTAGGGCACGCTGCCCAACGAAGAATGCTTGGTAAGAGCAGGTATTATAAGAGACTGGGAGCCAGCTGGGATCCGACGTGGGGAGGAGAGAGAGCATGAGCGGGCGGCTGCCGAATCGCCCGCTGGGAGCTGGCAAAGACGCTTGCGCTCTCACCACAACGCATTAAAAGTGAGGGCTGCGACCTGCTGAGCGCGGGCTCCCAGCCGGTAGCCAGCTGGGACTATAAAACTTGCTCTAAGCCCAAGAGGTGGAGACCGCGGTCCACTTGCAGCGAAAAACATCCGGCCTGCCCAACTGTAGCTGCACGTTATGAACTAAGTGTCCCACACAAGCAAGTATCACCATATTCGCTGTGCTGGTGCTGGAGGCTGCTGCTAGAGTGGTGTGAGAGAAAAATACTGTTAGCTGGCTGGTGACTAAAAATTACTGTTGGAGTGGTACGAGAAGTAAACACTGTTGGCTGGCCTGGCCTGAAAACGCCATGGCTGCATGGCATATCGTCAGCATGCAGGGTTGCCGGAAAACGCCACGGGAGTCACAGGACACAAAGCTACTGTGGTAACATAAAGCAACAGGATGCAAGCAAAACCAACCCATGCATTACTTATTCGTTATTCCCAGTGAGAGAATATATATGTTTCGGCCCAAACCTACTGCGCTGGGCTGGGCGACGCCCACTGGTCCGGGCCCAATTTCACGGCCATGGGCTGGCCCGGGCCTGCCTACCCTACCTCTCAATGCTTCCGGCCGGCGAGGCCCGTACTTCGTACGGAGCCTGCTGGGTGAAGCCCAATTTGTTTGGCAGGCTCAAACGTGTGCTTAATTGGTAGCGTGGCGGCCCGGCCACGCATAGCACGCTGCATCGATCGGATGGCCCGCCGGCCGGCGCCGACGCCGACGCCGAGTGCTAGGGATCGATCGATCAGGGTGCAGTGCATACAGTTCAGGTGGGTGATCTCTGCCCTCCGATCCATTGCTGCCTCATTAAAAAAAAAAGACATCGCCAACAATACTTTTTGGCAAAATTAAGAAAAAGGCGCGTGCATAGGGAATCGTGGGCGCCCGACACCTGGCGAGTCTCACCGGGGTCCAGTGGCGGGCACGCGGGCGCCATTTGTACAGTTTTTTATCACTGTTTTTTCAATTTTGTCTTTGGTTAGTCTTCCGTGGTTTTAACTTCTTTTTTATTAATAGAAAAGGGGCACACTCTGTGCTCGTTTCATTCAAAAAAATTAAAAAAAAAAGTCGACGAGCACCAGCAGGCTAGCTCCATGCATCTCCGACGATCCTTTTGCGATGGTGGGCCGCGCGGGCCATCCATGGATACAAAAGGGGAGTCAGCTACGCGCGTGTACATACGACAACGTGTACGCATTGCATGCAGCGTATATGTAGTCAGTCTGATCGGGTCAACGGACTATACTCCTGCTGCTACTTTTAGACTTTTTCATATATATGAATCGAGTTACCGAATACTCCTGCTGCTACTTTTAGACTTTTTCATATATATGAATCGAGTTACCGAATTACTGAATGACGTTCAGTAAAGTGATGTTCAGCAATCGCGCGCAGCGATTATTCCTGAAATTTTGTTTAGTAACTAAAGCTGGAGAGAGGGGCTTGGATCAGCGAGTAATCAAGCAGCAAGAAATATCTGCAGGCGGCGGCCGGGCGGCCGGTTGGCTGCCTAACCTAATACGCTAGCTGCTAAAGCTTTGTACTCTAACCTAGTCACGTACGACGAAGTATGTGTGACTCGACCATCATTGACCTAGCTGCTAGTGATGTGCTTCATCAAGCGTTCAGCTCGCTAGTACTAGCTAATAATAATTGACCGGCCGGCAACGGGCTAGAGATGGATCCAAGTCGTCGATCGATCATGGTGGCCGGTGCTGCGCGTGTGTTGTACTACCGTAGCCGTCACCGTCAGGCAGGAGGATGCAGGAAGAGGACGACGACGACCGGGAACCTCCTGCTGCAACGTGGACGGCGGCAAGGCCGACCGACCATTCCCGGCCGACAGGAAGGAGACAGGCGATGGACACACGGTCCCGTCCCCCACCGGAGCTGACCTGACGTGGTGCAGTGCGCCGCCAAGTGGACCTGGCCAGTCGTCGCCGCCACTAGTCGCACCACCAGCTCCGCATCTCATGCATGCAGCGAGCGCTGTCCTCCGTTCGCTTGGATGTCTTCCGATACGTCTCTGCTCCTCCGGCGGTCCGGCATCGGTCCACGCATACATCAGCAGACACGTACAGCTTCAATCAATCAACCAATACAATCTAGGGGAGTACTTCCTCCGTTCCAAATTATAAGTCATTCCAAAAATCTTGGAGAGTCAATATTTTTCAAATTTGACCAAATTTATACAATAAGGTAATGACATTTACTATACTAATTAAATATCATTAGATTCTTTGTTAGTTATATTTTCATAGTATACCTATTTGATGTCATAAATATTTGTATTTCTCTCTATAAGTTTGGTCAAACTTTGAGATGGTTTGACTCTCCAACATTCTTAGAATAACTTATAATTTGGAACGGGGAGAGTAGCAGATAGGACAGTGGTTGGTCAAATACTCAACCTGTACTCAGCAATCAGCAGAGAATCAGCTAGCATGCATGCGTGCCAAACGGCGAAGAAGGATGCATGCATAGCTAGCAAATAAAGCGTGATTGCTAATATATCCATCCATTCCAAATTGTAAGTCATCTAGGGTAAAAATATTTCAAGTTTGATCAAGTTTACATAAAATATTACTAATTAAGTATCATTAGATTCTTCAATAAATATAATTTATTAGTATACCTATTCAGTGCTATAAATTTTTGTAATTTTTTCTGTAGTTCTGATCAAACATAAAAATAATTTGACTCTCAAAAAGATTAGAATGACATACGATAGTTTGAAACGGAGGGAGTACTTTTTTATATAAAAAAATAGTGCTCAGCAGCCACACACAAATAATTTTACAGCATTAGCTCACATGCAGTTAACACAAATAAAAAGAGAGAAATCATATATAAGCAAAGTTGTGCATGCATAATGCATGGCTCTGCTATACCAGGAATATACATGCATCAACAACGTGGCCGAACTATGTCTGTCAGGAAGATTCCAAAACCAGCCGTGGATGTACATGTGGCAAAGTGTGGCACACGTGTCAAGGCAGGAAGCTGCCAAATGGCGCGGCTCTAGCTCTACAAAGTGCGGCCGCCACCGCGCGCACCGTCGGCATCGGCGTCTTCGACCGGTCCACGGCAGCAGCTAGCGACGGCGCCACCACCTGCATGCAGATCAGTGGTCGTCTATATATGGTGCCTCATCGGCTACAGGCAGCCCGCCACTTGTCGCCGCTCGCTAGCTGACAGGTGTTTGAATGAGCCTAGTGGTGACACTGACAACTCCTGGTCCTGCGTGTAACTGACCGTATCCTATACGTGTGTTCGTGCTGACATGATGCATTTACACACGTGCACCAAAAAAAAACATCACACGCAACTACCTGGGCAGCAAGATTTGTCAGTCAGAGGGATTGTAGTCTAGCTATGGATTGTGCTAGCAACTTGTACGTAAGGTACACTGGATCTTGTCCAGATTCCTGCAGGCCACCGCGGCCAAACTGCTTCCATCGACCAACGAAGTCTTGATGTGGGCTACTAGCACAAAGCAAATCACCTTGTTTGGTTCACCCTAGCACATCTAACGCTAAAAGAGAACCTTGCATGTATGGAATATTAAACGAAGTTTATTTACAAAATCTATTCACAGATAGATGCAATTTTGTGCATGAATATAATGAGCCTAATTTATCCATGATTTGCTATAATAATGCTACAGTAATCATCCTCTAATTAGATTCGTCTCGCGAAGTAGCGCAGAAGTTATGGAGTTAATTTTATAAACTATATTTATTTAATTCTACTAATTGATGGTCAATATTTGCTACAGTAACCTAACGCTACTAAACCAAACAGGGCATGCAGTTCCAGATTCCCAGCTCAAGTCAAGTTATTATATATATAGTGTGTGCGTAAGCGCACTACCAGCAGCTACTGTCCAGATTCCCAGCTCAAGTCAAGTTATTATATTAGAATATCAGCTCAACAAGGAAAAATTGGCATGCATACTGCATGCACTTTTATTTATCTTATATACTCCCTATGTTTAAAATTGTAGATTATTTTGGAAAATCAAGATATATAGCTTTTGTTATGTATCTAGATAAACATTATATCTAGATACATAGGGAAAATTATATATCTAAATTTGCAAAACGAACTATAATTTGAAATCGATGGAGTATATTGCATATCTTTCATCCTCTTTTTTTGGCATCTCTAATAGTCTGTGAATTGTGTCTAACTTTTGAAATCATACAAAAAAAAGAGAGAAATGCTACACAGGCGAAAATTAAAAACAACCATTTTCAACGGCTGCATACTGTTTTCACTCCCATCGTCAAACCGGTGGTGCTTCTTCCACTGATCTTGTTGCGTGATCTGACAGACTTGTTGTTGGACACACATTGACCACTCCCCGTCATTGTGAAAACAGAATGTTATTAGTCGATCCTTAGAGGAATTCATAAGCTAGAAGCCAGTGCATGCATGTACTAGCTAGCTCATTGACGAGGCTGCATGCATGCATACCTTTGTTCTTGTGCAAGTCAATGGTAGCTAGGCTGCAGCAGGCCGGCTCTGGCTTACTTATTAACCACCGGACGATAGATCCACTAATTTCTAGTCAAAAAGCATTGCAAGGAAGCTAGCTAGCTACTTGCTTGCGTTGCCTGGATGCATGCAACAAATCCTCCACTTTGACTGTAAGGGTGTGTTTAGTTGGTGAAAAAATTTGGGTTTTGGTACTGTAGCACATTTCGTTGTTACTTGACAAATAATGTTCAATTATGAACTAATTAGGCTTAAAAGATTCAGCTCGTGCTAATCATTTAGACTATGTATTTAGTTATTTTTTCAACTACATTTAATACTCCATGCATGTGTCCGAAGATTCGATGTGACGGGTACTGTGTAAAAAAATTTGGGAACTAAACAGGGCCAGTGCGCATGCATATGTGGTGACGTTTTGGAATGCAACTAGCATTGTATTGTACCTTCGATCATCAGTAGTCGTCGTAGTACCGTGCAAAACTCTGGCTAGTTCTCCATGCGTGTGTGCTGCTCTCATGCCTAAGCTAAAGATGCCGGCCGCCCATGCAAATCGATCGATCTTCTAAAGATGTCGTCCAAGATATATCCATCTCTGGCGGGGTCTTGCATTGGTCGTCGTCGTTCCTTTTTCCAAACGTACGTTGCACCACAGCCACAGCAGGCAGTGTATGACGGCGTACGGGAACTAGCAGAAAAGTGTCGGTGATTCATGTGCTGATTGTAGAAGCATTACATTGCTAACTCTACTATTAGGATGTCGACACGGTCTCTACCATCATTCTGCTTGACTAGCACCATATATGAAGTGTGTGTATGGGTGGTAATAGGCCATGGCCCTAATACTTTATTTACAATTCTACTTAGTACTTAATTTTTTTAGCTCAAAATTGTATAAGATTACGGAGGGCGGGCCTGGTGCAGTGGTAGAGTCTACCGTCTGTAACCGGAAGGTCCCGGGTTCGAGCCCCAACCTCTGCACATTTGTGTGGGTAAGGCTTGGGGCTTAAAATCAACCCTTCCCCAGACCCCGCACAGTGCGGGAAGCCTACGGCACTGGGTACGCCCTTTTTTAAAATTGTATAAGATTAGAGCCCGGTCCTTTTAGAGCCCGCCTCTTATATTATCTAGACTAAAAATTAAAGCCATTTACCACCCCTAAGTGTGTGTGCGCGCTCTTAAATGGGAGAGCTGCAAAAGTGTTTTCTGCATAATAACTTAACAAGTCTAGTACGGTCGATCTCTACCAAACTTTTATTAATTTTTAACATTGATGGGTAAAAGGAAAAAGTTTGACTTAATTAGGACAAAACTGGATTATTGATCGAAGGAAGTAGAAAGTACTGCAGAAAGTGGAGCCAAAACCGCTTACACATCAGCACCAACATGAAGCAGCCAGACCGTGGTCGAAAAACCATGCTGACAGGAAAATAACTGATTATTGCGAGTTTTAGAGTTTGGTATTTCATATCTGTAATTGATGAGCCAAGAAAATTCGGCTCTCACCGTAGTAAAGGGAGGAAAAACACAGCTTTTATTTTCTATTAATTCCTAAGCTTTGACCATCTAGGCGACTAGGCCCATTGGGTTCTGCAGCCCGCTGGGCCCAACCCATGGGCTTACTGCAGCAGGCCTTATTGACTAATAAAAGATTCTGATGATACTGATTAATCTTATTCTTAGTACACTCGTGGGACCCACGCAAGCACCGGCCGGATCGGATTACGCGGGAAATCTAGAGGGGTGCGCGCATTCCACGTGTTTGAAATGGACGTACGTGTCAGCCTGTCAGGCGACCACAGGCCCCCAGCTTGCATTGCTAGCTTGCCTTCTTCTTGGAAGCTACCAGCTTCTTTTCAAGTTTCTTCTCGCCGGCCGGCCGCGTCGCCTCCCTCTCCTCTCCGACGCTTGGGCTTGGCTGGAACCCAGGAAGCGGCAGCTCAGCTGATAGCTCCACTCCAGCACTACACTCGGAGCCGGTCGTAATATTCCTCCACGTGTAACCATCGCCTGACGTCATGATGTCGTGGCCGCTCATTGTACGCTGCCTGTCAGCAGGATTAGCATGCCGGGATTCTGTGAGGCCGACACACCTGCCAGGTACTGTTGCTCTGAGAGTGAGGTGAGGGCCAATGAAACCGGTCGTGACCTAACCTAACCTGATGGCTACCGTATCCACACGTAAACGTGCCCTACCTTTTTGGCCTAGGACGACCCAGTCGTATGCAAATGCAACTGCTTCTTCTTTTTTTTAAGACCACCAGCAAGCATATTTATGGCTAGCTGCTTTTACATGTCCGTACTCCATTCGTTTCAACTCGTTTTGTAAAACGTATTAGGATTTGAAAAAAAATGGTCCTAATAATATTTGAGAAGTATATAGTACCTTATGATCATCGCTCGATTTCTGTTGCAATTTATATACTACCAGTAATTAGTTTCTACGAAACCAATAATGTGAAAGGAATTGGGTGCTCGTAGCCTAATAGGGAGAGGGGGTGAATTAGTCAAACTAAAAATCTTAACCTCAAGTTTCAACTATTTGCACATAAATTAAACTAAGACATGCTATCTAGATGTGCAACTAGTGTTCAACTAGAGTGAAACCCTCATCCCAAAGAGTTATGCAACCTATAGCCAATCCTATCAAGATTCTACTCTATGAAAGTAAAGCACACAAGATTGCAATAATTAAATGCGGAAGCTTAAAGGAGGGATGAGAGAAAGCAAACTCTTTGACACGAGAATTTATCCCGTGGTTCGGTTAGCCACAAAGGCATACCTACATCTACGTTGTTGAAGTAATCACAAAGAGTATTGCTTCTCGGACACCAAGTCTCTTTCGTGAACACAATCACGGTCACTTTGGCCCCGGGTTCCACTAAAGAGCTTCACCAAGAAGGGTGGGGGTCTCCACGTCCCCCGCACAAAGATGTCGTTGCCGCTCCACACCATGCTGGAGGGTCGATGACGTTGCCGACGAGCCACCAAGACTCCAAGTGGCCGGCACACCGAGTATAAGATGTGATTCTCTCCTAGAACCAAGGCACAAGTCACACAACCTTGCTCACTCACTCATTCAAGAGCTAATCTAACACTAACACTCACAAAGCATGTGCTAAACCTAAGAATGTGATCAATAAGCACTTTGGTTATTGGCTTGGAGGTGTTGAGGATGTGTGTGGGATTTCTCTGAACTCCAGCAAGCCTCAAATGACCGGGGGAACCCATATATATAGCCCTCCAAATTGATCTAGCCGTTTAGAGCCGTTACTGCTTTTTTCTGTGCAGGGGTCGGATAATCCGACATGTTCACTATCCATGGCATCGGATCATCCGATCTCTCTATATCCCTAGGTATCTGTTGCGCTACTGACAACTGACGTGGAGGCCGTCGGATAGTCTGACCCATTACTCCGACGGGGCGTCGGGTCCTAAAGGCTTGATTTGAATTTCAAGACAACGTCTCTAGTCATTGATCCGACCATTACTCCGACGCTCCAAATACCACACGTCGGATCGTCAAATCCTGAAGCAAATTTTCCAACTCGAGAAACAGGCTCTCTGCAGAATCACCCGAGCCTTTGTCCGACCTTGAGTTTTCCTAGCGTCGGATAATCCGGGTGCTACCCAATGTGTTCGGATTATCCGACCCCACTAAAAACTTCCTATTCCTTTTGGCACTTGTCCAACTCTTCGCAGCGACTTGATATCTCTACGGTGGATTGGACGCTTCGTCTCGACGGAGGGTTGGACGCTTCGTCTCGACGGTGCATTGGACATCTCGTCTCGACGGCGCATTGGACGTCTCGGATATGGTTTGGACGTCATCCAAGGGACCTAAGAAATCCTATAAGTATGATCTCGCAAACTTGTTAGTCCCATTGATTGCGTTGTCACTCGATCACCAAAATCACTCGAAATGGCCTAAATGGGCCATGTTCGTTACATAATGTCGAATTGAAAGATATATATGTCAAGCACTAAATGCACTGTTGCTCTGTTAGTCAGAATATACTACACTAATTCTGATAGATTTCTCAAAGTCAAGTCATTTTACAAAATAAAGGAACTATACAACCGTCCTTTTCATTTTTGTATTGAATCTTGAGACCTAAAAGCAATGTAAATCGACAGAAAGTGCAGGTGTGTACTACTCTGTTTCTTTCGATCCTTTTCCCACTGATGATGAACACAGAAATATTGCTCATGGTATATTTGTTTGCCATGCCACCATGGGGACTGCCCTCCTCCCCATCGGCGGAGCCATGTATCGGTCAACATGGGCCATCGCTCACCCCCCCCCCCCGGTCCATGCAAATTTCTAGGCATATGTATAGGATTACAGATGCCTGAGTTACAGAGTTGTAACAGCTAGCTAGTCAGGCTCATGCCATGCCATTTTGTTGTCGGTCAAAACCCACCGGCGAGTAGTGACAGGCAACACGAGAAGCCGGGAGGCTGCCGGGGCGCTGGCTGGCACCGGTCCCTCGGTCAACGGCCCAGATCCTGGCACACGCCGTCGCTTCCAGAGATGCAGGGCGTGCCACCTGATCTATACCCGATCAGGAGGGTGCGAACGTGCCTTTGACGATTTGCCTACAAGCACAGACACGTGTAAACATTAGTCCGAGCCGTGGTCGGCTCCCCGGGACGACTGTTGCATCGGCTTTAAAGAGCCGATCGAGTCCTGGTGTCAGATTGGATCTGCATATCCAGATGGTAATGGATAAAGCAAATAACTGCAAAAACTGCTTCAATTAAATCTAGCTAATCTAATCCACGACGGTAAAAGCTTCACTGCTAGATCGGAACATCCTACACGTAGTTAGGCCTAACGAGCGTAAAAGATAACCGAGCCTTGACCAGAAAAGAGGCCTAAGAACAAGCGAAAACCGATTCCCGGATCAATCCCTATTAAGATCAAGGCAAAGCATCTAATACGTCGCCGGATCGTCCAACCCGTTTGCAAGGCCTAAACTAGCAGATATTACGCTAATTCTTAAGTATAAGAACTAACCATAATAGATTAGATCTACTAGATAAAAAAGGAGCATAGTGTCATCTCTACGCGACTAATTCCATGCAATGAGAATTAGTATAAGATTAAAACATGATCGCGCAGAGATGACATGATGTTCGTAGATGATAAGCAACAAAAGCACAATGAATCTACTAAAAATCATACTACGAAAATCAGGATAACTAGCACTACTCGCCATCAAAAATGCTTCAGTACGAGTAATACCAAGGTAAAAGCAAGAACAACGCTGCCCTGATCGCAAGGATCGATCAGGGCAGCATGACGCTTACTTGGACGAAACCCTAGAATTGGGCGTGGCGGTGCGCCGAGAGTTGTTGTTTGAAAAATGTGATGACGTTCTCCTTTGACAAATGTCATAGAGTACATATTTATAGTCCGGAGACTTGGACAACAATCTAAACTAACATGTCCATATCAGACTCTATCTCTAACTCAAACTGAATTAAATCTAAAGAAACATGGCCCACATGGCCCAAACGCTCACGCAGGAGCCGATTCGTAAGCCTCCTTTAATTTCTTCATTAAGCCCAACTCACTCGCGGCCCATTAATTAACCTGTTAATTTATGGCGATAACACATACCCCCTGGTTTTGTCAATGATAATTCCAAAACCACTTCGTTGCTTCATCTTCCCATTGATGCTCATTAAAACGCACTATAACCACCATGGAAGACGCAACGTCTCTGCAACTAGCTCCTCGTGGAATGTGAAAGTGCCGATTCATCTTCCATTTTTTTCCTTATTTAATCTCACCCTGAACCGACTCCTTTCACCACAAATTCATCTTCCTCCCTCAGCCAACAGCGCAGAAAACCCCAACTTCCTGTAGCCATGGCGATCTCCTCCTCCTCTGGCTCCAACTCAATCGACTCTCCTATCTCCCCCTCTTCCTCGAGTTCCTCTGCCTCTTCCCTCGACCCCATCTCTGAGAGCCGGGAACCGACACCAGAGTATGATCCGACAGCGGCGCACGAGGCACTCGGTCCTCTGCATTGGGACGCAGAGGAGTTCGACTTCGAAGTCGTCTCCGAGGACGACGAACCCAAGATCGACGACGAAGACCTCCGGCTCCTGTTCCAGGAAGAGCCGAAGGAGAACAGCGATGATTGCTTCTCCTGGGACGGAGCCGACTCCTCCTTGGAAGAAGAAATCGACTCCTCCTCTGTTGAGGAGGACCCGATGAACGAAAGGGCCTTCCGGTTCCTTGGCTCCTCCGAGGAGGAAAGCAAGGAAAATAATGATGGCGGCGGCGGCGGCTGGAGCGGCGACGACAAAGCCAGCAACGGCAGCAGCGCTGACGAGAGCAGCGGCAGCGATGACGACGGCGACGACAGCAGCGGCGGAGACGTGCCGGCGCGAAGCCCCAAGCGCCGTAGGCATTAGGCACCTACGGGTGGTAGGAAGTACTGTAGCATAGATTGAGCCGAAGGATTCGTTCCTTTGTCAAATCGGCCATTTCCCTTGTAAAGACTTTACCTTTAATGAATAAAGTTCCTCATCTCTTAGTTTCTTGCTCAGAGAACCCTCCAAAAACAGATGGCACCGCATCGAGCTTTACCAATAACCAAGAGCCGACGGAATTCAAAATTGGAAGCAACCAGTATAAGAACAGAACATCACCTCCACTTTGAACCCAACTCGAAACAGATATTCCAAATCCGAGCGCAATTCGAGAATCCCGCTTCATAAGTTTGAACAAAAACTCACAACATCCAAAACTTGAACCAGAGCCCGCAAAACAACCAAACCCTAAGTTAGTAGATCTGAACCATGGCGGACTCTGAAGCTCAAACAGTGACATCTCCAAACGTTGATACGACAATCTTCGGCCTGAAGGTAATATTCAGCCCATCCTTTCAACTTTTTTCAGCTCATCAATCCTTCGAATAAATTAAACTCTGAAATATGACACCATATACAAATTTCTGAATTTTTGAAACTCCAGGCTTCAGACATCCTTTTGCTGCATCCTTCCAATCTCAACTCCTTTTGTCTTGATCCACGAGCTTATGAAAATCCCACGGATCTGATCTCCTGTGAAGCGAATAGAATCCCTTTCATGAGTCAAGACATCAATTTAAATTTCTGGGCCGACTGCTTAAGAGCCTGGCCTAATCCACCTGAAAGCTGGATTACATGGTATAGCAGAGTAGTAAAAACCTATATGCCCTTGTGGCAAGAACTGAACATAGCTGATGCACTCAGTCTATCATTATCCACCCTACATAAAGATGAAAACCTTATGAAGACCATCGGCTATTTCTGGTCCGACGCTCTGAACTGTTTCCTCTTTGGTCATGGACCCATGACCCCTACTCTGCTAGATGTTACCATGATTACTGGCCTAGACATTAGGTCCCCTAATCCTGCAGCTCACAGAATGGTAGAAGTCCCCTTCAAACTTTCATCTAAAACAAACTGCACAAACTGGAGCACTTAGATGAACCAGCACATGAAAATGAAAGGTCCAGTAGGTAAAAAGGAACACACAGCCTTTCTAAATCTTTGGTTAGAACATTTCATCTTCTGTGGTCCTTCTTTAGCCCCAACCAAGAATTATCTTCCTTTGACTTACCATCTGGCCCATGGCAACCGCACCAGCCTAGGCAACCTTTTCCTCGGAGAAACATACAGATGTCTCCATTTGATGACAACTAGTTTGCTCAGCCAAAGGAAACTCAGAACTGGAGGCCCTTGGTGGTTCATTAAGTTATGGGCACAACTCTACTTCCAGCACCTGATTCCAAACTTTCAAAGTCTAGCCAAGAATTCCTTCCCTGACGAGAATGGCAAGCCAATTAGATGCACCAGCTATGGCCAAGCCCTATTCAGCCTCCCTGGCAGTAAACTGAACTCAACAGATGCAACAAAATGGTTTAGAATTTTCTACAATGGCCTAGAGAATCCCCTCTACTTTCCATTCACTGAATCTGAAGCCTTTGAGAACCCAACTACCTTCAGGCTGGATAGCTTTGCCGATGACAACAGCACTCGGCATCTATATTCTCTAATGATCCGACCTGGCTTCCTTCCTGTCGGCATAAGCACTTCCAACAGAATCATCAAACCAAGTTATGAAACCTATCAACCAGTCATAGCAGCTCGGCAATTTGGCCTAGGACAAGTCCCTCCCCACTTTCATATTCACCACTTGGTGGAGAGTAGAGCCGATCTACCTGACGGTCTTACCAGTTCAAGATGCTACAACATGTTTGACAATCTCCACATTCCAATACCAGCCGATCTATCCTTTACTACCTCGTCAACCGGCTTTAACACATGGTGGGGAATGTGGAAAACTCAGGTATTCAGAAGAGCTTTAGGCCCTCTACTGCAACAAATTGATCCTGAATATACAATCCCCGAGGCAGAGGTACTGGATCCATGCACCTATTCTTTCTAAGCCTTCTATTGCTTTACTTGGCTAACCTTGCTCACCTTGTTTACAGCAACAAGATGGTTCAGAATCCATGACCAGTAACGGGGAGCCATTCCACTTTCTCCCAACCGCCCCTGATGTTCTTTTTTGCAAGGGATCACCGCCAATGAAGAAAGTGATAATGACTGTTCAGCCAGACTCATCCCAGTCGGCCTCTAAGCGGAGACAAATCTCTGGAAGTGCTGCCCCCCCCCCCCTCGAGTCCCAACTAAGAAAAGGAAGATCTTCACACGACGAATCATCAAGAAGATAACACAGCCTCCCTCAGATCGATTAGAATCCAATACCAACCAGGTAATTCACTCTCCGAAACTTTTTCTGAAAAATTCCTTTCTTATGCACATGTACTCTGGTTGATTGTAATCTTTCCTCCAGGACACAGCTGAAGACAACCTTAGCACTGGAAGCCCATCACAACAGAGAATTGCCGCTCTTGAAGTCGATACTGGAACAACTGAAGTCCAAGAACAGCGAGAACCACCCATCATCCCAGCAGAAATTCGCAGTGAAGAAACTGCAACAGCCGATGTCGCTGTTGTTGCCCCAACTGAGCCGATCACACTCGGACCGACCATCGCTTCTTCCTCACAACAGGTAACACCGTATGAGCCGATTCTAAATCAACCGATAACTTTGTTGATATACCTTGCTCCCAAAACTAACTCTGATATCTCCACAGGGCTTCAATATTTCAGATTTGCTCTCCTTTGACCCGGCATCAATGGGTCTGATCGCCCCTGGAGCGAAGGTACCACCACCACAGCAGTCGATTGACCTCGCGGATCAGGTTCAACACATCAAAAATCTGCTATCTGCTCCAATCAGTACCCTGGTCGATGACTCCAGCGAAATACAGAAAGTCCTCGAGTAGATAGAATCCCAACTCCCAGAGTCACTTCGGGTCAAGCTCTGGCCAGCCAGCCATCTTCCCTTCTTTCGGGCAGAGGTGAAAGTAGCGCAACAGAGGATAGAACTAAGGCATTCTCAAATTCCTCTGAAAGCCGACATCGCTGAAAAGTGCAAGATGCTAAACCAGAAGAAGGCAACTCTGGATGCCAAAGCCGATACCTCAGCGAGTACAAGGCGACTCAGCCTCCTAGAGAAAGAACTGGCAGAACTCGAAGAAAAAGTCCGCACCACACAGAGACTGATCCAAGAGGAGAAAGCCTCGATTGCAAACTCCAAGCAAGAAGCCCAAGAAATAACCGAGCAAATACGGGCAGAGTTTGCAGAAATCAACACCTTGAGTCAACAGATAGTAACGGGCGATGACAAAGACGACGAAGCAGTCATAGCAAGAGCCGACGCCATACGCGCAGAAGTCATCCATGCCATAGAAGGATTCCTGAACTAGTAGAATAATTCAGAAAACATTTAATATTGCCTGTTAAACTGAAACTCGTATCTATTAAAAACATCTTAAGTCGATGGTTACACATCGGCTGCCTTGCTTCTCATATAATTTTTACTTGCTGGCCAACTCAACGTGTTGGCCTCTCTCACTTTTTCTTTTTTTTACTGGCCAACTCAACGTGTTGGCCTATCTCATTTTTTTTACTGGCCAACTCAACGTGTTGGCCTTTTATAATGCAGCCAGATGGATCTCATCGGCTCTTGTTAGTCGCCTTCCCACAAGCTCGGAAAATATTTCTTGAGGTGTTGGCCATTGACGGCTACAGGAAACTTGACACCATCTAATTCTTCAAGCATGTACGCATTTCTAGGCAGGACCTGATCAACCTTGTACGGTCCATGCCAAGTAGGAGACAACTTACCATGCTTCCTGTCTTTAGTTCCCAATGGTAGCACTGCCTCCCAAACTAGGTCTCCAGCCTGGAATTCTTTCGGCTTGACCTTTTTGTTGTATGCACGGGCAACTTTAGCCTTGTTTTCCTTGATCTTCTCGAGTGACCAAAGTCTTAGCTCTGTAAGATCCTCCACATTATCGCTCATCAAGGCTGCATACTCTTCAGCCGATAGATCATTCTGAAACTCAACACGTCTTGATCCGGCTGTGATCTCCCATGGCAACACAGCGTCTTGACCGTAGACCAGATGGTATGGTGACGTCTTGATGGATCCGTGACACGAAATATGATATGCCCACAAAGCCTCTGACAACACCTCATGCCAACGCCTAGGATATTCATCGATCTTCCTTTTGATCAGCTTGATAAGTCTCTGGTTGGATGATTCAGCTTGTCCATTAGCCTGGGCATAATATGGGGATGATCTGATCATCTTGAACCCCGTGTCATTGGCAAACTTTCTAAATTCCTCCTATATAAAGACCGATCCTCCATCGGTCATAATGGTTTGAGGAATCCCAAACCTATGAATGATGTGCTCTTTAACGAAACTGATCACATCTTTCGATGCCACCGACCTCATCGGTACCGCCTCCACCCATTTTGTGAAATAATCTCTGACAGCTAACACCCATTGGTGACCTTTGCTAGATGGCGGGTTAATCTGGCCAATCATATCCATGGCCCAACCCCTAAACGGCCATGGCTTAATGATAGGATTCATTACTGATGCCGGCACCATCTGAATCTTGCCGAATGTCTGACATGCCTGACATCCCTTGTAATATTTAAAGCAATCCTCAAGCATGGTAGGCTAGTAATATCCCGGTCGTCTAATCAGCCATTTCATCTTATGAGCCGATTGATGAGTACCGCAGGCTCCTTCATGAACCTCATGCAAGAGCCGATTCAACTCCGAAGGCCCCAAATATTTAAGCAGCAGTCCTTCCAAAGTCCCGTAGAACATGTCGTCCCCTATCAGAACATACTTCATAGCTTTGAGTCTTATCCTTCTGGGTGCCCCCCGAGCCGAATCCTTCAAATAATTGAAGATATCGGCTCTACAGTCTCCAGGTTCTAGAAACTGAACCTCTACATCGACCCCATCGGCTGTTTCCTTGTATCCGGAAGCCATCTGTGCCAAGTCATTGGCTTCACTGTTCAAAGTCCTTCGTATCCAGTGGAAATTAATGTACCTGAATTGTGACATCAACTCACGGCACTGCATCCATATCAGAAAAAGAGGCTCACTCTCACATTTATATTCTTCCGTGAGCTGAGAAATCACCAGTTTCGAATCCCCAAAATTCCACTGCTTCTGCACCAGCTTCTAAGAGTAATTCCATCCCCTTGCGAATGGCCTCATACTCTACTAAATTATTGGTGCATGGAGTAGCCATCCTGATGGAAAAAGACTAAGTCGCCCCACGAGGCGATACCAAAAGAATTCCTACGCCGCACCCATCATCACAAGCCGATCCGTCGAAAAACATGGCCCAGGCACGTACAAAAAGTGCAGACACATCAGTGTTGACCCTGTCTGCAATGAGATCCGCCAGTGCCTGTCCCTTGACTGCCTTTGAGGTTGATATCGTATATCGAATTCTGACAACGCAAACATCCATTTTCCTAGTCGGCCTTTTAGAATAGGAGCCGACAGCATATGCTTGATTTCATCCGATTTACATATGACGATCGTTTACGCTGAGAGAAAAATATGTCGAAGCTTTGTACATGTAAAGAATAAACAAAGGCAAAGCTTTTCAATCTCAGGATACCTGGTCTCGGCGTCCAACATGCGCCTGCTGAGGTAGAAGACAACCCTCTCCTGATCGTCTTGTTTCTGAATCAGAACCGAGGCGATGGAAGTGTCACCCACGGACAGGTACACATAGAAAGGCCTGTCTTGTTGAGGCGGAACCAATACTGGAGGGTTCGACAAATATTCCTTGATTTCATCAAGAGTATGCTGCTGTTCTGTCCCCCAGTGAAACTCATCCTTGGACTTGATCTTCACCAGACCCATGAACGGCTCGATACGCCCAGACATATTGGAGATAAATCATCTGACAAAGTTGATTTTGCCGATGAGCTTCTGTAACTCCTTCTTCGCAGTAGGCGGCTTCATTGTCTTTACCGCTTCTTGACTCTTCAAGCCGATCTCGATTCCTCGCTCATGTACAAGGAATTCAAAGAACTGACCGGCCGATACGCCAAAGGCACATTTCTTTGGGTTCATTTTGAGCCCAAACTTTCGAGTCCGCTCCAAAACCTTACACAAATCTTCCAGATGCCCCCCCAGCCGATGTGGACTTGACCACGACATCATCAATGTAGATTTCTACCAGCTTGCCGATGAGATCATGAAAAATGTAATTCATGGCGCGTTGATACGTTGCGCCGGCATTTTTCAATCCAAAGGTCGTAACCAAGTACTCGAACAAGCCGACCGCGCCTGGTACTCTGAACGCGGTCTTGCTTATATCCTCTAGGGCCATGAAGATCTGGTTGTAGCCAGCGTTACCATCCATAAAGCTCTATATTTTGTGATCGGCAGCGGTGTTGATCAATGTTTCTGCTAGGGGCATCGGATATTCGTCCTTTGACATCGCTCTGTTGAGGTCTCTGAAATTCACACAGACTCTCCATCGGCCATCCTTCTTCTGTACAGGGACAACACTGAAGATCCATTCTGCATACCTACATGGTCGATGAACCCTGCGTCCAACATCTTTTGCACCTCTTTCTTGACCTCCTCCAGGACTTCAGCCTTCATCTGTCTTGCTCGTTGTTGAAACGGCCGAAATCCTTTCTTAAGTGGGAGCCGATGTTCGACGATGCTTCTATCCAGACCAGGCATTTCAGTATAATCCCACGCGAAACAATCCCGGTATTCCCTCAACAGTGCTATCATTGGCTCATGTAGGCTCGGGTCTAGCTTCTTGCTGATAAATGTTGGTCATGGCTTATCCCCGGGACCGATATCAACTTCCTCCAAATCGTCAGCTGATGTAAACCCGTACCCCAACTTGACGTCACCTGTAAAATAAACTGTGGACGCAGGCGACTCGTCATCATCTGCCACGTCGACAGCAAACACGGGGAGATGACAAAAGAAAATTGTCGGCCGACCACACGGGCCGGCCGTCTCAATATTACCCCTCGAAACTGAATGCTCATTAACTAACCAACTGCCAGAGCAGGCTAAAGTCTGTCCGCAATTTAACAGTTTTGACTCTAAACAAGAATTGTCTATTTTTTTGGGGCCGGTCGCAGGGACTGGCCTCTCTAAACCTGCTAGGCTCCGTAGCGTGCCAGGTTGTATTTATTCTGTGAGGCCAGTGGATAAGACCAGCCTCAATCCGTTTTTTGTCGCTTCGATCCGATCACAGTCTTCCAGCGCGATCCCTGAGATCGGCTCTTGCCCTTCCGCGTCCCAGGCGTTCATGTTTGCGAGCGAAACCTCGCTGGAGTCATCTGCACGGACCACCTCCACTTCATCGCCATCCCATTGGACCAAACACTGGTGCATCGTGGAAGGAACACAACAATTGGTGTGAATCCAATCCCTCCCAAGCAGCACTGTGTACGTACTCTTACTGTTGATGATGAAGAACGAGGTTGGGACGGTCTTGCAGCCAACTGTCAACTCCACATTGAGGACGCCCTGTGCCTCCGACGGCTGGCCGTTGAAATCATTGAGCATCACGTTGGTCTTGATAAGATCAGCAGCAGAACGACCCAATCGGCGCAGTACTGAGTATGGCATTAGATTGACCGCGGCGCCAGTGTCGACCAACATCCTGTTCACAGGCTTGCCATCAATGAGACCCTTGAGATATAATCCCTTCAAGTGCTTGTAGCTTTTCTCCTTGGGCTTCTCGAAGATGATCGGCTGTGGGCCAAGATCCAGCCGCGCGACGGCCAATTCCTCCGGTTGGGGCGCCCGAAACTCCGACGGGAGCACGAACACCATATTCACATCAGCCGATGGCTTTTCATCAGCTCTTGGCTACTTGGGGCGCCACTCCCTCCTTGGAGGTCGCCTTTCCACCCTTCGCGGGTGCCTGACTTGCTCCGCGAGATCCGGACGCGCTTTCCTCAGCACGTCGAGGTACCTTGCTTCTGCCTCCTCGAGATTGCGTAAGCGCTGCACTCTGCGCTTCTGTGAGCGGCTGAGCCCGTCAGGACACCATCGTGGATGATGATACTTATCTTCCCCTTCTATCTCAAGATCATCCCTGGATGGCCGCTCAATATGGTCGCCGTGACGTGATTTGGGCCCCAAGCGCTGGAACACCGACGTCTCGCCTTGCTGGCGTCCCCGAGGCCTGCACTCCAAGCAATCATCGATAGTAGGCAATCGGCTCATGCCGGAATTCCAACAGTACCTGAAGAACGGGCAATGCCAGTGGTCATGTATAGCATAGCGCCTCCCCAGCGTCCTCCCTGTGCGGTGCTCATACTCCTCCTCTTCCGATTCATATCGGCAGCGCAACTTGTACTGATACTGGTATTTTTCCAGAAGCCGATTGGAAGCTGAGAGTTGATTGCGGATGTGACGCACTTGTTCTTCAGTAACATGTTGCTGCTCTGGCTCGTCTTCATCCTGGGGCCGTTTGCCAGAAGTGGCCTCTTTCCTCTGCTCGTCACGGCGACGCATGGGTCCCGCCATGTTAATTTGGAATGCCAAGTTCTGGCCCTCAGGTCTAAAATCCGACAGCTCCACCACGTTAGCTTGTGGGAATGGTTGACTATCCACCTTCATCGTGTGTTGGGCCAGAATTAATCGGCCTTGCTCGATAGCCGATTGGATCTACGGACGCAACTCCTTGCAGTCATTCGTGGCATGGGTGAACGAGTAGTGCCACTTGCAGTACAGCCTCCCCTGCAGCTCTTGCGTCGTTGGTAGCTTGTGATTCTCTTGGAGCTTCAACTGCTTTTCCTTGAGCAGTAAGTCGAATATCTGCTCTGCCTTGGCCACGTCAAAATCAAACCCCTTCACAAGCCCCTTCTGTTTGACCCACTTGCACGGGACGGGGTTTGCCCCCCGGGTCCACTCTGCCACAGCCACTTCTTGTTCCCCGCTAGAATCATCAGAATCATCTGCTTGGGCTATATTCACATGGCGCTTGAATTTTTCCTGGTATAGCTCAGGTTGAGAGTGTTCATACGTCGTGAGCTTCTGTACCATGTGCGCCAGAGAGGTGAATTCCAACTGAAAAGCCAGATCCTTGATCGGCTTAGCGAGCCCCAGAACTGCCAAATCAACTACCTCCTTTTCTGTGATGTGCGATGAGTAGCATCGATTCTTAACCTCTCTGAAGTGCTGCACGTACTCCGACACACTTTCCCCTCGCTTCTGCTTGACTTGGGCGAGGTCGGCAATCCTGGCTTCAGCAGCCTCTCAGTGATACTGGGTGTGGAACTGATCTTCCAGCTGCCTCCAAGTGCGGATCGAATCTGGGGCCAATGATGTGTACCATCCAAAGGCAGAGCCCGTGAGAGACTGGTAGAAGAACCGGAAACTCAGAGGATCCGATACCGAAATAATCCCGAGCTGAGTTAGGTATCGGCTCACATGCTCGATGGAGCTGGCCCCTTCTGACCCGTTGAACTTGGTGAACTCCGGGAGCCGATACTTGGGTGGTAACGGGATCAAGTCGTATTCGCTTGGGTATGGCTTGGAATAGCTGATCGCCTTTCTCTTGGGCAGAATGCCGAACTGATCCCTTACTGTTGCGCTGATCTGATCCACACTAAGAACTCCTGGGGCCGAGGGCTTAGCACTCGACCCGGTAGCGTACTTCGCTAGCCATGCCTGTTTCTCCGCATCTGCCCCTGAAGCTCCTGTACCCACCAGATATCCCGCGCGCGTTGGACTGATGCTGTCAGGTATGTACACGCACGTGTAGCCGTGCGGGATCTCCTTAGGCGGCTCGTTCAGGAACTGGCCGTCCCCGGGATCACCGCCGATCTTGTAGACGACGTAGATCGGCGAAGCCTGCGGACCTAGATTTGTGAGCGAATACGATATTGGCGGCCTAAACTGAAGTGAGTCATCTCCCCTATGACTCCCCAGGATTGGTCCTGATGGGGAGTACTGGTTCTTGATCACCTCCTGGACGACACGATGTGCCACACGCTCGAGCTCATTCACCAGGCTTTCTGAGTGCCGATGAAGCGTGTGAGCCACCATGTAGTTCATCTCCTGGCGCAGGGCTCTGGTGCGCTCCTCTGATGGTACGGACAAGTCAACGTTGTCGAGAGTGCCTTCGGGTGAGAACCCCTTCCACCTGATGCCGTGGTTGCCGGTCCTCTCGAAAGAGCCGATGAGATCGGCTTCGAACTGAGCTTTGACCTCATCGTATTTCTACTTGTGCTCGGGGGTCAGCTCTTCATACGTGACAGGGCTGGTGATCGGCGCTTGGCTCTGAGGACCAGTCATTCCGGCGGTGGACGTTGTTGCTGATGAGTGTCCCACCGGGTGTGCGAGAATGTGTTATCGGTCAAAACCCACCGGCGAGTAGTGACAGGCAACACGAGGAGCCGGGAGGCTGCCGGGGCACTGGCTGGCACCGGTCCCTCGGTCAACGGCCAAGATCCTGGCACACGCCGTCGCTTCCGGAGATGCAGGGCGTGCCACCTGATCTATACCCGATCAGGAGGGTGCGAACGTGCCTTTGATGATTTGCCTACAAGCACAGACACGTGTAAACATTAGTCTGAGCCGTGGTCGGCTCCCCGGGACGACTCTTGCATCGGCTTTAAAGAGCCGATCGAGTCCCGGTGTCAGATTGGATCTGCATATCCAGATGGTAATGGATAAAGCAAATAACTGCAAAAACTGCTTCAATTAAATCTAACTAATCTAATCCACGACGGTAAAAGCTTCACTGCTAGATCGGAACATCCTACACGTAGTTAGGCCTGACGAGCGTAAAAGATAACCGAGCCTTGACCAGAAAAGAGGCCTAAGAACAAGCGAAAGCCGATTCCCGGATCAATCCCTATTAAGATCAAGGCAAAGCATCTAATACGTCGCCGGATCGTCCAACCCATTTGCAAGGCCTAAACTAGCAGATATTACGCCAATTCTTAAGTATTAGAACTAACCATAACAGATTAGATCTACTAGATAAAAAAGGAGCAGAGCGTCATCTCTACGCGACTAATTCCATGCAACGAGAATTAGTATAAGATTAAAATATGATCGCGCAGAGATGACATGATGTTCGTAGATGATAAGCAACAAAAGCACGATGAATCTACTAAAAATCATACTACCAAAATCAGGATAACTAGCACTACTCGCCATCAAAAATGCTTCAGTACGAGTAATACCAAGGTAAAAGCAAGAACAACGCTGCCTTGATCGCAAGAAGCGATCAGGACAGCATGGCGCTTACTTGGACGAAACCCTAGAATTAGGGGTGGCGGTACGCCGAGAGTTATTGTTTGCAAAACATAATGATGTTCTCCTTTGACAAATGTCATAGAGTACATATTTATAGTCCGGAGACTTGGACAACAATCTAAACTAACGTGTCCATATCGGACTCTATCTCTAACTCAAACTGAACTAAATCTAAAGAAACATGGCCCACATGGCCCAAACGCTCACGCAGGAGTCGATTCGTAAGCCTCCTTTAATTTTTTCATTAAGCACAACTCACTCGCGGCCCATGAATTAACCTGTTAATTTATGACGATAACACATTTTAACTCCTGCAAGCACACGCGCATGCATGACCACGTAAGTCTCGTTGCATGGGCACAATAAGCAGCAACAATCTACCCAATCTACATTTCTCCTGCTGCGAGGGGCTGGAATGTTTTCCTTTATCTAAAAGATACTCTTTGTTTTTCTGCGTCAACATTCGAGCTCACGGATGCAGTCTGCTATGTCTCTCTCCATTTTTGTCAATACAGATCTACACATGTTGACTGAATGACTTCCATTTCCTAAGTATAACATGTGCTTATTGTTAGCCTCCACTCGTCTGCCATTTAACAGCTGCCATATATATAATTGTAGAAACTGGTCCCTCCTTGGATTGATTCCTGGCTCCGCCACTGCTCCTCCCCACCACAACTCTTCACCCTACTTAGCACACCAACAGTGTGTCAGCGTATATATATACATCTAGGTATATATTAAAGTTATGCTTCTAAAAAAACACAAAATGACATATAATTTAGGGAACAAGTATTCTTCTATCGTATCCAATCTTAGCAAAATGCCATTTTTTTCAAAAGTAAAATGATGACATGGGCGGTGACGTGTGCTCCGACACACCGGGCGTTTTGGGCAAGCAAGAAAGCAATTGCGATCGCGGCAACAGTGGCTTGTCACGATCCGCCCAGCTTATTGATAATTAGCATATACTAATCTATTGATTAAACAAAGGCGTGGTCCGATTGCGAGTAACTAGTACGACGTCAGGAGCTTAGTAGCTGGGCCTACTAGCTCGCTAGCAAAAAGGTCACTGCGAAAACGGCACGATTCCGCGTTGAAACGGTCGAGAGATGCACCGCAGAAGAAACACTTTCTTTTTTCCCTTCTGCGTGTGTGCGCGCGGTCGGTGCATGGAGTGGTGATACACCGGACGCCCGGGGCCCGACACGTGCGTGGAAACGTGGACACCCTCCATTGGATGGAGATCGACGTCTCTCTCTCCGTGTGTGTGTGTGTCCGTCTGTTGCCAACCCTAGTATGATGTGCACTACTACGAGATGATCAGAGGAGCAACAATACATGCAGGTCGTGATCGATCTTTAGCTTGGACGACAGAACCACCGGCCGTTCACTTGCTTTGCTTTGCTTTTCATTCTTTTTTTTTCTTTTTTGATTGGGTCAACACGGCTTCAGTTTCTGATCAGAGCAGGACGAGGCCATCACAGCCATGGAACTGCAAGCACTAGGGAAGAACATACACTTTGGCGATGGAGCTTGATGAAGCAGAGGTCAAAAGCCTCGGAGGTGTGGTGATGAGCCGGACCGGATGATCTCTCGGCCGCCCTAGCTAAGGTTGGGCGCAAAGCTAGTAAGGGGACTTTAATTTATGTCACGCCAGGCAGAGCCGGCACAAAGTTAGTTCCTGCCGTCCAAGAACAAATACCGGATCTTTCCCTGTAATCTAAAAATATCTCTAGAAAAATGCTATTTCAGGTTTCAAGATGGAGTAGGTGGCATTTTGAGGTTGTCTGAATCAAGCATTTCAAACTTCTGTTGCGCATTGCTTTCTTGTGTTGAGTTGAGTGTGTGGACACACTGCGCGCAGACAAACAACCCCTCGAATGGAAGGTCTCCCAACACTTTCAGTTTTGAATTATGGAACTATTATAATGTATAAATGAAAACCAGGTGTTTTCGAGGCCATTTTCCAAAATTACAAATCTGAAGCACCAAAATTTTAGGTATTGGAGTTCTCTAATACGCTCTTTTGAAATTATATAAGTGATGTAACTCGTGTAAATTAAAGTAGTTGTGAACTAACTATAATTAAGGTATAGATAAACATTTCAAGTTTTTGGAGACCATAAAACACTAGATTCTTTGCATGGTTGGTAACTCAAGACCGAGTATGGACTTCGAATAGGTTGCTGCGCCGAGGTTGGGCGCATAGCCCCTCCTGGCCCCTTTGCCGGAATGCTCCTGAGACTACACTTCATCATCTTCTGGCAGAGTGCCGCGCTATACAAGAAGAGTGTGAAGTCTTATTTTGTCGTGCACAGTGCAGCCCACTCTACGCCCCCAATTTTGGAGACCAAGCAAAGATACGTTGCACTGGTGGACCAACATTACTACTTGCGAACATGTGCTACGGAAAGCGATATGATTCCTAAGTCTTCTCATAATCTGGGAGATCTAGCGTGAGCAAAATGCAAGAGTGTTTAGGAAACAAGAGACGTCAGCTACAGGGCTACTGGCCAAAATCAAGAATGAGGGGCAGCTAAGGCTCTAGCAGGAGCGAAAGACTAGTCATTTTTTATTGCGAGATCAAACTCCTTTTCTTCACTTCTTTCCGACTAGCCGGCTATACTCTCATTCTTTATCAATTGAAATAGCTAGGCATAATCTTGTACCCATTCGTTCAAAAAAAATCCTCATCTATTCATCATCCTCTCAATCACAAATCTTGGCACAAAACTGATAATACAATAAACATTGAGACATAGGGTTCGTCTACAATATAATAATTAGACTATGTTTTAGCAATTTCTAGAAAAGAAATGTGTTTATCAAAATTAAAAACTAACAACAGAAACACAATTAACCTGAGGCACTGTAGAGCCATAAACTAACTTCATATTGATCAGCACTTTCGTGGCAGAGAGAGAGAATCCAATGAAGAGGGACAAAGCAGAGTTACTGGCAATATGGTTTCTTTTCTGCGAAAACAACGCTTACATATATGCACGTAGTACACATATCTCTATTTTTTAAGGGTTAAGGGGGTGGGGGAGAGCATCCCCACCTGAAATATTTCATTGTGGCCTCTAACAGCCAGTATGATAATCAATGTTTTATGCTATTTGTCTTATAAGGCGAATTGTGGCATGGCGAAAGCTGTTGAGGTGACACTGAGGGTTCAAGCAACGAGGTACATAGTCGGTGGAGTGGCTGGCGAAAGCCTTGACAGAATCTAGCCTACCTTGATGATGATGACGTCCTTGGCGTTGTTCGCCTCCTTGGAGGCGTCGTCGTAGTGATTCTACTCCTCCCATACTTGGCCAGTGTTCGAAGTGACAACTGATGTGCAACGAAAGCGTTGCGCCCGGTGCAAGGAGAGGTGCCCACCTCCGCACATCAAGGCTCGTGCTTCCAAACTCGACGCCGAATTCCGTGAGTTCTAGTTTTTTATCAGTGGTTACGTCACAGTTGAGTCACTTATCTCTATGTACACAAGCACGCAACTCTACCACTATTAGTACCTTGAGAGACTAAGCCGGCATATTCCAATATTAACGGAGTCACTATAGGTGTCTCATTCCAAATTTTGCTATATAAATTATTAGTCTTTTTAATTTTTGTAGATATATAAATTTTGCTATGCACCTAGACATAATATATTCTAGATATATAGAAAAAAGATGTATATAAA
The DNA here is from genome assembly GCF_016808335.1 of Panicum virgatum. NCBI lineage: Eukaryota > Viridiplantae > Streptophyta > Magnoliopsida > Poales > Poaceae > Panicum > Panicum virgatum. The sequence goes on from NC_053146.1 coordinate 4,185,739, forward strand.
AAAGATCAAAATAACTAATAATTTAGGACCGAGGGGCTATATATATGCGGTAATGGCAGAACGAAGATGACTACAGCGGTGTTTTACCCAACTACGATACGATGAAACCACATTCCTCAGTCCCATGAGTGAAACAAGAGGAATGGAAGGCTTGACCTAATCAATTTCCATTATCGCAACGGAGGTGCACCATGGCGATCGAGCTAGGCAGCTAGCTGGCGGCGCACCGGACATGAAGACATGGGGAAGAAGAGTTGTGTGCGGCGGCGCACTGCGGGATGACACGCGGGGACGCCCTCGAGCATCTCGACCGAACCATCCATCTCTCTAGAACACAGCCACCCCAACACGCCCGAGCCATCAGCGTCGCCGCTGCGTCCCGCCATGGTGCCACGTCGTCGGCCTCCGCCACCACTTTGACCGCCCCACCCACCTCCGCCTCCCTCGTCGCCTCCTATATAAATCCCTCCCCCCGATCCTCCACACCGCAAACCCAACCCCAGCTCCGCCTCCGATCCTCACTCGAGGTCGCCCCAAGCTCCACCGTCACTACTCACGTCCGTTCCCTCTGCTCTTGCTCCGCTCGATCAGCTGGTTCCGTCGATCATCCGACCCCAATTCTCAGTTCTCAGCTACTCCTGACCGATTTGATCAGCTTCCCCCGACCGGCAATGGCGTCGTCCGTCACTGCTCCCCCCGCGGCTCCGGCCGCCGTGCAGGCGCCGGCCAAGTCCAAGAAGCCGTCGCAGCTCAACCCCGGCACCGGCAAGGCCAGGACCGCGGCCCCCGCGCGGCCAATGCGCGCCGCTCCACCGGCGCGGCGCGGCGGCGAGGCTGGCGGCACCTCCGGGCCCAAGTGGAACCCGCTCCAGCGTCTCGCGGCGGCGGCGCTGGACGCCGTGGAGGAGGGGCTCGTGGCGGGGCTCCTCGAGCGCGCGCACCCGCTCCCGCGGACGGCGGACCCGGCCGTGCAGATCGCGGGCAACTACGCGCCCGTCGGGGAGCGCCCGCCCCGCCGCGGCGAGCAGCTCCCCGTCGCCGGCCGCGTCCCGGCGTGCCTGGACGGGGTCTACGTCCGCAACGGCGCCAACCCGCTCCACGCGCCGCGCGCCGGGCACCACCTCTTCGACGGCGACGGGATGCTGCACGCCGTGCGGCTCCGCGGCGGCCGCGCCGAGTCCTACGCGTGCCGATTCACGGAGACGGCGCGGCTCCGGCAGGAGCGCGCCATCGGCCGGGCGGTCTTCCCCAAGGCCATCGGCGAGCTCCACGGCCACTCGGGCGTGGCGCGCCTGCTCCTCTTCGGGGCCCGCTCCCTCTGCGGCGTGCTCGACGCCTCGCAGGGGATCGGGGTCGCCAACGCCGGCCTCGTCTACCACAACAACCGCCTCCTCGCCATGTCCGAGGACGACCTCCCGTACCACGTGCGCGTCACCGCCGACGGCGACCTCGAGACCGTCGGCCGCTACGACTTCGGCGGCCAGCTTGACGGCACCATGATCGCGCACCCCAAGCTCGACCCGGCCACCGGCGAGCTCTTCGCGCTCAGCTACAATGTCGTCTCCAAGCCGTACCTCAAGTACTTCTACTTCACCGCCGACGGCCGCAAGTCCCCCGACGTCGAGATCCCCGTCGACGCGCCCACCATGATGCACGACTTCGCCATCACCGAGAACCACGCCATCATCCCGGACCAGCAGATCGTCTTCAAGCTCCAGGAGATGGTGCTCGGCGGCTCCCCGGTGGTGTACGACAGGAGCAAGACCGCGCGGTTCGGGGTGCTGCCGAAGCGCGCCGCCGACGCGTTGCAGCTCCGGTGGGTGGAGGTCCCCGACTGCTTCTGCTTCCACCTCTGGAACGCGTGGGAGGACGAGGCCACCGGCGAGATCGTGGTGATCGGGTCCTGCATGACCCCCGCCGACGCCGTGTTCAACGAGTCCTCCGGCGGGGAGGAGAGCTTCCGCAGCGTGCTCTCGGAGATCCGGCTGGACCCGCGCGCCGGCACGTCCCGGCGGCGCGCGGTGCTGAGCGACGCCGACCAGGTGAACCTCGAGGCCGGCATGGTGAACCGGCAGCTGCTCGGGCGCCAGACCCGCTACGCCTACCTCGCCATCGCCGAGCCGTGGCCCAAGGTGTCCGGCTTCGCCAAGGTGGACCTGGAGGCCGGCACCGTCGAGAAGTTCATCTACGGCGAGGGCCGGTACGGCGGCGAGCCCTGCTTCGTGCCGCGCCCGGACGCCAGCGCCGGCGCCGCCGAGGACGACGGGTACGTGCTGTGCTACGTGCACGACGAGGCGCTCGGCGCGTCGGAGTTGCTCGTCGTGAACGCCCGCGACATGCGGGCGGAGGCCGCCGTCAAGCTGCCGGGGCGCGTGCCGTACGGGCTGCACGGCACGTTCATCGCCGGCGAGGAGCTGCAGCGGCAGGCCTAGCGGGCCGGCGGCGCGAGCTGCCTCGGCGATCACGAACTCGACCACCTCGCGTACATACAGACTTGTTACAGAGCACACAGTAGCTAGCAGGCTGCTAGTGACGTGGCAACTAAATTATTCACAGCTAGTTGTTGCTTAGCTTAGTACAGGGAATTTATTATTTTTTTCATTAGAGCAGTAGATTGGATGCTGATTACGGCCGTGTGGTACTTATTTTTGGGGCAGACGTACGGCGGCCGTATATGTGTATAGTACCTAGTATATATATAGATGTATATAGGATTTACAAAATTGTAGAATTTTCTGAGAAATAAAGGGATTTATGTACATATGTAACTACGGGTGCTTGTTCATATGTATGTATAAAATGGTACCTCTACTACGGACGGGTATACGTGCGTACGTGTATGTATTTTTCTGTATTTATACGCACGCTCCGATTGCTACCTAAAAAAAAATTGCATCAGATTTCCTTTTGTCGAGTTTGACTTGTGTCGGCTACCTTGTCGGAGACACCACTGTGTGAACTGACGACACGAGTACACGATCAGTGTTAGTTTAACGGGATGCTCTGTCAAGGGCAGAGGAGGTACCTTAAAAGCCACTACCACAGGCTAATGACCGTCAAGGTCGTCTTAAACAAAGTGCTACTATACAAGGATCATCTTGAAAGAAAAGGATGATATGATTATATTAATCAAGGTGCTAATCCTACGTTTAAGGCCATCTTCTAAGCAAAATAGATACAACATATACCTTCCATTAGAGCATCTCTAGCGGTCCCTAATTCCCAATCCAACTACCATATTAAGGGTTGATAAGAAAATAGTGCTCTCCTAAAAAAAATTTCCCAATAATTATTGGAACTAGCAAATAATTCACCCTAACTCTCCCTGAATAAAAGGGGATATTATTATTGGAAGGCTGCAAAAGCAAGGTGCTGGCTAATTGGCGCGCGCCAGGAGGGCTGCTGGCGCACGATCTCCCACAACAGTTGTTTTTTCTTTTTCTAGAAAGTTTGTTTCTCCGTAGCTTTCTATTTTTGGAAAATTATAATTTGTAAACACAATTTGTGCATCTAAATTTTTACACGCCTCATGTGAGATAAGTTCTCATCATAACTTTTATGATGCACACAAATTTTACGCATAACTTTTTCTAACAACTTGATGAATAAGTTTTTAGCACAACTTTTACGATACATATAAATTTAATGCATTGTTTTTTTTTCAAAATAAGTTATAGAGGATAACTTTTTAGCACAAATTATATAAAGAGGTTATCTGGAAGATTTCTCACACAACTTATAAGTACAATCCTCAGTATATTTTTTTAGTACAATTTCCACATAAAAATTGTCAAGAAAACTTCAGATATAATAGAAGGTCAAAAGAAAACGTGTAAAAGAAAAAAAATAAGGTATGCTAAAAAATAGTAGCACGGAATGTAAAAGAAAAAGAAATAAAAATCAGAAAATAAAGAAATACCTGAGCCGTCAGATTGGTGGGCGCAGAATGCAGCTCCGTTCGTGGCTGACATCCTGTGCGTGTCGTCGCATCGCGCGCTATGAAGGGCTGTAGCGCGCGACTGTTGAATTGGATTTCCGAAAAGCAACTCCTTAATAATTCTAAAATTACTATTAGAATATCTCCTAATATCAATTATTGAAAAAGAATTATTGGGAAACTGCTGGAGATACTCACATGCCCAGTTACCTACCATTGACAAACACGTCCACGGCAAAATAGGAAGAGAAACTAGGGGGCGGATTGAGGACTTAGGGCATGTTTAGTTCGCGAAATTTTTTGGGTCTGGCTACTGTACCACTTTCATTTTTATTTGGTAATTAGTGTTCAATCATGAACTAATTAGGCTCAAAAGATTCATCTCATCATTTGAAAGGAATCGAATCGTGTGCTCTAGCCTAAGAGGGGGAGAGGGTGAATTAGCCAACTTAAAACTTTAACCTATGGCTCCAACTAAATTGCACAATATTAAACTAAAACATGCTATCTATATGTGCAACTATGGTTAATCTAGTGTGAAACCCCTATCCCAAAAGAGTTTAGCAACCTATAGTCTATCCTATCAAAAAACTACTCTACGAAAATAAAGGCACACAAGAATTGCTAGTATGAAATGCGGAAACCTAAAGAGTGGGATAGGAGGAAGCAAACTCTCGACGCGGGTGTTTATCCCGTGGTTCGGTTAGCCACAAAGGCACACCTACATCCATGTTGTTGAAGCACTCACTAAGAGTATCGCTTCCCGGCAATCAAGTCTCTTCCGCGGACTCAACCACGGTCACCTTGATGTCGTTTTCCACTAAGGAGCTTCTCCACAAATTAAGGATTGGGGTCTCCACGTCCTCTGCACAAGGTCGTCCACGCCGCTCAACACTAAGTCGAAGAATTGTTGACGTTGCCGGTGAGCCTCAAAGCTCCAAGGGGCCGGCGCACCAAAATATCTTGTTGGTTCACTAAAGAACCACAACACAAAGGTTCAAAGCCTTGCTCTCTCACTCTCTAAAGAGCTAACCTAGCACTAACACTCTCAAATGTGGGCTAAGGACTAAAGATATGATCACTAAGCTTTTGGATGGCTTGGAGATGTTTTTGGGTGTGGGTGTGATGTTCCTGAACTCCAGCAATCTTCAAATGCCCGGGGGATGGCATATATATAGCTCACTAAGTCCATAGAGCCGTTACTAGCCGTTGGGGTTTTTCTGCGCAGTGCACCGGTTAGACCGGAGAAGGAGCACCGGTGTAACCGGTCACTCACAGCTCTGAACTAGTCGTTGGGCCTTCTGACAAGCCACCGGTTATATCGGTCTAATACACCGGTGATACACCGGTTCATCTGGTCCTGAACCTTTTCTCCTTAGCCTCCGTGTAATTACACCGGTGCTTTACTCCGGTGTGGCGCCGGTGTATCCGGTCCTAAAGACTCGCTTGCTGGCCACTTGACATGTTCTCTGGTTAACAGCATGGTGGTTGCACCGATGCTTCTACTTGACATCACCGGTGCATCCGATGACACTTTCTTCTCTTCACGTGGCCTGGGCATTGCATGGACCAATGCACCGGTCATAGGACACCGGTGAATCCGGAGCCTACTGGTTAGACCGGTGCTCAGACACCGGTGTATCCGGTGCCACTGTTTCTGCAGAACTCGTCTAATTCAGCGTTTCTTTGAGTTCTTTCCTCGTGTTTTGCTTTGCTTGACCTTTTTGCTTCATCCCTGGGATCTATAATTGTTCACTTGACAAACTCATTAGTCATATTGATTGTATTGTCACTCAATCACCAAAATCACAAAACAATAGTCTAATGGGGCCATGTTCCATACAATCTCCCTCTTTTTGGTGATTGATGACAACACAATCAAAGCAAGCATAAATTTTGCAAGATTTAAAAAATTGAACCACTTACACTTGCTTGGATGTTTACCATCATCCAAAGTTGACTTGGCCTCCCCCTAAATCCATCATTCCCCCTTTGTTTCTCCCCATGTTTACTACTTCTTCTTTTTCTCCCCCTTTGAAATCAAAGTTGTTCCCTTTAGATGATACTCATTTTTACCTTGCTTTGATCCAAACTTCTCCCCCTTTGAAATCAAATCACCTAAAAAGGCCTTGCAAACCAATATAGCTCAAAGAGAAAAATTAGTAGCCTAGTGAGTTAGTTCCATGAATCATGATCAAAATGTATGATATCAATGAAGATACCAATTGAGCAATTACTAAGGTGGATCACAAAACATGAAACTAGCATGAAATGAGCTAAACTTTCCACAAAGTGTGTGCACAAAATAATAATGTGAAAATCAAGTGCACAACTAGGCATTTGAATGAGAAAGTTTAGATCATATCATGCACGGAGGTAGCTCTAAAATAGCAAAGAGTTGACAAAGATACCATTTGAAGGAATTTTAGATCATGCATACCTCCGGAGAATTTAATTACCTTGCATGTACCAATTTGAAAGAGACTTGTGCCAAATGATACCAATTGAAAGTCTTTGAGGTCAAAAACACTTAGTACACCAAGGTGAGCAAATGCATGAGCACATAGCCTATGAACTTAGATATGGAATTTTAGTTCAATAGATCATGGCTCAATATGAGACTACAAAAGATAAGTTTGAAAATATGTTAGTCTCAAAATCACAAACCATTGGATGAACTCCCCCTAAATGTGTGCATTTAGTGTTTGAATCACTAATCAAGTGTATGTATATAGTTTTTGACAATAATGAGAAGTTTACCATATAGTTTGTGATGGTACACAAATGAAATACAATACCTCATGAAGTCCATGTACCAAGAAGGGTAACCTTGTGTAGCTTTCTACACACTTATCAAACCATGTATGTTGCTCATGGGTTAGAGTTATGACACAAGCAACCCACCATATATAGTATTAGGAAATGCAATGCATGCAATCATTCTAGCAAAAAGCAATGGAGCTACATGATGTTTGAATTGAAATCTAACTACCATTATCTTATGGGGGACTTGGGCAACAAGTGTCCAAGAAGCGAGCTTGGCTTATTTAGCTTGAATCCTTCATCTTCAAGTTAGCCAAGCCTCCAAATCCCCTGAAACCATTCTTGGGCTTCAAGTCTCCTTTGAAACCCACAAGTGTCCTGAAGACTCGCTTGCTGGCCACTTGACATTCTCTCTGGTTAACAGCATGGTGGTTGCACCGATGCTTCTACTTGACATCACCGGTGCATCCGGTGACACTTGCTTCTCTTCACGTGGCCTGGGCATTGCATGGACCAATGCACCGGTCATAGGGCAATGGTGAATACGGTTATACGGAGCCTACCGGTTAGACCGGTGCTCAGACACCGGTGTATCCGGTGCCACTGTTTCTGCAGAACTCGTCTAATTCAGCGTTTCTTTGAGTTTTTTCCTCGTGTTTTGCTTTGCTTGATCTTTTTGCTTCATCCCTGGGATCTATAATTGTTCACTTGACAAACTCATTAGTCTCATTGATTGCGTTGTTACTCAATCACCAAAATCACAAAACAATGGCCTAATGAGGCCATGTTCCTTACATCATTTACAGCTAAAGTGTGCAATTGATTATTCTTTTAAACTACATTTAATGCTACATGCATGTGTCCAAAAATTCGATGTGACGGGGAATCTTGAAAATTTTTGGAACTAAACATGGCCTTATTAGCTAAGACAAAAGAGTACAGAGAATAACATATGGGCCCACTCGAGGAGAAATTGCAACTAGCTTATGTGATTTTTCATTAAGAAGGAAAAGCAGGCGCCCAAATATGAGCTGACGATTACTTTAACCTTGCACAATCACGCATAATCGTTGTGGTCATCCCTACCAACTAGTAGACTGACTTGATAAAGACCATTATTGTTCTATTTGGTTGGACTAAGTGGCTGTTTGGTTGGCCGCCATCGCCACGCCACAGTCGCTCCTGCCACCTGCTTTGGGTACTGTTTGGTTTATACTTAAGTTGAGGCAGCCACACAATTTTTTGTGCTTTGATTTTTGCCAAGCGGTGGCGGTCAATATGGTGGTCACACGTTGCCACAACTTTGGTGGCCGCGCCACACTTGCGTCGCGAGCATTGACTGGCAACCAAACCGCCCCTAAAACTAAAGTAAAGCCATGGCTAAAGTTTAGACGTCTAAATTTTAGTTGGCTAAAATTAGCCCTGTTTTATTTGAATATGACGAAGGTATTTTGGTATTTTGCTATCCGCTGTTAGAAATTAGCTCTCATTAGCTGAATTTGGAAGGCTAATGAACTAAGCTTTAGTTATCAGGGATTCAGGGTGTTAGTTGGCTAATTTCCGGTCCTGTTTGGATCATCCAAACAGGGCCCAAAATGATACTTATAATACGATCCTTGACAGTTCTCACACGTCAATTCGGTCCTATTTGAAACGCAAAAATACCAAGTTCCCGCGTTCGAAACTGAAGTGGAGTTCTTTATGAACACGCAGTACGTACGATACGATAATCGCAAGAGCAAAATATGATGACTTTTTGACCAAGGCTGGACCAAGTTGTCGAGTGTTTACATGCACGTGCTAAGCTGCTGCTGCTGGGATTTAACAAAGCCGGCACGCTTTTCTCGCTCTTTTTCTCTACTGACCTCACCAAAGTGCCTGGCACTAACTTGCGTACTTGCTCGGCAGGGTTAAGCTTAATGACGCGCCTAATTACGTGTTACGCGCACGCACGCTAAATATTAACCACTGCACCGGCTGGATCACGCAACTCATGACGTACGACGTCCCCCTCTCTGATTTGCAAGTTGCAAAAGAGGATACGATGACAGTGGCGCTCGCGCGTCATGCTGGTCGTACGTCATCGTCGTCGCCGCCGCAAGTGGAATGGCCGGCCGGCCGGCCGGCGGCCGGGTCGGAGGGAGAACCCAAAACGGCGTGATCTCCTAGCTACGGAGTAGGCAGCTAGCTTTACCGATCGACAAGCAAGTGGGATTTTGTGACAGAACCGCCAAGTTAAACGGCTTAATTAAGCGTAATGGCCATCATTTGAACGCATCAGGCGCATTAGCTTAATTAAGTGTAACCTGACAGCCTGTTTCCAACCCACAGGCCGATCGAAACACACCAGAAGTCTCGCGCGACGGCGAGCACAGACGGTACCAGCATAATATAATTTCCCAAAAATAGATAATAACATAAATATTTATAAAACAGCTTTAAATTTAGAATTTACATAAAATAAATAACAGCAGCGGAAGAGAATATGACCTGAGAGAAGGAAATTTGATTGAGAACCAATAAAATAAAACGATAACTATGAACACGTGAGGACGTCACATCGAGCCCACTGATGCGAATCCTGATTAGCTTCTATACCTGAAATAGGGTAAACAACAAACCCTGAGTATACTAATACTCAGCAAGACTTACCCGACCAGTGGATATAACTTAGCCCACATATCTAGACATGCAAGGCATTTGGCTGGTGGTTTATTTTGCAGAAAAAGCAACTAAAATAATTCCTTACTTTCATTATTTTAGCTCCAGGTTCTATATATATAAATTAATTCTCATCTAATATTTGCATAGACCCACTATAGCAATCATGGTGATGCAAGCAAAAATTAATTCCATTTGCTCAATATTTTACATAAATATACATAACTCACATTCTAATATTTTTGCTACGGTGTGACAAAGAGACCAAGGCCCTCATAACCGCGAGACACGGCGAATCGATCCGATTTAACCTTGCAAGGTGGACCTAACCAACACGGCACGTATTTGCCCCGTCGGACAATACAAACCAACCATTCCCCTCCCCGTCTCGAACTACAGAACCGCCCCACCTACATATAGTCAGCCGGGCTCAACGTGAGACCACCAAAAGTAAACATATGCATCCCGATTCTCCGCGACTACCCGACTCGCCCTAAGGGGTGGTGATGAAGTTATGTACTTTCGAAACAAGGCAGTACTCGGCTTACCGGTTTCGACTACCTCCTACTCCCGGCATGCGGTTAGTACAATTCAATCCCCGATCAGCACTGCCACAACGACCGGTCCTTGATCGACACAGGCGGAGCTAAGACAACCAGGAACCCTGTCCTGCTGCCATACCTAAACATCATCACTCCCCGCCCGGTCTCACAATTCCATATCACTTTCAATAACTCAGATACTGTAACATAACTATACATATAACTTATATCTCGCGAGTAACTGGAAATTACTCGTCTTCTAAACATCCTATATCTCGCGAGTGACAAGCAGTCACTCGACTTCTATCGATACTTATTAAGCATAGCGTTACTATCGCCCTATACATACTAGTACAACTCAAGGAACTACGGATCATGCAACTAGGTTTCAAATCAACTCCTAAAACGTAATGCATAAATAATAGTAACATATATGGATGTCATAATTAAAATACTAGGACATGCACCGGGGCTTGCCTGGGATTAACACTAAGTCAGTGTTAGTTAGATGACACTTGCTTGGCGAGTATTCCGGTCCAAGCATGTACTCCTGGTTCTTTGCCTCTTCTGGACATGTCCACCAAACATCATCTTCGTGTTCGGTTCCAATATCACGTCCTTCACGTGGTTCATCTATCGTACCTAAATGAGGTGCAATAATGCATATGTATGAATGCACAGTTCTGAGTTGCTCAACAATATAGATGCTATTATTTTTCCTTCACGATAAAGTTGTAGTCTAACAAGTAACAAACAATCATATCACATGGGCAATCGTTTATAGAGTAGTTAACTACATTTCTAACTACCCATGGCATCATGATCAACGGCACAAAAGAAGTTCACTAACTGCACAAACAAGCAGTAGTTGATTCCTATAACATGCAGGTCATGGCTTGCTAATAATTAAATAACTCAGTACATAGACAACAACAATTTCAGCAAAAATTATTCTAAACAGAAGGTACAAAGAGCAATCTACTCTGCAACATCATGTCATTTCATGCATCCATTTAATCCAAACAATTCATTCATTCAGACAACTCCTAGAACAAGATTGAATTATACATGTCAGACCAGAGCAAAACAGAAGTTGAAAATTTAACAGGAGGTCGACACAGGGATGAGCTAGCTACTGTGAATTTTTCATGATTTTATCTACACAGAATTAATTCTGAGAAAATAAACAAAACAAACATCAATCTAACAAGATTTATTTTTAACTTCTGTTCTAGTCATGAACTGGTGCTCAAACTTCATGGACAAGCTAATCTATTCAAAAAGAACACTCAGAAATATTTTCATGATTTAAAACAACATAAATTATTTCTCATAATTAAAGTCTTCTAAATAAGGATTAAATAAAATAAATAGCTACACAAATCTATAATTAACGAAATTTGGATAGTGGTGTTCATTTAGTATTGGAAATACACAGAAAAAGTTTCATACATATATCTAAATCAGAACATCCAGAAATAAAAGAATATATTATTCTACTAGATCTAGCAAAAACTAGGGTTTCGTCTAGTTAAAAGTATTAACTGGTGCTCAAATTTTTACACAAATCTAAGCATAGCATGAAGTAGCTACCCACCAAAAATAACCCCTAGATAGTGAGTAGAACTCCTAGAATAATTACAACCTATGTAATCTAATCTTTTTCCTAGATTAAAATACAGACATAAAATAAATATGTGCATGTAATGAAAGTTGTAGATATTGTTGCAAGGATTCCAAAACATTTTAGTTTGCATTTTTCTGATTTTTCTACGATTTTATATTGAATTTACAAGTTTGCTGTTTTTGAAAACAAAAGAAAAAGAAAACGAACTTTTGCATCTAGGCCCCTGAACTTCTATTTCTTCTCAGCATGGGTCCTTGGCGGACGGGACAGTACAGGGGAGGTTCGGGCGGCCGTTTTCCGGCGAGGTTCGGCCCCGGCGGCGAGGGGGGAGTTGGGGAAAAGGTTGAGGGGGCTCGTGCGCACCTGTGGGTGGTGGTTTGGGGACTCGAGGTGGTCTGTAGTGGTGGCGCCACGGCGAGCGGCGGTCTGGTGGCCGTGGGCGACGATGAACGGGTCGAGGAGCACCGGTGGGGGTCAAGGAAGCTTGCTGGGGGGTCGTTTGGGCGCGAGGAAGGGTGGAGGAAGGGTTTCCGCGGCGGCCTAGGAGGCGGCGGCGCTAATGGCGGCAGCGGCTGCTCTGGTCGCCATGGGAGGGCTCGGCCGGGCGCTCAGAGCAAGGAGGAGAGGGCAGGGGAGATAGGAGGCGTGCTTGCGACGCAAATGGGAGGGAGGAGGGCCGAGCAAGGGTGAGGCGCGGTTGTCGGTCGTGGCACGGCGTCGTCGTGGCGGCATCGGCGACAATCCTCGGTGTGCGCGCACAGAAACGGCGCCGCGTGGCGAGGCCGAGTAGCGTCGAGAAGGACCCGAGCGTGGCACGCTCTGTCGTCGGGCATCGCCGAACGCGTGGCCGGCGGCCTCCGCTCGACGGACAGAAACGGGAGAGGCAAGGAAGAGAGAATGACGTGTGGGGTCCACGGGTAAGAAATTTTTTTTATTTGAATCCTAATTTTTGGGATTGTTACAATCCTACCCCCTTAAAGAAATCTCGTCCCGAGATTTAATGGAGAAGAAGTGATGGAGAACAATCGATAAACTCAGGGATAAAAATCAGCCGATGCGGATGCTAGTTTCTAGATTAAGCAACGTAGTTGGGTTTTAATGGTATAAACATTGCCGGTTGATTTGCTAACTCTTTGCTCGATATGGTTCTGGAAGATATAAGTTGCATAGCACTCTACTGTCATTATCTAACTGGAGATTAACCGTGCCACTATACGAACTAATCAATTGTTTTTCCACACTAAAAAACTCCAGGGCTTCAGATTTTGCAGCAAGTGTCTGTGGATAATATATGTGGACACAAACACCATCAACGTCGGCTGAAAAGGTCCGGTTGATTATTCTCGTACTAACAGAAAGTAGGATTTTTAAAGAAGAGAGGTTCTAAGCTTCTCAACGAATATGAATCAAGGAGATTTCTGAGAAGAATCAAATTCTCAATTTGGTGGTGAATCTAGATAGAACAGACATCAAAGTGAGTTTTTAACGAACTCTGGGAAACTGAAAAGAAAGGGCATCAAAGCAAGTTTTTCTCAAGAATATTCTTGCTCGATATTGTTTATTAATGGAACTGCATGATGCAAGATGCATATGTTGCCATGCATGTTAGTATACTACTATCCCAGAAACTCAAACCTAAAACAGCCCGTTCGCGTCGTTATTTGCCTAGGGCCTACCCCCTTAAAGAGGACGAAGTAGAGAAAAATATTTTATGGGTTGCATAAAAAAAAACAGTCGTAACAGTCCATGTCCCTTCGTACTTAAGCGCCAGCGCGTACCCAGCGGCACAATCGTATGCGTCCATACGAGGCACTAGGTCTCGTCGCGGCACTATAGTTTGAAAGACAATCACCGCTACGAAAGAAAAATCATAGAAAACAATCCAAGCAGCACAAATTCAGAGAGGTTTTTCATATTTCAAAAACATCAAAAGTTCTACGTAGACATACGGGACACATAACGTTAGTTAGCCTATCATCCGGTTTCACCTTGTTAAACCCATACCTAAACAATGTATGATTATGCAATGCAACAATATTGCATTCCTATTCATGCAAGATGACTATAATGTAGGTGATTAAAATCTTTAACTTATTCACATTGATTCGAGCAAGAATGCAAGTGAATCCATATTAAGGGTAGGAATCAAAATAATTAAGAATGAAGGATATCAATACTCGAAGAACAATAGAATGTCTTTAGTCACCAAGGATAGTTGGGATGGATTATCTTCGAGCATTTGAACACATGGTCTAGAGGCAAATTAATGTTGACCAATACTAGAAAAGATCATTGTTTGGATCAATTGGAAAGGTCGTTGAGCCACTAATCGGTTAATTGTAGTTAGTTATGGTATGAAAGTTATACCAAAATAACCAACCAAGGGTTTCACCTAAGGATAATATCTTTATTTGGACTTTCGAAGATAATGAGAATGTTAAGAAAGACCTGACCATTACTACTGAGTCGTAACTATAAGCATAGAAGGCACTGGATCAAAGGGGCCAAGTTTAGTCTGGAGATCCATATGAACATTCCCCTAAGGTCGTTAAAATTTCTATAATATGTAAATCTATAATTTCTCACATCTTTCTCATAATCAAGTTTTTCAGGAAAATTTATTTGGATAGCTAGAAGTTGGATCGATAGTAGTGTAGCGCAAAATTTCAAAACAGCGATGTATGCTCTTAGTGAACGAGTATTGGGTGCACCAGAAAAACCACCAAAAACTCCACACATGATGATATGATGATGCATGCTCGTCTAATTTCGTCCTCTCCAAAATTTGCCAACATAATTATATGGCAATATACGTGGATACTCGGTGGCATACATACGTACTCTCCCAATTATATATCTAGTCGTTTTGTACTCGTTCTAACTCACGCAATCGTTTGTTAGTGTACCTGCAGAAAATCACATGATATACATATATATATATATATATATCCACGACTGGACCCTTCGTGCCAGCACACACGAACGGCCCCCATGTGTCCTACGCCACATGGGTAACGCATATGCAGTTGCCCACATATTCACACATACATCACCATCTACTATAGAGATGGCGCCCATGCGTTTAACGCTGCATGGACAGCGCTGCATACGTTACTGAGGTAACGTATTCACTTCCCGTACAAATCGCCTTACGGGACACCCAAGGGTAAACGTGTCCCAAGGTACACGGTCATGGCCAATCGCATGACAGATTTACATCTCGTAACATTGCCTTACGAGATGGCCGTGATTGCAATCACACGGCGGGAAGTCCGCACTCCATATCAGGCGGCAGATAGCGACAGGCTCATTTGAATGGAGCCTTATCACCTCCTCGTATGCTCATCATACGGGACCCGCGCACGTATGAAACACGTGGGCTTTTCTAAGGGACTACCAAGAATACTTACCTTGTTTACCTTAGCGTAGGTGCGTCGATACAATATTAAATAAAGGTTATACAAGAAAGTAAGTTTTGACACAAATGTAATGTGCTGGAAGTTAGTTGATATTATATAGTGCCACCTGATACAACTTATACTATATAGGGCTTACATACTAATCTTCCCTAATCCCTTAAGCGCAAAGAAGCGTATCTTTCTAAAACTCATTTTTAAATTTTAAAAACACTAAAAATAATTATGCTAGTACCCTCCCTGGTGCATTTCAGCTCTGATACCAGCTGTGACAGAACCGCCAAGTTAAACGGCTTAATTAAGCGTAATGGCCATCATTTGAACGCATCAGGCGCATTAGCTTAATTAAGTGTAACCTGACAGCCTGTTTCCAACCCACAGGCCGATCGAAACACACCAGAAGTCTCGCGCGACGGCGAGCACAGACGGTACCAGCATAATATAATTTCCCAAAAATAGATAATAACATAAATATTTATAAAACAGCTTTAAATTTAGAATTTACATAAAATAAATAACAGCAGCGGAAGAGAATATGACCTGAGAGAAGGAAATTTGATTGAGAACCAATAAAATAAAACGATAACTATGAACACGTGAGGACGTCACATCGAGCCCACTGATGCGAATCCTGATTAGCTTCTATACCTGAAATAGGGTAAACAACAAACCCTGAGTATACTAATACTCAGCAAGACTTACCCGACCAGTGGATATAACTTAGCCCACATATCTAGACATGCAAGGCATTTGGCTGGTGGTTTATTTTGCAGAAAAAGCAACTAAAATAATTCCTTACTTTCATTATTTTAGCTCCAGGTTCTATATATATAAATTAATTCTCATCTAATATTTGCATAGACCCACTATAGCAATCATGGTGATGCAAGCAAAAATTAATTCCATTTGCTCAATATTTTACATAAATATACATAACTCACATTCTAATATTTTTGCTACGGTGTGACAAAGAGACCAAGGCCCTCATAACCGCGAGACACGGCGAATCGATCCGATTTAACCTTGCAAGGTGGACCTAACCAACACGGCACGTATTTGCCCCGTCGGACAATACAAACCAACCATTCCCCTCCCCGTCTCGAACTACAGAACCGCCCCACCTACATATAGTCAGCCGGGCTCAACGTGAGACCACCAAAAGTAAACATATGCATCCCGATTCTCCGCGACTACCCGACTCGCCCTAAGGGGTGGTGATGAAGTTCTGTACTTTCGAAACAAGGCAGTACTCGGCTTACCGGTTTCGACTACCTCCTACTCCCGACATGCGGTTAGTACAATTCAATCCCCGATCAGCACTGCCACAACGACCGGTCCTTGATCGACACAGGCGGAGCTAAGACAACCAGGAACCCTGTCCTGCTGCCATACCTAAACATCATCACTCCCCGCCCGGTCTCACAATTCCATATCACTTTCAATAACTCAGATACTGTAACATAACTATACATATAACTTATATCTCGCGAGTAACTGGAAATTACTCGTCTTCTAAACATCCTATATCTCGCGAGTGACAAGCAGTCACTCGACTTCTATCGATACTTATTAAGCATAGCGTTACTATCGCCCTATACATACTAGTACAACTCAAGGAACTACGGATCATGCAACTAGGTTTCAAATCAACTCCTAAAACGTAATGCATAAATAATAGTAACATATATGGATGTCATAATTAAAATACTAGGACATGCACCGGGGCTTGCCTGGGATTAACACTAAGTCAGTGTTAGTTAGATGACACTTGCTTGGCGAGTATTCCGGTCCAAGCATGTACTCCTGGTTCTTTGCCTCTTCTGGACATGTCCACCAAACATCATCTTCGTGTTCGGTTCCAATATCACGTCCTTCACGTGGTTCATCTATCGTACCTAAATGAGGTGCAATAATGCATATGTATGAATGCACAGTTCTGAGTTGCTCAACAATATAGATGCTATTATTTTTCCTTCACGATAAAGTTGTAGTCTAACAAGTAACAAACAATCATATCACATGGGCAATCGTTTATAGAGTAGTTAACTACATTTCTAACTACCCATGGCATCATGATCAACGGCACAAAAGAAGTTCACTAACTGCACAAACAAGCAGTAGTTGATTCCTATAACATGCAGGTCATGGCTTGCTAATAATTAAATAACTCAGTACATAGACAACAACAATTTCAGCAAAAATTATTCTAAACAGAAGGTACAAAGAGCAATCTACTCTGCAACATCATGTCATTTCATGCATCCATTTAATCCAAACAATTCATTCATTCAGACAACTCCTAGAACAAGATTGAATTATACATGTCAGACCAGAGCAAAACAGAAGTTGAAAATTTAACAGGAGGTCGACACAGGGATGAGCTAGCTACTGTGAATTTTTCATGATTTTATCTACACAGAATTAATTCTGAGAAAATAAACAAAACAAACATCAATCTAACAAGATTTATTTTTAACTTCTGTTCTAGTCATGAACTGGTGCTCAAACTTCATGGACAAGCTAATCTATTCAAAAAGAACACTCAGAAATATTTTCATGATTTAAAACAACATAAATTATTTCTCATAATTAAAGTCTTCTAAATAAGGATTAAATAAAATAAATAGCTACACAAATCTATAATTAACGAAATTTGGATAGTGGTGTTCATTTAGTATTGGAAATACACAGAAAAAGTTTCATACATATATCTAAATCAGAACATCCAGAAATAAAAGAATATATTATTCTACTAGATCTAGCAAAAACTAGGGTTTCGTCTAGTTAAAAGTATTAACTGGTGCTCAAATTTTTACACAAATCTAAGCATAGCATGAAGTAGCTACCCACCAAAAATAACCCCTAGATAGTGAGTAGAACTCCTAGAATAATTACAACCTATGTAATCTAATCTTTTTCCTAGATTAAAATACAGACATAAAATAAATATGTGCATGTAATGAAAGTTGTAGATATTGTTGCAAGGATTCCAAAACATTTTAGTTTGCATTTTTCTGATTTTTCTACGATTTTATATTGAATTTACAAGTTTGCTGTTTTTGAAAACAAAAGAAAAAGAAAACGAACTTTTGCATCTAGGCCCCTGAACTTCTATTTCTTCTCAGCATGGGTCCTTGGCGGACGGGACAGTACAGGGGAGGTTCGGGCGGCCGTTTTCCGGCGAGGTTCGGCCCCGGCGGCGAGGGGGGAGTTGGGGAAAAGGTTGAGGGGGCTCGTGCGCACCTGTGGGTGGTGGTTTGGGGACTCGAGGTGGTCTGTAGTGGTGGCGCCACGGCGAGCGGCGGTCTGGTGGCCGTGGGCGACGATGAACGGGTCGAGGAGCACCGGTGGGGGTCAAGGAAGCTTGCTGGGGGGTCGTTTGGGCGCGAGGAAGGGTGGAGGAAGGGTTTCCGCGGCGGCCTAGGAGGCGGCGGCGCTAATGGCGGCAGCGGCTGCTCTGGTCGCCATGGGAGGGCTCGGCCGGGCGCTCAGAGCAAGGAGGAGAGGGCAGGGGAGATAGGAGGCGTGCTTGCGACGCAAATGGGAGGGAGGAGGGCCGAGCAAGGGTGAGGCGCGGTTGTCGGTCGTGGCACGGCGTCGTCGTGGCGGCATCGGCGACAATCCTCGGTGTGCGCGCACAGAAACGGCGCCGCGTGGCGAGGCCGAGTAGCGTCGAGAAGGACCCGAGCGTGGCACGCTCTGTCGTCGGGCATCGCCGAACGCGTGGCCGGCGGCCTCCGCTCGACGGACAGAAACGGGAGAGGCAAGGAAGAGAGAATGACGTGTGGGGTCCACGGGTAAGAAATTTTTTTTATTTGAATCCTAATTTTTGGGATTGTTACAGATTTCCAGTGTATATGTGAGCTGGGCTAGAGGCGAATCTAGCAATGGATCCATAAATAATGGAGGCCCCTCTCCATTTTTGAGAAATAAGGAGAAAAAAGGGGAGGAAGAAGAAAAGAAAAAGAAAGAGAAAGAAGAAAATCAGCTCCTCTTAACCCATTCCGGAATCCTCCACTGCTGGGTCACTCAGCTCCGTTTGATCTTGATCTCTGCGTATACCTAACAGGATTACCAGCCACATACAGGTCGAGTCAATCGGCCAAAACTTGATGCTTGCTGCATCGTCTCGCGGAATCATCCATTACGCACTTAGACTTGTCTAGATCATGTAAAAATTTGGACAAAATTTACTGTAGCAATATTTAACTGAAGATTAGAAGGACTAAATATGATCTAATTATAAAACTAATTATACGGATGGATGAGAAATCGTGAGACGGATCTATTAAGCATAATTAATCCATTATTAGAACATGTGTTACTGTAGCAGTTTAGTGTCTAATCACTATTAGATGTAGTCCCACATCGGAAATTGATTGTGGGGAGCCCAATATATAAGGTGGGGCAACCCTCACCAATCAGGCTAGTCTTTTGGGATGCGTTAGGCCTGAAGCCGGTGGACCTGAGACTTAGTAGGGCGCCGGCTCGTGGGTATAGCGGGCCGGGCCGGATTCTGCTGCGCACTCTAACAAGTGGTATCAGAGACGATGGTCGGGAAATCTGTAATATATCTGGGGTCACATGGTGACGGGGGAGCCCGTGAACGTCTCCGGATGGTCGCACGAGATGTGTGTGGCTGGAGAGTTGGACTCAGGGCCTGGAGAACGTCTTTCGGGAGATCACATGGGTTATATGTGATGGAAGAGTTGGGCCCGATGCGTGACTGGGGAGATTGTTAGATTTAATCCCACATCGGAAATTGATTGTGGGGGAGCTCAATATATAAGGTCGGGCAACCCTCACCCATCAAGCTAGTCTTTTGGGATGAGTTAGACCTGAAGTCTTGGTAGGTTGGGCTCCAGTGGACCTGAGACCTGGTAGGGCGCTGGCTCGTGGGTATAGCGGGCCGGGCCGCATTCCGCTGCGCACTCTAACAATCACGATCTAATTAGGCTTATTAGATTCGTCTCACAATTTACAAGCAAATTGTGCAATTAATATTTCATTTTGTCTATATTTAATTCTCCATGTGGGTGCCGCAATATTCGATGTGACACTTTTGAAAATTTGAATTTTGGATCTAAACAAAGCCACTACTAGCTAGGAGATACTCCCACGCTTGTACAACAATATATATAATGATGCTTTTGTGACTTTGAGCACCAATGTAGAGCAGCAGGTTTGCATCATGAGAAATTAAAATACCTTTTGGTGCGGTGGCGCATCTTTACCGGCTATATATGGTTTACATCCGAATGCGGCACATGAATATTTTTTTTAGAAAAAATTGTGTGCATCCTTGCATTGGTTGTTACTGCAGAGGCAAGTGTGCTAGAAGATTAATTACTTCGCCTATGGAGGTGTGAATGTGGTGTGTACGTGCAACTTGTACTTAAGAAATCCTTAAAGGTGGTCGACTAACAGAACACTAAGACGACATTGTGAACTTGTGGCGGGCATATTATGTAAGGCAGACGCGTGCAGGCCTGTTTGGGGCCCCATTTCGGTTTCAGCTTCACCTATTTTGCACAAATCGAGACACTGTTGTGTGAAACTGTTTTGTAAGTCCGAGCTAAAATGGTCTAGAAGCTATCCGAGATTATTTTCTTTAGCTTAACCGGCTCTAGATTTACTAGTGAAGACGTTTTGGGAGAAAGCGCTCAGCCCTCTGTTACTACCTCAATTTTACTTCATAGTCCTCTCTATATACTGCAGCTAACATGTTGCAAGACAAAATCATCCGAAAGCTGCCAAAACTCACCACTGCCATTATTGCTAGTTCTTAACAATCTCCCTGATGGATCTACTAGTATCCATACCTGGAAACATAAAACATATACTCGAATGTTCAAATGGAACCTTGCTCATATATATATATATATATATATATATATATATATATATATATATATATATATATATATATATATATATATATATATGTCCTAAACTTGTGCAAGGTTCCAAAAAATAATTGGCAAGCACAACCAACCCTTGCAGTCCGTAGAAATCGAATCCAGTTCTTTTGCCTCGCGCATAGATTACGTACCACCCTACTATATACATCATATGTAACTTTAGTTGGGATGTGGAGGATCATTTAGTATGTACCAATCGGGACTAAATATCCCTCCCCCCACCACCCATTTGGACCCGGGACTAAAGTTTTTGTTAGTCCCGGGATCAACAGAAGCTGGGACTAAAGTCCAAGATTAAGGACCATTTATGTACTAGTGATTTTGTCCCCACATCATCAAGGAGCTAAGTCTGCTCTAGCTAGCTTGGTACTATATATATTCCTTCAAAGCAGGCAAAGCAATGCAAGCTTAATTACGACGTACGTGTGGAGTTTCATTGCATTGGTTATTGGCAGTGAACGGGGCTAGCATAGTACACATACGCGTGTATCAGCGGTCTTGCAAGTGCATGTGGACATATGGGCTCCATCCTACGGTTGGTGGACAAAACTCAAGGTCCCTAGGGCAACACCAAGGGTCGCCGGCGCGCGCCGCCGGCTCGCCGCGCCCCATGAAAAAAGCACCACTAGTTTACACTTTACACACGCCCCATCATTTGTTCTCGACCAACAGTACGTGCTCCCTCTTGCATTAGACGACTACTTGTTTTTTTAAAAAAGAAAACACATTAGATAGACTATTTGTACTTTATGTTCTCTAGAGTGAAAAAACAAACACATTAGATAGACTATTTGTACTTTATGTTCTCTAGATTGTTCATTGCGCTGAGTTGCATTGACCCTTCCTTTCATCTATATTTTTAAAGTGCACTGAAATTCATATGGATTCGATATCGGAAAATACCGATGCATATTTGTGCATGGATGGATCGGATTATAACATTGGATGGATCGGATGAGCATTCTGGTTCCTTATTTCCAACTGCATTCCCATCGAGCAAGCAAAGCATGGCAGCTTGGGTTGCTTGGATTGGATCGTGGTCACTAGTAGAAGGGGCGCTAGCTCCAATAAAATTGAAAATTCTTGCAAATAAACTGTAATAATGGCATAAAAAGCATTCCAATTTAAGTAGAAAGATGTGTGGCGAACTGAGCGTAGCTCAGTTCAGTGGCAGAGGACAGACAAGAATCAAGGTGTGGCGCAACTTGGCTGTACTGACAAAATTATAAGCTGCAGCATATTTCCTAATGCTTTGAAGGCTTAAACACTTAATGATATAAGTTAATTATGTGTATCTAGAAAAATTTAAGGTGTGGCAGCCGCCACACCTGCCCTACCGGGCGCTCCGCCCCTGGCTCAGTTGGTAATGTTTCTTATGATGGAACCTGCTGCCCACCTAGGGATGAGTCTTGACTCAACACAGGTGCTCGTATTTTTTTGGATTTATTTCAGAATTTAACCAGCATTATTCTTTTAGTGGTAGACGACATGCCCTTCGACATATAGATGGCCAAATGGGCTTGGTCCGGTCGGCCACATGATGGACGGCACGAAAAAAACCGACTCTAACCTCGCCTGACCCACTACCAATAGGGTCAGTGCCGACCCGACCCGATGAACCGTGTCGTGCCTGGGTCGGGACCTCAACCCATAGTGTCAGCCTGGACACGACACGACTAAAGGCCGTCACGATCCAGCCCCTGTAACAATAGCCCAACTCCTCCCCTCCGTTCCTTCCCTCCCTACCGATGGAGAAGCCCACGCGCAGGGCGGAAGACGGCGACTGGTGCGTGCGGCAGAAGCGCGGGTGCGGCGATGGACAATGGCTGGCGCGGCGGAGCAAGGTGGCAGGTGTGGGTAGGGGTGGCGGAGGACGACAGCCGGTGTGGCACGCCACGGGAATGCCGAGCCGTCGTGCCCATCGTGCCGCCACGGCCGGCACGACGGTGCAGGTTCGTGTCGTGCCTGGGCCGCGGCGCCTGTTGCACAGCACGATTCGCCGAATGTGCCTTATCGTGTCGTGCCCAATAGTGCTCGTGTCATGCCGCCCTTCTGACCATCTATAGCTCGACAGCAAGACATCTATGACTTCGTCAATTTTGAGGATCTACTGGTTCAATTTCTCGAAGTTGATCATAGAGGTAGGGTTGCGTGCGTGAATTCATAAAGATGAATATGTATGCACGTATATGAGCGTCTGTGTATCTACTATGTTAAAAAAAAGATGTGTTTCGACACACAATGTCACGGAAACAGTAAGGTGTTCATCATGTGTATGCATGTGGACAGGAACCATATATACAAGAAATAATGTCAGAGACATTTGGTTGAAGACAGGAGGTCAAAAATGAACAGTAGCAAAAGAACAAATCCCTTTCTCCCGTAGGTGTGTTAGAGCAAGTATTATAGCAAGTTACAAACAGGCTAAATAGGAGAGGAGAAGAGAGAAGAAAGCGGGCGCTTTGCTTGCCGCCAGCTGAAACGAGCGCGTTTATCTCTGCGCGTGGGTCCGGTCAAGACAAACGCCGGCCTTTCAGCCTGCAGCGAGCGCAGAGCAGGCGCACGCAGCCCGCTGGTCGGCTGCGTTGCTAGCCTAGCTCTTATAGGGCGTGTTTAAATGAAACGAAAAAAAATTTGTGATGAAATTTTACTAATTTGAAGTGCTAAATGAAATTTATTTACAAAATTTTTTGCACAGATGGTTATAAATCGCGAGACGAATCTAATGATGCTAATTAATCCATAATTAGCGGATGAGTACTGTAGCATCACTGTTACAAATCATGGATTAAGTAGGCTCGTTAGATTCGTCTCGCGATTTCCATCCCATCCATACAAAAAGTTTTATAAATAGACTTCATTTAGCACTCCATACATATGTCCAAATATTTGATGTGACGTTTTTTTTGTATTTACAGGATTTACGGATTGTGATCTAAATAGACCTATAGTATGGTGTGCCTGTCACCAGGGTTCAAAATTTCGGTCGATTTTCGGCGAAATTTCGGTATTTTTCCCGTTTTCGCTAGACACCGGGAACAGAAATTTCGGTAGATTTCGGGATTTTTCGTTTCGAAATTTAAAAATTCAAAAATATTTATAAAAAATTCGAAAAAAATATGATAAAAAACTAGGTGTTCTTCTGAGCAAATAGGACTAGAACACACTCAAATCTAAGATTATTTGCTAGGCTAAAATTGTATTTTAGTTGAAAAACAAGGTTATTTGTAGTCTAATGAGGTAGAATTTATAGTTTTTTAGTATCCGACGCAGCTTGGCATTTCTCCAGACCCCTCCTCGCTCTATACAAATTACATTTTAGGAATTCTCTATACAAATTGAATCAAAAAAAAATTCAAACACTGTCACATGAATTGATAACCAATTCAAATCATGTTTGTCCTGGATTTAAAACAACTTTCAATTGGATCAACTAATGTCCCTGAAATTTAATAGGCATATCCGCAATAACAAGAATAATAAAAGTCTAGTTGAGACCTAAGAGAGAAAATGGAAGTTGTCACATGAAATGACAAGACTTTTAATTGGAAGTTTTTGAAATAATTAAATAACTTTCAAACCATTGCTCAAATGAAAAAGTTCCTGAAACAAAAGTTGTAGATCTCGAAAAACTGAACAAAGTTGGTATTCAAAAGTTTTTCATTTGACCTCCGAAACAGTACGAAAATCACAACGGACATCATTTTCCGGTCGAAATCACCGAAATTTCGGTCGAAATCACCGAAATTTCGGTCCGAATTCACCGAAATTTCGTTTTTTGAATTTGAATTCTCTTTCCGTTCGGAATTAGCGAAATTCGGCGAAATTTCGGCCGAAATTTCGTTTCCGGGAGTTGGCGGAATTCGGTAGAAAAACGAAAAGGTGAACCCTGCCTGTCACCAAGCCATGCCAGTGGCCCGAGATTACCGGGGAGAGGAGGGCCAACACGGGTTTCGAGGCAGAGCACACCCATGCGGATTGCGCAAGGCTCCCTATGGTGTGCCTGTCGCCAAGCCATGCCAGTGGCCCGAGATTACCGGGGAGAGGAGGGCCAACACGGGTTTCGAGGCAGAGCACACCCATGCGGATTGCGCATGGCTCCCGCGCTAGGGACCATGGGTTCCATGTGGAGGAGCAAGGCCAGGCTTC
This sequence comes from Panicum virgatum, assembly GCF_016808335.1. Lineage (NCBI taxonomy): Eukaryota > Viridiplantae > Streptophyta > Magnoliopsida > Poales > Poaceae > Panicum > Panicum virgatum. The sequence continues at coordinate 4,210,755 of NC_053146.1, forward strand.
TGATTCTCAGAGGAGGTTTCTAGATCCAAATGATCCGGCTAACAGGACAATGGCCCATCCGTTCTGTCCACAGAATAGATACGAATGTACTGTGTTTTATGCACAACCAATGATAACAGTGACGAAGTATATATATTAAGTACTGTTGGCACTTGGCAATAATTGTTGTTCTGTACATGTAACGGCCATCATCCCCTCCATTCTAAATTGCAGATCATTTTAACATATCTAGATACAATATTTTTTCTAAATACGTAGCGAAATTTATATATCTAAGATTTACCAAAATGATATGTAATCTGTAATGGAGGAAGTACCATTTTATTGGTCCATATAAGCAACCGTGTTAATTACTAGTGCAATCTTCATGCTTCTAAAAATAGAATAGATCGACAGCTAGCAAGGGTGGTTCACCAACAAAGTTCTACTTCTCCCTCCATTCTGAATTATTAGTTATTTTTTATTTTCTAGATACATTAATTTTACTATACACTTAGACACGATAATATATATATATAAGGTTATATATGCATCTAGAAAAATTAAAATAACTAATTTGGGACGGATGGAGTAGTTGCTAGTCAACAAGAGGTAGTGTAACGATAATATATAGGTATCAAGGAATATTCGGTGTGGCGAGTACGTCTATGCCAAACCCAGGGGAGTGGAGTGTGTGCGTGTGTGTACGACTCTACCTATCTGCGCCTGCATAAGCATCCTACGTATAATTAACCTATCTAGCTATCTAGTGATGGACTAATCAGCCAATAATCTACACTGCATCTTTCCTGTTCACATATTATTATAAAAAAATGCATGCAGGTGCTGACACGTGCACGTCCACGTGTCCTCTCGAGCTCGCTCGTGACCGCCTCTCTGTTTTATCTGCCGCAGCAGCATGTATGCATTATTGTTGTTGCCTACTCATTTTGCCCCATTTTGTAATTTCTCGTCCATCCATTTGCATTCATGATTCATGCATGGTTTTTATTATATGTAATTATATAGTAGTGGCTTTTGAGCACACATGCGTGCATGCATGTGGATGCACGACAATGTCAATGCTGCAAAGCATTGCTGTGGGAGAATCCGATTGCATGCATGCATGCATGCATGCATGGGCCCACCTGCGCGCATATGCATGAGGGTCGGTCGTTGACAACTGTGTTCCCGCCCAGTGGCGGACCTAGGATTTCTAAGTAGTGTATTTCTTAAAAAAAAGACCAGCTACAATGGTCTAAATGAAGTATTTTGGTTCAAGCATACTGAGTATACATACCAAATGACCTATACATATATACATATATTTAATTTGTTTTTCTGGCAGCAGGGTATTCTTAGGAATACAGGGGCATCAATACTAGGTCCGCCCCTGTTCCCGCCTAATTTCGGTAAAAGATGCCCCAGGATAATGGTAACAACAACTTTGTACATAAGCTCTGGACGTACTTACTCTCAAGCGAGCGAAGCCCTTTATATTTGTTTATTTAATTATTTATTTATCGGTAGTATATATACCATACTCAGTTGAACGATGACCAGATCGAGTTACGACAAGATCATATATAAATCCTATCGCTACTAGACTCGCGGGAGTACTATTAATAAAGGGCGGACACAGATTCTGTTTAGAGCCAAGTGCTAATGGTTGAAAATGATAAATTTTAGCACTAGCAGTTCATTCAAACAGAAGTGCTAATTAATATGGCGTGTTAAAGCTAAGTTTAGCTAAAACTCAAAAACTTTAGCAAAACCCACATTTATCTTTTCCATAAGAGTACTGCAACAAGGTACTCAAGATATATACGAGTAAGTACGAATCGTGTATAAATGGACACAACACACTGTGTCACTGCTTACGTGTGGGAACCATCATCATCATGCGAAACCGTGTGCCGCCTCCTCCAAACCCGTCTTCCAGCATTCCTTCTTTTCTTCTCTTCTCTGTATACACATAGAATGCACGTACGTACGTAACGTAGCGCACGGCTGCAAACTCTCCAGCCACACAAATTAAAGTTCACGAGAATCACGACCGGCCGATCGACCAGCAGATAAAATTAAAAATATTCCTCGATCTCTCTGCACGTACGTATATATATGCAGTATTTCCTCAACTGGCGCCTGAGCTGTACAGCCATGGGCAGTGTATGTACATATTCAGGCACAAAGAATCGTCAGGGATTTTCTGAGATGGACGGATCCGTGATTGTCAACCGGATTGAGCTGGTCGAGACGCCCTAGCATGCATCTGTAGGTCGTATCTACTTCCTCTGTCGCTGGAAAATTGGACCAGGAAACAATGCACCCCTATATAGCAATGATTACCTTCGATACTTTTTCACAGTTTCAAATAGGACAGACCATTGAGGGGGAGAAGGGTGGCTTTCTGGTCGACAGCTCATGGTGCGGTACATGCCTACAGCTACTACCTAGTACAGGTTAATAGCCAACGACAATTATTTAGGGACATGCCACTGTCGCTTCAACGACAGATAATTGGGGACGGAGGGAGTACACATCTACTAGTAGATTGTAGCCATCTAAAATGTGCATGCACGATGCATGTATCTAGACAACGTACATTTGAATTTAAAGATTTCCGCAATTAGTTAAGTAAAATAAGCACCACTAGATCTAAAGTTAAATGTATTTTAGATTTAACTTGTGTATGTATCTATTTCCATAAATATAAATCAATAATGTTCATAGAAAAGATGAAATGTAACAAAGATATCAATGTTGTCATATATTTAAAAACAGAGGTAGTATATGCATGTATGTACGTGTACCTTAACAGTTAACACTAGACCCAGGTGACCCGAGATATGGACCTGCTGCACAAGTTTTTAGTGAAATTATTATACATACAGGTTGCTGCTGGTCACTTGATTATTATTGTCTTGCCCGGCCTAATTTCTCGTTCTAATCCAGTCTAAATGATGCTGTCCTGACAGTGAGTGACCAAAGTATCTTAGTGCTTTTCAAATGTCCCGTTTTTATGCAGGTGGGAACGAGAAATCTCTGGAGCAAACTAGTAAGCTCCTGCATCAGCAGCACTTTTTTAGATAAAATCAGTGTAGTAGTGCAGAAGATACACAGCACATGCTGCTCTCGGACCAATGGGACATAGAGAGGACCGGTATCAGAAGCAGCTGTCTAGTATCCACACTAACCAAAAAACATGTGGGTATATGCATGTATCCACGTGTGATCACGCACAAAAAAGAAATGGTACACGATCACTACACGGACTCCAACAAGTTAATTCTGACCTGGGTGTGGATGCTTATCAGCACAGCAAAGGTCAGACAGTCAGATGTGGAGCGTATACATTCCCTGGTAAGTCAACGAATCGCGCGTAGGAGCGCGCGTCATCTATCCACTCATCTGACCCTTGCAGCAGGAGCAGGAAGTTTTGACACAAGTGATCAATTTGTAGAGAGATACTCAGGGTGTGTTTAGTTGGTGAAAAATTTTGAGTTTGGCTACTGTAGCACATCTTGTTATTTGATAATTAATGTCCAATCATAAATTAACTAGCATCATTAGATTCATCTCGTAGGAATCAGTTAGACTATGTAATTAGTTATTTTTTCAACTACATTTAATGCTTCATGCATGTGTCAAAAAATTTGATGTGACGGGTACTGCGCAAATTTTTTTGGAAACTAAACGCAGCCTCAAGCAATAAACAAATCCATGCAAAACAGTTACCAGCATTTTGAACTTCTGTACGACTGTATGTTCGTACGGAAACTTGATAAGTCAATGCAAGATGTGTAACTTTACATTGGTTTTGACTCAGGCATCGCAAAAGTTAGAGACGGTCCGATCCATCGGGTTGATCTCTTTATCCTAACCCTGTACTTCCATATCTGATGGTCTTTGCAGCAACAAACAAAGAGCAAGAAAAACAAGTAAATTAGCTGGGCCACTAGGTTGCAGCCCAACAGGTCACGTGGGTTGGACGCACGTGAAGACACATGTGATATATTGTGGTTACGGCCCTAGAACAAGTCAAGTCCCATGGGCCAAGCATCAACAGCCCATTGCACATGACTAAAATCACGAGTCGGCCCGCCTGATGGCTAAGAGCACGTATGCGCAGCAAGCCTACCGAAATCTGACTTCTCTAACTCAAAAAAAATAGCCAAAGGGCTGCTATCGTAGTGGTAGCATCGCTGGAGGCACTCCAGAAGTCGTCCTGGGTTCGATCCCCTTCGGAGGCGAATTTCAGCTCTGGGGTTAAAAAAACTCCCTCACTTGTCCCACGTCCAAAGCACTATGGAGCCCGACCTAACTCACAAGGCGACGGACCCCCGTGTACGGATGGGGCAAGGGTTCGAGGGTTTTCTTGTCATGCTGTGAAAAAGTCATTCTACCTCTCAAACAATGCCGTAGGGACAGTCCCCCAGGTCAATTTTTTTTTAACTCAAAAAAATAAATCCGACTTCTAAAATCTGATGGTAGCGTCCTCGCAGCAAATGTGTGGCATCCACGCTCATCGATGACTTATGTGGCTTTGCCAAATTTCTAGCATGTAAGAGACACCAAAGATTGGTTGTATTTATGTATAGAAGCGGACCAAGAATCTTTTCAGTTCCTTTTCTTTGGGGAACTTCGATTTGGTTGACGAGGACCTTGAAAAAGGACAACGGCGATCTGCATTGGAGGTGCCGAGCCCCGGCCGCCCGGACGCCCGACTGCCCGAGTCCATCCAATCCAACCGCTGCTCTCTCTCACATTACTGGCTCACTGACATGCTGGGCCCACGGCAACGGCCCCTTTGTCCCTCTTCAACTGGCTGCCTGGCTCTCTCCGTACACTCTCCACGCACCCCCGAACTCCACTCCAGATCCGCTCCACGAGGCCATCAATCAGATCGCTGAGCAAGCGGCGCGGCGGATGGGGGCGGTGGTGGCGGCGGTGATCGCCATCGCGGCGGTGGTGCTCGGCTGGATCACCATCGAGATGGCCTGCAAGCCCTGCCTCGAGACCGGCCGCCGCGCCATGGACCGCGCGCTCGACCCCAACTACGACCCCGACTCCCCCACCAACGCCACCACCACCAACGGCGCCTCCACCACCGAGCCGCTCCTCGGCGACCTCTCCGCCTCCACCGCACCACCCGCCAAGGCCATCTGATCGCCTCATCCGGCGGGACCAGCCCGGCCGGACCCGCAGAACGCAGCTGTAGGCTTTGCTCCTTCCTCGTGATCTTGTTTGTCCCCATGTATTTGTGTGTGCTTATGAGTTGTTCATGTGATTTTTGTTAAGATATGGTACCAAACTGCTATCTAGCTATGTAAGCTGCTGTAGGAAAAAAACGAGTGAACGTGGTTCGTCTGAGTGTCTTGACTACATACATGATCCTGATTCAGGCTTCATTTCTCTATGCTACAGTACAAATGACATTGCAACCTAGATTCTGAAGGAGGCTTCACCTTTCTACACCATATGCACACGCTCGGTTGATTTGGGACAAAATCAGGTTAGGCTAGCGGACAGCAAGAGGTATATGTACAGATTAGTACCTGGCTGCTATTCTTCCTCCATTGGAACATCATTGCTCCCTTCAGCTGCATCCTCATCCAGGGTGTTGTCATTCTCATCTGCCGGAGTGTCCGAGTCAGTCTGCGTCTGCTCCTCATCTTCATCATCCACGCTTCCATACACCTGAGAGCTCACCACATGACCGTGCATGTCCTTGTGCTTCAGGTTGCCTATCACAAAATGTGGGCATCAGAGGTTGGCATAGCTTTGTAGGTTGTAGCATACAAAATCACAGCTCTGGATTGAGAAGTCGTTTGTTTCCAGCTTGCATTTTCCTGGATAACTAGGCAATATTGCGATTTGCGAATGAGGCTGCGAGATTTACCCATCCAGAATTTCTTCTCGGTCGAGCAGTTGTGTAGCAACGCCTTAACTTGGAACAGGAACTTTTCCATGGATCTCTTTGCAGGAGGTACTTTGCTTGTGATCATTGTCCGCTTGTAACCCTATGCAGGATTGACGTACTGTTGTAAGCATGTAGCATAAAACTTGTGATAATGAACATGATGCACAGAATTACTTGTCAGTTGTACCTTAGCCTCTGAACATATAGTTTGGATTGTTCTTGTCGCTTTCTGAAGTTCATTTAGCTGTATTGGCATAATTTCATCAGTAACATTAAGAAGTAAACGTAATGCATCAAAGATACCAACAAGGGGGAAAAAAGTAAATAGCCTATAGTTCCTTACCATTGTAAGTATAATGGCATTATGTTCCTTGAACTGTGTCTCTAGTAAGTTGAAGGCTGCAAACGGAAATGGTAAATTGAACATTTTCTGTTGTCAAACATCAGGATGAAGATACACAAATTGGTGTTGCCAACACCATGTTTGCAGGTAAAGGCATATATACATAGTGAACTTATCAAACCACAATTCCTCACCTTTCAGAAATGTGTCGATATACTTTCCCCCATGTTTAACTGCCATTGCATGGATAGAAACCTGTTGTTTTATGAGTTACGACTAGTGTAAGCAGTGTCTATTTCATCCAGCAGCCCAATACATAAGCATCATTATAGTGCAGCTAACCTTTTCATGGGTCTTGCACATCTGTATTAGATAAACAAACGCCTCCACTGATTTCTGAATTTCTTCCAGAATAGTATGGATTGATCCTCTTTCTGGCAATGCTCTAGTCTTATGGGCCTGCTTGATCTAGACATTAGAATGGAAATTGCTCCAACATCAGGCAACACGGCAGATTTATATTCATGAACACAAGATAGGGCAAATAGGGAGCCAATCTAGAGCATATGCTTCTTACTGTCTTGTTTAAAGTCCCAGTATTCTCCTCATGCTGCATTAGTGACCAAAATATTAGGAGAGGGCGAACATGGGATACTTCATAAAATGCATTAAATACCAGATACTTACTAGGACACGGTACCAAGTGGGGATAGTGGATGAACACATTGTTGGAAAACCATTTGACGCTTCCTGGGTACCTTTTGTTTTGAGCAAAGGTGCCTTAAAATATGGAATAAGATGCCTATGAGGAGTCTTCTAAGGCAAAAGGCAGTGCTACTATTTAATTCATATGTACACGAATCTTCTAAATGAGATGTCTCTGAGAGTCCACCAAAAAAAAAAAGATGTCTCTGAGAGCATCATTCAAGAAGCAGAGATGGCATGCTCACCTGAGTCAATGCTTTGGAAAGCTCACAAAGCAGATCTGAAGTGGAATCACTATTTCTTAGGTATATTTGCAATATCTTCTGTATAAGATCACCCTGACAGACGAAACAGGGGACATATTAGGAGCTACAAACTTGTCAACTCACATACTCCCTTTAATCATAAATATAAGTAGTTTTAGGTTTGTCCTTAGTCAAACTTGTTTAGCTTTCACCATCAATAGCTAAAGATATAAATATTGGGGACATAAGGTTGATGTCACAAAAGATTCACCATGAAAATCGATTTCAGACTGTAGTTCTCTCTATTTAAGTTTACAGAAATAGATGGTCAAAGTTGCACCTTCTAGACCGTGTCAATATCCTCAAATGCTTGTGTTTGTGATAGGAGGGAGTGGCACATTAAAAGCTAGAAAGAAACTTTAGCTTACTTTACTCTGCCATCCATTTTCAGCATGTTCACTAGGTTGATCCGCGGTTAGCAGCTTATGAGCTGACTGGCCAAGATGCTTTCGGAGAAAGGGAATGATCGCCTTGGAGCATCCTATTTGTATCTTCTGATTTGATTCCCCAGATTTGTCGAACAACACGACAACAGAATTTACAATTGATTGCATAGTAATTAACACATCAGAAGACAGAAGATATGAGAACGAGCACACTGTAGGAAGATTAAAGAACAAAAATTAGGCGAAAAGGTTGCATAATCTCCAAACACTGTGGGCACAAAACTAAATAGCTAATTACCTGGATCCATAATATCCTCAAACATTTTATATGCACCGCAGTATAGATAATCAACATTGCTAGGAGCAAGAGATGGTTGGAACTCGGAAAGAATATCATCAAAATTTTCTGTTGGCTGCAAAGTCTGTAAAAGTTGCTTCAGAACTAACATGTTTGGTTGATTCAACAGATCAGGAATGGCCACTAACTGCAAAAGGCACCAGACACGTTAGCATTGGGAATTTTTTTAGCTCTAGATCTCTTCCCTCGCCATGAAAGAAAAGACATTCAAACAACAACCTTCCTGTAGCAGCCAAGAATCTCCTTACATACTGCAGTTGCGATTGATGATTTGGAGACCACCACATACGGAATGTCTGGGTTGCCAGCTGAAGATGAATGTGAACTCCAATTATCTGTGCAGCTTTCTGATTCTACAGAGTAGTGGTAGGTTATTATGTTATTGATCAAAAGCAAGGAGAGGTAGGATTATAAGTACAGAATTAAACACTACAAAATGATTAAATGAATAAAGAGGCAGAAATTAGGAAATAGGGATGTTTACCATCTCTGATCATTGAAATTGCTCCATCTAGATGCTTCCTTAAAACTGAGAATAGTGACTGAATTTTTTCAAGGAATTCTTGTGTGTTGTCATGGCAATGAACACGTGAACATTTTGCTTGAGAAGTACTAAGAAAAGGCTTGGTTGCAGGATTTAGATTATCTAATTTGTTGTGCAGATCACGGAGAAGATATAGATATACAGGTAGCTGCAAAAAAGGCATATATTAATAATTTAACCATATTTTAGTAGACAAATTATCTAGTAGGAATGTAGTACGGTACCTCAGTTTCAAAGGAAGAACAAGATGAATCTTGACACTGCAAAAAAGTGCATCAATTATTTTCAGTGAACATAAGATGGTAATGAAGATAGAAAGAAAGGTTTTCTTTTTTTCTGACAGGGGGAGATGGCCCAGTGCATTTTCTGATCTACTAGTAAATTTAAACTGAAGAAAGATACCTCTGAATAGTTCAACAACGACAAGCATCTTGTATGCAGAGTTCTGAATTTGAATCTTTGCATATCCAGCTGAACTGGTGCTGTCATTAAATCTACAAGCCCAAGCTCACCAGGATCATTAGCCTCTTGTTCAATATCCTTTGACATCATTCCACTTGACGATGGTTGAGAAGAAGCTCTGTTTGTCGTTTGACTGACTGTTACTCCTGCTCTTTTGAAAGCATCCAGTAGTGTAGGTTGCTTGAGTTTATCACCAGGATTCATCTTTTCTGAGGCTGCCTTGTCCTTGCAACCCTTTTGTCTTTTGTTGGAAGATGTGTCATCCATGCTCTCTTCTCCCACTTTCTTTGGAAGGTTGAATTTGCTGGTGCTAGTTGATCCAGAACAATCCCCAAGATATCGCAGCTCAGGAAGAGACAGAGGATAATTTTTGAGAAACGCATTCAGCAAGCCCTCAAGTAATCTGCATGGAAAATTTTGTCATCACAATTTTATTAACATATCTCATGCCACGAAAACAAAGGGTACATTTTTTACATTTATACATTAAACCCTCTAATATTCTGTTCAAGCAGCCAGCAGCCTGGTAAAGAAAAGCAGTTGATAAAGAACATGTGAAATCTACTTAGTTCTGATATTTAATATTAAGAAATTGGATAACACTGATGGAAGTTCACTGCCCAGACACATGAGTAATAAATAAGAAGGAACAGGGCCTATTTTCAGTCAGGTATGGTGATGCCTTTAACAGGTAACGTCAATGAACATGGGACTTCAATGGTTCTATCCCATTTATAGATGTTTTCTGGAATGGGTACAACTATGAATGTGTATTCCTTAAGAATATTCAAGCACAGTAACAGTGGGCGTACACTCACATCAGATTTCTCAGACGCTTCAGAAGTTTTAGTGCTGTCTCATCCCTTGCTTTCTGTGAGAAATTATCAACCCTACTTGCAACCTGTGTGCTGAAAGCATTAAGCTGCATTGATGCCACTAGTTTTAGACAATAGGCATAGATATCAGTATATCATGCAGTTTGAAAGAAGTAGCACACAAAACCACTCACCAACTCCCTGATCCAGTTAATTGCATAGTACAGTGAATGGCACACTGCCTTTTTCTGCAATCCTGACAAGTTTCCCCATTTAGCTCCATCCAAATGCTGGCGGTGGTATATATATTAGAAGTTATTATTCTATTTAATCATTTAAAAACTCTCAAAATGCAGTTAAAAGTTTCCGTACTGCAAAAAACGACACATGTATTTGAAAGCAGTGAAAAAGTTTTGTACAAGAGTGAACAGATATGCAAACAGCCTTAGGTAAACACCTCAAGACAGTAGCTACTTCTGCCATTCTTAATGCCTATTTGGGACTGCTCCAACTCCAAACTCCACCGTGGAATTAGTGGAGCAGTCCCAAACACCCAACTCGACCATTTTCTAGAGCAGCGAGCACTCCTAGTTTAATTTTGGAGAGCAGGCAAAGAGGTGCTCTGTGGATTCTTTTTTTTTTTTGGCAGATCTGCTCCACCGTGGATTTTTTAAGCAGAGTGCAAAACTTGGAGTGGATCAGTCAGCAGTCACAAACAGAGCCTTAGTTGCTTGGCATTAGACAACGATAGTTACGCGAAGATTTGGCACTTCCAGTCTCTTGGAAATATTCGCAAACTACCTTTTGAATTAAATCATTTGCGATTTGCCACTAGAAACCATTTAAGTCCAGAGCAAGTGACAGTTGGAAGGATTCTGCACCCCAAGCAACTTATAACTACAAAAAGAAAGTAGATATGGATATAATTTAAAAATTGTAAAGAGAAGTTTATATAACCTTGGTTGAGGGAAGGTGCAAAGGACAGCCAAGTAATGCATTTATTCCACCAAGTGAGCCTTCATTTACTAAACGTTCAATCTTTGATATAAAGCAAGAAGAATGTAAGGTCAGCAAATAAGACATGTAACAGTACATAATTATTACACTTACCGTACTTAAAAGTGAAAATTGGGATGGAAGGATCTGCAAGCAGGGTTGAGATCTGCAGTATGCAAGAATAATATCAGTAAATTTAGCTAGTGCAGGTTCTTCGAAACTAATCGGTTACCAAATAATGACCATTAATAACTAAGATCTCTTACTTTTGTGGCAAAGTGGAGGCTAGAGGCATAATATTTACACATATTGGAGAGACATCTCCATCCAAGTTCATCCATAATTCTCCTGTAAACGAGTCAACAATTACACTTGCCCTTGCTTATTGTAAGTATTCAAATCCTCTGTTTTCAAGGCGTCGCCTAGGCGTCGCCTAGGCGACAAGGCGGTGGCGGCTCGCCTTGCTTAAGGTCTCGCCTTAGCCCACCTTAGCCCGCCTAGGCGTCGCCTAGGCGATAAGGCGGTGGTGGATCGCCTCGCCTCGCCTTACCGCTTTAAAAACATAGTTCAAATCTTATGATTAAAGTAAATGTAGGAGTTCTACAAAAAGAATTATAAAAACATTTAGCTTACCTTCTATGCCATCATACAGATGTTTCTCTGATAGTTCACCATTGTTTAGATCAGCAAGAAAGGGTGTGTCGAATTCTGCAACATAATCTCCTACCCTGAATGGGCCAGTCGGAAAAAAAAGCTATCTTGCATGAGCACAACAAGCAGAAAATACATAGGAAGAAATACCTAGCATGCACTAGCATTTTATACCTACCAGTCACAAATTGCAGAGTGAAGAACTTTGCTCTCCAGTAAAGTAGCTAATTCATCATATAGAAAAATTAAGGGCAATGTCACAAATTTGCAGGAGTTAACAGACATCTTCAACAGTTCCAGGGCCTCCTCACAATTTGGTTGCTACCAAACCAAGCAAATAAAACAGCATTTGAATTTCATTTAATGAAAAAAAGAAGGCAGCTATCATGCTGAGAAGTTTTTGATGCAGGAAGTGAGGTTTCTTATCCCAAAAACCAGTTCAGGTGTATAGTCTATGAATGCCTAACATTTCATCCTTCATTTCAGCATGTGTGTGACATATAGGGTACTATTTTGTTAGTTATTTTCATGATGCTCTGGATCAACCTAATAACCATCTAATAATGAGTGGTTTAATTATTTCATTTATTTGTACAATTTTTATTTTCTAAAAATATTCGTTATATTATACGGTTTATCACTTTTATAACTACCAAGTACCAATACAAGGTATTCAGGGTATTTAAATAATTTCAGCAATAAATTTATCATGGTATTTTATTATGGTATTTGTGATCATATGAATGCTGGCATTCGCATGCACATTTGAAGAATGCCCATAAGCTCAGACAATAATATATGCACTTGGCTTGTTGTTTTGAGTTTTGACACAAAAATTGTCATTTATCCTATAATTGCATCATACTAAAAACAAACCTGAGATGACGAACAGTTCATAGCAGCATTGACATCAACATGAGCAATAGTTGAAACTATTCTTAAAGCTCCGATTATTCCCATTCTCCTATACTTCATATCTGGATTGCTAACCTAAAAGGTAAGAGGCAGGCACAGGAAACAATTACACATTGTAATTTTGCAATTGAAAACCATATTTACTGGAAGAATGTGCCACCTATATAGTAAACATGGTCATACCTGCTTTCTCACCACCATTAGAAGTTCATTAGCTACAGAAGAGCCACCTGAACCAGTGTTGAAACCAGCAGCTAGTGCCAGTTGACAGAAGATATCATAAACCTAAATTATGTCATTGATTATTATTCAGGGATTATATTTGGTAGATTAGGAAAAAATAAATGAACTATATCACAAACCTTCCGAAGATTATCTTCATGAAAACTCTCCAAGTAATCCAATATTCCTATAGCGTAAAAGTTGATGCGCCTGTTCAGCAAATGAAAAGCACTAAATACAAAGGAAAGTATATTACCAGTTATATGTGAAGATATAGGAATCAACTCCTCGGAGTTGTTGGATGTTAGCGAAATCATGATATCCAGAGAAGACAAAACTTCGTAGCTGACCCCAGAACCCATATGAGCGACCAATGAGCCTACAAGCTGCAAAAAATGGCAATACTCATTAGTAAATGAATAACAGATAAAATGCACAGAATAGGAGATAGTTAGCAATCAAGGATAATCAATTCCGTGTCCAAGAAAGTTGCATGGACTAAATCTCTTCGGCTTAACACATAAGAAATCACCTCCAAATTCCATGGTTTTTGCCAGCCACTTGGAGCAAAGAAAAGGTACAACAAACTGAAAGTAGTACCTGTTAGCTCTCCCTGATTAGCTGCACCTCTTGTGCAGGACCCTCAGCTCACACTCACACACACAAGCACACTGGGGGTGGAAGAAGAAGAGATGAAGAGAAGCAGAGGAAGACATGAAGTGTTGATGCTTGATCTTGTGAGCTGCAGCTGCTCTCCTCTTTAGAGACACATGGTCAAGGTAAGAATTTGCAAGGTATGGCTCCCACAGTGTAGTGCAGCCTCTACTACCACTACTTCTACTGCTACCTTTGTAGCGAAAATGACCTCTCATGCCATATTTCAATATAATATTTTGGTGATTGATATAGACAACACAACACTTGGACTAATATGATTATTAAGATGATCATTCTCAGGCTTTTAGGTTCAAGTGATGACAAAGAGAAGATAGGCGTAGCTAGGCCCGAAGGGCCGCCCCTACGGTGGTTCCGCTATCACCGGTTAAACCGATGATAGGAAAATTGTAATCACCGGTGCAATGGGCTCAGTGGAGACCAAGTCAGCAGAGTGCACCGGTTGAACCGACAACGGAAAAAATGAAGGCGTCGGTGCAATGGACCCAGAGGCTGAGGCTAGGGTTTAGCACCGGTTAAACCGACGATGCTCAAAATTGAGCGTCGGTGCAGTTGTCCAGAGACTCCATTGGAGCGTCGGTTTAACCGACGATAAGAATTTTTGTCAGTCTTTCCCAACGGCTCTTTTGGGGTGTGTGGGCTATATATACCCCCAAGGCCGGGTCATTTGAGGTAGCTGGAGAGTGCTAGAGTTGCTGAAAGCTTACTACACTTGAAGAACACCTCCAACTACCATAGAGTTTCATTGTACATCATACAGGCTTAAGCACACTTGTGAGAGTGCTTAGTGCTTGTAATAGGGATTAGTTCTTGCGAGAGCTCCCTTGAGAGAAACCTTGCTGCGGCAAGCATCTTGTGTACTCGTCGTGTGACCCTCCGACTTGGTGTGGAGAGGTAACGACACTTTGTGCGGGGAAGGAGACCCCTCTTGGTGAGAAGCTCCGATAGTGAAGACGGTGCCGTGGGTGACGCTTCGAGAGAGACGGTGGCGGTGGCCTTGTCTTGGTGACTTGGGGTCACTTAGCCTTTGCTTGCCGTGAGCCTTGGTGGCGAACGCAAGACGGTGATCAAGCGGAGAGACTCGGCATCACACTTGTTCGTGTTGGACAAGCGGCCGTGGACGTAGGGAGGGACTTGGTGTCCTAACCGAACCACGTTAAATCGTGGGTCTTGGTGTCTTCACGGGAGTTTGCATTTTCTCTCCCTTATCTCTTTACTTACCGTATTACGTTTCCGCATTTACTCTATCTTGCGTGCCTTTACTTTTCTAGTTAGTTTGATTAGGATTGGCTATAGGTTACAAGTCTTTTAGGAGTAAGTAGAGAGTAGCATAGATAAACCTTAGTCATAAATAGCATGTGTAGGACGTGTTAGGTTTATCTCATGCAAATAGATTGAGCCCTAGGATAGAAAGCGATCAGCGACACTATTCACCCCCTCCCCCTCTAGAGTCGGACACCCCGGTGATCCTTACAACCTTGCTGCAACTTGCAGCTACTACTATTCTCAATAGTCTTTGCCGCCCAAGATTAAATGGTTGGCTTGACTGAGTACATGCTAGTGCTACTACTACTACTAGGCATGAAAAAGCAAGCATAAGCATGAGTAATTATCTATCAATTCTTCCCCTAATTGCACTACTCTTGCTTGATCTCCTCCACTCCAATCTTGGTCCTCAACTCTGTGAGTCGAATGCGCCCAAGTGGCTTGGTGAGGATGTCCCCGAGCTGTCGAGCTGTCTCGACATACTCGAGCTTGATCTGTCCTCCATCGACACAATCACGGATGAAATGGAACTTGGTGTCGATGTGCTTCTGTCATGGAGGACAGGGTTCTTTGCCAAAGCAATGGCGGACTTGTTGTCCACCATAAGCACAGGCGCGCAGGGTTTCTCCTTGATCACCTCCTGCAGCAGCCTGCTGAGCCAAACTCCCTGGCAGCACGCCGTCGCCGCTGCAATGTACTCGGCTTTACATGTGCTCAGCGCGACCACCCTTTGCTTCTGCGACTGCCAGGAGATGGGGCAACCGTCAAGGAAGAACAGAACTCCGGACGTGCTCTTTCGACCATCGACGTCCCCAGCCATGTCACTGTCACTGAACCCGGTCAGCTCCGGCCCAGCCCCTCTCCGCCTTGGGTAGACGATGCCGTACCCAATGGTCCCTGCTACGTAGCGGAGGAGCTTCTTGACGGCGGCAGAGTGGTCCTCACGCGGATCCTCCATGAATCGACCAAGATAGCCGACGGCGAACATAATGTCCGGCCGAGTGTGCGTGAGGTAGCGCAGCCCGCCAATGATGCTGCGGTATTGCGTCGCATCCACCTTCTCCGCCGTGCTCTCCTTCGAGAGCTTGATCTTTTCATCCATGGGTGTCTGACACAGCTTGCAGCCGCTCAGACCACCCCGTTCCACCAACTTTCAAGCATACGAGCTCTGGCGGAGCGTGATCGCGTCCCTCCCCTGCTCCACCTCAATGCCGAGGTCGTAGGTGAGCAGGCCGAGGTCACTCATGCGGAATCGACCCTTCATCTCGCGCTTGAAGTCGTCGATGTTGCGCTGCTCCGACCCGGTGATGATCAGGTCGTCGACGTACACGCCGACGATCAGATGCCCGTGCTCCGTGGACTTGGCGTAGAGCGCATGCTCGATGGCGCACTTGGAGAAGCCCAGGGACGCCAATGTCGCGTCCAGCTTGGCATTCCATGTCCTCGGAGCTTGCCGCAGCCCGTACAGGGCCTTGCGCAGGCGAAGCACCTTGTGCTCGCCGCCATGGACTGCGAACCCCGGCGGCTGCTGCACGTACAGCTCCTCCTCCAGCTCGCCATTGAGGAAGGCCGACTTCACATCCAGATGATGGACTCGCCAGTTCCTCGCCGCCGCCAGAGCCAGCACCATGCGCACGGACTCCATGCACGCCACCGGCGCAAAGACTTCCTCGAAGTCGATGCCCTCGCGCTGCACGAATCCTTTGGCAACCAGCCGCGCCTTGTACTGCACCACCTCGCCATGCTCGTTGCGTTTCACCTTGAACACCCACTTGAGCCCAATTGGCCGACAACTGGCCGGCGGATCCACCAGCTCCCAGGTGCGGTTCTCCTCCACCGCCGCCATTTCTTCCAGCATCGCCGCCCGCCAGCATGCCTCCTGCTCTGCTGCGGCAAAGCTTGGCGGTTCCTCTGCGCTGCCCAGATGCAGCTCAAGGTCGTCCAGCACTCGGGCCGCCTGCCCTGGCGGACTCGTGTCGCCGACGAGGTCGTCCACCGCGCGGAACCGAATCGGCTCACCGGAGTACTCGACGTCGACGTTCGTGGTGGCGCTCGGTGGAGGCGTGACGAAGCGAATCGACGAAGTGGTGCTCGTTGCGGCGGAGATCAGAGTCCCCTGCCCCACGGGCGATCCCGGCGCGACTTCCCCTATTTCCGATACAGGGGAGCCCAAAACAGGGGATCCTCTGCCTGGACTCGCCGCCGTTGTCAAGGGTGTCCCCTGTGTCGCTATCGAGGGTGTCGCTTCCTCTTCGTCGTGAGCCAGCACCTCCGCACTGGAGTACACCGTGTACTCGACGGTGAAGGAGCTGCTCAAGCCGCCTGCTCCAGCTTCCCCGGTCGCCGTATTGCCCCAATTCCATGCCGCCGCCTCGTCGAAGACGACGTCGCAGGACACGACCACCTTGCCGCTAGCCGGGTCGTAGAGCCAGTAAGCCTTGCTCCCGCGCTCGTACCCCAGGAACACCATGGGAGTGCTCCTGTCTTCCAGCTTGGCGAGGTTGGGCTTCGTCTTCTTCACGTGCCCGACGCAGCCGAATGTCCTGAGGAAGGACACGTCCGTCTTCCTCCCATGCCAAGCCTCGAATGGCGTCGTGCCTTCCAAGCTCTTGGTGGGCGCGCGGTTCAGGATGAACACCGTCGTGCTCACCGCCTCGCCTCAGAACGCCGTCGGCATCCTCTTGGCCTTGAGCATCCTTCTCGCCATGCCGACCACCGTCTGGTTTCTCCTCTCGACGACGCCATTCTGCTGCGGCGAGTATGGCGTCGTGAGGTGGCGTTCCACGCCCTGTCCCGCGTAGTAGAGGCCGAATTCGACCGAGGTGAACTCGCCGCCGCGATCCGTCCGCATCACACGCAGCTTCTTCCCCGTCTCCGTCTCCACCTACGCTTGGAACTCCTTGATTGCCGCCAGCGCCTCGTCCTTGCTCGACAGGAGGTGCAGCCACATGAAGCGGCTGCAATCATCCACCAGCAGCAGGAAATAGCGCCGCCCGCCGTGCGTTGCCGGCGTGATTGGCCCGCAGAGGTCGCCGTGGACGAGCTCGAGGATGTCCCCGGCGCGGTAGCTCGCCTTCTTGGGGAACGGCAGCCTCCTCTGCTTCCCGGCAAGGCAGCTGTCGCACAGCTCGCCGGCGTGCTCGATCAGCGGCAACCCTCGCACCATGCCTCGCCGCGCCATCCTGGCCAGAGCATCAAAGCTCAGATGGCCAAATCGTGCATGCCAGCGCCATGCCTCGTCGTCGCAGCGCGCCGCCAGGCACACCGGGCGCGCAATGCGCAGCACCAGTGTGTAGAGGCAATTCCTGCCGCGCTCGACCTTGGCAAGCAACTTGTGCTCGCGGTCCTTGATCCGGAGCACGCCGCCGTCGATCAGCACTTGGCAACCACGCTCGTCGAGCTGGCCAATGCTGACGATGTTGCTCCGGAGCTTGGGGATGTAGTACACATCCGTCAGCGCCTTGTGCTCACCAGCCTTGCACTGGAACACGACCATGCCTCGCCCCCTGATGTCGACGCCGGAGTTGTCCCCGAACTTCACGGTGCCGACGACTCCGGCGTCGAGCTCGAAGAAGGCCGCGCGGTTCCCGGTCATGTGGTTGCTCGCGCCGGTGTCGAGGTACCACAGCTCCTCTGTTTCCTCCTCTGTTTTTCCGAGGCTCACCCGCGCGCGCGGCTCGTACTCCCGCCAGAGCTGCTGCGCCTTCGCGTTGCGCACGCGGTCGCCGCCCAGCCGCATCGTCTCCAAGCTCTCCCACGCCTCCTTGGCTGAGTTCTTGGCGCCGAGCGTGACAACGTACTCGGTCTTCTTCCTACTCGGTCCCGTTGGAATAGGGGCACAGAATACTACCTTGTAGGAATGAAAACTCATATAGAGTACCTTGTAGGAATGAAAACTCATACAGAATACTACCTTGAGGATGGCCTCCATGGCGGACTGGTCGTCTTCTTCATCAGCGGCGCCCACGGTCACCGCCCACAGGCGCCTCGCCTTGAGCATCACCTTCATCAGCACCACCCACTCGGCATAGTTTGTGCGAGTGAGCATGGGGTACTGCTGTTAGCAGCTCAATTTTCACTCTCATTGAGCTGAGAGGATGACACTCAAGTTGGGGAAGTTTTCTGGGTTTTTCTTCATTCACACTCACAATGCCATGCCTTCCAACGGGAGGGGTGGCCACGCTTTTATACAAGGGCTGCAGGGCAGCCAAAACACACACCAAGGACTAGTCTAAGATGCTGTCCTCTAGGTCCTAATTGTTGTCCTCTAGATGCTGTCCTCTAGATGCTAAAGCTAGTCTAAGATGCCAATGTGCTGCAGCTGCAGCAACCACCACGCAGCAAGGACCATGCAAGGTCTGAGATGCTGGTCAAAAGAGGAACTGAAACCTGTCCTAGGTGCAGACTCACAAAGACCGAGATGACATAGACTTATTCCTTCATTCTCCCCCTAAGTCTTGTCCGTCGTCTTGTGGGAGGGTTGAACCATTCCGGTCCTGGAGCAAAGCTCAAGGAACTTGATCCTCCCAAGGGGCTTGGTGAGCAGGTCCGCAAGCTGATCCTTGGTGTTGATGTAGCTCGCCTTGATGCTTCCTTCCTCCAAGCAGCCTCGGATGAAGTGATACCTCACCCGGATGTGCTTGCTCCGTTCGTGGAAAACGGGGTTCTTCGCCAAGGCCAGAGCGGACTTGCTGTCCACCCTGAGCTCCACTGATCCAGTGTCTCTGCCGAGTAGACCACCAAGCAGTCGAGCGAGCCAGAGCGCCTGAGTCGACGCGGTGGAGGCCGCTATGTACTCGGCCTCGCAGCTGGACAAGGCCACCACCTGCTGATTGACCGACTGCCAGCTAACGAGGCACTTGCCGAGGAAGAAGAGGATCCCGCTCGTGCTCTTACTGGTGTCGATGTCGCCGGCGTGGTCGCTGTCACTGTACCCGACGAAGTGTGCCGCTCCAGGGCACCTCGGGTAGTGGAGACCGTGGTCGAGAGTCCCCGCAACATAGCGGATGATCCTCTTCACGGCCTGCTGGTGCTCCGTCGTCGGTCGCTGCATGAACCGACTGACGTAGCCGACGGAGAACGCCAAGTCCGGCCGTGTGTGGGCGAGGTAGCGGAGGCTCCCCACAAGACGCCGGTACTGAGTAGCGTCTACCTCCTCCGTCGTGCTGTCACGGCTCAGCTTCAGCCTCTCCTCCATCGGAGTGAGAGCTGGGTTGCAGTCGGTGAGCCCAGCGAGCTCGACGACGCGCTTGGCGTAGGCGGTCTGTCGAAGTGTGATCCCGGAGTCGTCCTGGTGCACCTCGATCCCCAGGTAGAAGGAGAGAGGCCCCAGGTCGCTCATCTGGAAGGTGGCCTTCATCTCCTCCTTGAACGCCGCCACCTCCGCATCCTTGGTGCCGGTGATCACCAAGTCGTCGACGTAGACACCCACCAGCAGGGCATTGCCTCCTTTGCCCCGCCGGTAGATGGCCGCCTCGTGCGGGCTTTGCTCGAAGCCCATCCCCTTGAGCGTGGAGTCCAGCTTGGCGTTCCACGCCCTCGGGGCCTGCCGCAAGCCATAGAGGGCCTTGCGCAGACGTAGCACCTTACCCTCCTTGCCGGGGATCGCAAACCCCGGCGGCTGGTGCACGTAGACCTCCTCCTTCAAGTCGCCGTTGAGAAACGCCGACTTGACGTCCATGTGATGGACACGCCAGCCCTCCTGGGCAGCTAGCGCAAGGAGGAGTCGCACGGACTCCATCCGTGCCACGGGAGCGAAGGCATCGTCGAAGTCGACTCCCTCCTGCTGCACGAAACCTCGTGCCACCAGGCGAGCCTTGTGCTTGACGACGGTGCCGGCCTCATCCCTCTTCAGCTTGAACACCCACTTAAGGGTGATCGCGCGGTGACCGCGAGGGAGGTCAGCAAGCTCCCAAGTGCGGTTCTTCTCAACCGCATCCATCTCCGACTGCATCGCGGCACGCCATGCCGCGTGTCCCTCGGCCTCTGCAAAAGACCGAGGCTCGCCGTCGTCGCACGCGAGGTGCAACTGCGCCTCCAGGTCGTGAGGCACCAGTCCCGGCACCGGCTGATCGCCGAGAAGGTCCTCCATCGTACGGTACCGCAGCAGCTCACCGTCGTGGTACGCGTCGATGCGCTCCTCGTCGTGAGAGAGCGGAGTAGCGAACTCCACCGGGCTGTGAGCAGGTGCTGGAGTAGGCGTGCCCGGAGGAGTGGCTGTCGGTGCTGGAGTGCGCGGCGTCGCCGGCTGTGGTGGTACAGCTGAGGAACTCGGCGCAGCCGGAGTCGTAGCTGAAGGGCGTGGTGCCGCCGGTGTGGCGGGCGCCGGAGTCGGTGGAGGCTCGGGGACCGGGGTAGGCACGCTCGGCGAAGAAGAGCTGCCTACTCCCCCAGCTCCCTCGAAGTGGACGTACTCGACGGTGAAGTCGTCGTACGTCGGAGTCGAGCCGTCGTCCACCGCCTTGTCCCACGCCCATCCTCGCCCTTCGTCGAACACAACGTCGCGCGCCGTGCGCACACGCTGTGTCTCCGGGTCGAGAATGCGGTAGGCCTTCGAACCCGCCGCGTAGCCGATGAACACTCCCGGAGTGCTCCTGTCGTCGAGCTTGCCGATGTGGCCAAGCTCCTTGGTGAACGCGAGGCAGCCGAAGACCCGCAGGTGGGAGACCGCCGGCTTGCGCCCATGCCAAGCCTCATACGGCGTCATGCCGTCGAGTGCCTTGGTGGGCGAGCGGTTGAGGATGTAGACGGCCGTCACCACCGCCTCTCCCCAGAAGACAGTCGGCATCCCCCTCTGCTTGAGGAGGGCCCGGGCCATCCCCACAACCGTCTGGTTGCGCCGCTCGACGACGCCATTCTGCTGCGGGCTGTACGGCGCGGAGTAGTGGCGCTGGATGCCCTCATCCGCGCAGTACGCCGCGAACTCGGCCGCCGTGAACTCGCCGCCGTTGTCGGTGCGCAGCACGCGCAACTTGCTGCCGCTCTCCGCCTCCGCAGCAGCCTGAGCACGCCTGATGGCGTCCGCAGCCTCTCCCTTGCTGCCGAGGATCATCACCCACATGAAGCGGGAGAGGTCGTCGACGAGCAGCAGGAAGTAGCGTCGTCCTCCCGGTGTGACCGGTGTCACCGGGCCACACAAGTCCCCGTGTACGAGCTCGAGCCGCTCCTTGGCTCGGAAGCTCGCCTGCTGGGGGAAGGAGTGCCGCCTCTGCTTCGTCAGCACGCAGACGTCGCAGAGCTGCTCCACGTGGTCGAGGCACGGGAGGCCTCGCACCATCTCCTTGGCGCCGAGCCGCTTCAGGGCCTCAAAGTGGAGGTGCCCAAAGCGCTCGTGCCACTGCCATGCCTCGTCGTCCCTGCGAGCTGCAAGACAAAGAGGCTGGGCCACCCCGACATGGAGGATGTAGAGGCGGTTCTTCCCTCGAACCACCCTGGCGAGAAGCTGGCGACGGTGGTCCCAGATGCGGAGGACTCCGCTGTCGATCACCACGCGGGAGCCGCTCTCATCGAGCTGCCCAAGGCTGATGATGGAGTTCCGCAGCGCCGGGATGTAGTAGACTCCGGTGAGCATCCGGTGCTCTCCGGACTTGGCGGTGAAGATCACGGAGCCCACGCCCTTGATCTCCACGGCGGAGGAGTCCCCGAACCTGACGGAGCCACCTACGTCGACGTCCAGGTCGGAGAAGAACTCCCGCCGCCCGGTCATGTGGTGCGTGGCGCCGGAGTCGAGGTACCAGCCATCGACCCTGTCGTCGTCGGAGCCGTTGCCGAGGAGAACTCGGGCACGCGGCTCGTCGAGGTGGAGTAGTGCGGTGACAGGCGGTGCCGCCGGCTGCGGCTCCATGTCCCCGTGGAGTAGGAACAGAGCCGGCTCGTCATCCGGCTGGGCCTCCGCGACGTGGGCTTGGCCCCCACGCCTCCGCTGCGGGCAGTCCCTGGCCCAGTGGCCGGGCCTGCCACAGTTGTGGCAGGCGTTGTCTCGTGCCGCCTTGGGCCTGTCAGCGGCGCCGCCCTGAGCATTTCCGCAGGCGCCACTCTCGGCGCGCCCTCGTGCCCCGGCTTGGGCACCTCTGCGCCCCTTTCGCGACTTGCCGCGCTTGCGGCCACCAGTCGAGGAAGAGGGCTCCCCCCTCCTCCTGTCACCGCGCCGAGCCTCCCACTGCTCCTGAGTGAGGTGGAGCTTCCCACCGATGGAGATGCCTCCCGAGGGAGGCTGTGGCTCGTCGCTATCGACGACCTTGAGGCGACCTATCGCCTCCTCGATCGTCATGGTGGAGAGGTCTAGCAGAGACTCGATCGAGCGAGCGGTCTGCCTGTACCTCTCGGGGACGCAGCGGAAGAGCTTCTCGACGGCTCTCTCCTCGTCGTAGGTGTCGTCGCCGAACTGCACCACCTTCTGCAGTAGAGTGTTGAGACGGAGTGCGAAGTCATCAACATCCTCACCTGGCTTGAAGGCCAGGTTCTCCCACTCCTTGCGAAGTGCCTGGAGAGTGGTCTTGCGGGCGCGGTCGCTGCCGATACGTGCCGCAGCGATGGAGTCCCAGGCCTCCTTGGCAGTTCGCTTCTTGGAAAGCGTGAACTGCATCTCGGGCGGGGCTGCTGCGATGAGAGCATCCAGCGCCCGTCGATCCTCATCGTAGTCGACGTCGCCGTACCGGACTGCCTCCCACATATGCCGCACCTGGAGCTTCACCTCCATGACCGCGGCCCACTCGACGTAGTTGGTCTTGGTGAGGGTGGGCCACCCACCGCCGGGACCGACGTCCCTGACCACCGCCTGGAGGCCGTGGTAGCCGGGGGCGCCGCCGCGCGCACCCCAGCCAGGAGCGCCGCCACCGCCCTGCGCGCCGCCGCCAGGGGCGCGGCCGCCGCCAGGGGCGCCGCCTCCGCCCTGCGCGCGGCCTCCGCCGCCGGGTGCGCGGCCCCCTGGACCGTCGCCGGGCACACCGCCAGGCGCGCCGCCGTCCAGGCAACCGCCAGGCGCGCGGGCCCCTGGATCGCCGCCGTCCAGGCCGCCGCCAGGCGCGCGGGCCCCTGGACCGCCGCCGGGCGCGCCGCCGTCCAGGCCGCCGCCGCCGGGGTGGGCTGCTGCCCACCGCGCGGTCCGCTCCCGCGCTCTCTCCCTCTCCAACTCCTCAAGGTCCTCGTCGGCGGTGGCGTCGCCGGCGATGGAGCCGCTGAGGCTGCCGCGCAAGGTCTCAACCTCGACCTCCGCCGCACGCGCTGCATCCTCCGCCTCCTCTGCTTCCACCTCCGCCCTGGCCGCAGCCAGCTCCGCTGCAGCCAGCCTGGCCGCCCTCGCCGCTGCTGCAGCGGCTTGAGCCGTCGCTCGCCTGCGCTCCTCTGCCGCGGCGAGCTCGGCGTCTCGCTGGCGCCGTGCGCTCGAGGCGACCGAGCGCTGAGACGGTGCGTCGGACATGGCGCGCCTCCAAGGGGCTGTTGCGTGGAGAGGGGGAAGGGAACGGGGAAGAAGAGGCAGCCGGAGCTGCTGCTGTTGCAGCGGCTGCTGCTGCTGCTGTAGTGGCTGGTGCAGCTGCTGCTGCTGCTGCGCTAGCTGCTGGTGGTGGTGGCTGGGCTGCTACCGCGGCTTGGGAAGGGGAGGAGCAAGAGATATCCAACCTACAGGAAAGTACGGCTTTGATACCAGATGTTAGCAGCTCAATTTTCACTCTCATTGAGCTGAGAGGATGACACTCAAGTTGGGGAAGTTTTCTGGGTTTTTCTTCATTCACACTCACAATGCCATGCCTTCCAACGGGAGGGGTGGCCACGCTTTTATACAAGGGCTGCAGGGCAGCCAAAACACACACCAAGGACTAGTCTAAGATGCTGTCCTCTAGGTCCTAATTGTTGTCCTCTAGATGCTGTCCTCTAGATGCTAAAGCTAGTCTAAGATGCCAATGTGCTGCAGCTGCAGCAACCACCACGCAGCAAGGACCATGCAAGGTCTGAGATGCTGGTCAAAAGAGGAACTGAAACCTGTCCTAGGTGCAGACCCACAAAGACCGAGATGACATAGACTTATTCCTTCAACTGCGCGCTGCCGACATCCCGCAACGTCTTCTTCACGACGTACGTCGTCTCGCCAAGACCACGTACACGTCGCTCCGGGGAACGCCCACGCCCGCGCTCACGATCCAGGAAAGCCATGGCCACCAAGCGCTTCAACTCAAGCTCTGATACCACTTGTTAGCTCTCCCTGATCAGCTGCACCTCTTGTGCAGGACCCTTAGCTCACACTCACACACACAAGCACACTAGGGGTGGAAGAAGAAGAGATGAAGAGAAGAAGAGGAAGACACGAAGTGTTGCTGCTTGATCTTGTGAGCTGCAGCTGCTCTCCTCTTTATAAACACATGGTCAAGGTAAGAATTTACAAGGTATGGCTCCCACAGTGTAGTGTAGCCTCTACTACCACTACTTCTACTGCTACCTTGCTGCAACTTGCAGCTACTACTATTCTCAATAGTCTTTGCCGCCCAAGATTAAATGGCTGGCTTGACTGAGTACATGCTAGTGCTACTACTACTACTAGGCATGAAAAAGCAAGCATGAGCATGGGTAATTATCTATCAGTACCAGGTTGCAACCAAAGTATCCCTCCCAAGGCTATGCTACCTGGACATGAAACATATCACACAAACTTACTTCACTGCTATAAGACCTGAATATGACCTGAAACTAAGTTCCTCAACTGTAAGCAGTTTTCCAAATTACTTCCTCATCATCAACTCTTAACACTCTTCTACCTAAAGTATTATTAAGTACTACATTCCATCGAGCATTAGGACATGTGCTTAGTACCATGTTTTTTAATGTATTTTTCATATGGTGGATCTGAACATAGGCATTCAATGCAAAGTGCTAATTCACAGTTAAGTACATATCCATGTATTATGCATTCGTACTTGCACCACAACTTGTCTGAATTTTCTACAAAATTGAATGTTTCAGAAATCATAGAGTATATCGTGCCATCATCATGACCAGAGGTATTGGCAGCCAAGGAGTACCTCCTGCCTCGAATACGTATCAGTGAATTCTTCAAACAGTGCTGTGAAGAAATAGGATGCAAACTCTCTAGCTTTCTCTTCCTTGCAAGCCAACAAGTAATCGCTCACTGAGAGGAACGACATGAAATGTTCCTGATTCAAGTTAAACCATGTATAACTTAGACTCTGAACAAGCATGAATAATCAATCATATGCTGCTATTGTACCATCATTGCAATAAAATGAAGAACTAACCTTGACCAATTCAGTATTCCCACGAATGCATTGATCAAACAGTGACTCTCGTATGCATCCCCGCAAAATCTTGGACTTCAATATTTTCTCTGCACTCTTTTGCAGAGCACCACCATTGGCATAGATGAGCATGATAAGCCAAACATCAATCACTTTGTGATCCTTTGGATGGTCAACTGACTTCAGCTCCTTCAAGAAAGCCTCACAAAGCATCTGCATAATTTATTCACAACAATGCACAGCCAAGATTAGGCTTCAACATATAGTACTCAAGTACTGTACTCTGGTGCAAAATAAATAAACTGAAGAATTGAAGATTCAAATAACTTACATTCTTAAACCGTAGGCCAGATCTCAGCGTATCAAGGATTGCCCCATCGGTGCTATTCGCCGATGCCTTCCCTTTCAGCTTCTTGCTTCGAGCAGCCCGTGGATCCACAACACCAACGAACCTCAGCTGCTCGCGGATCTGCAATATTATCCTCCCAGCATTGGCTGGTGTAGCAGACAGCAGCAAGAACCTGAGCAAATGTGGCATCTGGTCCGGAGCAATTGTCCGGATGCACGATATCGCAACAGTCACCGCCTGCAAAGTGTTCCACGAGATCATAAGAAAATTGGTCAGCCCACATCATCATATCATATATATACAAAACAAAGTTCCCTGGAAGACATACAAAACAGAGCGGAAGAAAATGTGCCAGCATCACCTGCTCCTGCAACTCCTCGTTGAGGTTAAGATCCGACAGCACGTCGAGCACGGCGACGACGACCTCCGAGTCCTCCTGAAGGAGCTTCTCCAGCGCGGTGACCACGGAGGCATGGCTCTGGTCGCCAACGATCTCCGGGAGCGAGCCGATGATCTCCTTCTTCAGCCTGGGCGGCGCCACGGAGAGCACCTCGACGAGCTTCTCGACGAAGGCGTCGGCGTCGGCGAGGAAATCCAGCCACCGGAACTGCGAGACGATGAGCCTCCCGACGTCGTCCTGCAGCGGCAATCCGTCGAGCGCCCCGCCGCCGCCGTCGTCGAAGTACTCGGGCAGCTTCTCGAGGAGCAGCGCAAGGAGGCCCGGCTGGAGCGCGGGGACGGAGAGGAGCGCGCGCGCGAGGCTCGGCGCGTGCGGGGCCGCCGGGAGGAGCAGCTGGCGGAGCCGCGCGGGGGAGGCGGCCGCGAAGGCGGCGAGGCCCGCGAGGAGGCGCGGGGCGGCGGAGGGGTCCGCGGAGAGCGCGCGCCCAAGGCGGGCCGCGAAGGCGTGCGACGAGGGGAGCGGCGGGGCCTGGTGCGGCGGGACGAGGAGCGTGCAGCCCGCGTCCGCCAGCAGCGCCGCCGCCGCGTCGACGGCGGCGGAGGAGTCGGCGCCGGCGGCCCTGGGGGGCTCCGCGTCGGGCGGCGGAGGCGGGCGCTTGCGGGGGTTGGCGGGGCGGCTGCGCTGCAGGAACACCATGGCGCCGCCGAGCGCCGATCGCCGCCGCGGGCGCGAGGTTGGCTGGCTTCCTCGAGAAGGCAGCCGCGGAACCGGGGAATTTTGGATGGGTTTTGGCGGAAATGAAATTCTCGCGCTCGCGCGCACGGGGATGGAGGCATTTCAGGCTTTCTGAACCGACTGCGCGTTCGGAGGATCACACTGGCAAGTGGGGTCCAATCGCGTGGGCCCAAAGTATCAGTGGGATACGGATACTGGCCAGCCAATTCCATTGCAACCAAGGCGGCGACATGGATGATCCACAACTCCACCTACATTCCTAGATTCAGGCCCCGTTTGGCAGGACTTCGGCTCTTCCAAAAACAGCTCCGGCTCTGGCTCCTCAGATGGAGCGGCTTCTCTGGTGAATTTGGAGCCGTTTTAGAAAATATTTGGCAAAACAGCTTCACTTATTAGATTGATGTGTAAGCCGCGTGAAGCCACGATTTCATGGCTTCACCTTGCCTGTGTAAGCCGCCGACGGCTTCAGAACCGGCTTCACGTGTGAAGCCGGTCCTGAAACAAACGTTTGGGAGGGCTTCACGTGAAGCCGCTCGTGAAGCCCTCCCAACAGCCGTGCCAAACGGGGCCTCAGGCTGTGTTTACTGTTTAGATCTAAAATCTCAAAATTTAAAATTTTTATAAATCGTCTGCATTGTATATTAAATATAGTTAAAAAATAAATCGCATTACACAAATGGACTATAAATCGTGAGACGAATCTAATGAGCCTAATTAGGGTACAATTAAACACTAAATTGCTACGGTAAATCTACAGTAAACATGTGCTAATGATGGACTAATTAGACTCATTAGATTCGTCTCGTAGTTTACAAACGAGATCTATAATTAGTTTTATAATTAGTCTACATTTAATACTTCAAATGTTGAAAGATTTCCTTTCAAAATCCAAAAATCCAAAATAAACTAAACACACCCTCAGATGATCCTTGAATTTTTTTTTTGAAGCACCCAGGAGCTTTGGGGAGTTATGTAAAATTTTGGACGCCCACGCTAACCGGATTCAACGCAGACAAGACTACCCAAGTAGTCTCGAAATACGTCATACTGACGCACTCACATCAACACACACGCACACCCCCCGCATGCTACAGTACTCGGTGGAAATAGTGGGTCCAGCGACGCCCGAACCCACGACCGGCCGCTCCCACACTTGGAGCGTTACCGCCCGAGCTAACGCTCGGTTCCTGATCCTTGAAATATACAAGAGACGGATCACTTCAAAAAAAAAAATACAAGAGACGGATCATGATCCCTTAAGGCCTTAATCATATAATCTGGAGGCTGCTGCACGGCACTAGCATCAGTAACATTTCCGCAAAAAAAAAAGTAGCATCAGCAACATTCGGCGAAATACTTTTACAAAGCCCTTATTTACATGCATAAGATTTTGGTTGTAAAACACTGTAGTACTTTCGTTTGTATTTGGTAATTATTATCCCGTCATGGGTTAACTAGACTCAAAATATTCATGTCACAAATTATAGACAAACTATATAATTAGTTATTTTATTTAATTACATTAAATATTTTATGCATGCGTTTAAATATTCGATGTGATGAGAAATCTTGTAAATTGTTGAAATTTTGAAGGCCTCTAAACAAGGGCCAACCATGCTGATGAAGGCTCATCATGGTGTACAAAGTGAGTGACGGCTAAAAGCTCGATCACTCCGAGTAGAAAGGGAGCTTTTTGGATTTAGACCATCCTCAGAAGTGGGCTTCGGAGAAATGCCATCGTGAAAAAAAGGTTTCGCCGGATTACCATTATAAAACAATATTCACCCGCTAGAATGCTATCAGAGGACTTTTCCATACTTTTTTCCTCTATTGGCCCTGCCCCGGAACGGATCGATCACTACACACTCGTTCGCTCCGACCGACCGCGCCCAGCCCGCCGACAGCGAGCGCCCGCGGCCGACCGGCCTCCCGCGCCGAGACGCCTCCAGCACTGGGGCCTCCTCCGGCCGACGGCCGCCTCGCACGGCGATGCCACCTTCGAGCACCGGCTCCCGCGCCGGGGCTGCCTCGCGGCGAGGGTACCGCGCCCGTCGAGGCCATCTTCCCCGCGCCGAGCCCGCCTCCCGCGGCGAGACCACCTCTGAGGGCCTGCTCCCCCATTGGGGCAGCCTTGCTGCGAGCCGGGCCTCGGCGCGCTCGGCGGCCTCGCCATGAGCGCGCTCGCCGTCGGCGGGCTGGGCATGGGGCGGCTATGTGCGAGCGCTCGCGGGTGCGGGCAGGAGCGAGCGTGAGGGCGCAGGCTCGGAGTGGGGAGCGCGCTCGCCGAGCGCCGGCGCCGCGCGGTCACGCGGAGAAGACGAGCGAGGAGCGAAAGAAAACAGAGAGAGGAACTCTTCCGTTCCGTCCACGTGAAAAAATAGAGAGGGGCAGGGGCAATACAGGAAAGAAAGTGTCTGTTGTCGGTCAAAACCCACCGGCGAGTAGCGACAGGCAACACGAAGAGCCGGGAGGCTGCCGGGGCGCTGGCTGGCACCGGTCCCTCGGTCAATGGCCCAGATCCTGGCACACGCCGACGCTTCCGGAGATGCAGGGCGTGCCATCTGACCTATACCTGATCAGGAAGGTGCAAACGTGCTTTCGATGATTTGCCTGCATGCACAAACACATGTAAACATTAGTCCGAGCCGTGGTCGGCTCCCCGGGACGACTCTTGCATCGGCTTTAAAGAGCCGATCGAGTCCCGGTGTCAGATCAGATATGCATATCTGGATGTTAATAGATAAAGTAAATAACTGCAAAAACTGCTTCAATTAGATCTAGTTAATCCAATCCACAATGGTAAAAGCTTCACTGTTAGATCGGAACATCCTACACGTAATTAGGCCTAACGAGCGTAATATATAACCAAACTTTAACCAGAAAAGAGGCCTAAGAATAAGCGAAAGCCGATTCCCGGATCAATCCCTATTAAGATCAGAGCAAAGCATTTAATACGTCGCCGGATCATCCAACCCGTTTTGCGAGGCCTAACCTAGCAGATATTAAGCCGATTATTAAGTATAAGAACAAAACATAACAGATTAGATCTACTAGATAAAAAAGAAGCAGGGTGTTATCTCTACGCGACTAATTCCTATGCAACGAGAAATAACGTAAGATTAATACATCATCAAGCAGAGATTACATGATATTCGTAGATGATAAACAACAAGAGCATGATAGATCTACTAAAGGTCATGCTACGAACATCGGGATAACTAGCATTACTCGCCATAAAAAACGCTTTAGTACGAGTAATACCAAAGTAAAAGTAAGAACAATGATGCCCTGATCAGAAGAAGTGATTAGTGGTGGTGGTCAGGGCAGCATGGCGCTTACTTGGATGAAACCTAGGATTAGTGGTGGTGGTGCGCCGAGAATTGTTGTTGCGAGACGTGATGATGTTCTCTCTCCTTTACGAATATCATATGGTACATATTTATAGTCCGGAGACTTGGAAAACAATCTAAACCAACGTGTCCAAATCGGACTCTATCTCTAACCCAAACTGAACTAAATCTAAAGATACATGGCCCACGGCCAAAACACTCACGCAGGAGCCGATTCACAAGCCTTCTTTAATTCCTACTTTAAGCCCAATTTATCCGCGTTCCATTAATTAACCATGTTAATTTATGGCGATAACAGTGTCTAAAACCTCTTGGATGGCATTCTAGCAGATGAACATCGTTTCATAATGGCAATCTGGTGAAACTCTCTTTCACGATGGCATTTCTCCGAATCCCAATTCTAAGGATGGTCTAAATCCAAAAAACTCAGTAGAAAGGCCCGCAGATCAGGGGTGTTTAGTTTATTTGGAGTAATTTTTTTAAAAGATGATCTTGTTATTTCAGAGTACTAATAAAAATCGATTTACAAAATTTTTTTGCGCGGATGGATTTGTAAATCGCGAGATGAATCTAATGAGCTTAATTATTTCATAGTTAATCAATAATTACGGGATGGTTATTGTACTATCACTGTTGTAAATTATGAATTAAGTAGGCTCATTAGATTCGTCTCACGATTTACAACTCATCGGTGCAAAGAGTTTTGTAAATATATTTTATTTAATATTCTATGTATGTGTTCAAACATTCAATGTCATATTTTTTATAAATTTTTTTTGGATCTAAACACACCCAGCCAGTAGAGCAACAAGGCGAGAAAGCATCAAATCAAGCCTCTGGTTATGGCCCTTTCTTTGTTTCTTTCTTTCTCTCTCTCTTCTTTTTTTTTTTGCCATCTCCAGTTCGGCGTGCAGCCTATCAACAAGCTTCGCCTTGTGCAACGGGAAATTGCTCGGGTCGAAGTAGTGCGGAGCTAGTATATATCAATCAGCCTGCACATATGGCAAGATCGTTAATGACCCTGTAAACCCCGTAAGCATTAAAAAAAACGTCACATTGAATGTTTAGACACATGCATAGAGTACTAAATGAAATCTATTTATAAAATTTTTTGTATGAATGAGCTGTAAATCGCGATACGAATCTAATGAGTCTATTTAATCTATGATTTGCAACAATAATGCTACAGTAACCATCCCCTAATTATGAATTAATTAACATCATTAGATTCGTCTCGCGATTTACAACTCATCTGTGCAAAAAGTTTTGTAAATAGACTTCATTTAGTATTTTAAATTAGCAAGATTCCATTGTAAAATTTTTTTGTGTTTCATCTAAACACGGCCAATGTCTCTCTTCAATAGAGCTCAATCTTCAATGGTTGACCCGCTCTATTCTGTTGGCAGCAACCTACCATTCTCCAGACCCCAGCCCAGGGATATCAGTGACCGTGCGGATGAAAGTCCTGGAGGTCAAGATGCATTCGCTGTAGATGACGCACTCCGACTCATGGTCCATACAGCTCGAGGGGTGAATATAGTTAAGGTGAGTAATTTAGATTTTTTTTGAAAAGGGAAAAATTCAATTTACTCCTCTCAATTATAGATAAAGTCTGAATAATCCCCTAAACTATAATTTGATTCAATTTACCCCCTAAACTATTTTATTTAGCTTATTTTACCCAATAATATAATTCACCTTTTTTGTTTCTCCATAGACACGTTGAATTTTAATTACAAATTTCGCAGGGTGGTAGTAGACATCACCATGCATATTTAGAAAATATTTTAAAAATGTTCCCCACTAGATTTCATATAATTTTGAACTCCAATGATTAATTTATTATTAAATATTCTAATCTATCAAAATAATGATAAAAAATTATAATGTATTTTTTCTAACATGTATTATGGTGTGTACTATTATCTTATAAAATTTCAACTTAAAAATTCACCTATGCATGGAGAAATGAAAAATATAAATTGTATGAGGAGTAATTTGAATCAAATGGCATAGTTTGGGAGCTAAAATGAACCAAACGATAATTTAGGTGGTTATTAAGATTTTGGCTATAGTTAATGAGAGTAATTTAGACTTTTTTCGAAAAAAAAGTTACAACAATAGAGCAGACAAACACTCTAAACCTGAAAAACAACACTAGAAACAACAGACCTGGTTGTCTTTTATGGTCAACTAATGTCCAGACCTCTCCAGGTGTGCGACTTGGGTGAAGTACCCTGCAACCAGTGCTTTCTGATACTAGCATAATACGCACGACTGTTAGAGTCCGGGCTGCACATCTTGAGGCCCAATCTGCTCATGATGCCGACAAGCTGCCATCTAACATTGTCAGCATACTTCAGTGATCTGGCATTGATGAAAATCTCATCACACCACTGGGGATCTTCGTCTGCATTGGCGTTTTTTTGTGCAAACTAGTGCTGGGCAGTGGCCACTGCAATCCGATTGATGGATCGAAGCTGAACCAGCATGGGCTTTGTGTTATTAGCCTGAATTCAGTGGAGGTAGAGCCAACGTGTGTGCCTCCAGCCCTCCACCGCCTGAACCAGCTGCCCGCCTACATCGCGTGCGCAGACACAACTCTTTCCACAATCCACACACTTCCAGGCTTCCACTGAGCCCGCCCCCACCCAACGCCGACGCCCATGTCCGCCGCCGCCCCGCCCCGTCGCGTGGTCATCTGCGGCGGGGGCGTGGTGGGCGCGTGCATGGCCTACTTCCTCTCCACCCACGCCGCGTCGCCCACCGTCCCGACCCTCATCGAGAGGTGCGCCCCGGCGTGCGCCGCCTCGGGGAAAGCCGGCGGCTTCCTCGCCCTCGACTGGTGCGACTCCACCCCGGGGCTCTCCGCGCTCGCGCGGGCCTCCTACGCGCTCCACCGCCGCCTCGCCGCCGACCTCGGCGGCGCCGACGCCTACGGCTACCGCCCCGTCCACACCCTCTCCGTCCGCGTCCCCTCCGTTCCCAAGCCCGCCTCGCCGCACCCGATGCTCCCGGCCTGGGTCGACCCGTCGGCGTCCGCGGCCCCGCCGCGGGAGCTCGGCACCCCGGACACCACCGCGCAGGTCCACCCGGGCCTCTTCACCAGGCCCGTCCTCGCCGCGTCCGGCGCCGAGGTCGTCATCGGCGAGGTGGAGCGCGTCGTGGTGCGGGACGGCCGCGCCGCCGGCGTCGCCGTGAAGGGGCGCGACGGCGTGGTGGACGCCGACGCCGTGGTGCTCGCGCTCGGCCCGTGGTCCGGGTCCGGGCGGCTCGAGGTGGTCAGCGAGGTGTTCGACGTGTCCGGGCTCAAGGCGCACAGCATCGTGCTGCGACCGCGCGAGCCCGAGAACATCACGCCGCACTGCCTCTTCCTCAGCTACCAGCCGGAGCCCGGCGCCAAGATGCTCGACCCCGAGGTGTACCCACGGCCGACGGGTACGCCATTGCGGCCACCTACCCTGCCGAATTCATGAAGAATTGCTGATCTGAATTGCACGATTTGCTTACATTGTTCTTGCTGTCCATGTCTCTGAATTCAGGGGAGGTATACATATGTGGAATGACCAAGGACGAGAACCCGCCCGACGATCCGGCAACGATCACGGGTGAACCCAACTCAATTGCAATGCTGCACAAGATTGCCGGGAAGGTGTCCAGCCAGCTGAAGAAGGAAGAGGGGGCAGAGGTAGTGGCGGAGCAGGCGTGCTACCTGCCGTGCACCACTGACGGGATGCCGGTCATCGGGGAGATGCCAGGGGTGAAGGGGTGCTATGTGGC
This sequence comes from Panicum virgatum, assembly GCF_016808335.1. NCBI lineage: Eukaryota > Viridiplantae > Streptophyta > Magnoliopsida > Poales > Poaceae > Panicum > Panicum virgatum. The sequence goes on from NC_053146.1 coordinate 4,245,160, forward strand.
CACCGGGCACAGCTGCTGGGGCATCCTCAATGGTCCAGCCACCGGCGCAGCCCTGGCAGAGCTCATCCTCGATGGTAAGGCTAAGATCGTCGACCTTGCACCGTTCAGTCCGGCAAGGTTTCTCAAGAGGAGCCGGCGTGGAGCCTGACTGTGTAAGGTGCTTGATGTCAATTGTGAAGGTTCAGACTTGCAGCAGAATAAAAAGACACTTGTGATGAGAGTTGCAAAACATGTACGAGTGAAATAGTGAATAAGAATGGATACTTATTCTGTACTTGTTAGAGTTAGAACACACTCATTCCAATTTGCAAGCAATAAGAGTTGGAGGATGTTCATTTAGCTAAATTGCTGATGTTGAGTTCAACAAGTCAATCTCAGCAGATGAGAATGTGATCCCATACAAGGCAACCTGCCTCTACAAAAAACTATGCCACGTCATTCTGACACAGCCTTAATGCTGCTCTTTCTTAACTCTGAAGAATAAGCATGACTTAGACTATATGATAGTTTGGAAGTCTTAACCTTTCTAACTATAGGCGTTGCTAGTTGGAGTCCAAGTACAGGGTCACCTTCTTCACTGACGTGAACAAAGTTTGCAGCCTCCAGTCTTTCTGCTTCCTGTTCAGTGGCCTTCCTTTCCCAGCTTCAGCTCTGTTCTCCTTGACATCTGCCAGTTTCCAGACGCAGTGCTCAGCCTGAGTGTCAACTGACTCAAGCAAGAAGATGCCATCCTTCAGTAGGTTCTGCTTCGAGTCAAGGTTGCTATCACCTTCGACAAGGTATTGCACCCTCATAGCCATGTCCTTGAAGCGATCCAAGTCCTCAGGCACCTTCAGAAGCCTCTCAGCACCTGGTGATGATACCTGCAATGACCAAAGCAATTAGTACTTTTCTGTAAGTACGAGTGAGCTGCAAATGCATCAATTGGGTTACAAATTCGTTCAGGTAGCTTGCCTCAACTGCAAGGTCCAGGGGTATCTCGCCTCTTTCAATGATCTCATCCAGTTTCTGCTTGTAGAGCCTATTGAAGCCCTCTATTTCCTCAATATCAGGGCACCCATACCTTTTGACATTCCCATAAGAAAAGGGAAAGAATATGATGATCAGGACTGATTATAAAGACAATCTGGTGCTAGCTACAGATTTAAGAGCAACATAATAAAGCAACGCATGACACAACAATAACAAATGAACAGAGGTGCAATCACAGTACCAGCTAATAACAGATAGACCGAAGCATGCAGAACATGCTATAGTTCTAAGTTGCTAACGACTAACATTATCATTGTATCCTAACAGCAACACGAAATTTCATGATTAATGAGAGGACAAGAATGCTCAAGGCATCAAATTGGGCACTGAATCCTCAGAGAACAATCCCCAGCCTGTGAATTGCTGACTAAGGATATAACTTATGTGTTAGCCAACTGCAGTGGGTCACAGCCAACTCCATTCACACAAACTCTGAACTGCCTATGCACAGACCTTAAATTGGAGAGAACTAGCCGTCAACTGCATTGGGTGACACTGAACCCCAATCGTGCAATTTATGAACCGCCCGTGGACAAGCACAACAACGTAATGAGTGTAAACGAGACCAAGCAATGCCTGTGGAACAACAGCTAAAGCCTAGAAGAAAAGCGTCACTGACATGTTGGTGAGCTTGTCCAGGCGCACGTAGACGTATCCCTTGGGCGACACCTTGAAGGCGAACATGGCGACGTCATCCCCGAAGTGGCCAGCGAGGACCTCCTGGGCCGCGGCGAGGGCGCGCTCCCCCCACTTGACGTCCCGCAGCCGCAGCACGACCCCGCCGCCGTCCCCGCCGTCGCCGATCTGGAGGATAAGTCGATGCATGGTCAGAGCGGCGCTCCCGCAACCCGCTGCAACCGGGGTCCGGTCCGGGGAGAGGATTTAGAACGGCAGCATGTAGGACCGCGCGTGGCCGTACCTCGGGGTCGTACCCGTCGTCCTCGCTGTCCTCCCACTCCACCGCCCACTCCCGCGCCTCCTCCTCGCCGTCGGCGTCGGCGTCGGCGTCGCGCCCGCCGACGCCGCCCCGCGCGGCCTCGCTCGCCAGGGAGCGCGTCTGCGTCTGCGCCCGCGCCGCGTGCAGTGGCGAAGCTGGGTAGAGGCGTCGGCAGAGGGAGGCGGGTAGGGAGCGAGAGGGGGCGGCGCCGGGAAGGCTGGACAAGGAGGCGGCTGCGGAAGATGAGGAGGGGGACGGGGAGGAGCGGCGGTGACATTTCGCCGAGCACCTGGCGAGCAGCGCGCGGAGCGCCTGGGCGCGGGCGGCCGCCATGCTGGTGGCTCTCTCTGGTCTGGTCTGGTCTGGTGGTGGGGCGGGTCCGTCTGGGTTCGGGCCCGTGCGTCGTCAGAAGTTCGTGGGTTGTTCGTTTGTTCTGGTCTGGTCTGGTGGTGTTGGGCCATTTTGGGTCCCACATAGATGTAGGCCCGTAACTGGTACTTGATCGTTCTATTTTTCGCGGGGGGCTGTTTGCCAATGGGCACGGTTGTGCGTCGCTTCAGCTTATGGTTGAATAGTGGTTTTTTTTTTGGTCAGTCTCAATGCACAGCTTTATGCATAGTTATCTAGACTAGTGGAGATGCACATGCCACATACACGTGTTTAAAGAATATTTATATTTAAAAACATCACATATTAAAAAATAATTATATTTAAAAATAACAGGAAATTTAAAATTGATATAACAAAGCAAACAGATTGTGATACACTTGAAATATTGATATTTGTAGTCGCTTCAAATAAGATGAAAATTAGTTTAAGAAAAAGGCAAATTGTGTTTTTCTTGAGTCCACACATCGTGGGCGCGAACTAGGGTCTCGGTCATCACTGTGCCCACAAGCATTCCATATGCCACCATATCTGCACAATACAAATACAATTATCTATATAATAAATTAACCATAAACACAAAGTGAAACGTCTAACTCATAAAGCAGGAGCCCACTTGAGCTTCAGGCAGCTCCCATGAGGTTCACAACACGTATATTCAAAATTGCATATGATGTTTTAACACCATTGGCTGTCACAGAAATAACACAAATGAAATTCTTTCAAAATTGCTAATCACACAAGCAGCCAAGAAATGAAATCTATCGCTCGCAGCAGAAGCAGCTGGCCAAGCATTCCGTGCTTTCATCCTTATCTTTTGCAATGTCACCCGAGGAGTTTTTCTTTCTCGAATGCGCACGAGAGCTGCGTATATTTGTATTAAGAGAAATAGAATAGTCCAATTTACAAATTAACGCTCCTTACCTTGGACTAGAATAGGAAGCGCACAAACAAAGGAAGAAAAAATTACAAGACACCCAAAGGTAGGACCAGACCAATTGCACCACAGCCCAACCTAGTCATGGGCTACCCCCAACTCGAGGTATAGGGTACTCAACCCCTTAGCCCCAGTACATTGCCAAGCTTGAACCTCATCCTTAAACGCTTGCACTGCCTGTTGTAAGTTTGGAGCCACACCATCAAACACACAAGTGTTCCTATGTTTCCAAATGGTCCAAGCCCCAGAATACAGAAGGAGTTGAATCCTTTTCTAAGATGTTTCTGCAGTTTCCTTTCGGCCTTCTTCCACCACTCAGCAAAAGAGGATCTCCTGTTGGGTGTTAATCTCGACAAGTCTAGTTGCTGCAATATGGTGCACCAAAATTATCTTGCAAATACACAAGTCGTGAGCAAGTGTTGGATTGATTCTTCCTCTTGGTCACAGAGAAGGCACTTTTCTGGATGTGGCATTCCTCTTTTTCATAATCGATCTGCTGTCCAGCAGCGGTTCCGCAAGGCAAGCCACACAAATGTCTTGCACTTCCCAGGCGCCCAAGATTTCCACAGCCGCTTCCAAGGTTCAAATGTGATGGATCCCACAAAATAACTTCTATAGGCTGATCGCGTAGAGAACAAACCTGAAGCATCAGGTTTCCAGCGATGAATGTCCTCGATGTTAGTTAGATTGACTCCTGCTATTAGATCCCAAACTTCAAGATATTGAGCCAATCCACGCCATCCAAGTGCATTTCTAATGTCAGACACCCAAAGATTATCTTGCAAAGCCTCATTGACTGTTCTTTTGTTTCTAATTCTGACGGGAACACATTGGATGACATTTGGGGCTAAATCACCTAGGCAGCAATCATGCAGCCAACGATCAGTCCAAAATAGAGTATTCCTTCCATTCCCCACCGTAGTTTCAACAGCAATAGCAAACATAGCAGATGTGTTTGAGTAGACCGGTATTTGGAGTCCTGCCCAAGGGTGATCTGGTCTTGTTTTCTCCAACCATAACCATCTCATTTGAAGAGCCCATCCCATGATCTCAAGATTATGGATGCCCGTCACCCCAGGAGTTAAATAACTCAGACTCAATAATCTTATTTTTGTGATCCGCTTGATTTAGTTCAACCTATTAACCATAGCCGTGTCAAAGCTCTTAATTATTTATCAAAATTAATTTAGTAAAAATCTGTAAAAAGTTTTTTTCCCTTAACAACCTAACGATGCAAACAGATATCTTCGAAACTACCCATTTTCAGAAAAGAACATAAACTGGGACAGAACTAAGACACCTGAAATTCTTTCAAAATTGGTAATCAGGCAAAAAAGAAAAGATTCAGAACCACGAAACTCATACCTTAAATGTGCCCCTTCCAGCAACATTTGGGCAAGCATCTTGTGCTGCATCCTTGTCGTTTCCAGTGCCACCCTAGGGGTTGAATAAGTTAGACTAAGATTCCTGTTTATCTTGTCAGCTTGATATGGTTGAACCTATTAACCACAATCGTATCAGACCTCTTAATTCTTTCTTAAAATTAGCTTAATAGAAATATGTGATAAGATTAATTTTTTCTAAACAAACAGTGCCAACTCACTTGCAGAGCTCCAAGAAGACTTCAGTTTCTTCTGGGACTCCTTGAAATTGCATAGGCTCTCTCTTAGCATGCATTCAGACTGTTCAAAGCTCAACATAAGTAGTTGAAGGACAAAGAAAAGAGAAAGTAACACTTAAGCTCATGTCCACTGGACCAAAGATAAATCTTGTGTAATAAGAGAACAAAATTTCACCTGGAGTTTTAGCCATCAAGCCCTTTGCTGTAAGTTACAGTCAAGTTAGACTGACCAACAGGGCCATAAAAGCACACTTCAATCTCAGGAGAAGCAACCACACTTTCAAATTCTACATTATCAACTGAACAAACCTATACACCATGGGAGGTACAGGGTCTTGAGTTAAATACACCAGTGATCCTCGAACTTGTCCCGGGGTGCCACTTAGGTCCACGAACTTGTAAAATCAAAATCTGGCACCCTAAACTTGTTAAGTTGTGCCACTTAGGTCCATACCACTTGATGTGGCGCCACGTGGCATGAATATATGCAAAAAAGCCCTTGAATTTTATCATCTTCTATATGTAGATCCTCCTCATCTCTTTCACCTCTTTCTCAATCCGCCACGCTGCTCCTACCGCCGGCAGCCACTCCCGCCCCGACGTCCAGAGCGCCGCCGCCCCATCACCTGCACTACAGCCACGCCGCCGCCGGGCAGCCACCGCGGGAGGCTGGGGCCGGGGCCGGGGCCCTGCCTGCGCCCAGCCTGCTGTCGGCAAGCGCCCGCAGCCGACCAGCCTCCCGCGCCGAGACCACTTCCCATCGAGGGCCGCCTCCCACGGCGAGGCCACCTCCCACGGCGAGACCACCTCCGAGCGCCGGCTCCCATGCTGGGCTGCCTCGCGGCGAGGCCGCCGCACACGCCGAGGTTGTGACGGCGCTGCTGCTACTACTCCCGCTGCTCGCACTCGCTGCACGCACCGACGACGATGGCGGCGGTGATTCCGAGGCCACGGCGGTGTTGCCGGCAGAGGCGGGGGCCGGGGTGTGGAGGGAGCACCCTGCTCCCGCCGCCGCCGGATGCTCCGGCCCCGGCGTTCATAGCTGCGCGCTCGCCTCAGAGGTCACCGACGCACACCTCCACCCTCTGCAAGCTCCTCTCATGGTGGGACACGAGCGGCAGTGGCGGTGTTAGCTCCGTCGTGTTGATGCCAGGGCAGGGGCCAAGAGGGCGCGGCAGCAGCAGTAGGCCCTGGAGGACAAGGACGTGTGGCACCGTAGGGCGCTCACGGAGGGCACTGGCGCCAGGTGGCAGGGTCTGAGGCCGCAGCGGCGCTGCTGCTATTTGTGCCCACTGCGCACGCAGACGATGATGGTGGCGGCGGGTATGAGGCCGCGACAGTGTTGCGGCCGTTGCCGACGACGATGGCGGCGGCGAGTCCGAGGTCACGGCGGTATCACCGGCGGAGGCGGGGGTAGGGGCCGGGGTTGAGGGCGTGGCGGCGGCGGCAGGTCGCGGAGGACGGGTACGTGCGCTGTGGCAAGGCGCTCGCAGAGGAGGGGGCCTAGGCGGAGGGCGCCTGTGCTGGGCGGCGGGTCCGTTGTCACGGCGGCGGCGCTGCTGCTGCTGCTTGCACACGCCGCGGCCGCCACCGACGGCTGTGCGGGGCCGACGCCGCAGGGGTGCAGGGCGACGACCACGCGCGGGTCGAGGCACTGGGGGTGCTTCCTGCCCGTGCTGGGATGCAATGGTAGAAGATCCCAAATTGCATCCCAGCACGAGAGGAGAGGCGCGCCGGCGGAGCGAGGAGCGGCGCGCAGGTCGGCGGCTCGCCGGAGGTGGGCGTGCGGCATGGAGGCCAGTGGCTCGCGGCCGCGGGAGGCACACTCGCGGCGTGGAGGCCGGCGGTTCGCAGAGGCAAGCACGCGGCAGCCCTGCCTTCTATCCCTCAAGGATGTGAAGGTAGAAGACGATAAAAATCAAGGGTCTTTTTGCATATATCCATATCCTTTGAAGGGGTATGGATCTAAGTGGTACAACTTAACAAGTTCAGGGAGCCAGATTTCGATTTTGCGAGTTCGTGGACCTAAGTGGCACCTGGGGACAAGTTCGAGGGCCGCTGGTGTATTTAACTCTTATCAAAATTATAATCCCTTAAGCTGAGCAGATTTGTGGTGAACACTGGTGGTATGTACCTTTTCATTAATCAGGTGTCATATTAGAATCAATTCATTATGCATCAATTACCAAGATCGCAATATAGTCAAGCCATCATCGATCAAGTAGTAGAAAGCAAAAGATATTTCATCAGGCAGTGAAATTACCTGGAATGTTCCATCACCAATCTAGGCACACGAACAATGCACATGCACCCACTGACCATCAAATTTGAGTATTGTATTTGGAGTTCATATCTGCACCATCAAGCAGTTCTTGTCGGAACAAGTCACAAAAAGTTCAAGAGAAATGAACAAAATATATTACCATCAGAATGCTCACCCGCTACCCTCAAATTGTTCGAATAAAAAAGAATGGGAAGAGGGTGATCGAGGGAAAAAACATCACCTTGAATAAGTCGACGACTTTTTCGATTGAGTAATTTAATCTTTTACTTCCTTAAAACCTAGCATTCCACTGAATAAACTGAGAGCAAATGTTGGCATTTACATCATATATGATATGTATCAAACATAGCAAGTGCTATTTAGCTTTAAGAGCTTACTAAAAGGATACCTGATGAGAAAGCAGTAGCACACTTCCTCTTTTGAAGTCTGATAACAATTCCAATTGCTGAGATGTACATACCATTCCTTCATAAGCATAATTAAAATGATAAAAAATAATGATAATCCCTGTGCAACAAAACAAGATCTTTTTAATTTCCTACAAAAAAACCATTGAAATGCTTTAGGGAAAATGTAAATATTATAGCTCATGCTTACTGAAATTTAGAGTTTCTCTGATTTTAAATTTGCAAACAGAATGCATCATCAGAGAATGTTTTGGCACTAACCGTCTTCATGAATACTTGCGCTTTTATTATTAGAACGAACACCCTAGCTGGTTACGTTCCTTAAATCTCCAATTGGAGGACGTTGATCCATCAGGACCAGCACAAGATGCGGTCGATCTATAAGCGATCGTGACCAGTGGGATTGACGTGATCGTGTCCGGTGCCTTGGTCGCCACGCCGTGGTCGCGTCAAACGCCTTGGATGCTGTGGAAGTCAGTGCTGCTGACCAGCTAATCCTAGTTGGACAGTGCTGGAAGACACACATCACCGTGTTGAAATGGAGTTAGATCAATAACTGTGCAAACTGCAAGCATCAGTTCAACATGGCAATAGAATAGTTCACACCTAAAGGCCTTTATAAACAAAAGGATTTACTTGTTAATCCCTTTAGAAATGGTGTAAAAATTCCTTCACATTTTTTTCAATCAGTTAATCATATGGCAATAGAATAGTAAATCACACTTTAAGATTCCCGTGGAGCAAAACTTGCATATAGAAGGCAAGGCACGCAACAGAGTCAGGAAAATGATAACAGAGCTAACAGACTCTAAACTTTTACTTCCCTGAATATGCAATGTATCATATTGTATCCATCGTTGCGCACGGATGAGAATGAGATGTGGCTGTGCATTCATCTTCTTTCTACCCCTTCTTGGTTATCTCATCTCCTGCACGTGGGCAAGCAGTGCGGCTCTGGGCATGCTCAAGTGGCGAAGCGACCTTGGGCGATATCGAGCACACACTGATGAGCTCTAGCGGAGCGAGTGAGCTGGCTGGAGAGGGCGCAGGCTTGGCGGCTGTAGGTAGTCCAGCTCCTTCAGGCCTCCAGGCTGCTCTCCCTCGGCGGACGGCATGGGCGAGGTCTCTCTCTCCGCGTGCGAGGTGTCCCTCCCCTGCTTGCTACGCCGAGAGCGCCGCCCCTCCCATCGTCCCTCCCCAGCCATGGCACCCCTCCGCTCCTCCCTCCCTTGCCGCACCGCCCTGGCCGCACCGCCCCTCCCCTCCTTCCTCCCCACAGCCGCGGAGCTGTGCGGCGTGGATGGGCCTCGCTGCGGCCAACTCCCAACGGAGGCGAGGCGGGCGGACGGTGGCGCGGGTCCTCACACGGGCGGCGCCGCGGCCTCGAGCTCGGCCACGGCGGGGCGATGGCGTCGCGGCGGCCGAGGCCCTCGCGCGGGGAGCGGGGGCCGGCGAGCGCGTTGTGGGCGAGCGCGTGTGGCAGGCGCTGCGGCTCGGTCCCCTTGCTCTCCCTCTCTCCCTCCCTCTCTGTCTGGCGGCGGGGCTGGGCATATCCGGTGGCCTCGAGCTCCGCCTGTGGCAGTGGCAGCCGGATCTGGCAGCCTCGACGTCCAGCTATGGCGGTGGTGGCGCCCTCCTCGAGCTTCACCGCGGCTGGCGAGGCACAGAGGGACTGCGGGTTGATTTCTACTAAATTCAGGGTTCTTTTTGCAAAAAAAACTAGGTAATGCGTGATCCAGGCCGTCCATGGGCCGATCCGACGGCCGAGGTGAACTGCGCTGACGTGGCCACGCTCGCCTCCGACCTTTTGGTGCGCGAATCATATTAAGAAGATTGCCTGATTGGCTGATTTCACGGAGAGAAGATATGCAGGGTCGGGTGGGTATCGGCGGGCGGGTAAGGCTGCGCATGGGTGAGAAAAAACATGGGATTTTGGCTGAAACATTTTCCTTGATGGTGTTTTGTAGTTTGGTTATAGATGGCCAATGGGCTGGCCCGGCCCGGCACGATATCGGGCCGGCCCGACCCGGCACGATATTGGGCCGGCCCGGCCCGTTAGTGCTCGGGCCGTCACGGGCCGTCGTGCCTCACGGGCCGGGCCGCTACGTACTTTGTGCCTGGCCTTCGGCCTAGGCACGACACTATGGGCCATTTTTCAGGCCGTGCCGGCCCGTGAAGCACGCCCAAAGGAATGGGCCGTACCAGCCCACAGCCCATTTTGCACCTCATCTGCTGCAAAAGGTCAGCGTGGAGTCCGCCGTCTGCGCCTTGGAGCCACGGAGGGGATTTTCATCTGCCCCCGCCATGGCGACCCTGATGCCCGAGCTCGGACGAGCCCTCATGGTGAGAGGAGGGGAAGGGAGGGAGAGAGGAGACGAGGTTAGTGAATGGCGGCGCGGTGGAGGAGTGGCGGCGCGGTCATCGGAGCTGGGGGCGGTCAGAGGCGAGTGGCGGCGCGGTCACCAGAGCTGGGGCAGTTGGAGGCAAGCGGCGGCCGTTGAATCCAGGGATGAGAGGTCGAGAGCTGGCCGACAATAGAGAGCGAAAGGGAGTGAGCGGCCGCGACGGCAGAGAGCGAGTGGGAGCGAGCGGCGGCGACGGCTCCAGTGGGTAGGGTTTGGGGCGGCGGTCGGCGAGCGGTTTATTAGGGTTTGGGGGGAGGCGGTGCTGGGGGGAGGCGGGGCTGGCGAAGGCCGCGTCGTGGGCTGGGCCGTCAACCGTCATCGACCAGGCCTCCAGACTCCAGTGAATCAATGGGCCAATGGGGGAATGGGGAGTGGGGTGGAGAGGAACGGGCCACTACCGGGCCGGCTGTTGAAACCGGGCAGTGCCCGTGCTGGCCCACGTGCCTGGGGTGCAGCCCAGGCACGGCCTGCACCCCCGGGCTGTGCTAACCCGGGCCCATAGGTCACCGGGCCGCGCCGTGCTTGGGCCGGGCCAAAAAATAAGCCTTGGGCCGGGCTAACGGGCTCGGGCTGCATGGCCATACATAGGTTTGGTCAAGCATTAAGATCTTCCATGTGGGCCTAAGAAAGGTATTTTGTGAGAGGGGTGGGTGGGTTTAAGTTGGTAACAATTGTTTTCAATTCTTTCATCCTTTATAATACAGAAGATAGATAGAATAGATTTAAAATTTGACAGATGAATTTTATGGTGATGAAACTCTTCTTACATTCCATAAAACTTCATCATTCTCGCTCCTTGCATTATCAGCAAAATTGATGATATTTAATGCTATGAAACTCTCTATGAAACTCCCATTGAGCATGGCCTAATTAGTGACTTTTAAGTACTCCTCCAACCCTTTTTTAGTTCAAAATTTTATATTATTTTTCTAATCATATCTCATTTCAAAAAAGCAGTATAATATTTTAAACTGAAAAAGGTTGAGGCACACCTAAGGGTTATCAATTAGCACCCCATGGTTGAGTGAACCATCACCTGAAGCAGTGAGCCAACAGGTGTTTTGGGCCCTAAGAGGCCCATTTAAAGACAGATTTTGTATATGCAAAGAGAACTTAGATGATGACATCACCCACACGCATGCAATTTCGAAACTAAAAAAGCTATAAGCATTAAATTGAGCATCCAAATTAATTTTGGATGGCACCATTATCTTATTTATGATAAGATCTTCAAAACAAGATGACACTTGCTTATATTTGCGCTATATTATTTAAAAATATTTTTTATACTAAATAATTATTTTTTAATCCTGGGAACAAATAATTTAACTACACGAACTAATAATTATTTTGACAAACAAAAAATTAAACATAAAGAACAAATAATAATGACGATGCACAAGAACAATTTAATTTACAAAGCGAACAATGGTTCAACGTCAAGGAACATTTAATTGTATATGAGCTTTAGAATGAAAAGAGGGAAAAATAAAAATTAATACAAAGCAGAACAAGAAAAAGAAATGAAAAATAAAATTTAGAAAAAAACTAGAATTGGAGAAATAAACAAAAAGAAGAAGGAAAAAAGTGCTACGACGCTTGTAGCTTGGAGTCTTGTTTTTCAGTAGAAAGCCCAACCATATGAGCCTTAGGGTGTGTTTAATTGAGCTTTTGGCTGTGGCTTTTGCCCCCAAAAGCCAACAGCCCAACTAAAAGGGTTGGCTGTCACTCAAAGCCACAGCCAAAAGCAGCTTTCATCTAGTATAAATTAGAAAGCACCTGGACCCCCTTTTTTCACTGGCTTTTGGGTCAAAAAATTACCCACCTGCCACTGATTATGTAGATAACGGTTCGCTTCTTTCTTTTCCGTCCTTCTTCCCTCTCGCGACTGCTTCCTCGTCGGCACGCCACTGCTCCTCGCCGGCGCCCCTCACCTCTGGCCGCCCTCCGCTCCGGCGCCCCTGACCTCAGGCCGCCCTCCGCTCTGGCGCCCCTCTCCGATACTCCCACTCCGCCGCGGGAGTGGGGCCAAGTCCCAGCGCGTGCTCCGCCTGGAGCAAGCCGTCGCCGGCTCAGGCCCCGCCACGAGGGCGAGCTCGGTCGTTCTCCAGCCGCCGCTGGAGCTGGCTCCGCGCCCAGGGCGTGCTCCGCCGCGGCGAGCCGGCGGCGGCTCGGGAGTCGCCCCCAGGTGCTCTCCGCCGCCGGCTCGGGCTCCGCTCCAGGGTGAGCTCCGCCACGCGTGCCGCCGGCGGCGCGAGCTGCATTTGTGGTCAGAACTGAAGATGAATTATTGGCATTACTGTTGGTAGGGGTGGATAAGGAGCTACCTTGTCTAATTAAAGCCCACTTAGGTAAGAGAAAATTCCTTGTATGACATCAGAAGATACCTCAATTCCTTTCTTGACCCTGAAAAAATTTCGATGCCTCATATGATTATGAATTTTAGTTTCGTTCCTCCAATAACACTGTTGTCAGTTTGTTGCTCAAATGTCGTGAAGTGGCCTGTGAAAACACCAATTTGCCCCTGGAAGCAGAATGGAGCCTACAGATAAGCAGAATTTTCCCTTGACGTCTGTTTTCTTCTCATTTGCCCCGCGGCCCCGTCGCTGCTACCTGCCGCGGCGATGGCAGCCATAGAGCCCCCACCCACCGCCCGAGGGGCAGCCAGGAGCCACGCCCCCTGCCACCCGCGCCGAAGGGCAGCCGGCCATCGCACCTGCCGCAGCCACGACGGCCACCGAGCCCCTACGCGCCCTGCCTCTGGCTGCCGCGCCCCTACCTGCCGCGGCCTCGGCAGCCGCCGAGCCCCTGCTTGCCGCGCCTCTGGCCGGCGCGGCCATGGTGGCCGCCGAGCCCCTGCCTGCCGCGCCTCTGGCCGGCGCGGCCATGGTGGCCGCCGAGCCCCTGCCTGCCACGCCCGAAGACACCACGCCCCTACCCCCCCTGCGCCGCATCCATCAATGGAGCTTGAAGGACCGCCCGCCCTGCCACCGCCAGCCATGCCCGCCTGATCTAGGGTTTCATGAGGAAGAGAGGCGAGGGAACAAGAGAAACATGGGTTTCAGGGAGAGATCTGTACCATTTAGTATTTATGTAAAAGGGTTATTTGGATAGGTGCCATTGCAACTTTCACATGTTAGAAATGTGCTACTACAATTCACCATATTGAAGATATGCAATCAGAATACCTCTTTCCCCTCCTTGGGCCCACCCGCAGGGTACTCCTTCCCTGTATTTTCCCGTATAGACAATTTTACCCCTCTCTACTGCTCTGCCATCACGCGTCAACTGAGCCAGGAGCTCAGGGCTCCTGCCACCGCCGCCCCTCCTGCACCTGCCGGTCACCCTGGCTCCTGCACTCGCTGGCCGCGCGCCCACCTCGGGAGGGCCCGTGCCTGGCCTGCCGGCCGCTCCGCCACCCGTCCTGGAGGCCGCGCCTGGAGGCTGCTCCCATTCCGCCTGGAGGCTGTGCACGCCTAGCCTGCCGCTCCGCGGCCGCGCCGCCACCCGGTCTAGAGGCCGCTCACGCTGCCACCCGGTCTTGGGCGCGCGACGGCCAGCGGCGGCAGGAAGCCTGGGCGCCTGGCCCAAGCGACCGAGCGACAGGGTACTACGTACTAGATGGATTGAGAGAGGGGTAAAATTGTCTATATGGGAAAATACAGTGAATGAGTACCCTGCAGGTGGGCCCAAGGCGGGAAAAGAGGTGTACTGATGGCATATCTCCAATATGGTGAATTGTAATAGCATATTTCCAACCTGTGAAAGTTGTAATGGTACCAACCCAAATAACCCTATGTAAAATGTAAGGGTTGTCGATGCTCTCCCTTCGTGGAAGCGATCCTGATGTACGGTTGAGATTCAAGTTATACGTGAATGATTTGGGTCGTCCCGAGGACACTCGAAGGACTACAGGGTTTAAAGTGTTTGAAGTGCGCTTACAAGAAATTACTGTTTCGGCAATGATTTGGCACTCGTAAGCCAATTTAAGTTGGATGGTTCCACCACATACTCCCGCGAACCCAGTAGAAGAAACCCAACCCAACGCCACACACAGAGTTGGGTGGAACAAGACAAAGGAAAAGCAAAGCCTCCATGCCACTCTCCGATCCGTGAATAGGCTCGAGGGCTATTGTCGAGGTCAATTACCATGGGCACCCCGAAGAAAAGTACCTGCTGGCCGGTGGTCACACCCGATGACCTGCTAAGCTGGCCGCGCACGCGGCGACGCGGCATCGGCCCCCTCGGCAAGATGGCAACTGCTAGACACATGCCATCATTCCAACCTCCCGTAAGTTCAGCAGAGTCGGGGAACCAACGCCAGACACATGTGGCATCGTCCCGATCTCTAGAGAGAAGTTTGCCTTGAGGGAGGAGTGTTGAAAAGAGCAAGGCAATATTCTAAAATATTCTTCACCATGCAAGGAGATATTTTCTACGGAGCACTCTAGAACTAGTAATAAGTAAAATTAGACAATATTAGAATATTTAGAAATTCTTCAGAAAGCGGATACTTGTCTTAATATCATGGTCCCCTTAGCCTATAAATAGAGACCCCTCCATTACCATGACATTCATCCATTATGATGGTAGATAAGACGAGGTAGTGCTAGATAGGAAAGAGCAGAGAGAAGGGTGTATGCTCTTGTGTAGTATTATTGTGTTGCGACAAAGTCTTATTCTTGTAAATATTAGCCTCCCAGTTGAACCATATAGTTACTTACTCCATCCTTATTAAGTGTCGCTAGAAAACTAAGTTAGGAACCAATGCAATTGGCAAAAGACCCTAACAACTCTACGTAGTAATTGTCAGCTGACACATTTGGATGTTTATGCCATTGCAAATTGCTAGCTCCAAGATCGACCAATTACATATGAAAACAGAGAACTTTACCACCAAATTGCTAGCTCAGATTCCTTATGAACATATAAATTCAAAGGAGACAGACTCCATTTAATTCAAGATAGCACATACCAGCAGCACATCCAAGTAAGTACTACTTTGATTATTAGAACCAAAAAACACATAACATAATCTACTCCACTTCAAAAGGGTAGAGTTAGGGGCCATACTGGAAAAAAAAAACTATACCTGGCTTGCGGAGTTGGACTTGTCTGATAGGGCTACTCTCTCGGCTGCTGCTGTCGCCCTCTCGGCCACTGCGGTAGCCCTCTCGGTAGTTGTGCGTACCTCTGCGGTGACCTTGGATCCCATGTTCCCTGTAGCTTGGGCTTCAGCCTTTGTCCTCGGCAGCCGTCACCAAGTGGTAGATGATCACTAGAAAGGTGGCAATCATAGCGCTGAGACACGCAGCAGTGACTACTGCTATCACACCCACCTGGTCCTTTGCCTGGGAAGTCTGGGTCCTGCATATTAGATTTTAATCAGAAGAGTTCATGAAAATGAAGAAAATAGCAAAATTTTTTATTGAACCTACTCCATCAATTTGGAAGTTGATGTGAGATCTTGTTGCACCCTGTTGAGCTGCTCGCGGATTGACTGCGCCTCCATCGCCAGTTGGCCGCTCACCTCCTCCAGCTTGTTATATATGAAAAGCTATGTCTTGGTCAGACTGGAAGGTGGCGTGGAAAAAAACCCGAAGAGGACGCGGGACAACACTAGATGAGGGCGAGGGTGAGCCGGTGCGTGGGAAAGGCGGTGTGTCGGTTATAGACATTTTCCATCAGCACCGGGACATTTGCAGAGACACAGTCGTCAACTATTCAGCAAACAAACAGACCTACAATGATATAAACTTCTGAATGTTTGTAGCCACTTTTCAGAAAAAAAGTTTTGTAGCAAAGTGTACTATTAGATCGTACTTGGAAACATGAAGAGCGACACAATCTTTGAAATATCAACCAACACACAAATGAGTGATAAATTTTTACAGAAGGGTACTTATATTTCATTTGCGACAATGATTTCCATTTACCAGTAGTACCTATAAATTAGAAGAGAAGAAGAATAGACACCATATATAACAAGCAAATAGACAGACATTATTTTTGTGAAAAACAGAAAAAAGACAAACGACATGCAAATCCAATTCAATACTCACATGCCTCTTCTCTCCTTTCTTCGTTCATTGTGCACATTCACCTTGCATGCTTCCAAGCTCATAATTAAACAGAAATGAAATTTTGGGAAGTGGTTAAAAAAAGACTTAATGGCCCTCTTTAGTAGTTTCGATAAGGAAGAGATCAACTTAGCAAAGCTGAACTATGCCACTATAGTGTTAATCCCGAAAGAACCAAATGCCACCAATTTGAAAAAGTTCAGACCTATCAGTCTTTTAAACTGCAGTTTTAAAATTTTCTCTAAAGCCTTGAATAATAGGTTGATTAAAGTGTGTGATAGGCTCATTGCTCCCAATCAGAATGCCTTCATTAAAGGTAGGTTTATCTTAGAAAGCATGGTAGCTGCTCATGAAATAATTCATGAGGTTTCGAGGAATAAAGAAAATGTTATTATTTTGAAGTTAGACTATGAAAAAGCGTATGATAGAGTGAGTTGGGAGTTCCTCGAAGAGATGCTAACTACTAGAGGTTTGGGAACCAAGTGGATCTACTGGATAAGGTGTGTGGTGAGAGATGGGTCTCTTTGCGTTAAACTTAATGATGAGGATAGTCACCACTTCAAACCTGGTAAAGGTTTGAAACAGGGTGACCCTCTATCGCCCCTCCTTTTTAACTTTGTAGCCGATGTCTTTACAAGGATGCTTATGAAAGCAGTTGACCACAACTTAATTGCTGGTCTGATGAAGAATTCCATTGATGGAGGTATCATTAGTTTGCAATATGCAGATGATACAATCCTTTTTCTAGATAATGATTTGGACAAGGCCCGGCACTTCAAGTGGCTTTTGGCCTGTTTTGAAAGTCTTTCGGGCATGAAAATAAACTATGATAAAAGTGACATGATGGCCATTGGCCTGTCAGAGGAGGAATGTAACCAGTATGCTAGGCTCTTCTACTGTAAACTGGGCACTTTCCCCTTCAAATACTTGGGCGTCCCCTTACACTATGCTAAGCTTAGAAGAGAGGATATCCAACCAGTTATTGACAAAATAGTTAAATGGATTGCAGGTTGGAAAGGGAAACTCTTATCCTATGGTGTGAGGCTGACCTTGCTGAAAGCTTGCTTAGCAAGCATTCCAATTTATTTGATGTCGGTAATCAAGTTTCCTAAATGGGCTTTGGAAGCCATTAATTCTCAGATGGCTTTCCTGGAATAACAAGGAGGGTGAGAAAAATACCATTTAGCTAATTGGCAGCTTGTGTCCCAAAAAAAAAAGAATATGGGGGGATGGGGGTCCCTGATTTACAAAATCTGAATTTATGTTTGTTGGCCTCTTTGATTAAGAGATACCACCTTAACAAAAGTAATGTCTGGAGACGAATAGTTGACAGCAAATACAACTTAGACAACCCCAGTATTTTCTGTTGCCCTGATACAGGGGTTTCCTCTTTTTGGAAAGGTGTCCTTTGGGCGTGTAAGGCTGCAAAGATGGGTTACTGCTGGAAAGTCAATAATGGAAAGTCCATAGATTTTGGGAAGATAGATGGTTTGGCAATTCTAGCCTAGCCATCTAGTTTTGGCCTCTGTATGTGATTGCTAATGAAAAGGGAGCTACTATTGATGAGGTGTGGGATGGTACTGACCTGAAATTGACTTTTAGAAGGACAGTTTCGGAACAGGGTAAGGCTTTGTGGTATGAGATCTGTAGTATTGCAGAGTCTCTTTCCTTAACTGAGGAAGAAGATAGGCTGATGTGGAGCTTTAGCTCATCAGGTACCTATTCAGTCCAATCGTTATATGGTGTGATTAGCTTCAGAGGGGTGAAACCTATCTATCCCCCAACAGTTTGAGGTTGAAAGTTCCCCCTTGGGTTCAGGTGTTCCTTTGGCTTCTTAGTAATAACAAATTGCTCACTAGGGACAATCTGAGTAAGAGAAGGCCGATGGCGGATGTAACATGTGTGTTCTGTTCTGAAAATGAGTCGATTGTGCACTTATTCTTTGAGTGTTGTGTAGCAAAAGAGGTTTGGTCCTCATG
Organism: Panicum virgatum; assembly: GCF_016808335.1. Taxonomy (NCBI): domain Eukaryota; kingdom Viridiplantae; phylum Streptophyta; class Magnoliopsida; order Poales; family Poaceae; genus Panicum; species Panicum virgatum. The sequence continues at coordinate 4,263,229 of NC_053146.1, forward strand.
TGCTAACAGCTTGGGCATCTTTCTGAATCCTGGGTTTGAGTCTATTGCTAGACTTTGGATTTATAAGAAAAAGCTTGCCATCACTAACCTTTGCACATCTGCTATTCTGTGGTGCATTTGGAACTTACGGAATGCCTTTTGTTTTCAGGGGAAATGCTGGAGGGACGTGCCAATAGTGCTAACCAAAGCCTGCAGGATGATGAGGAGATGGAAAAGCCTTTGCAATGGTCAAGAATCGATGCAACTGCATAAGATGGTGGAAGAAATAGAAGGAATTGCCAGGCAGCCGCTGCGCATCAGCTGGGGACATCAAGCTTCATGGGATGTTCAGCAGAGACAAGACTTGGAGGGGACGGGAGCAGTCGCTTCATCTACTTTTGGCGCGCATTCAACATCTGAATGTTTTGTCTCTAGGACTGTTTACCGATCTAACGGTTGTCTTGAGGGAGCGGGTTGTGCTTGAGCGTCCTCTTCTTTCTGCACTCTCACTTGCTGTAACAGACTGTTTCGTTTTCTTCTCTGCTGAGAAGTTAAATGAGGGAAACCTTCCCTTTTGTCTAAAAATTAAACAGAACTGAAACCATCGATATGTTTACAAGCAAGTTGTGCATCGAGTTTATGTCCATCTCTAGATTCTGCTCATAAGTAAAAGCAAACAGAGTATGTCGATTAGATCATATCATACTGCTCGTGACTTGTGAGCAGCTTATGTTGGCAAGCCGCAAGCGTCACGCCGGCCAGCCCTAGAGAAGAGCAAGCTAATTGCAGACGTGCTCTGTTTCCCATCACACTCGTGTTCACAGCCTATTTTTGTCCACTCAGGAAAACATGAGAGTGGACAAGAGCACACTCTGTCATATAGTATTATACTATACTAGAAGAGCTGATTTGTATTAGGTTATTTTTGCTCATGAAATTGTATTAGGTTATTCCAGGGAATTAAAAGGTTTATTAATTTCTAATGTCCAAACTAGACGCAAAAATTGGAACAACATTATGAGATGTACAATCTCTATGAAAGGATCGAGCACCCATTTCTTCCAGGTAAGTAGTACAAACAGGACAAGAAGTTGATGTTAGGAAGATTGTCTGCTCATAGCTCCGACTTGCAGTTTCTACTCGCGTTTCCAAACAGACGCTTCAACTTCTGGCACGCTGCTTCAGAGAAACTGAGGCGCAGATGCCCTGCAAGCCAACATTCTGTTCCCTTATGCTTCCCAATCCTATACTGTTGCCATCAAAGTTGAGCCAACCAGATAGCTTCCACAATCTCAAAGGCAATGTTCTTGACGCTCTTTGTCATCCTTTAAGTCATCTGCATTCAGCCTCTTATTTGCCCCAGTATATAAGCCTTAAGGCTCTCTTAAGCCTCATGCATAGGATCAAAGTAGGCAACAACTTTTTATTAAATCATCAGGATTCATAAATGACCTCTGGCCTTAATACTAGTAGGTGCACGGAAAAGTCTAAGCTGACGGGGCAAAAAGGTTTTTAATAAACTATACATCAACAATTTTGGATAAAGGAAAAATCCCAGCCTTGAACATTGACATGTGAATGTCTACAAACCAATCGTTACAAGAGTTCTTAGACTCTGAACCTCAAAAGAGGATCTAAAAACACAAGAAAGAAAACTCTAAAACAAAGAAAGAAATCAAGAAAACTAAGCTTCAATCCTTCTCTTCGTCCATGTTTCATCCTTGCAAAACCTTTACGCAGCACCTCTCGTTTTCATAATTTTGTTACTTAGTAATCAGTTAAGTGATACCAAGCAGTTAAGGTGACTAAAAGCAATAGTTTATGCAAACAACAATAGATACATATGCTGGAGATTGTGAGATCGATGCCAGGTTAGAATAGGTTACTCGAGTTGCAAGGACAGATGCTTTGCAGATCTGCTGCGATATTGTGTTTTAAGTCTTAACTCTTAAAAGTAAAACATTGGAGGTTGTCACTTTGAATGTCGTCACCAACAGTAGATGGAAAAGCAATAATAGACCTTGCTTTTGATTACTTACTTCTGCCTGAGTACACTTCTCATTATTTCTTTTGGGATCAACTTTTAAGCTGAGAACTCTGTAAAAACTTAGCCGTGTGTTCACGGAGAGGCTGGATACTAATCTATTTTATAAAGAAAAAGCAACATCAAGAAGTGAAAAAGAAAAAGGAATGCACTACTCCAGTGATGGACCAGCAGCACCTGACCTAATAAACCACAAGTCCTACAGCTGCAGAGGATCAGAGTAGGCAGCTGCAGCGATAGTTGTATACTTGTAATTTCAGAGATGGAATTCTAAGCTCTAGATTTTTTGGCTGATTTTGCACTCTCGATTGGGCTACTGTTCTACATGATAGGTAATGCAAAAAGAGAAATACCAAACCCGCTTGTGTTGTCTAACTGCCTACTTGTGCACCAAACAGGTGCAGGTGCTTTGCAAGCCAACATAACATTCCCTAATGCTTCCCAAGCCTACGTGGGAATAGTCCCGGGTATGCATTGTGCTCCAACTGGATAGCTTCCTCAAAGGAACGATGGCTAAATAGAGTTTGCACTGTTCTTATCGCTCTTGCTCATTCTTATATAGATTCAGCTACTAAGGTGCCCCCATATATATAACAGGGAGGGATGGGAAAAAGCACAAACGGGTGATAACTTCTTGTTGGTAGAAGAGCAGTTGTCTCTTTTGTGATCAGTACCTATGATGAGTTAATGCTGTTACTACCGGTTAGTGTTGGATAATAATGAGGCAGCTTGTTTCAATTGAAAATCTGGCTTTGAAAATAAGATGGTTTGGCTTGGCTTGTTAATGATAAAAATATAAATAGGAAGCTTGGATTGGTTCATTTAAAAATCTCGTGTTACATTGTTTTAGTAATGTTGAGACTAGAACAGTGATGTTATAACTTATAAACAGTACTCCTTCCATCATATAAAGAGTGATGTTATAGCTTATAAGCATTAATACCTTCCATCCCATAAAAAGTGCAATTGTAGTTTTTCATACAGATTAGCATCGCTGTCAGACCTTGGTACCCTTATTATCTACTCCATTCCAAATTGTAATTCATTTGACTTTTTTTTACCCAAAAATTTATTGCGCTTCTTTGAAATAGGCACATTAACTTTCGCTAAGCACCCCCACGTGCGCAGATAAGAAAGTGATGATTTTCTCCCCATTCCACATCTCATATGGAGTTTGATCTTGATTCTTGTTTGTAACTTTATTCAAGACATGACACAAAGTCAATATAGCCTCCCCCCACCATGCCTTAGAAAGACCAGCTGTGTCTAACATGGAGTTAACCAAGTCAGTCACCGTGCGGTTTTTCCTCTCGGCAATCCCGTTTGATTCGGGAGAATAGGGAGGCGTCCTCTCATGAATAATTCCATGCTCCTCACATAATTCATCAAATATTTTGGAAAATACTCGCCACCACTGATATGACTTTAGACGCTTGATCTTTCTCTCTAGTTGATTCTCAACTTCAGCTTTATAGATTTTAAAGTAGTCTAACACTTCGTTCTTAGTTCGCAACAAATAAACATAGCAAAATCTAGTCGCATCGTCAATTAATGTCATGAAATATCTTTTCCCACCTTTTGTCAACACACCATTCATCTCATATAGATCAGAATGTATGAGTTCTAGAGGTGCCAAGTGTCTCTCCTCAGCAGCCTTGTGAGGCTTCCTGAGGTTGCTTTGATTGCACACAACTATGGCACTTAGAACCTTTGGCAATGGAGAATTTCAGAATTAAACACATGCTGGAAAGCCGAGACATCAAACCAAAATTAACATGACACAAACGTGAATGCCAAACACTCGCATCATCGCTAACGTTGCCACAAATATGGTTCACCGACTTATTACAAAAATCAGCAAGAGAAAAGCGGAACAAGCCTCCGCAATCATAGCCTTTACCAATGAATTGTCCATGTTTCGACACGACAAACTTATTGGACTCTAACACTACCTTAAACCCGTCCTTGCATAGGACTGACCCTGCTGACCAGATTCTTGTTGATAGTGGGCACATGCTTGCACGTTCCTCAGCTGCACGATCTTCCCCGAAGTAAACTTCAGATCTACCGTGCCAACACCATGAACAGAAGCATGTGAGCCAGTTCCCCATCAGCACGGAGAAGTCCCGGACGGTCTGGTAAGAAGAAAACATAGAGATGTCAGCACACACATGAACATTAGCACCCGTATCAAGCCACCAACTCGTGGATTAAAAACTGAAAGAACTATAGGTAAATTACCGTACCCATCTCCAGTGTTGCTCATGGTCACCATGTTGACATCCTTGGACTCATTTGCTTTCTTAGCCCTGCTGGTCTGCCCGATCTGGGCACTCCTTGGAGAAGTGTCCAAGCTTACCACATGCATAGCACTTTTCCAAAGCCTTGTTCTTCTTCTTCTTGAAGGTAGTGGATCTTGTTAGGCTTGTTGTTCCCTTTGTTCTTGCCACGTGGGAACTTCTAGGACCAGGTTGGCGCTGGACTGACCTTGATCTTCTTTCTCAGTAACGTCCTTCTTCCGAGCCTTCTCCTCAATATCAAGAGTCGCTATCAGATTTTCAACTGATATCTCCTGTCTCTTGTGTTTCAGAGTTGTCGGCGAAGTTCCTCCACTGGGAAGGCAACTTTGCAATAATGCATCCAGCCACAAACTTGTCGGGAATAGGACACTTAAGGAGATCAAGATCCTTGACAATGCCCTGCACCTCATGCGCCTAGTTCCACCACATAACAGGTTATTCACCATTCCTATAGTTATGGAAACTCTCCATGAGGTACAGTTCATTGCCCGCATCTGTTGCATCATACTTTGCAACCAGAGCATCCCACAGCATCTTCGCCTCTGTCTCATCAATGTACACACGGACTAATCCATCTGACAGATTGCTAATGATACATCTATCAAAGAGATTATTGGCCTCATCGTACTTCTTCTGCTCTTCAGTAGTAAGTACGCCCTCAGGCTTGCCAAGTCTCATATCCCAGATGTGCATAGCAGTAAACCAGAGGCGAACCTTGGACTTCCAGATCTTAAAGTTCACGCCAATAAACTTTTTCTGGCCTCAATGACCTAGCGAAACCAGCCATTGTTAAATCAACTAGATTGCCTATAATAAGGTTTTTGGATTGTTGGAGAAATAGACAACTAGTAAGTTTAAATTCCGAACTAGATTTATCATGACGAGAATTAAACCTAGCATGCATGACTCTAACATACTAGACAATACATATATCATAAATATGATCTCAGAAAACATGATTATGAAACAGATCTGATCACAAAATACGTACTGTGCGGGAGCCGGCCGGGAAGACGAAAGGACACAGACTGAGACTGAAGACGGTCCATTCGAACGGAGCGCAGCAACCGGCGTTGCAGACGATGGTACGCCGCAAGCTCCTGACTTGAACAGAGGACGAAGCCGTGGCGAAGAAGATGAGCAGTCGCGCTTAGCGCTTTCCGAAAACCTTATTCGCCCTCTCCCGATGCAGGATCATAAGAGCGAGCGGTTCCGGAGACCTGCTCTCCCGTTCGCCGGTGCACGCCGTCGTTCGGGATGGATTAGACTATGATGGCGACGCAGCAGCGAGAAAGAGGCAAAACTCTAGGTTTGTAACCCTAGCTCAGTTTTGTAACTTTAGCTTGAGTTGATGTGTACTCTGATGGTAGCCTATGTGTTAGATATATAGGAGATTCATAGGACCTCCTCAACTTCCCCTAGCAATGTGGGATTAAAGGTTTGCACCATAGCTCACTTCCTTCATGCACCATGGGCCTTTGAGATTTATTTAGAATTTCTGAAATTGTTCATGGGCCTAGCCCAAATTCCATCATTATATGCATCTTTTCGAAAGAAGAATTTTCATGCAGAGGAAGAACAATAAGAACACAAGGATCGTTTGGAACCATCATTGTGATTTATTGGTCTAATTACACCGCCTTCTCTTTGCAGCAGTTAACCAACACGTTACATCCATCACTCATTCACCTTGTTAACTTCACCTTAAGCAAGAGCAGAGAAACACAAAAACAGAGTACCACTATGACATGTTGGTTATTTTGTGTATTATACTCTTGGACCTCCCTGTATTGTACTCTTGGACACGCCCCTTGCCCAGAGCCCGGTATCTGTTTTATTTTGTTCCCACCATCTATGACATAAGATACCTGACCAGCTCGATCTGGTGTTGCTCATCACTCGGGAGGAATGATTTCCCTGCTGTCCAAAGTTGATCCGGAAGCGCCGGCCTCCAATGAAAGGAGAGAGCCATGCACAAAGCGGGGAAATCAGGTCGCTGGCACAAGCGGCGACGATGACAGTGAGCACCTTAGCACATCGAGAAACCGCGAGGCTGGAGGAACAGTAGACTCAAAATGTTATGATCTTGTGCAATGCTGCTTTCCTCATACCTAGAGTCTATCAAGATGAAAGCATCGACGTGCTATTTTCCTTGGAGACCCCGACCCATCTCTTTCCCATGCCTCCCAACCCCATACATTCATGTTCTAGCATTTAAGTAGTTTGGCCACCAGTTTCCATGAGAATAATGGCTGCTTGTTTGTAACATCTTGCTTCTTTTTTGAGATAGTATGTAACATCTTTCTTTGATTGTGATTCTCCACTGAGTCTTTGACACACACATATATAGGAGCGTCTTGGAAGGGAACACGATGGGGATGGAAGGTGGTTGTGAGATGCATAATTGCTTTAGTTGCGCAGTTGCATATGTGGTTTTTAACAACCTAACATTTTCTAGGACACATCATTCAGAATAAAAAACATTTTCTAGGACACTAGGTATTATGTGTGCCAGTGCCACCAACTCTTGAACTCATGATGTGATCAAAATTCATTGACACAATAAATTTCCAGTTCCCTACAGGCCTACATAGTAAAGTTAGCTAGAGACCCTCCGCGAGAAAAATTGGCTGTGCCGCCAACATCTAACCGGACTCTAACATACATGTCCCACTCCCATGCTCACATTCCAACCATGTATTCAAAACGATTGTCTGACTTCCTTTGAAAAGAAATGGATTCACTCTTTGTTGGGGGTATTCGTTTATGCTAGAGTGTCACTCTTTGTGGAATGAGCGTGTGTATAGAGTAAAATGCTATTTATATTTTAGACAAGGTATATTTTTCGATAAGAGGAAATTAGGAAAAGTTCAGATGGGAAGCATCTCATGGCTAATCCATAAGCATCGGTCTATACAAGTAGGCAACAGGAAGAACAGTGCATCCTCACAAGTTGTTGCATGCGTTCCTCCCAATTCCCAACTCAGTCATCTCATATTCCTGCTGCTGCTCTACCTCAGGCAGCCACCTGATTACCACCGAGGAAAAATCCATAAACATTGTAACATGTCTTATGGCAAAATATTTTCTCGGTATCTCCCAACCCCATGAGTGCAGCTTCTTTCAGTACAACGAGAACTTGCCACGCGCGTTCACTTTGTTGGAACCATGAAAGCAGCATGACCAAGCAGCAAGCACTTAGCTTCTTTAGATCTAAGGCCGGGATATATTTCCATCTTTTAAAAGAACGAACATCTATATAGCTTGGCTTCGCTATGTGCTCTCAGTTTCATGATGGAAGCATTTATATGCAGATGCCACTCTGAACACTTATATGCATCTTTCTAAAGAAGAATTTTCATGCAGAGGAGGAGAGGAACAAAGAACATAAGGATCAGATATAATGATCTATTGTGCTTAATTCACAAGGACACTAAGGGGCTGATTGGTTCGCTGCATCGCGGCCAACCAGGCCCGTCGGATATAGGGAAGGGTTGATTGGTTACTTGGAGGGGGTACTTGGCCTAGCCTCGCTGGTGGAAAAACAGCGCCGCAGCCTGGCTCTCGAGATACGGTAGATTTGCTCGTTTCTTCCCAGCCTGGTTGGTGCGGTGCGAGGGAGTTCTCAGTTAGCGTGCAGATAGGGTAAACAGCAGTTGGGTACGCTAGCTATGCAGGTGACCAAACAAATTCACTAGCTGGTCTGGCTGCGGGAGAACAGAAACCAAACAAACCGCTTCTGCACCTGGAAAGCCTGGCCGGCGGGGGCCTGTATGGTTTGTACGAGCCAGGCTGCAGCGGGAACGAAACCAATCAGACCCTAAGCCATTGCTTCCCCATGCCTCCCAACTCTACACGCATAGTCTGGCTCGTTCCCCTCTAGAAAAGAGCTTAATGGGTTCCATGTCTCTTCTATTTTCTTTGGCTGCGGTTACTCACACCACACCTATATATTCCTGATAGGTAACTGGTGTATTAATGATGACATAGATAGGTACCAAGACCATTGTACTATACACGTCTGGTTGTATTAGTTGGAGGAGGGGCAAGAATTTCAACCATAATAAATTTGCATTCAGTATTTGTTCATTCGAATTAAAATTCAAAGCTGATTCGTAGAAGCAGACTGATTAGGACCACCGTCTCAAGTTGGGCACTATCATTCTAGGCCGGCCTTGTGGTTTGTACAATGATTAGGATTTGGTCTGTGGTAGTGTAGAAAACATAAGTTGCAATCAACAACTCTTTGCAATATTTCCCTAACAATCAACTTTCATTATATGTTATTCATAAATATCAACCAGCCCCTATAGTCTACATTTTCCTTTTCTTCATTTTGATAAAATTAGATTTGCCCCCATTGTGATTTGTTTTCTCGACATCGTCATCATTGTGATATATCGGTCTGATTACGGCGCCTTCTCTTTACAGCAGTTAAGCAACACTCCATTTTTTTAGCATTCCAGGGACCAGAGCCCCACTCCATATCTACTTGAACAATGCATTATACCACCATTATGTATATCATGGAAAAGAAAGGTTTCTTTGATGCTATAAGCAACTCGGTTTCTCATTCCTGTCAACAACTTCAATTCTCTCATTCAGTTCATCCAATTGAGCTTGGAGCAACTTGGAGGTCCACTCCAACAAGGGAGCCTCTGGCCAAATTGAGCTTTGTAGCATGCTGTTGTTCTGCGTCTTGCAAATTTGATCGCTTATCACATTGTTGGTTTCACCCTGAGTGGGAGCAGAGCAAGACAAAAACAGAGTACCGGTGCAACTGCCAGCGACATCATCGGCTGATAGGTGACAACGCAGAGCCAAGAACAAGCGGCGAAAGCAGGTCAGTGGCACAAGCGGCGATGATGGCAGTGAGCCGAGCACATCGAGCACCAGCATCCCCTGACATCACGCGCAGCAACCACACGGCTGGAGGAACCGATGGCTGAAAATGTGCTGACTTTGTGCACTGCTGCTTTCCTCATACCTAGAGTCTTGATGGATGAAGGCAGAGATGTGCTGTTGACCACAGAGAACCCGACCCATCTCTTTCCCATGTCTCCCAACCCTATAGATCCATGTTCTTGCATTTAAGTAGTTTGGTCAGTTTCCTTGAGAATAATGGCTGCATGTTTGTAGCATCTTTCTTCTTGTGTTTTTCTTTTCTACGAGGAAGTTTGTAACATCTTGTGATTCTCCACTTTGACACACACATATATAGAAGTATCTTGGAACGGGAGACGATGGAGATGGAAGCTGGTTATAACTCAATGCTATGTACGTTCTGTATTGATGATTGGGTAGGAAGAAGGTATGTACATATAGTTTGCCATACATGCTGACATGAACACCGGGCTGGGGGTGCTGCAGCCCCGGTCTGGCCAATAAAATTGCATGTATTCCCATGTGCTATGCTGTACAAATTAGTCTAGTTATCTTGAAATTAGCCCCAAGTATCTCCAATCAGAATAAGTCATACTGTCCAAGCCCAGGCCCAGCTCGAATTCTGGCTCCACCCTGTGCGCAACAAAGCAAGGAAGAGAACTATACATGCTCGCAACTCTCAAAGATCTCTGTGCACTTCTCACCTTTGTTCCGCAGTCATCCTTTGAACAATCCCTGCAGAATACGCTCCCAATATCTCCCCAACTCACGAGTCTAGATGTAGTTTAAACAATAAGAAAGCCTCGTCTTTTGTTACTCACTCCCTCTGTTCCAAAATATATGTTGTTTTAATATTTCTAGATTCATAGATTTTACTATGCATCTGGATATATATCATATATAGATACATAACAAATATTATAAATTAAAAAAATAAAAACGGCCTACATTTGGAACAGGAAGTACCAGCTTGAAGTTGTGCTAGTCCAAGCAGAAAGATGACGCTAGATCACACTCGACTACAACTGTCAACGCCAAACTAGAATAGTGAAACAAGACAGTGCATCCTCCAAATGCTCTCTCCAAGTACATCCCTTCTCTCAATCCATTTCCCTGAAATATTTAGTAGTTGGGCACGAGGTACGATGTAGAAAGGAAAGAGAAAACCTGGATGCTACTTCTGGATTTTCTTGAACTGCATGCAAGGGATAACTGACCAGATCACCAGCTTTTAATAGTCAAGAAATTTGAGGCTTATCATGGTGGTTGGAAGAATTTGATCATTTGTTGATCATAAATCTTATATGTGAATGAAAAATATAAATTAATGTTGGTACACATTCTACTTGTTTTGGTACCGACCCCACACATTTAGCACCTTTTTCTAAGTACCTCTCGTACTTTTTATATCTCTAACTTTAGATTTTACCGTGATGAATGACTTAATTATTCTTTTTTTGAAAAACCAGCAGGAGCACTGCCTTGTCATTTAAGGAAGGAGAAGCAGGGATTGTATCTTACAGTGATGATATTACATAAATAATCAAGCTCGCACACCCTGTAAAGAAAAGGCCTAACATAAGTACTAGGATAACTCTAGCCCCAAGCAGGCCAATTTTCTAGTGTGAACTTCATGTTTGATCTCTTGAATCACTTCCGCCGGGCTCTTTATCTTCTGTTCGAACACACGCCGGTTCCTTTCCTTCCATAGATTCCAAGCACAATACATCATCATTGCAGCTTTAATTTTCCTTGTTTTTTTTGGGCAAGTGAGCAAGTTCCTTTTCCCGCCAATAAGGGATGTGAATGCCGTTTTGTGGAGGCTGCACCAATTGTTGTGACCAATCTGTCATTTTCTCCCATACTTGTCTAGCAAAATTGCAATGTAGGACCAGATGCTCTGCTGTTTCTTGGTCATTGTTGCAGAGTGGACATATAGGATTGCATGGCCAATGCCTGCTCATCAATTTGTCTGCTGTTAGAATTTTGGACTGCACCAATAGCCAAGCAAAGAATTTATGTTTGCCTTCCGAATCAGCCTTCCAAATAGAGTGCCCCTGAAAATGGCTGTAGGACCCCATGAACTGCGCATTATAAGCAGATTTTGCTGTATACTCCCCATGTGTTGTCCACTTCCAGGTTATTTGATCTGGTTGATCACACAATTGCACCTCCTGAACTGCATCCCAAAGCTTAATGAAGTCAGTCATTTCAGTGACCATTTCCATGCGCCACAATCCTCTGATCCAATTCTGATTGTGCACCTCTTCCTTGACTGTTTTATTTTTCCTCCTTGCTAGCTTGAATAAACCAGGGAACAGGTCCATCGGTGCTTGCCCATGAAGCCAGGACGATTGCCAGAAACTTGCCCTTGTAGCATCACCTATGGTTATCACTGTGCTTGCTCGAAAGAGTTGTTTGTCAACCGTGTCCACCGGTGGAGTTGTGCCGACCCAAGGTTTTTCAGGAGAAACCCACTCATGCCACTACCATCTTAGTCTTAGTGCCCTACTAAAAAGGTCCAGATCTAGGACACCCAATCCTCCAAAATTCTTTGGCCTCATTACTTTGCTCCATTTCACCAAACAATGTCCCCCATTTGCATCTGTTGATCCCTTCCATAAGAAGCTCCGCCTTAGCTTGTCAATTTTCTTAATAGCCCATTTTTGCAGCTTGAACACTGTGATATAATAAGTTGGTATTGATGTCAGTACAACGTTCACTAGCCTTAACCTTCCTACTTTATTCATCAGCCTCCCTTTCCATGCTGCTAGTCTTCTTCCCACTTTATCAATTAATGGTTGGACATCAACGCGTCTGATCTGTCTCACATGCAGAGGAAGTCCCAAATATGTACATGAGAAAGTTTTGACCGGGCATGGTAATGGCTCCAAGATGTGCTGCAGATCGAGTTCCTCATAACGAACTGGGTAAACTGCACTCTTTTCCATGTTTGTTATTAGCCCTGAGACAGTGCCAAAGGAACACAAGATGTTTTTTACTGCTTGCACTTCCTCTGTTGTTGGATTGAGAAATATTGCTGCATCGTCTGCAAATAAGCTTATCCTCAGTTTTGCTCTTCTATTGTTTATTGGTGTTAGCAATTCCTTGGTCAGTTGCTCTTTGTAGCATTAGCTGTAAAGGTTCCATTGCTAGGATAAATAACATTGGGGATAGTGGATCCCCTTGACGAAGTCCTAGTCCTATGCTTGAACCACTTCCTCTTGCCTCATTGAGAAGGATTGAAGATGCTGAGGTTGCCAATAGGGTTGTCACCCAAGGTTTTCCACCTGTGACCAAAGCCAAACTGCTCAAGAACTTCCTGTAAGTAATCCCACCTGACAGTGTCGAAAGCTTTAGCAATGTCGAGTTTCATAAAAAGTGTCGGTTTGCCATCCCTGTGCAGTTCTCTAATCATATTCTGCATATAAAGGAAGTTGTCATGTATACTTCATTTTTTTATGAAAGCACTTTGTGCTGAGAGCCTAGTGTCCAGCAACTTTGATATTAGCTTCACAATGCTGTGTGACAATCTTATCGGTCTAAAATCCCCAACTGTCTTGGCATCCTCCTTCTTTGGCAGTAAAACAATGTGAGCATTGTTGAGTAGGTTGAAATGCTGATCATGGCAATTAAAGAAAAAGTTGGCAGCTGCAAGTAAATCAAGTTTGATTGTATGCCAGCTTGCTTTGTAAAAAACCCCAATGAAGCCATCGGGCCCGGGTGCTTTGTCTGAGGCTATGTCTTGTATAGTTGACAGTAACTCTGCCTCAGTGAATTCTGCCTCCAAGTGCTGCAGATTGTGCCTGGCTAACTGAATCTGCTCCCAATCCAAAGTCACCTCCCTACTCTCTTGTATGCCGAATCTGGAATTGAAATGCTGAAGGATATGGTTTGCTTTTTCCTCATGTGTATGCATAATGCCATCACTTGTATGCAACTGCCTGATGAAATTCTTTCTTCTCCTGCCATTCACTTGTATATAAAATAACTTTGTGTTTGCTTCAGCTGCTCTGATGCTAGATAATCTTGATTGCTGCTTTGCTCTTAACTTTTCTAGTGCAGACATTCCCAGGAATCGAAGTTTCAGATCTCTTCTTAGTTGGAGCTCGGCCTGACTTAGTTGTCTATGCTCTTGTACCACATCTAAAATTCCTATTAGTTGCCTAGCTGCAATCATCAGAAGCCTATTGTTTCCAATTTTTTTCTTTGCCCATTGCTTGAGCGCCTTAGCAGTTATTGATAACTTGATGTGTAGCCTTAGGAAAGGATTATGCACATTTAATGGTTGCTCCCAGGCGTGCTTTACCACCTCATGATATCCTTGGATCTTTGGCCAGAATGCCTCAAATCGAAATCCTCTATACTTGTTGACCGCTGTTGCCCCAACCAAAAGTAGGCGGCTGTGATCAGAAACAAGAGAAGACAATGCTTGCAAGTCCGAGGCTGGTAGCATTAAGTCCCAATCTATTGAACAAAAGGCACAATTAATTCTGATTTGGGTTGTATCATTGGTCCATGAGTACTTCCTGCCTCTCAAGTTTATCTCTTTTAGTTCTAGGTAATTCAGCATGCTTCTAAATTCCCCCATCAGCCTCCTGTTTAAGTTGTTGTTGCTCTTGTCTTCAGCTGTTAGGATTAAGTTGAAGTCTCCAATCACCAACCATTTTTGTCCCACTACTGATTTGAGTGCCCTCAGTTCCCTTAGAAACTCAATTGTTTCCCTGTCTCCCTGTGGGCCATACACCACAGTTAGCCACCAAGATTCTGTACACTGTGTAGAAATTACACACACCGAGATTGTGTGTTCTCTCACATGTGCTTGACAGATATTGTAGTAGTCCTCATCTACAGCTATCAGTGCACCTCCCCTAGTTCCTTGAGCTGGCAGGTATGCAAACTGCTTGCTGAATCTGACTCCTAGTGTCTCAATAATGTCTATCTCATTTATTAATGACAACTTTGTTTCTTGCAGAGCTGCAATTGTGCATTTTGTGTCCTGCACCAGATCCTTGACTACCTTCCTTCTTGCTCTGTTATTCAGCCCCCGAACATTCCAATCCAAGATCAAGCACTTTTGTTCACTCATTATTGAAACAACGATTGCTCCACCACTTGTTACTCCACAGCACCCCACAAATACAGATTTCACACAAACACAACATGCAACAATAAGGCCAATGCCACTCAGGAGGGGAGCAACAACACACAGATGGACTCACACTCACCAAAGCACAGGTGCACACACCCACACCCACACACACACACACATACCAGCGCGGGCATCCCCCGCTCAGTCGTCTGCATGGATGGCAATGGCGCCGAGTGTATCGGCGCCCTCTCCAGTCTGTAGGCCAAACACTTCTCTGTAATCAGTGATGGTGTCATTCACAAGAGGCTCCACAAACTATTCTGTGAACTCTTCAGTCGTCTTGACTCCCTGTGTCTATTCTCCATCTCCCACCCCACACTTCCTCATCAGAAGAGCTGTTGCTTGTTGCTCCATGGTCAGATCTGATTTTGGCCTGCTAGCCAACCTTGTGCTCCTTCTCTTCGCTTGTGTCTGTCCAGAAGATGCAATATCTCTTGATGGTTTGTTAGGAGGAGGTGTGTGCATAAGCGGCATGTCCAGCTTCTTGGTAAACAGCAAGTTGGTACTGTCTCTCAGTGGTGAAATCGCCTGCTGACAGGGAAGGGGAACAGCGTGGTTACAGGCACCTGCCTCATGTTCACAACTGCCAGCTTGCCCAAGCCTCCCCGGGCCCGATTGTTGCGGCCCCTCTCCCGTGCATGCCTGATCATGAGTAGAAGGCTCTAGGAGCGTAGGCCCATGGGCCTCAGCAGGCTCAACAAAACTCACAGGATTTGCTTGTGCCCCCATATCACGCTGATCTGTGTGTTGCTCGATCTCATGTTGAACAAAGTCAAACTCTCCACTAGGCTTCTCTTGCACTAGGACATCTATATCTATACTATATCTAAAAGCTCCAAGAATTGGAGCTCCCTCATGAATTGAGGCCCCATGTGGGGCCCATGTGCTGTTTAGGTGGGCCCCATATGAGACCCGTGTGCTATTCACATGGGACCCACGTGGGACCCGCGCAATGTTAGGTGGGACCCACACACATTTAGTGGGACCCACACTTTGGGAGCCCACTTAGTGGGGGCCCACACCATTTGGGACCCATGCACATTTAGTGCGGCCCACTTAATGGACCCACGGTACTATTAGGTGCCTCTATCATTTGAAAAAAATCATCGATGGTGATTTCGTATAGAAAATATAAAATAAATTTACCTTTTCCTATATATGAAAATAATAACTTTGTACACCACGTTCATCTATGATAGCTCTAATACTTTTTATAGTTTGTTTCCCGTACATAAATTCAAAAAATAGGATCGAATTATTCTTTCATCACTAATTTTATACGTTAGTCTGTCAGCTATTTTTACTCACACCTAAAAGTCAACGGATTTCTAAGAAAAAAAGTTATACTGTACTTAGATGACCATTATGATAGCATAAAATATCTAAATTTAATATTGGATTGAGTACAACAAAATATAAATTTATGTTTCATCATTTTTTTCGAGTTAATATCTTTCGAATAGACGGGCATCGCGCGTCAACCTGCCTAGTTTTCTATAAAGCTGTCCTCCATAGGCTGCCCATGGTCCCCTTTTTTTTTGCTGTACAGAGATCCTGCAATGACTCCCTTATCTGCTGCGTCCTCTCAGAGCTTCCTTGGCTACCGCCAACTTTGACTTAATTATTCCAATCATAGCGGAATTTCTCAATCCTGCAAACTACGCTCCCAAAACTTCTCACACCAAGGCGTGCACCTGTCTTCGTCTGAATACTGCACCATGTTGTACTGAAAATCGATGGGGATTAAAAACATCTCCAGCAGATTACCTAAATCAATTGCCAATATCAAAAAAATATTATTTGAGAGATTTTGGAGACAAAATCGACTCCAGCAGACTACCAATCACTTTCCCAATACCAAATTTCAACCACCAAAAACTTAACTCCTCTCCCCTGTAGGGGAATGCAACCCTCCTATCAACGGTTGGTTTTGGCGCACGGACATTTCTGATCGGCCTGGGGTCGTCGCTTCACCATGGAGGCTTCCGCTGCCGGCGCGCCATGGCCAGCTGCAGAGCTCGAGAACGAGTCACGCGTAGCCGTAGCAAGGAGTAGCGGCATAGCGGCAGATGCGGTGGTCGTCGGAGCTTGAGATGCGGACATCCGGTGGTCTGTCTCCGAAACTTAAGCTTGCTGCTCCATGGACCTCCGCCGCGACCAACCAGCAGATCCAGCCCATCAGCTCCGCTTTGACCCATCACCAGCTCCGCCCAAGCGCGAATCGCCACCATGGCAGCTCCAGCTCGCGAGCGAACCGGAGGACTCCGGCACGGTGGCAGCGCTTTGTCCCTGCGTGCTTTGGTGATGCTGATAGATTGGATTCAACCGCATCGATTTGCAGCTGGCATTCTCGATTGGATGTTTCTTCTCTGCAGGAGCAGGTCAGAAAAGACTAGATGGCTATTGTCGATGGGCTTGGTAATTGGATTTCGTTTTGCTTCCCCTTCTTGTTCTTGATGCTCATGGGAGGCTGCGAGAGGAAGGCATGGGGGAGGAGAAAATAAAAAGAAAACGACTTCATCCATTGACAGGTGGGCTCACATATTAGGGTAGTATTGGTGATGGAGTTTTGGTAATATCTAATGTCAGCGAAAGGCAACATTTTTTGCCTTTTGAGACATTTCCTCGAGGCCTCCCAAGCCTTGCAGTTGTCACATGGACATCGAGCTAGACAAGATTAGAAGCATTTCATGATTTGATCTAAACAACACCTTACACTAGCTAAGCATCCTTGCCAATCCTTTCTGCTCCACATCCAGATGCTTATATATATTTGAAGAAGTAAAATATATTGTAGTAGCTTCTGCACAAAGGATAGGTGGATTGTTGAGTGCGGAATCAAGTAGCACATAATTAATAAATGCGTTGGTGAGAACTATAATTAAGAGAAAAAGGGGGTAAACATGAAGTAAAAAAATTGCTGCTAGAGAATCGTTGCACCACTCGTCAACCACAAGCCCATGATAAGTCAATCCAATCACAATTTTTTTATCAAAACGAACATAAGTTAGATGACGGCATATCATTCTCTATTTTTGTCTTATAAAACACAATAGAGACGCATTTGTTCGTATGAACACACATGCTCGACATCAATAAAGACGTAAGTATGTTGATGAAGTTACCAAATAGTCATCTTAATGTTGGCAGGTACATTGCCTACTACTGAAAAAAATACTTAGCCAAAAATAAGAGTACTCGGCAGTGACAAATGTTGGAATTTTTGGTGGTCAAAATGCCGAAAAACCAGAAAAATCAGAAAATGGGAAAGTGATAAGAACGCTGTGAGAAAATCCTATTCCGCGCCCTGATTGAAGATGCAACCGTACACATGGTTGCGGCCCCAAGTTGCCTAGCACCATAATAAATAGTGGGGAGTTCTAGTCTAACCTAGTCTAAACCCTAGCCACCCCACTACAGTCGTCCGATCTCTGGCGGCGCTGGAGCCACCTGAAGGCCGTCGCCCACCAGCCATCGCCATCCCTGGACAATGCAGGTGGTGACCTGAGCGAAGGAGGTACCCGCGGCGACCTCCATCGACCACGCCGGGAATGACTACGGGAATGTCCACGGCTGCTGTGACGATCTCGTCCCCAACCAAGATGGCCGAAACATCTACCGGCATCACTCCCGGTCTAGATCTACAACTTTCTCATGCATCTAGGATGTGCTCATGTTATTTAGGTGTAGATTTTGTTAAGTTATGAAAAACTAAGCCATATTTTTCCTAAATTTGGTATCAATCACCTACGCACCAACTCTGTGAGCCATTAGAATCCTAGATCTGGAACAGGCTTTAGATCTTGGTTGGTTTTAGAGTGTTTTAGTTCTCGGTTCTTGTTTTAGTTCATGTTTAGAGTAGATCTATTAGTCCTAAGTGTAGATCTCGCATGATAAGTACTAGATCCGAGAGAAAGAAGTAAGAGGGATGAGAAGAAAATCTCAGATCCATAAATCCAATGTATAACACGATTACTCTTGTATTTCATCTTAAGAAACCAGAGCAAAAGAAAATCAACTTCACTCCATGCTCAGTCCCAAAAGCCTTCCATCATCCATATTGGTATTATTTTAGGCAACTACCCAGGATCCTGCTGGAGCCTTATTTTATGTATATGTATATCAACTCATTGGCAACAACTCCAGTCAAAGCATTCGTGTCATCACTGTCATCCAAGACACTCCCACTATGACTGCAGGAGGGAATAGAGGAGGAGACAAGGGACAACAATAGAAAGAGAAGAGGCAAAAGCAGAGAAGTTGAAGAAGCACAAGACTTCGAATCCAGTCACAATCATCTGCTTCGCTCCCCCTACGACTGAGGGTGGACGTTAGAGTAGGAGTTGTATTAGACTAGGATTAGAATATTGTACTCCGAGTAGGTTCCTTAGATTAGGACTAGAACTAGGGGAGTATGTAATTAGACTAGGACTAGAACTCTATGAACCTGGACTATATAATGAAAGTATTTTACTTTGACTATGGTTGTCCACTCATATATAAGAGGTTCAGATTGAACAGAGTAATAACTGAAAGGTAAGTTTTGTAGGTGCTATGTGCCCGTTGATGATTCATTAGACAGGTCCATTTGCACTGTATGTGGTGCCACTTCACCTCCTATATGACAGGTTTTTTTGGTAGTGTGGGCTTTGACAGGGAGGACTGCTGGATATGCTGCCCCTTTTATCTCCATCCTCGCTTCAGTACATATATATGAATGAGTTGGAGTAGAGAAAAAGAGAGATGAATAAAGAGAACTATTAAAACATAGTTACATTGTTTTTCAGGAACCTGCTAGAATTGCAACACCATATATAGGGTTGGGAGGCATGGGAAATAGATGTTCCGTGCATCTTTGGTAGGCAATCACGGATTGACAAGTTCAATAATGCAACATCAACACCCGAAGCGCGCGCCCTGTATGAAGTACTAGCATAAGAAGAAATGCCTTTAGTAGTAAGATGTGAATGATCAATCAGTTTAATAAGAATTGACAGCACAACGAAATGGTTATTGATCTGTGGTTGTTTTCATTACATTTGATTGTGGTCATTAAGGCATTTTGAGTCAAAAAAAATTCCTGCTATTTTGTGTTAAACATATGCGGTGTCAAATGGCAATTGCTTGTGCAAATTTACAAGATCTGCATATGCAGTGTCATTTTTCATTTACAAGATCTAGCAAAGCTAAACATTTATTCACATATCAACAACAATGCCAAGGCTAAGGAAGAACTGAAAGGGTGGAAACTAGAGAAGAAGAAACAAAGAGAGTGCCAATTCTGTCCCAAGTTCATCCAGTTGAATCTACATCCATAGGCCCAATGAGGAGCTACCTTGTGTCGTGGCTATTCTTTCCTGAAGATGAGTAGCACATATACCAGCCCGGATTGGTTGTGCACCACATAGTTAGCAACCTTAAAAACTTCTACACTGAGAGTCCCTCTACCAGTCAGAACCACTACACATACTAGCAGAGGGGTAGTGAAACTTCTCATTCCTCTGCCTCCCAGTCCCACCTATATATACATGCATGTCTATCCAACTCGCTGAAGATGATAAACCATCCATATTTCTTCAATCGGGCTTGCTAGCGCCCGGACGTTTGATGGGAACTTTTCCCATCGAACGCTCCGTTGGTCCAACGCAACATCAAATAATAACTTTCGCAACATAGAAGAAAAATGTCTGCAGCATAGAAAACCATTCTTTGCGACATCAAAAAAATATTGAAAAAAGTTGTTAGCCATCCATTGATGATGAGGAAAAAGGCCCGCTGCAACATCTGTTCATGTTGCATGTGACATTCAAATCTGTCAACAACCAGATTAAACACTTGCAACATCCAGATAAAACACTTCCAACAAATGCAAGATCTATTTTTTGCAACATCTACATGAGCTCGCATACGCGTAGCACTAATTTGCTTACACTTCCGTCCTTGCTTCGTGTAAAAGTGACAACCTAAAGGTGCCATGTCTAGAGGACAAATGTTTATAAGTTGGCTTCATCTTTGCTCAACTAGCAATGTGGTACTAAATATGTGCATGCAGCAGCACTCATGGGACACTATTGGGCCACATCCAAATTGGGCCGAGTGTCACAGTGGTTTACATTGGTGATGGGCCGAGTGTCACAGTGGTTTACATTGGTGATGGGCCGAGTGTCACAGTGGTTTACATTGGTGATGATATGATTGATCAGATTGGTATCCTTGGACTGGAGTAAAATAATCAAGTGACTATACTATTCCTCCACAATATGAATCACCTCCAGGGTTCTGGTCTCTTTGATGCCTAAAGACAACAACATTTGTGTCAATCATATTGGCTTGTGCTCCTACCCCACACCTACCCAAAAAAAGGAAAATGTGAGGAATAATAACAAATTAATAATGATCATATTCTTAATTATACCATGTTGATAGAATTTTCTTATTTTTAGGTCCAAATGGTGGTTTAACTACATGAATGAATAATATTAGGTTATAACTCAGTGGGCAGGTGGTGTAATGATTATTGTCTTGACTGTGATGTGAGCATCTCTTTGTCTAGTTGGTAGTTCCACAACTGGAGATCCCACCATTGTGATGTGAGCATCTTCTTAGCAAAGAGATGCAACAATGACCATTTATTTGAGCTAGATTCTAAAAACACTTTAGTGAATGTTGATGGCTTGGATGCACATATTTAATTGAATCTTTCTTCTACTGTGGATGGATATTGGAAGTTACATTCTATTCGAACAACTAATGCAAAAAAAGAACATAAACATCATTCTGGCCTAATAAAAAACACCACTATCATTGTCTGGCTTGCGCCCGGTCAATTAGGCTCCACTGATTCCAAGTCTGGGCTAAGAAACAGCTACCACCATCAGCACCCTTCCGTCTCTCTCCACCTCCAACCTCTGCTGGTATATGACATACTTGCGGCGATGGGTTGTGGTGTCCACCACCCTCCTCAAGGTAAGCCCATCAGCGAGCAAGTCCTCCACTTGACTGATTCCAAGATGTTTTACCCAGATTTGTCCAGCTTCTATTTCCCATTTCTCAAATATGTGCACTCAAAGGGATTTCAATGTATCATCTATCTAGTTTTCCTTTTGTGTTGTGTTCTTTGCACCAACATATACATTGCACTCAAAGGGTAGGTGATGTATTGATGATCGGGCAGATAGGTATACATACTAATTTTTATTTGTACGACCTGTATTAATTAGTTGGAGGAGAGGGGGAAAAAGAAATTTAGGTGAAGAGGCAATAATTTTGTTTGCAGATATAACTGGATTCAATCACTTGGTTCAGCTGGAAACATCTAGAAGCCCTTCTCTCTAGAAGTTTATTCTCTTGCACGTTCTTTTTTCTTTTTTTCTTTTGTGACATGTCACATTTCTCATACTGAACTGTTGATTGCTGCTAGTGCTGCCAAGATGGCATGTTCCATTGCCAATGTGCATTTTGCAAGATATGGAGTAATGGTCGATGATGTTTCATATTGATGATTAGTTAGAAAGGCTGGGTAGTTGGACAGGCTAGACTTCTGACCTCCATACATACAGCTAGTTACTAGTTACAGCAGCCAAGGTCACAGCTTCGATTGGCTATATCCAGTTTTTTTAGTTTCTATATCCATGGAAAAAATAGACCGTAAATGACAATTTCAAGAATCTAAGTTGCAATCCATTTGTCTTTGGTAAAACTGGCACCGCGCGACACGCGACTTCGAACCTCTATTCATAAGTGTCCAGCTCCGGTCACACTAAATATGGACAGCAACAACAAGTGATACTTGGGTCATTGAAGGACCGAAGCCAGCGACCAGAGGGGGGGTGAATGGGAGCCGATCAAAATTTCTTCGAAATTCGAATCGTCGGCCTATATCCCAAAATCACACAATCCCTCAAGCGTTCTGACCAAAGTTTGGAGTAGCTATTGAAGAGCTAAACCAACACAAAAGGCCTCGAACGAGCGAGCGAAACCACGAAGCCAATCGGAAGCAAATCGGAAAAACTGCAGAACTGATCTGCCAGGACCAGTCTGACCGGTGTACTGAACCGGTCTGACCGGTCGAGTCTGTTCAAAATCCAGCAGACCGGTCTGACCGGTCTTGCCTACCGGTCTGATCGGTGGCACCCAGAAAACCCCGAAAACTTAGATTCAAACGGTGAATCTCAATCAAATGACCACGAAAATCGATGAAAGTTGGGGGATTGCTTCGCCCCTACCCCGTGAACATATCCCCAAAAGATCTCGTCCCAAAGATCAACGAATCTAAAGAATTATGGAGGAGATCAAAAGGGATTGGAGTTTTCTCAAGAACTCAGGAAAACGAATTCGAACAAGCCAGTGAATCCAGAGGGTTTAGGACAGGTCTAGTAGCACGGGAAACACGGCAAAGAACTCATAACCTCCTAGCAATCAAGTGCACCAAAAACGAAATCGAAATTTCATCAAGCAAGGCACAAAACGAGGATATGGATTGATTCAAACCGTCCAGGGGGCACGAGGAGGTTAGGGCCTCCTTTCCCAATCAAATCCACAAGAGTTCTCACACAAACAACATTCAAATCTACCCTAAAGAGATGAATAGAGGGAGAGGAACACAGGGGCGGCGGCCTGGAGAACAGAACAATTCACGGACACAATACAAAAGCCGCACTTGACCTAACACAAGTGAAGGGGTATTTATACCCGCGGGACCGGTCAGACCGGTACGCTGGACCGGTCAGACCGGTTGGTTAGACCGGTCAGACCGGTGCCAGGGACCGGTCAGACCGGTTGGCCTGCAGCACCCCCTGTACACGATCTCATCCGACGGCCGAGGTTCTTTCGTCGAAACGAAGTCTTCTCCGCGATGCCGCCGTCTTGATGAAGATCCAGTCCGCGGTTTTGGAGCGTCCGCGAAACCCGGGTAGGTGGCCGGTTTTGAGAAAACCGCCAAAACTCCACGCGCGGGAAGATTCCCGCCTCCATGCAGTGGCCCTAGACGCTGTTCCCACCTCTGCCTTCTGACGGCCCTAGACGCCGCCCGACGCCCGTCACCTCCTCGCCCGCAGCGAGGCCCTAGACGCCATCGACGCCCGTCGCCTCCTTGGTATTGTGGCGCAAACCAAGAAACCCGTCTTCCGTCGCCGCTTGCGCCCTCGATCTAGGAGTGGACGCCACAGCTGCCACCCGGTCCGAGCTCCGGTCCCGGCTGCCCTTCACCGCCGTCCACCGCACGGTCCATCGGCCACAACACCTCCACGGCAGCTCCCCGTCGACGCTCAACGCCCGTGTACCTGCAATCCAAAGACCAAGCGCACGATCACACCGCACGGTTGACAATTCACTCATCACAAGTAGGATAGAGTACTCAACATTCCTCAATCTCCCCCTTGATGAGTGCATTGTCAACACACCACAAACGAACCAAGAGAAGTGAAACCAAAGAAGAACAAAGAAGCACGAAAGAGAAGAACTCAAGCAAGTGACGAAAAGCTCAGAAAGTCAAGAACAGTCACTTACTCAA
This sequence comes from Panicum virgatum, assembly GCF_016808335.1. Lineage (NCBI taxonomy): Eukaryota > Viridiplantae > Streptophyta > Magnoliopsida > Poales > Poaceae > Panicum > Panicum virgatum. The sequence continues at coordinate 4,287,099 of NC_053146.1, forward strand.
GCAAAGATCGATCCCCTAAGACAAGGGCAAAGGCTCGACGCAATCGATCAAAAGCCAAAACATGACTCCTCAAAGACAGAGGTAACGCTCGACGCAGTCATGCAAGCAGCAGAGGGAAAACGAGAAAAACCAGGAGCCAAGAACAAAGCAGAAACTCCCCAAGCAAAGCTTTTTTTCCTAACAAGTGCAACTCTCCCAAAATGATGCACTCTCAAAGCCCTGTGCACAACAAGTTTTTTCAAAAATCAAACAAGTCTCCCCCTTGTTCGATCACTTCTCTCAAAATTCTCCCCCTTGTTGGCACATGCACACATCAAGTCTAAAAGACCTAAAGCTCCCCCTGAAGCTGAAACTCCCCCTGAACAGATGCTATGCAATGAATGCAATGCAGGAGGTATAAGTGAAAGCATTCAGGGATACAAAGATATGAGCAGCATCTAGTCACAAGCACGTGTGCATCCATAAACAAGACCTGCATCTAGCTCAACAGGGTATATCAAATCAGTCTAGAGCTAGGCAAGTTTAGTTTATGAGAAATAAAAGCATCACCCATGATCTAGCACTAACAAGTAGGGAATGAAAGCAGTGCTACTCAAACTCATACAGGTGAGCCAAACCAGACAAAGACAAGATGTTAACATTCATTTTTCAATCAATTTTATATCAAGCAATTCTTAATGCCAGGGGTTGAAAGCTTGTCATGCTTCACTTAGCAACGAGGCCAAGCCTATGCCAAAAGACAATCAGAATCTTAAAGCACTCGTTTCAGTCATGCACAGCCTTGCCCGGGTTCTCACAAGTGCAAAGTGAGCCGTCCCGAAAGCTCGATCAGTGCGACAAGCAATCCCACCTGGATCTTTTCAATCCATTTCAAGAACAGTTCAAGCAATTTTATCAGATTTAAATCATTTCAAGTATGAATTGCTGAACGAAAAGCCACACTAGCATGAATAAGATAGCAAAGCACATCAACACGCCCTAACATGCTAGTAGCCAAGACAGGGTGATCATGTTTTTAGATTTACAAATCAAAATAGCTTAACTCAGATGATGTCATATACACAATGGAGCAAGCTATACATGATCAAGTTTATCAACTCACACTAGCAGGCACTAGAAGATCATAGCAATATATACAAGAATGCTAGTGCAAGTGAGACAATGCAAAATGCAAACATGTACAATGCATATGCACAATGCAACTACCAAACCTAGAAAAACAAATAGAAGCAAAACAAAGACCTACCAAGCTAACCAAAACAAAAGTCAGCGATCAAAAGGGGTAACAAACCCCAAGCTCCCCTCGCAAGCGAGCAAAGGTGTCCTGCTCAAGCGGTTTGGTGAGAATATCTGTGGTTTGCCTCTCTGAAGGGACATGGATCAGGTCTATGTGTCCTCTCTTATGGTTATCTCGCAGGAAGTGGAACCGGATATCTATGTGTTTGGTTCTGGAGTTTAGGACAGGGTTCTTTGCAATGCTAATGGCTGACATGTTGTCTACAAAGATGGGAACCCTACCAAAACTCAAACCATAATCCTGCAACGTTTGTTTCATCCAAAGTATCTGGGAGCAGCAACTAGCAGCGGCAACATACTCGGCTTCTGTGGAAGAAAGCGCTACGCTAGCCTGCTTGCGAGAGGACCAAGACACCAAAGATGTACCGAGAAATTGACAAGTGCCGGATGTCGACTTGCGATCCAACCGACACCCACCGAAATCGGCATCAGAAAAGCCCACCAAAACCAGAGAAGAATCCGCAGAATACCAAAGACCAAATTCAGGGGTGAATTTCAAATACTTGAAGATGTGTTTCACCACCTGCCTGTGGGAGGTGCGCGGCGAAGCCTAATACCGCGCGTAGAGGCAGACGCCGAACTGGATGTCCGGTCGCGTCGCCGTCAGGTACAGGAGAGAGCCGATCATGCTCCTGTACTCCTTCTGGTCCACCGCCTCGCCGTCCAAGTCCTCATCAAGTGCCGTCGATGTGCTGATCGGAGTCGGCTGAGGAGACAAGTCACTTATGTCGAACTTCCGCAGCAAGTCTCTAGTGTACTTGGCTTGATGGACAAAAGTGCCCTGAGGAGTTTGCTTGATCTGCAGCCCGAGGAAGAACTGCAACTCACCCATCATGCTCATCTCGAACTCCCTGGACATCTGCTCAGAAAACTTGGAGACAAGAGCGTGAGAAGAGACACCAAAGATAATATCATCCACGTATATTTGAACCAAAAGGAAATCAGTGCCAGATCGCATGAGGAACAAAGTTTTATCAACACATCCCATTTTAAAGCCCTGAGCCAGTAAAAAGGTTTTCAATCTATCATACCAAGCTCTAGGTGCCTGTTTCAAACCGTAAAGAGCTTTCTGAAGTTTATAAACACGGTTTGGAAACTTGGGATTTTCAAAACCAGGGGGTTGCTTCACATAATCCTCTTCTTCGATAAAACCATTCAAGAAGGCAGATTTAACATCCATTTGGAAAACCTTAAAACCCTTGGAAGCAGCAAATGTAAGAAAGATTCGAATAGCTTCCAAACGAGCAATAGGGGCAAAAGTTTCCTCAAAATCAATACCCTCTTTTTGGCAAAACCCTTGGGCAACAAGTCGAGCCTTGTTCCGAACAATCAAACCATCCTCACCCTGCTTGTTTTTGAAAACCCACTTTGTTCCGATGGGATTACAAGCAGGTGGAGGCTCGACTAAAACCCAAACTTGGTTTCTTTCAAAATTTTCAAGTTCCTCATGCATGGCATTGACCCAATTAGAATTAGAAAGAGCGTGTCCAATATCTTTGGGCTCAAAAGAGGCAACAAACGCTGAATGAGCAAAGCCAGCGATACTTGTTACCTTGGACCTGGTGACTCACTCGTTGAGATCACCTAGCATATATTGAGGTGGATGGCGGCACTGAATGTGTCGCGGTGCTTCCCTTGTCGAAGTCGCCTCCTCCTCAACCGAATCTGGTGTCTCCTCAGGTACATCTGGTGAAGCCTCAGTCACCTCCTCGACCGGCCCCCAGGAAGTAGACGTAGTCGGGTCGGGGCCGTCGTCATCGTCTGAGCTTGTGGCGGAAGCAACTGGGTCCACAGCACGCGTGGTAGCCTCAGGGTCGCCCTCCGCAGCTTCTTCCTCCTCATCTTCAAAGATGGAGGTGCCGAGCTCATCATCTCCTGCAACTTCAAAGACAGAAGAATTGCACGGTGCAGTCTCGTCGAAAGTGACCTCACAAGTCTCTCTGACGATGTTAGTATCAATAATCTGTACATGGTACGCTCTAGAGTGAGAAGCATAACCGAGAAAAATACCGTCAGACGAGCGAGACTCAAACTTATCAAGATTTCCATCTTTCAGCACAAAGCACCGGCAACCGAAAACTCTGAGATGGTCAACACGGGGCTGGCGTCCAAACCGCAACTCATAAGAAGTCTTGTGCATGAAAGCACGCAAGAAAATGCGGTTGGACACGTAACAAGCAGTGTTTACCGCCTCAGCCCAGTATTTGCGAGGAGTCCTATGCTCATCGAGCATCGTCCTCGCCATCTCAACCAGCGTCCGATTCTTCCGCTCTACAACTCCATTCTACTGTGGAGTGTAGGGAGAAGAATATTGGTGTTCAAGCCCTTCATCACTGCAAAAGGCGTCAAAATGAGTGTTTTTGAATTCTGTGCCATTATCACTGCGAATCGCTCGCATGGCCTGGGGTAGCTCGTTTTTCAATCTCAAGATCAAGTCTCGAACAAACTCAAAAGCCTCATCCTTGGTTCTCATGAAAAAGACCCAAGAATAGCGAGAAAAGACGTCCACATTCACAAGCACGTACCACTTCCCACCAACAGACATCACCCTAGAAGGACCAACTGTGTCCATGTGTAGCAACTCTCCAGGGTGAGCGGTCATCACCTGATTAACAGGTGGATGTGAAGTAGCAATCATTTTACCGTGATGACACGGATGGCAAACAAGGTCCTTCTCAAACTTCAATTTGGGCAATCCTCCGATCAGGCCAAGTGAGCTCAGTCTCGACAACAAATCGAAGCTCAAATGTCCAAGTCTCCTACGCCACTTCCACAGATCAGAAGAAGGACCAGCCATCAAGCAATGAGAAGGGCCAAAAGGAGTTCCAGAGAAGTCAACCAAGAAAACCCGATCGCGAGGTGTAATCCGGCAAACCAAATCTCCCATGGAATCAAGAACACGCGAACAGCCCTCCTTAAAGCGAACCTCAAACCCCTCATCAAGAAGTTACGAAACAGAGAGCAAATTAAAGCCAAGATTCGAAACCAAAGCAACTTCTCTCAGGGTAAAGCGATCAGAAACTCGAACAGCGCCAAGTCCACGTACCTTTCCTCTTCCATTATCCCCGAACACAATGTACTCCTTTGAGCGCATCGGGGTGAGGCTGGAGAACCATTTGTCATTTCCGATCATGTGGCGCGAACAACCGGAGTCCATGATCCACCTGTTCTCCAAGCCTCCGACCTGCACATCAGTAGTGAGACAAAGGGTGAGCAAATGTCTCAACACTAGGGTTAGCAAAGTGAGAAGCAAACCAGTGTCGAGCCATTTGCTCTACATAAGGGTTAGCAAAACCAGACAAAGCGTATCCCCCGTCCAAAGCCACCGCGAGGAAAGCGTGGAGCCTCAAAACCTCCTCCAAAGCCTCGGTCCCGTGGTCCAGGAGCACGGCCGGCAAAGCGACCACTCGCTGGAGCACGGTAACCACCACCGTCTCCCTGACCTCCACCTACACGGCGCGCCCTAGCAACTAGCCTATCACTACGCCGAGGAGGACCATGCACCCGAGCAGAGTACATGTCCGCATTCCGTCTTTCCTGCTCTCTCCTCACAGCCCGCTTCCTCCTGAAGCAAAACTCCTCCAGGTGACCTTCCCTGTCACAGAACTCGCAGTGGTACCTCACCTCACGCTTGGGAGGTGGAGGCCTAGCCTGCGGACGGGGAGGAGCAGCCCCCTTCTTCTGATCAACCTAGGCTGTGGCAGCAGGGAGCGTGTCGAGGGGATTCCTCAGCTCATTGGGCTTTGGAACCCAAACCTGCTTCTGCGGAGGTGCTTTCGGTGGTTCTTTAAGCACACCATCCGTGGGGTCAACAAGCGAAGGCTGCGTGCTCGTGCTAGCAGTGTTTCCAGCAGCCTTGCCAATCTTACCATACAACCTGTCAAAGTCTGACTTCGTGTATGTGTAACCGACCCCAAACCCATCACCACGCTTGAATTGCTTAATCATCATGCCCAACTGCGGCTCACTGCTAGAAACCCAACTCAGAATCGCCCTAAGATAGGTATTCTCATTTTCCAAGTTGGCTTTCTCTACCGCAAGACTATCCATATCAGCAATCAAACCAGGGCAAACAGAGCAGTCAATAGGAGGGCTAGACTCTATGACCTTAGTCTTTCCAAAAGACTTGATCAAAGCGTTCTTCTCCTCTAGCTCCAACCTAAGCGTGGGACAAAGCTTACAAGCACCAAGCAAAACAGGCCTAGATCTAAGCTCCTCTAGTTCACAAACAACAGTAGCAAACTTGGACTGCAAAGAAGCTAGATCAGACTTGAAGATAGGACACTCATCGCATTTAAGCACATCACTAACAATGGGAGCGTCCTTGACAAGTTCAAGCTCATGCTTGGCCTTGGCTAGCTCGTGAGACACGTTAGAAAGCGAAGTCATAGCAACATCTAAGTTCGCGACATTCTCATCATGCTTGGCACGGAGAGCAACAAGATCATTCATGTGAGATATGCAGCCAGCGCACTCATCCTCACTAGATTTCTCCCTAGCACAAGCCAGCTCAGCCCTAAGCTTTCTACGCTCTCTGGCTGCTTCCTTAAGCAGCCTCTTCTGGTTGTCGAGAGCAGCATACAACTCACTAACCTCTGTATCAAGCAGGTCGATCGTGGAGTTTACCTCTGAATCGCTCTCGGATCCAGGAGAAGAGCCAGAGTGCGTCGGTGTAGCATGTCCACCCGAAGACGCACGAGCACCATCAGCTTCGCCCGCCATGGTGCAGAAGCTCTTGCACCGACCGGCCGCCAAGCAAAGGCCGATGAAGCCGGTGGCTTCCTTGTCCCGCTTCTTCTTCTTCTTGTCGTCGTCGTCGGAGGTTGGTGAAGAAGAGCAGTCGGTGTCGGAGCTCTTGTCGAGGTAGCTGAGCTGCGCCAGGAAGGCCTTCTCCCGCTTCTTGGCCTTGTACTGGAAGCGCTTCTTTAGCGACTCCTTGTCGAAGCGTCCTCCCCGGTCACGACTGCGGTGCTTGTGGCGCCGACGCTCCTTGTTGGAGCCTCCCTCGTCGCGGTCGCGGTGGCGGTAGTAGTCGAAGGAGTTGTTCTGGCCACCGCCGGACTTCTTGGGGCAATCGGCGATGAAGTGGTTCAGATCACCGCAGTTGTAGCACCCGGGGTTCTTCTTCCTCTGCCTGCTGTGGTAGACGCGCTGGAACTTGCTGATGAGGAGGCACAAGTCGTCGTCGCCCAGTGTCTCCAGCTGCTCATCTGAAACAGAAGGCAAAGAGGTAAGAGAAAAGCCAAGAGCAGAGTTAGCGTTAGAGCTCGATCCACCTGGGCCAGTCACAAGAGCGACGCTCTTGGAAGGAGGGGCACCATTGAGCTTGGCTCGTGTCTGGTTATCCACCTCTGTGGCCTTGAGCTTGCTGAAAAGCTCGTTCACGGTCAGAGTCTCATAGCCAGCAGACTCAATGATCGTGTTCACCTTGAGATCCCACACAGAGCGGTCAAGTGCGTAGAGCAACTTGAGAGCCTTCTCGTGCTCTGTGTACTCAAGGGCACCAGCAGATCTGTTCGCATTGAACTTATTCACAATCGACTGAAAACGACTGAACATCAGGTCAATGCTCTCACCCGGCTCCTGTGTGAAGTTCTCGTACTCACGCCGGTGAGTCTCGAACAGTCTGGCCTTCACCTGAGGTGTACCCTCATGGTAGTTCTCAAGGCACGTCCAAATCTTATGGGCTTTCTGAAAACCCTGGACGCGTGAGAACTCCGCATGAGAAACGCCAGCGAACAAGACATTGACAGCCTTGGCGTTAGCCTCGTGCTGGGTCACCTGAAGAGGCATGGTCCGAACAGCCAGCACCTCATAAAGCTTGTTCGTGGTAATCTCCTAGACATCGGCTCCCATGCTCTGCAGGAAGGCTCTCATGCGAACCTTCCAGTAGGCATAATCCTCGCCGGAAAACACCGGGATCTTACCAAGACTCGACATGGTCGCCGAGTGGTTTTCGAACCGGTTAAGGTACTGAAAACCTCAACCAAGCTCTGATACCAATTGAAGGACCGAAGCCGGCGACCAAAGGGGGGATGAATAGGAGCCGATCAAAATTTCTTCAAAATTCGAATCATCGGCCTATATCCCAAAATCACCCAATCCCTCAAGCGTTCTGACCAAAGTTTGGAGTAGCTATTGAAGAGCTAAACCAACACAAAAGGCCTCGAACGAGCGAGCGAAACCACGAAGCCAATCGGAAGCAAATCGGAAAAACTGCAGAACTGATCTGCCAGGACCGGTCTGACCGGTGTACTGGACCGGTCTGACCTGTCGAGTCTGTTCAAAATCCAGCAGACCGGTCTGACCGGTCTTGCCTACCGGTCTGACCGGTGGCACCCAGAAAACCCCGAAAACTTAGATTCAAATGGTGAATCTCAATCAAATGACCACGAAAATCGATGAAACATGGGGGATTGCTTCGCCTACCCCGTGAACATATCCCCAAAAGATCTCGTCCCAAAGATCAACGAATCTTGAGAATTATGGAGGAGATCAAAAGGGATTGAGGTTTTCTCAAGAACTCAGGAAAACGAATTCGAACAAGCCAGTGAATCCAGAGGGTTTAGGACAGGTCTAGTAGCACGGGAAACACGGCAAAGAACTCATAACCTCCTAGCAATCAAGTGCACCAAAAACGAAATTGAAATTTCATCAAACAAGGCACAAAACGAGGAGATGGATTGATTCAAACCGCCCAGAGGGCACGAGGAGGTTAGGGCCTCCTTTCCCAATCAAATCCACAAGAGTTCTCACACAAACAACATTCAAATCTACCCTAAAGAGATGAACAGAGGGAGAGGAACACAGGGGCGGCGGCCTGGAGAACAGAACAATTCACGGACACAATACAAAAGCCGCACTTGACCTAACACAAATGAAGGAGTATTTATACCCGCGGGACCGGTCAGACCGGTACGCTGGACCGGTCAGACCGGTTGGTTAGACCGGTCAGACCGGTGCCAGGGACCGGTCAGACCGGTTGGCCTGCAGCACCCCATGTACACGATCTCATCCGACGGCCGAGGTTCTTTCTTCGAAATGAAGTCTTCTCCGCGATGCCGCCGTCTTGATGAAGATCCAGTCCGCGGTTTTGGAGGGTCCGCGAAACCCGGGTAGGTGGCCGGTTTTGAGAAAACCGCCAAAACTCCACGCGCAGGAAGATTCCCGCCTCCACGCCGTGGCCCTAGATGCTGTTCCCGCCTCGGCCTTCTGACGACCCTAGACGCCGCCCGACGCCCGTCACCTCCTCACCCACAGCGAGGCCCTAGACGCCGTCGACGCCCATCGCCACCGTCAGTCCCGAGACCGACGCCCGTGCCTCCACGACTTGGCGTCTTCAACCGCCATCCGCCTCCTTGGTTTTGTGGCGCAAACCAAGAAACCCGCCTTCCGTCGCCGCTTGCGCCCTCGATCCAGGAGTGGACGCCACAGCTGCCGCCCGGTTCGAGCTCCGGTCCCGGCTGCCCTTCACCGCCGTCCACTGCACGGTCCATCGGCCACATCACCTCCACGGTAGATCCCCGTCGATACTCGACGCCCGTGTACCTGCAATCCAAAGACCAAGCGTACGATCACACCGCACGGTTGACAATTCACTCATCACAAGCAGGATAGAGTACTCAACATTCCTCAGTCATCTTCCCTAAAATACTAGTCCAATGGGTGAGCGAGCACTCTCTCACACTTGTAGGTGGTGCTACTCCACTCACCACAAGCAAGGTGAGACTATTTCCTACACCCAACCCGTCCACTTGCATTGTCTTGGTTTTACGGTTACCAAAAAGGTGTGGTTTGTTTGTCTATTAGTGTGAACCCATGGTTTCACAGTTTGTGAAAGAGTGAAGCCACGTGTCGGCTAGCTTGTGGGGCTCCTCTTCTAGCCATTGCTGACGAAAACTTGGCAGTCGCGCTCATAGGAGGCAACACCATAGGCACGCAGATGCTGCACAGGGCGGTGTAGTACTGCACCTCATGGTGCTCGGTGGACGTACTACAGCTCCTCCCGAAATCACAGCCCTGTCACTAAAAGGGGCTCTAGAATGTGTATGCCTCCTCATGCCTCCCAAGCCTACACGGCCTTGCACATTGACCTGGCTGCTGGTTCCCTTGGAATAATGCATGAACTCCATGTTTCTTCTGGTTTGATTTAATTCATATGGTGCTGGCCTCTCAACACACACAGACCAAAAAATTAAATATCACTTGATGAAGGAAAATGGAGATAAATGAGACTTATATATAATGGATTGTTGTCACATTGATGACTGGTCAGATGGATATATAGGGATAGTGTAGATTTGCATTTCTTCCAGGGTTGTGCCAAATATACGGATCAGTATAGATAGTACCAAGATGTTGTCGTATATCAATAGTTTTAGTTTCATGTTGACCTTGCAGATTTTGAAGTGTACTGATAATTTTACTTCTAGTCCTCGTGTATTGATGATTGGTCAGAGTGTACTGATACTCCGATCCTTATTCAGCTACATGCACCAACATCCAACGATTTAGTGAATGTTGATGGCTTGGCTGCACGCCATAGTTAGGTACTATTCGAGCAACCAATGGACAGTAAGCATCGTTCTGGCTCAATAGAACGAAAACACTATCATCCTTCAGCACGTCAGAAAATCCACGCCACATTTTGGCGGGCTTGGGCCCAGTCAGTTAGGCTCCACTGAGTCCAAGTCTGGGCTAAGAAAAAGTTATACGTGATATCCCGGCTCAGGGCTTAATAATAGAATTGATAAAATACTCATATCAACAAGTTGCAACTTTTTTCCGGAAGGCGATCTTCAATGAACTCTGAGGTTAAGCGTGCGCACGAGTGAGGACAAATTGTGCAAAAGCTGTCCAGCTGCTCCACGCGGACGTCGTCGCGGCAATGGCGTGTAGTGTTCATCGTCTTCTCGTGGAAAGCACATCGATCGGCGAGCAAGTCCCCCGCTTGCTCCCTCTACTACTACACACTGTCCCCTCACCCCTGTGCTCTTACCCAGACTTGCCTGGCTTCAGTTTCCCATGTCTCCCAACCCTATACAGTACGCTCTTGCAAGTAAGGCATAGCTAGTTCTCTCGAAGTCAAGGCGATTTCATCACGTATCTTGTATCTAGTTTTCCTTTTGTCTTGTGTGGTCTTCGCACCAACATATACATAGCACTCAAGGGATGGATGGAGATAACTGAAGAAATAAAGACCGCTCACTCAAAGGTTAGGTGATGTATTGATGATCAGTCAGATGGTTACAAATACTAATTTTTATTGTCATAGTTGGAGGAGAGGGCAAGAATTTTTCTTTTTATTTGCGTATATAACTTGTAGGTTACTTGGTTATCATGTGGTTTAGCTGGAAGCCAGACATCAAGAATCCATCTTTCTTGTAGTTGATTCTTGCCCGTTCTTTTTTCTTTCCTGCGTGTCATGTCTCATACTGTACTGTTGAGTGCTGCTACCTGCTAGATGGCATGTTCCATTGCTCATGTCACCGTGCATTTTGCAAGATGTGGTGTAATGGTGGTTGGTGGATGATGTTTAACTAGCATTTGGAGTTGGCATGGACAAGAAGTCTAATCTGAATAATAAGCTTTCAAAAAAATCTGAATAATCCACCAAATTAATTTGTCCCCCACCACACCCAAAAAAACACGCGCGCACAGTCACAGTAAAAATGACTCCTGCATAGCAGCTTCGTAGATGTGTCCCTATCTGATTGGACAATGAAGAGTCATGAGCTAGCATTCCTCTTTTCTGCCAAACCCTATGGGTGTTTGACAACTTACACGCATTTTAGAACAATTCTTTTGCTTACCGATCAGAAAAGTTTAATAATTCAGACGTCAAAATTGTATGCCAGTACATAGCACGAAGGACCCAAAAAGGAGAATACCATGGGAAGGCCGCGCCGAAGTTTGGACTCATGGTAGAAATTCTATTTACAAGTCATATGTAGATCTATATTGCTGAACTAAAAGAAGCCCTCCGGGAGCCTCTGGCTATTTGGCCAGTCCTATCGTGACGCGTATCGTGCAAGTCATGGAGAGTCTCGCCACGCGGCAGCCTTTGGCCATTCGCGTCCACCCTACGCCGCTATGTGCAACTATAGTTGGCCAAATGGGCGGCCCGAAGCCCAAGCCAGAAAAGCACGACCTAAGTACGGCCTGGCACGATTGCAATAGTGCCTGGGCTGGCCCAGCATGATTGTGCGGGCCGTGCCTGGGCCGTCATCCTAGCTTGTAGTGCTAGCTCGGGCATAGCCCGACTAAGCATCAGGCCCGATAGTGGCCCATTAACAGCCCACAATCTATCCCACCCCATATATATACTCTCTCCCCCCCTCTCTCTCTATATATATACCACCCATCTCCCTATCCAGCCAGCAGCCGCCACCAGCCTACTCTCTTTCTTCTCTTTCTCCCTACGACGATGACGCCATGCAGCCGCTGGCCTCCTCGTGTCGTGGCCGCAGCCAACACCATGCACCGTAACCACGACAGCTGTCGGCCTCCCGCGCCATGGCCATCAGCCACCCCTCACGGCTCGCGCCATCGCCGTGGCAGCCGGTGGCCTCCCCTTGCATCGTCGCCAGAGAAACCGCACGGGCAGCCCACAGCCTCCCCTTGCACTGTCGCTAGAGCAACCGCACGGGCCGCCCACGGCCTCCCCCCACGTGGCCTTCGGCCTCTACTAGCGGCTCGCGCCGTCACCGCGGCAGCCCACGGCCTTCCCTCGTGTCGTCACCGCATCGGCCGGTGGGCTCCAGCGCGGCACCTGCTGGCCTGCAGCGTCGTGGCCGCCGCACGGCCATCGACCTCCATTGGAAGGCGCCGTTGCCGCGGTAGCCAACGGCCTTCCTTCGCGCTGTTGATGCGGCCCCAAGCACCGGCCTCACGCCGCGCGCCGTCGGGACACCCCCCCGGCGACCTCGAGCCGGCACGGGCACGAAGGGCCTGGCGTGTCGAGCGGCCCAACCCGGTCCTATTACGGAGGCTTAGGGTCATGCCTGGGCTATGGAGTCAGCATGTCGAGCAGCCCAGCATGACCCAACTTACTGATCTGGCTAGATAGGGCTGGGCCATATCATGCCTTGGCTAAGCCGGGCTAGGGCCAGGTTGGGTCAGGCGGCCCATTTGGCTAACTATATGTGCGGCAGAAATAAAGGAGGCCCATACGGGGACCTGAGCGTTGTCCTTGCCCATGGACCCAATCGTCTCCGCCTGCTTCATCGCGCCTTGCCTTACCTCATGGTCGTCGCCTCGCTTGCTCTCGCCTCCTCTGTATTGCAGCGCCATCGGCAGCCTCCTCCGAGGCGGCACATCGTCTCAATCTCAGTGGTCCTCCTCCCCCGTTGGCCATGAAGAAGGCTCAATGCTATGGCCATGGTGGAGGTGGCGGATTCGTCGGCGGCGGGGAACTTACGAGAACAACAAACAGTACTATGGAGGTGGGTGGACAAAGGAGCTACAAGGGGCTCCACCAGTGCATGGAGGTCTGCTCACAGTCCCTCGATTGGATAGTCAGATGCAAGCCAGTACCTCTTCCTCTCGCTCTTATGTTGGCCCCGTTCCCCATCCTCCCTGCGCAACCTTGGATGGCCACCTCTCCTCTTTATCCTCCTACAGCCACGGCCTCGCATCTATCTTAATTGAGGTGCTTGGCTGCCTGATGCAGGCTCTCAGCCTTCCTTGAGTGCGTCGTCACCATCATCAGTTGCCGCTGTTGGCTATAGGTGACGAGTTCATATCAGCGCTACATGTATACTGCTCTCTGTTGATTGCAACTAATCTTTTTTTCTGTCTTTGGTAAGCTGGATAATCACTAGCCATTTTATTTTGCAGTTGCCTTCTGATGAATCTAGAGATACTAAAACAAAATGCATCTTTGGCGTTACGGGAGTTGCAATGTTTATACTGTGCTACTCTAGTTCCAGTTCATTCCATTACATTGGATTTAGCCTGTAGCATGTAGGTAAACCTTCTAATCTCTTTGACTTACAATTTATAACATATCTGATCACTTTAAGCTGTTGTATGTTGGAGGAACCTGAGAGTAATCCTGCTAGATTTGAAAAGGGGAAATTTACTAATAACCTGCAGGGGGATTATTTAGCAATTAAATACACATGAAACGATCTACCATGGTATCTTCTTTGTCTGAATTTTGAAGGCAAATACCTTACTTTAAGATTGAAGATGTAATGAAATTGGAGGTGGTTACGTACATGTAGTTTCAACATGCTCTCATTTATTCAATTTATCAAACTAAAATTTTTTGAATATAGCTCATGGCATGAGGGTGCTCTTTCCTTATATACACATAGGCCTCAAAGTTTTCTTATTTTGTGATGAAAAAAGTCATACATAGACAATATTATGTTAGTGGTAAGGAAAATGAACAGGCAAGCAAGAGTGATACGATTGATGTGAAAAAATTGGTATGGAACTTTGTTATTATATTTCCTCCCAACCTCTTAATTGTACATAAAAGAAAAAATGTATCCATTTTGCTTTGTGTCTATTTCTTTTATGGAACCTCTAAGGTGTTTCCCCTCAACCCATGTTATGGACTCCTATGGTGTTACAGTACATGTGTAATTACCTTCGCTGATAATAAATTAGCCATTTGTAATCTCAGCTGACTAAGAATCATGTGATCACTGTATTCCACTAATATTTATTCTTATTGCACTTCCTATCTTTTGTTTTATGCTGTTATTATGTTTATTTTCATTCCTCTATTTTCCAGGTGTCTTCCACTACTACAAAGGTGAATGCTCCGCTAAAGAGATTAGTTGTCAAGATGTCCTTCATTAAGTATTTTGTTCATTAAGTATGATACTCCTTGCTGGCCTATCGATTTCCAGAGATCTTGATGTGTACCATTTTTCCCTTTTCATTTTTGAGAGCCTTGCACTATATCTCCACCTTTGTAGTATACACATATACATTCTTACTTGACTCCCTTTTAATGCTGGCCCCTCTTTTGCTAGTGAGTCCTCTCTTATAACATTAGCATACTACTTCAATTGTGACTTGGAAATGCAGGCACCAAATCATTTCATTTCCAGATGATTATAAATCAATTGTCGCTTGGTGATGCAGAGTTGCAGACACCAAATCATTTCATTTCCTGATGATGAGAAGTTAACTGCATGGTGAGCGTGAAAAAATTAGTTCCGCCGAATCATAAATCATTCCTAGCCAATTTTTGATGTTCCAACTCGATTTGAAATTATTACAATTGCAAAATTACAAGCAAACTAATCTGTAGGCAGATTAATCTTAACATGCTGCAACACACAATGCTATGATTGTTTATGCTACTAGACATGCCACTGCCCCCCTAATAATATGAGCTGCTTTGCAAAGGATTCCATAATTATGGTGACAGATACTTTTTCATGTTACTGATTGTTTTATAGTAATCGTGTGAGTCACAGATCCTTTTAAGGATTCTTCTGCTCATGAAATTTTGTTACAAACACAAAGTATCATTCATTGGACGTCTATTCCTTTTCCGTTGCAGTTTTTTTGGGATCACAAGAATGAACTAGATCTTTGCCAAACAAAGCTTCCTTTGATTGCACCTATATCTTCGCCAAGATGAGATAATACTATTGTTGTTTGTGTGTGTGTGTGTACATACATACATACATATATATATATATATATATATATATATATATATATATATATATATATATATATATAGAGAGAGAGAGAGAGAGAGCCAAGTGTTGTACACTTTAATTATGTTTTTTCTATTCAGGCCAATCATGTTATATAGCCGACTTCTATACATATATACTGGACTACAATAGAGCACACTGTATAGAGCTGATTTATATTCCTATATACTTTAATTGCTGAATATGTTCTATGAACGAATAATATTTTAGTTGGTGGATCCAAACTTTTGCAAGTCCAGATTGTTCTTCCTCTATAGAGAGGCCAACCTAATGTTGTTGCTCATCCTCTACTGGCGCGGCATAGCACGCCAATGTTCCTAGTAATACATTTGGCTCGTAGACTGTCTCTGCATTTGACTATGTCTCTGTATCTGCTGGTGCATAAGCAGAGACTGAGGAAGGCTTTGCCTAACTCATCAATAAGCAACTAGGGTTCATCTTGCTGCCAGTGCCACGCACTCCGACGCAGGAGCTGCAAAATGTATCGGTGAAAAATGTTCCACGGGTCTCTCCCAATCCCATTCACACACCTGAAATGTGCACACATGACAACAAGTCTATCTAGCCAGGTTGTGCAGTACCTTCTTTTGTGTTTCTCAATTTTGAAAGGACATCATCCCCGGCCAACTGCTGCGTGCTGCCAACCACAGACACTTACATATATGTTAAATCCATATCGCGGAACTTCTAAGGGAGTTTACCAAATTACCGGGAAGTTACCCCATGGGTTATAGAAGAAGAAGAATTAAAGAAAAACTTTTTTTACCGGATGTATGGCTATTTTTATGCTAACAACTCTATCCCTGTTTGTGTAAACAAACATTACACATGGTATTGCTTCATTCCAAATTTGAAGCCTTTCATTGTTGCAGAGAGCAAAGAAAATGAGATACAAACTCTCCTCACCTATTTGGCCAGTCCTATTATGCCACGTCTGACCTTTTATTGCCCAAAAAAAATTACGGCACAAAGCAACGGAGAGTGTCGCCACGCAACAGGCTTTTGGCTGCTCGATCGCGTCCATCCTACGCGGTACTGTACAGACCTTCGTGTCGTGTGCGTCGTCGGTGCCTCCCCAACATTTCGCCCTCCAGTCGGCTGCCGCTTTCCTCGGTCCCATCGTTGTTCTCGCTCCACTTTCCTCGGTAAGCTATCCTTTTCTGGCGCCTCCTCTCTTCTGATCTAATGTAGTTGGCTTTGCCGGACCATGCCCTTGGCTTGGAGCTGCTGCTCTCGGCTCCGAGCACCATGGCATCCACCGTTTGTTCCCCATGTTCAATGCACATCATGGCTAGCGGCTCTCACCCCTGCCGAGACGGCTGGACGCCTCCTCCATAGCTCGCTGGTGTGTGAGGTGTGCCATCTGCTCACTGCTGCTGAGCAAGGATCCATTCTGGTGTTGCTGCATCTGATCATATGGTATGATATGACTATGCTATTTCTCTTTTCCTCCTCTATTTCTTTCTTTTGTATTTTCTTTTTAGGGTCTGGTTTCTTTCTTCTGATCTTCTCCATGGCACAAATGCATTTTGTGCATTCAGATCCGCACCTATGGATTGGCCAGACTTGAAGGCAGCGATGTGCTGGCCGAAAATAGAGAGGCAAGGCAAGAGGAGGTCATGTTAACGTTCACGTCTTCAACTGCTACTTGTGGAAGGAAGTTCGGAACAAAAAAAAAATTGCATTCTCTTGCGACTTCTTGCATCTTGGATGTCAATAATCTGTTCAGCTGTTTGTGCTATGGTTGATTTGACTGATAATGGTGAGCAAAACATATGATGTACACTAATTATCATATATAAGCTACTGCAGTATAATACTAATGAAACTTACTGGGTAATTGATTTGATGCTAACTGCAAATAAGATTCGATTTGTTCCTTAGAATGCAAAATTTCTTTCCAGTATGGCCATTTGTTGCTTATGTAAAATAATGAATTACAGTTTTTCAAAATAGTTGGTGTAAAGCTGTAAACATCGTAGCACTTGCAGTAATTTATCCTATATATATCGATTGCCTTGGGACGTTGAAGAGAGAATGTTTTTTCTTTCACAAAAAAAAACAAGGAACCATATGATTCAACATTCAGAAAAGAGAGCTGCAATTGGTTAAAGATTTTCTTAGAGCCAATAAAAAAATGTTAACGGTAATATTTTGGTGGTATATCATTTGTGCTGTTGCGGTCCACGGTATCTTAGGGCCAGAACACCTAATTCAATGTTACCATGCATCTTTTTACATGGCACATATATGTTAACCATTGTTTGTATGTGTTGAGCAAACATCGAGTGGTACGATATCTAGCGTGGCTAGCCAAAAGCAGGGATGGTTTAAGGTATTCAAAACATGGGCTAAGCATACTTCTAAGGGAGTTTACCAAATTACCAGGAAGTTACCCCATGGGTTATAGAAGAAGAATTAAAGAAAAACTTTTTTTACCGGATGTATGGCTATTTTTATGCTAACAACTCTAGCCCTGTTTGTGTAAACAAACAGTTTTTACACATGGTATTGCTTCATTCCAAATTTGAAGCCTTTCATTGTTGCAGAGAGCAAAGAAAATGAGATACAAACTTCGTTACTGAAACAACCTAATTTGAATGTACATGTGGCCCTATGATCCTACCAGGCCGATTGCCAAATAAAACAGAGGGAGCATATTAGTATGCTGACATGCACGGTTGTAGTACGGGCGTGGCGTAGCGCGCCTTTCATCCTAGTATATATATAAGCAACAACAAGAAGACTGATACGATTATATATAGTGCGTGCACAAGGGGTAGTAGATGGAAGGTTAATATTTTGCCATCCTGTTTAGTTTCCCACCAAAAAATTTTCACCCATCATATTAAAGAGAATCTTACATGCATAAAGTATTAAATGTAAACGAAAAAACAACTTATTACACAAATGAGATGTAAATTGCGGCACGAATTTAATGAGGCTACTTAATCTATGATTTGCAATAGTGATGCCACAGTAACCATATGCTAATTATGGATTACTCTCTAATATCCTCATTAAATTCGTCTCACGATTTCTAGGCGAGATCTGTAATTAGTTTTATAATTATTCTACATTTATCACTCCTAAATGGTAAGATTCTCTTCACAAAAAAATTTCGCCAAAATTTTTCACCAACCAAACACCCCCTAACCTGAGGTGAAAAATGATAATAAAGGAAAGAGGCAGCAAAGAGAAAGCATGCTAATTTGGTTGACTGCAGCATGAACAACCCATATATATATAAACTTTAGTGGATACATAGGAGCTAGTACTACTTCATAGATTAACTTGGTGATTTAATTTACACGAGAGGCTCGTACCATATGGGTGAATAATGCGAGTACCACTAATTAAGCAGGACTGAGCAGCTCCGCCTTCTGTTGAACTGTGCTGTGCTCGGACACCTGATGACTTGCTGTTTCAAACGAATTGGACATCAACAATTTCCTTTCCCTGAGAGTGAATATGGTGGCACACCCGATTCCAGCTAGCCAGGTTAACTTTGCAAGAAGATGGAAACTGGGATTGACCCTGGCAGTGGCAGGATATACAGGTCCGATCCAGTGTCCAGCGACTAGACAAGCACTAAGCTAGGACACATATTGATAGTTCACTGAGGTAGCATTGAGACTGCCACATGCATCTATAGTTCTGTCAAAAGAATGTTAGCTAGTACACTACAATTCCATTCTGCCATAATTCCCAGCCTTCCAGAAACAAAGCTTCCACATGCCGCCCAGCCCCATGCTCAAGCATGTAATCACTTTGGTTTTTCCCTCAAGAATAATAGATTCCATGTCTCTTCAATTTTTTTTCATTGTTTCCTTTGTGAAAGCTCAGTCTGGTCCAACAAACACATATATATGCATGGGTCTGTCTCCTCATACAGTTTCTTTATAACCCCTCCCCCAACCCCAAAAATAAATGGCCTTGCGTTCCTCTTTTTCTCTGCCAAGCATTTGGTGTTAAATGGCAATTACTTGGATACATTTTAGAACAACCTTTTGCTTATTACAAGAACTAGCCAACATGAAAAAGTTTAACAATCTATGTAGATGTCAAAACTGTGTGGCAGTACATAGCACCAAGGCAAAAGGAGAAAACCAAGGGAGGGAAATTTATTAGAAAAACGGTAGCAGTTCTATTTCCAAGTAATATACAGTTGACTCTTAGAGGTGTGCTATGTCTACGGGACCAAACCAGCAGTTGGATTTTCATTCAAGGCCGGATCTTGAGAAGGACGCGGTGGGGCATGTAATTGGTGCAATGCCAATAGAAATATACGGTTTCTGAAGTTGGAAAAGCATGGTTGAAGGCGTGGCTGAGCTGCTGCCATGGTGTAGGCAGCTCCCCCAGGCGTCCGATTTCTAGCACCGGGGTCGGATTTGCTGCCTGGCATCGGCAGCTGCCTACGCCAGGATTGTATGTAACCAAGCAGGCCCTAATTCCCTGCGCAGTTGGGATGACACTGATCATTGGCAGCATGCTAAAAACATATTGGCGTCTTACATTTCTAGTTCCATCAAGTTTATTAATGTGTTGGATATAAGACTCAGATCAACAGGAAGAAAAATACAATCGAGATCCTAAACAGATAACAATCATAATAGTCACCTTCTTAATAAAAAACGTGCTTAGGCATAGTCACGAAAAACAATAATAGTCACTGCCCCTCTATTTATCGGCCGGGAACCCCCCCCCCCCCCCCCCCGGCCCGTCTTTACAGCTAAGCCCTTGTTTAGTTGCATAATTTAAAATTCCAAAAAAAAATTCTGGCACCTGCATGGAGACTTAAATCTAGACGAAATAAAAAATGCATTGCACAGTTTGCCTGTAAATCGTGAGACGAATCTAATAAACCTAATTAGACCGTAATTAGACGCTAAATTGCTCAGTAATGCTACAGTAAACAACATCTAATGACGAATTAATTAAGCTCATTAGATTCGTCTCGCGATTTAAAGATGAGTTCTGTAATTAATTTTGTAATTAGTCTATGTTTAGTACTTCAAATGTAGAAAGATTCCCTTTCAAAAACTTTACACCTGCAACTAAACAAGGCCTAATAATACACTAGTAGAGTACATGTGCGACACGCACATGTGCGACACTGCTCGAGCCCCTCGCGACCTCTCAGGCAGTTCGGCCTCATCCCGCTCTATGACCCCTCCATTGCCTTCGCCGTCAAGGCCACCGCAGGCAAGCTCCCTCCCGGCGAAGGCGGCCCGTCCCCTTGCAGTGCAGGCTTGGCGGCCAAGCCGCTCCCCCACGTGGCCGCAACCTTCACGCCCCCCTGTGGTGCGGGCACTTTGGCCAAGGCACTCCACCACGCGCGGGCGCTGGTCGGCCAGCACTGCGTGGCGCCGGCGCCAGCACCCTCCTGCTCTGTTACCGTCCGAGCAGTGGCACCCTCCTGTTCTTATTTTATTTAACTGTAAGAATGGTTTGTAAGGTATAATCATGCGTGAATTAATTAGTGTTATTACCTGGGCAACCAATCAGCAGAACCAAGCAAAAGGCATGGAGATGGAGAAGCAATATGGAAGTGCCAGCCTCTGTGTTGTTCTGGCACTGATAAATAACAACTAACAAGGTATGTAATATTCACAAACCAAAAATACGAAAGCCATTAATTGTGAGGTAATTTATATGCATATATATATATGAACCATGTACACAGTCATTGCATGTGAAACTGTGTCCAGGTTACTTCAGTGCAAAATTGTGCAGAGAATAATGCAGCTGTGCTACTGCTTGTGCAGTTGAATAATAAGTTACAAAGCACATGAAAGAAAGAGGCAATAGATTATACTGTGACTAAAATAGAACTCATCTGATTCCTAGCAGCTTTCACTTCACTAAGAATTCCAATTTTTTTTCCAGCACCTGCATGGAGACTTAAATCTAGACGAAATAAAAAACGCATCGCACAGTTTGTAGTTCCGACATTTTTATTCAGAGCCATCTTGTTGCTCAAATAATTGACACAAGATTCAGATCCAAAACTAAATTTTAGATCTAAGGCTTTTATTGATTATTTAAGCCTCAATATGACTTTTGACGGAAAAAAATTGAACTACAAAGTTGTAGATCTCATCGAAACCTACAATTCTCATATAAAGCTCATCTACATCCGAGTTCATACAAATTAGTTATGATTTTCTCAAAGTGTGTTGTCCTGGCTAGGGAAATTCCGCTGGATGTATTGGCAGTAAGGTTTCTGCATCTATCTACTGCCGGTTCATCCGGCTGTAGCCATTTTATTCGGCTATATAGATCTGCAAATTTTTTGGTTGGATGTATATTTTTGAAAATTCATAAAATAAAAAAATCCAGTCGCTGCGCATTTCCTTCAATCACGCTCGCCGCCTGCGCCCGGCGCAGCTTGGCCTCGCACGGTTGTTGGCTTCCAGCTCAAGAACTCGATGTGGCCTTCGCACGGCGGCCGATCCCCAACATTGCTTTGGGTGTGTGTGCGACAGTTTCTGATTCCTCTGAACCATCTACATCCCATGCGTGTAAGTTTCTTACCATCCAACCAGTACACCACATGTGACTAGGTATGAGATGCTTTCTTTTTGAAGTAACCATAGAGGCATATTTAGTACCGGGCCAAAAACGCCGACCGGTACTAAATGTCACCCTTTAGTACCGGTCGGTGCCATTGACCATTACTAATGGCTGCGTCATTTTAGTACCGGGCCGAAACACCAACCGGTACTAAAATGTGACTTTTAGTACCAGGTGGTGTTATGAGCCGGTACTAAAATGGCTCCGGTGGCTTACAAATTTTGACCCGGTACTAAAATGGCTCCATGTCAACTTTAGTACCGAACCAAATGATGACCGGTGCTAACATGCAGGGACGAAATACCATTTTTCTTGTAGTGTTGGGCCGTGTCATCAGTCATTAGGATTTGTGGTTATGTGTCAGGAAAAGACACAAGCAAGTTGCAATCAACTCTTTGCAATATTTTTTAAAGAAGTTGCTCACTCTTAGGATGGTAAATCAGCACTCTTCATAAAATGTGGTTCCATTGTAGAGAAATGCGCTTGCCTAATCACATAATCTTTCTTTCGTTTCCAAAAAATGAGAAGTGCTCCTATATATATTGTGGATTGTTTGGCTACCGTCTTAATTGTGATTGCTGACCTGATCAAGCAACCTTCTTTGGGAGCCAATAACAAACCAATTGATGCACAAGCAAAGTTAATCAGGCATGTCTAACCCATCAGCTAGCGATTCTGCCCCATCTTGTTGCCATCTACTCAGATGCCGGAGCCTCATACTGCGGACAAATGGAAGCACACCTGACCTCTCCTAACCCCATCATTCCACACACCTGAACTATGCACACATGACAACAGCATGACTCTTCAAAGGAAGCAAGGATTCCCATCCAAGCAGTGAGCCATAGATCTCGGCGCATGTATCTAAATCTGGTCAGCGCACTGCCTAGCTAGTTTCTCTTGTGTTCTCGACTTTGGAAGAGCATCACCCCTTCCCAAACCCTCTGCTCCCAGTCAGACACTTATATATATAGAAGGCGAGGATAACAAGACGATAGGGTAATATATGGCTTGTGCACAAGGGTAGATGGCAGGTCAATTGATTACCGTATTATCTGGACTTTGAGGTGAAAAAATTTAAAGAGAAAATAGCAGTAGAGAGAAAACGTGCAAGCTACTGATGAACTTTGGTTTGACTGCACGCCATGAACTAGTATGAACAGTCCAAATCTATAACAACCTTTTGGGGTTAGGAGCTTGTATACTTCCTGGAGTGACTTTTTTTCTCTCGAATATGCGCGTAGCGTATCATTATATTAAGATGAAAAAGAATATGCGCGTAGCGTATCATTATATTAAGATGAAAAAGAAATTGGTACAGTGTTCGGTTACAACCCAAATGGAATTGACTCCAGATGGACACAAGTGGCAAGCCAGCTAAACACAACCTGAAAGATAAACTCCAACATGAACTACTTACATCCCGCACAACATCTCAAATTCTAATGACTGGCTTTAAGCGTAGCCCTCAGTCAACGCTCCATCTCACGGAGGGAGAGCTTTTGCTCTTGTTCTTCAACATCGGAAATATGTCATGCAACGCGTCCATGTGGTGCGGCGAAAGTCCTTCGCGAAAGAGTTTCTCCACCGCTTGCTTTGCCGAAGCCGCCAAAGTCAGAGGCGCACTAACCTCACCGAGTCGACGCATCTCTCGGATTGACCTCAGTTGCATTGATGAGCCTCGTACGATGGATGACTGCAAAGACCAAGACTGAGCTGAGTTTATCGACTTCCTTTTAAGAAATAATCATTAAGAGTAAGCTCAAGATAGTTGGCAGAATGAAATTTTCGTGAAATTAAGTTTGAGCACATTTTTATGCCTATTGATATGCAAGTCCAAATGAATTTGCTACAAAATCGGTACGCAAATAACAATCAATTTAGCTGTCAAGTTCTAAATACACACAAAAGTTGTTTAATTTGCTTCATTAATGATAAAGTCGGGATTATTGATTCATTGTTGCAACAGAAACGATTGGTGAGAAGGCCTAGGGTTGGTTATTACAGAGAGGATGGTTGTGCAGCTGATTTTTCCCTTGCTAACATATGTCTCTACACAATTGAGTAACGGTTCCCTGGACGAGGACAACTTTGGAAGATCGACCAGCTCAATACTGCAATGCAAATCAAACTCTATTTCTTGACAGAAATATTTTCCCAAGACCTCCCAACCCAAGCATTTGCATGTTGCAACTCACAGGTTCAAGGTTTTCACGATAGTTGGCCAAATGGGCCAGGCTCGATGGGCCAGCACGAACACGATCCGAAAAAGCACAGTCCTGGCATGGCACGGGCACGACACCATAGTGTCAGTGCCGGCACGAGGCACGGTCTATATAGTGCCTGGGCCGCAGGTCCAGCCCGCGGCACTAGCACGAGCACGGCACGACTAATGGGCTGGCACGATGCCGGCCCGATAACACCAACAGACATGGCTTTTTAACGGCCCATCTTGCATCCCAATTTGCAAAACCTAAGTATAAAACTCAACACCACTTTCCCACAGGAGCCTCCATCCTCACGCAACAACCCAGCGCCGCCCCCCTCGGTCACCCTCTTGCCGCCGCCCCCTCCATTCCGTCCCTCCCTTCCGCCGCCGCCGCTTGCCTGCTTCCGCTCCTTGCACCCGAAATCGTCGCTCCTGCTCCTGCTGCAGTGCCCCAACGACCTCCCCTCCTCCATCTCCGGATCTCCATGCCACTCCCCGCTCTATTTGTGTGACGCAGGCGCGCAACGGGCCGCTGCAGCGGCACCACGACCTCGCGCGCGAGGCGTTGCGAGTCGGAGTGGTGGCGCGGCAGCTCGACGGCGTGTCAGAGCTGTGGTGTGGCATGACGAAGCGGCGGCGCGACGGTGCGGCGTCGCCTCGGCACGGCGCCGTGGCGAGCCGACATGGGCACGGCGGGGCCGCCGTGCCTGAAGGCACGACACGGCACGGCCAGGCGCCCGTAGGGCCGTGCTAGTGCCTAGCTCTCGGCACAGTGGCCCGAGGCGGCACAGCACGGCGAGGCACGAGCGCGGCATAGTGTCGTGCCTGACCGTGCTCGTGCCAGTGCCGTGCCATGCGGCCCGTCTGGCCATGTATAGTTTTCACCCCCTCTCTCTGTTTTTAGGTAGCAAGTCATCATTTTCATCAACACCATACAAAACAAGAAGCATAACACCCAGAAGATCGATCTAGCTAGCTACCTCAAGAAATGAGATATATATGCCGGCGCCGGGTCTTGTCAAAATTTTCAGCAAATTGTTCCTTCTCCAATCTTCGCGCATTTCGATACTTATATGAGCTCAGCAACAGCTAGGATTAAAAAAAGTACCTAAGAATTACTACTCTGTCCTTTTTTAAGTGTCGCTATTAGTGTGCGTGACACAAGTTTGACTCGATTTATAGAAAAAAACGTGTAATATTTGTATCTCCAAATAAATTTGTTAAAAAACTAGATTAAAATATTTATCTAATGATATTAATTATGTATCATAAATATTAATATTTTTCTATATAAAAATAATCAAAATTATTTCTCGAGAAGCGAAAGCGACAGTTATTTAGAGACGGAGAGAGTAAGTAGCTTTCATAGGTTGCAAGAAGCGGTAGGTGGTCCATTAGATGAGGATCAAATGGTATGAGTAATTGCAGTACTTTTATAAAAAAAACTGTAATCCTCATAAGATAATGAGTAACTGTAGTTATTTTTATTAAATAGTAACTGTAGTTATTGGAGCATCGTAATTTTGAAGGAGAAAAGGCGAACAAATGGAGAGCGGCCTATTTGTCGTTGGAGCGTGCGCTATTAGGCCCATTACTAGGGACGGGCCAGAATCGGCTTAGCGCCTCAGCCCAGCCCAAGTGGGTGCTTCGGAGGAGCCTCATGAAACTCCATTGTTTTTTCTTCCTGATTTTTGTTTTTTTTTAAAAAAAAATCCTTCGTTTTTAGTCAGACTCAGATTGACTCCCATCTCCACCCTCCTCGCGCGCCGCGACCATGGCGTCCACCGCCGTCAAGCTCATCGGTAAGTCCCCGTCTCTCTCCCTCTCAGCACCGCCCTCTATCGCCCCCCACCCCCCCCCCCCCCCCTCCTTCGCGGCTCTTACCCGAACTGACCCTGTGTGCCTTTACTTTGCCCTCCACTGACCTTCTTCTCCGTCTCCGGCGCGGTGATCACTACACCAGACATCGCAGTCAACTTCACCGGTAACTCGTGCTTCAAAAATAGCTTCCCATTTCGTTCTTCTCTTCCTGCTTAGCGTTTACGTGGTTGGCTGATTCTTGCCTGTCTCTCTTTTATTTTCTTTTCCGTGTGGCGTCCGCCGCGCTGTCCGCTGCTACTGCTGTGAAGATGGCATGTTCAAGGGCATCTACCACGGCAAGCAGTGCCACGCCGCTGACATCCCGGCCGTGCTGGCGCGCGCCTGGGCCGCCGGCGTCGACCGCATCATTGTAATGCCCCCCGGTCGCCGGTCCTTTCGCAGTCTCCTGCTTAATTGCCTTGGTTTTTTAGCAATTTCTTGCGCTCTTGTTTGGTGCACGGCAGGTCACCGGAGGGTCTCTGAAGGAGTCCAGGGAGGCACTGGAGATCGCCGAGACCGACGGTGAGTTCAATCGCTTGATATGGTCCATTGACTGGTGTGCTTGGTGGTGCTTCTGGAGTGTTCGATGTAATGTGCCTGAAAATCTGTCTTGTATCTGTACAATGCAGGGAGGCTGTTCTGCACGGTCGGCGTACACCCGACGAGATGTGGGGTAATTGGCATTTTTTGGGTTGGTGTTTGCAATAGGTCATTTGTGGTTCTGTTATCTAATCTTGTGCATTTTGGGTGGTTATAGGAGTTTGAGGAGAGTGGAGACCCGGAGGGGCATTTTCAGGCATTGCTGGCTCTAGCCAAGGAGGGCATAGAGAAAGGCAAGGTTGTGTCTGGGTTATACATAGTTTGCCATCAGAATAATAGATGAAAACTCTGTCCTGACTATCATTCTCTTGTAACCATTTATAATAACTTGCTAGGGAACAGTTACACAGTCATGTGTGGATTGGAGGCAATGAATGTTCACATGAGCTCTTACTTTAACATTGTTATGTGAATCAAGGATCTCGCTCATTGTTCACAAAAGACCTAATAACAGCAATAACACATTTTTATCCGTAGCAAAGTTAAGGTAGGCTAGGCACAAAGTCATACAAAAGCACCAGGGATCGGATATAATATGTACAGTAGTAGTTGCAGTAAACAAGAACTTTAGTGTAGGTCAAAAGGATCGAGTGCATAACTCGATTCATATAGAATGTGCAACGATGCCCTTGACAATCCACAGTTCAGCAGCATTTTCATGCAAAGATATTTGATATGATCTTTAAGTTTTGAAATATTTAGATGTGATATTTTTTGTAGCAAGACATTCAGAGGTTAGTCCCCCAGCCACTCTCTCTTTCCACAGGGAAAAACACTTGTAATCTTACATCTGGAGTTCAATTTCTACAGGTTGTTGCTGTTGGTGAATGTGGTTTGGATTATGATAGGCTTCACTTCTGTCCGGCAGATGTACAAAAGAAGTATGTTCTCTTGCTCACATTATGCATTTAATTTTAATCTGTACATTTTCTGAGTTTCATTTCGTATTAGGTACTTCGAGAAACAGTTTGAGTTGGCTGAAGCAGTAAAATTACCGATGTTTCTTCACATGCGGGCTGCTGGTGAAGACTTCTGTGAAATCATGTCAAGAAATTTGTACAGGTACTATATCTTCTTTGTTCCATAAATGGTGTTCTTGAATTGATGCCCTGCTAGATACACTTCTCCAGTAGTCCAGTGTGGAGGATGAAAACATGAAGAGAAACAGTCGAAAGTAGACTATGAAATTTTTACCACCCATTCAACTTACTCTCAATTGTTTATAGCTACTCCAGTACTCCCTGACCTCTATATCTGAGAGCCAATTTTCTATTTGCCAGATTCCCTGGTGGGGTTACACACTCCTTCACTGACTCAGCAGAAGATCGTGACAAGCTCCTTTCTTTTGAGAAGATGTTTATAGGTCATCTCCCTCGCTTGGCAGTATTTGATGCAACATGATAACTACAAGCTAAATTTACTTAAAAACTCCTCCATTAGTAGCAAAACAAGTTAGTTCAATTTATATAGTAACTCCACTTTGTGATTCAGTTCTGTGTTTAAAACTCCGTCTGGATACTTAGCAACTGTAGAATTTGATATCTGCTCATTCATTATTTCCCAGTAGGGTCAGATAGATAATAAAGAATTTATGAACCACGGCTGCAGGTGTTAATGGCTGTTCTCTAAAAACTAATGAAAATCTTGAAGTTCTTCGGGGCATTCCTGTTGAGAGATTGATGATAGAGACAGATTCTCCATATTGTGACATAAGAAATACTCATGCTGGAAGCCAGTATGTAAAATCAGTCTGGCCATCCAAGAAGAAAGAAAAGTATGAGCCAGATTCAATGGTAAAAGGCCGCAATGAGCCTTGTTTAGTCAGGTAACTCACAACAGTTTTGCATAATTGAATGATGTGTTTCATTAACCTTGTGCTATATGTTATGATTATTCAACTACTGCTAGACTGCGAGTTGAACTCATCCCTTTTATGTCATTCATATTTGACTCCAATAAAAGTTGTGGTAACTACATAATTATCAATTTCAGGCAAGTTCTTGAGGTAGTGGCTGGATGCAAAGGGATCACAGACATAGAAGGCTTAAGTAAAACGCTGTACCACAACACTTGCAGGTAAGCTCACTGTGTATCAAGCTGAGAACTTTCAACTGCCTGTCAATAACTTAGGGACAACCTACGCCCCTGGTGCTTATGGTTCTTCGATATCTCAAATACTCACCTAATTCATTTTGTTAATACTGCTAGCTCCAGCTCTGTGGTGCCTCATGTTTTTAATTCCTGTGATCTGCCCAACTTTGCAGACTTTTCTTTCCCCAAGACCTTGATGCATCTGCAGAAGCACAACTTGAGAGTGGTACTAATGTCCAGGATAGCTGATCCTGCAGAGTGAATGGCTTTTGAAAAAAGAAAAATTATATGTGCTTGTTGCTTGGCTTCATGTTCCGACTTCCAATATGGCTATGAAATATGCTTTGGTTTGCCACACTTTTGTCCTTCGATCATGCCAAAGGTTGTTAGCTCAGTTGGTCTGGGCGCAGCCAGCGGCACCCGCAGGTGGGGGGTTCGAATCCCCACCGGGGCGGATTTCCCCGCCTGCGGAAAAAAAACCCTCGCTGTGCTCTTGATGACTTGGGTTGTGTTGTCAGCCTGGGCCCGGCCCGGTAGGTAACGGCCCCAAGAACGTGGCACCAACCCAGTGGGCTGTGTTGTCAGCTTAGGCCCGGCCCGTTGGGTAACGGTCCCAGGAACGTGGCACCAGTTCCAAGCTCAAGAGCCGGGGTTCGGGGGGTTTCTCGGCCGGGGTCATCTTGGCCTCTTCTTAATTATAATGCCGCGGGGGCGGTCTTTCCCCCGCCCGGTCGAGTTTTTTTTTCCCTTCGATCATCACCAAATTGCCGTGTGATGTGAACCTCTGAACTGTGGGGTATATGTCCTGAATTCATTCAAATAGAGTTCATTTTCATATGGAAACGGATTTGCAGAAAATAGAGCTATAACTTCCACTGATAGTATCTTTTCTTCTAGAACTATTTGAAATAGTTCACCTATGAGATTATCTGACACTGAACAAATAATATAACATGTGAAATGGATCATTTTACAGGAAGCGAAAGGGCTACACTGTTGCACTTTAGAACAATATATTTTGCATAATACAATACAAGAATAACAGAAGTATCTAGATGCCTAACACATTCTAGTATCTATAGCTGAAATGCTGAATCCTCACTACAGCTTCACTGGTGTCAAAATTTTCGCTCAAATAGGTACAATTTGGATTTGAATTGGCAGAATTTGGAAGTCATTACAATTACAACATGTCTCATAACCCCTGGTTTGTAGTAATTAATAAGTTGTGGATGTCTGTAAGTTGCTCTCGTTGAATTCTGCTTCAGATAGTTCTGAATAACTAGTTGCTTCCGTCTCTGCATCAGATATGTCTGAAGCGGTTTCTTCCTGCTGTGCCTGCACAGCGCTAGGTGGAGAACCAGGTTGTGGGTTCTGTTCTGCCAGGCTAAGCCGCAGAGGTCTCCCTTCCAACTCCTGCATTGCCATTTCAAAACCATGTTAAACACTGCTTTGCCAAGGTGATCTGAATGTGAAGTAAGACAGTACACTCAAGTAGAATTAAACATTGTAATGACACCACAAGTCACAAGCTACATCGATAAAATGGAATTACCAGCTATGCATTGTCCAGTCCCTTTAGCACTGCAAACTCATATATTAGTTGCTTGTGTGCTGTAAATTCGTGATTCAATTTTAAGTATGCATATATTGCAAAGCTATTGCATCAATTGGCCTTTGCATAAATTCAGTGAAGATGTAGAGAAACTGAACAACATTGTACTAGGTCAAGACAGAACATACCACTCCATCCAAAGCATCCAATGCAGCCTGTGCATCCTCTGCGGTCCTGAAGGAAACGAACCCGAACCCCCTGGACCGCCCAGTGTCACGCTCAAAGATGACCCTGGCATCAAGCAAGCCGGACTGGCCCTAGAACACTGACCTCAGTGCGTCTGCTCGCACTCCCCACCCCAGGTTGCCGGCGTAAATCTTGTAAGTGTCATCGTCACGCCTGCGGCCAGCCATTGTGACCGTTCTCCTCTCCCCGCCCCGCGGCGCCTCCGGGTAGTTCACCCTCGCCGTCCTCCCTCCCAGCAGCTTCATTAACACACATGCCAAGATCATGTCAGCAAAGACATCCACATTGATGGGCATGGGGAAGAAGACACCAATTCTACGAATTGAGGAAGGATTGATCCAATTGGTGTGGGAGTGGCCGAGTGGGACTCACGGCGCCATCGAACATCTGGATGGCCTTGGCGGCCTCCTCGGCGGTGGCCATGGTGATGAAGGCGAAGCCGCGGCTCCGGTTGGTGACCTTGTCGTAGATTATCTGCAGCAACAGAGCCATCAGCCACGGTTGCTCTTCAGAAACTGCCGACGCAGTTTGGTCGGTTTGGGGCGGGCACGGCGGCGGTACCTGCGCGTCGTCGACCCTGGCGGCCTCGGCGAAGGCCTCGGAGAGCTCCTCGGAGGTGAAGGTGTAGGGCAGGTTGCCGACGAAGAGCCGGCCGGGATCCTCGCCGCGCGGCGGCCGGCTTCGTGGCGACTAGTACGCGCGCGGGGCCTCGACCTCCTGCTCCTCCTCCGCCTCGCTCTCTCCCTCGTCGAAGTACTCCTCTTCCCCGCCAAACTCCTCTCCGTCCGACGAGAACGCCTCGCCGGCGGCCGCGGCGGAGGGCGGGAGCAGGACGGGGCGGCCGCGGGGGAACGCGAAGAGGCGGAGGCCGAGGCCGGCGCGGTGGCGCTGGAGGCCCTGGAGCCGGACGCTGGGGAGCGGGACGGGGACACCGTTGGACACGGGCTGCTGCAGGGAGCGGAAGGTGGCGGCGGCGACGGCGGCGGCGGCCATGGCCGGCGAGGAAGCGGAGAATGGAGCGAGAAGGGCCGGAGAGGCAGCAAGTGAAGTGAGAGTGCAGCGGCGGCGGAGGAGCCTCTCCTCTCGCCGCCGATAAATAAATTTCTCCTCCTTCCTTATCCGCTACCTGTTGGGCCGAGTGGTCCATGAGCTTATGGGCCCGAAACGCGACTCTTCTTCCTCCCCAAGAAGCTCACCGCCACCCAGGGTTAAAAAAACCGCTAGGAACCGGACCGGTTACCGCGGTTACCGGTCTAACCGGCCCGGACCGGTTCCGGTTCCGGCCGGTTCAAACCGGGCCCAAATTCAAATTTTAAATTTGAATTCTAAAAAATGGAAAAATCCCCAAAAAATCTTAAAAATACTTCAAGTTGTGATGAATTTAATGATGTCAAATTTTTTCAAATATTCGTTCATTTAGTATACTTTGCGAGCATTTGAAGTTAAACAAAAAAAACGTGCATACAAAAGTATACAAATACAATGTAAAAGTAGTAAAAAAAGGGTTGGAGGGTTCATTTAGCCTAAAACATGTTATACAAACATTCATTTAGTATACTTTGCGGATATTTGAATTTAAACAAAAAAAGAAAAAAATTGAATTTAGCCGGTTACCAGTCAAACCGACCGGTTACCAGTCAAACCGACCGGTAACCGGTCAAACCGGACCGGTAAACCGGTCTAACCGGCCGGTTAGCCGTTCGAAACCGGTATAACTGCGGGTTTTGAATTCAAATTTGAGTTTGACCGGTTTTTACCGGTAACCGGTCAAACCGGACCGGTTAGCCGGAACCGGACGCCGGCGTTTCGGTCCGGTCGGTCGGATAAAAAAACCCTACCGCCACCTCGCGCGCGCGCAGATCGCAGTAAAGCCAATGGCGTCCCCCGAGCCCGCCGCGCAGCCGATCCCCGCGCAAGAGCGCTCCCCACCCGCCGCGGCTGGCCGAGAAGAGGCGCCGCGAGAACCGGTCCCGGAAGCAGCCGCACCCGGAGCTGCGGAGGCGGAGGAGGAATGTGAGTGCGAGTTCTGCTTCTTCATGAAGGCCGGGGGCTGCAAGGACGCCTACGTGGCGTTGGAGGAGTGCTTCGAGGCGGCGCAGAAGGAGGGCGCCGACTTCGATGAGCGCTGCGACGAGGTAACCGCCAACCTCAGGAAGTGCATGGACGCGCACGCCCACTACTACTTACCCGTGCTCCTGCGCGCCGTCCGCGTCCCCGGCGAGGAGGTTTGAGTAGACCATTCACAAGCCAAGGTGTCCACGGGTATGGGTGGTATTTTCTTTATTTCTCCGAAAGTGTATGGGTGGTATCAAAGGAAACCCAAGATATCTACGAATGGTGTCTAAAGGAAAGAGAATATTAAATCTATATATAGATATTACATTTCCAATGCATGGTGTCTACCAGTTTTTATGAAGAAGATTTATTATTTGCCTTCATACATGTACAAAGATCAGTTATGCAAATTTGTTGTGTGGCCATCACTAAAAGGTACTGAAATTATAAGCCTAAAACTTCTGAAATTGAAACTGAAAGCCTGAACTTCTAAACTAAACTAAAGGTTTGAAACTTTTGAATGAGCTATACAGATCCTTTTAGCAGCACGGGGTTGTTCGTTTGTTAGTTCTCCACTGGTTTAGACTGGAATTGCCGTCATGCTAGCTTGCCAATTAGTCAAATATACTAGCTAGGAGCCAATTCAAACAGCACCACAAAGGCAACGAAAAAGCATGCAATTTCAGTTACTACCTCAAGGAACCAGCTGCCAGGAGGAGATGATTCAGCCATGAAGGAAAAGGGACACCGCTAGTAACCATGAAAAGGGACACCGCTAGTAACCATGCTCCCGCAAGATGAGCATAATGAGCACCAACAGCAGGAAAGCTGCCGGTGGATGGAGCACCATCAGCTTTTGGAGCCCGGCTGGAGCCACGACTAGAGTCATGGGGTCGATTCAACTGCTCGAGTGGATTTTAAGTGGCCCTTCTTCAATTCCGCTTGAATCATTGTTGTGCACGGGCTTGGGATGATTTCTTCCTGAGGGATGCGCAATTGAGGATGGATTTGACTGGTTGGATCTGGTGAGCAGGGATGTTGAAAACAACAAGAGATTGGGGGAAAACGGAGGTAGAGAGATAGTGGAGGAATCCAAACCTCGGGCATTGACGCCGAGAGGATTCAATGACGCGCTACAAATTTGGATGCTCTACCTCGCACGAGAGAAGATAGATATGAGCACCTATAAGCCCATAAAGGCTCATGAGGCCTCCTATCCTTCTTCCCAGCCCCTGGCGCCTCCTCCACCTCCGCCAGCAGTCGGCGCACCACCCACCCTCCACCACCACCTTCCACCCCATCCTTTCTAAC